>NC_134216.1:20376666-20996333 GCF_965140235.1 Caretta caretta | reverse complement strand
TTTGTCTCACCACTGTTTTAACTCCACATTAAGAACCTTGTTTCTCTTGCAAAGAACATCTGTTGATATGAGAGGCATGCTTTTAATATGTTGATTTATCATTGTCAGATGCAGGGCTTTAATGCTGGAATTTGAATATTGTATTTAAGGCACTTTTGTGATTACAGATGTTTTACATATAAATTGCTTTATATTACCCAAAAAATCTTTTGTATATTTTAAGGCAGTCTCATGCCCATGTGTTTTACATTTTAATATCTTACTCTGCATTGCTAAATGGATGTGAATTGCTTTCTGTTTAAAATGGCCGCATGTGTGAAACAGAGGATCTTCAACTGCTGCTGTTGTCAGAGGCAAGATTTTAGTATCTTGGTTATTTTTCAGTGAGCCATAATGTGTTACTGATTAGACATGCCTATGGGTAATATTTATTACAAGAAGTTATATCAGGAGACTCAGGTAGTGATCTGCAGCTGCCACTCGAAGAAGCTGTAAAGCCAAAACCAACTTTCCACACATTTGCTCTAGCTCAGCTGGGTTAATTTCCTATAACGTGCAATGCTGAGTAGTTGAAATACCACCACCATCTGCTGGCCATTCTGTCAGTGTACCAGACTCAGTAGGAAATAGAGAGGAAAGTGTGCCAAATTTCCAAGATGTCTTCTTTTGAATGTGTGGATACATTGTTTTCACCAAACCCTACCTGCCTAATTCTTGTTCTTAACTAACAGTCTGTACTGATATGTTTATAGGCTGCTTTGTTATTCCTTATATAAGACACATGATTAATAAAGGCTAGCTAGTAGGGGTGAGCTGGCAGGGGAGGAGAGTTAGAGGACAGCAGAGTCTTTCCTGTAGCAATTGTGCTCCATGAAAGATAGTACATTAATGTGATTCCCAATGTGGCTGTTATTGTTTCTACTGATCCATTGCTAAAGCGAGAGTGTTTGTCCACCTAAACCCTGGAAATGTTGGTCCCAACTGTCAGAAATAGTGTATGACAAAGACCCAAAATGAGGGACAAAAATTATTCATACAGGAAACTTCAAAAGTTGCAGGATTTGTTGCTATAGTGTATATGGTTTTCGGTAATCTCAGTGTCATGATTATTTCTGACATAAGGAGATTGGATGTGTTTGGCTGTAGGTGGTTTTGTGATTAAAATGAATGATGTCCCCCAAAAGGAAGCACAACGGAGAAATATAGCTACTGAAGCCATGCAAGAATTCTCTCATGGATCCAAGAGTCACGAGAATGATTAAAGGATTGAAAACCATGACTTATAGTGATAGGCCAAATAGACTGGTCTCTTTGAGTCAAACAAAGAGAAGGTTAAAGGATGATTTGATTATCATCAGTAGGTATCTATATGGGGAACAAATATTTAATAGCAGGCTCTTCAATCTAACAGGAAAAGGTATAACAATATCCAATGGCTAGAATGAAGCTAGACAAATTCAGGCTGGAAATAAGACAAGTTTTTAATGGTGAGAGTTATTAGCCATTGGAACAATTTACCAAGGGATGTGGTGGATTCTCTATCAGACAATCTTAAAATCAAGATTGTATGTTTTTCTCAATGAGCTGCTGTAAAAATTATTTTGGTGAAGTCCCATGGCCTGTGTTATACAGGAGCTCAGACTAGATGATCACAATGTTCCCTTCTGGCCTTGGAATCTATGAAGGTGATAAAAGCAGCATATCACCCCAGCTACCCTCAGTTCCTTCTACAAATTCCAAGAACCGAAATAATGACCGTTAAGTTTCAATTTACATATGCTATCCTGGGTATATCATAGCAGCTTGCTGTAGTGCACCCAATATAATATTATTTTTGGGGAACACCACCACCAATAAAGCTATTTACGCAACAGTTTATTTCAATGTATAACAGTTTTATATAAAGCCTGGGCTGCCCAATGCCTGTTTTAGAGAAAATCCAAACAACCCTGAGTTTTGAAACCTTGAAAAATATCAGCAGCAGCAACAAGACTTTCTTGGAGATGAAGGAAGAATTAATTATTTACATGTTTCTCATTAACTTTTTACCTACTGTTAACAGGAGGTTTTAAAAAGAATTCTTTTCTGTGATCCAAGTTTACTACAGCCCTGTTTCCAGTTAGTATATTTAGCCATCCCTTAATTATTTGCAGTTAATCACAAATTGACATTTGCAAACTGTAAGCATTGCTGAAACACTGAAGGTATTCCAGAAATCCCTAACAAGTCATTTTGGTTCATTAGTCCTGGGTTCAATTCACAATTTGCCACTGATGTGTTGTATGACCCTGATCCAATATATCTATTTTTCTTTCAAAAGGATATAAATGTCTCAGGATCATGTAACACATGACGACTTACAGGCCAGATTCTGATACTCTTGAAAAGCCCCAGTGGGACTATCAGTGTGATTAAAGCTATCAGAATTTAGCCCACATTAACAACCTGGTGTTTTCTGTGCAGCTCATTTTAGGAAAATGTTCAAAGCTTTGCAATGACCAGTTTTTGTCCCTTATCCTCTTGGCTTGTTGTCCATCACGGGACACCAATGTGGACCTTTCATAGAAAATCCCCAGAGCAGGTGTAAGGGACTGAGGTGTTGGTGGTCTGGCATAGAGGTCGTGATTGGGCTGGTGTCACCAAGTCACAGCCCATGCCAAGGTGGTAATCAGCATGCAGGGATCAGAGTAATCACTAGAGCTGGGATCAATAGGCAAGAGCCAGGGTCAAAGTCAGGCTGGGGTCAAAGAAATCAATGACCAAGGTGAGGTCTAGAGCCGCAGCAAGCCTGAAGTCTGCACAATTGCCCTGACAACTTCCTGGGCCATCTTCCAGGGTTAAATAGTGAGCATGAGTCAATCAAAAGACCTCAGGTGCTGTTGTTCTAGACCCTTTGGCTGGTACTTTCTGCGGAGCCTAATCTCCGCAGTGCTCCCTGGATGTGACTGTACCTGGCTTCCCACTGTCAATCTGGGAATCTCAAATGTCCCAGGTTCCACAGACCTAGTCGCACAGACCCTTTCAAGTGGGCATTTTTCCATTATCTTGAAATGTAACCTTTCAGCTAAACCTTGGCTGAGTTTCTGGCAAGTCCCCTTCAACTAAAATGCTAGGAAGGGAATTATGATTTAGACTGGAAATCTTATGAAGCCTGGAAGATTCACATTGTTTCAACACAAAACCAGGCAAAACTGAGCAGTTTCAGTTGTCCCTTTTTAAAGTTTGAGTTCCTTAAAACGTAAAACTTAAAGTGAAACTCATGGGATGAAGTGTCATACTTGTAACAATATCCTCATTTGTTAGTAAAGAAATAAACCTGTCTGGAAATGAAAATTAATTATCGTTAGACTGAGCCATTTACTAATATGAGTTCACCCTATCATACTGTCAAGGTTCCTTCCCCACTCTGAACTCTAAGGTACAGATGTGGGGACCTGCATGAAAACCCCCTAAGCTTATTTTTACCAGCTTAGGTTAAAACTTCCCCAAGGTACAAACTATTTTCCTTTTTTCCCTTGGACTTTATTGCTGCTGCCACTAAGTGTCTAACAGATATATAACCCGGAAAGAGCCTGCTTGGAAATGTCTTTCTACCCCAAAATCCTTCCCAAACCCTACACCCCCTTTCCTAGGGAAGGCTTGATAAAAATCCTCACCAATTTGCAACGGTAAGCACAGACCCAAACCCTTGGATCTTAATAACAATGAAAAAGCAATCAGGTTCTTAAAAGAAGAATTTTAATAGAAGAAAAAGTAAAAGAATCACCTCTGTAAAATCAGGATGGTAAATACCTTACAGGGTAATTAGATTCAAAACAGAGAATCCCTCTAGGCTAAACCTTAAGTTACAAAAGCAGGAATATCCATTCCATTCAGCACAGCTTATTTTCTCAGCCATTTAAAGAAAACAGAATCTAACACATATCTAGCTAGCTTACTAAGTTCTAAGACTCCATTCCTGTTCTGTTCCCGGCAAAAGCATCACACAGACAAAAAGAGACTTTATTTCTCCCTCCAGCTTTTGAAAGTATCTTGTCTCCTCATTGGTCATTTTGGTCAGGTGCCAGCAAGGTTATCCTAGCTTCTTAACCCTTTACAGGTGAAAGGGTTTTTCCTCTGGCCAGGAGGGATTTTAAAGGTGTTTACCCTTCCCTTTATATTTATGACACATACTTTGCACAATTTTTAAGTTCATAAAAAAATTATAAATTGACAGTCTATTAGGGATTCTATATTTAAATTTATCAGGAAAGTGATACCATATAAAAAAAAGAATAAACCCTTTTAAGAAGTAAGTGCCGCCAATGATTCTCTGTATCAATAAATAAGCTCCATTAAATGGAATTAGCATTGGTTGCTATGCAGTAATAGGTAATCCTTTGTAGCTCTTGTGGCAACACCCTAGATCTTCCTAATGATTTCATGGGGCACGGAATGCATTTTACCCATTGTTTTTAGCATGGAATTCGGGTGACCATGAGATGACTATGTTGATCATGAACACAACTTTAAAGCCCCGGTACAACAGAATGAAAGGAAGTTATTTCTAAAGCATCTGGTCTAAAACATTTTTAAATGGTTACTATTCGCCAAAGAGATGTGTATTTCTAGGTTTTTAAAAACACATATGGAAAGCAAACATGCTGTGTCAAATAACTCAGATACGTTCCTTTTCAAATGTTACTAGTTCCTGGGTAACATTTTCAAAAAGCACCAAAATGACTTAGGAGTCCAAGGCTCATTTTCAAAATTGACTTAGGCACTTTTGAGAATAAGTCCCATTGCTTTTCAGTGAGACTTAGGACTAGGTCTTCTAATGAAATCAATGGAAATTAGATGCCTAAATACCTTTGGAGTTAGGTGTCTAAATGCCTTTGAAAATCTGGGTCTCATGCTTTTAGGCACCTATTCCTAGTTGACTTAAGTCCCCTTTCTAATCCTAACTGCCACTTTAGATGCCTAAGTGCAAAAGCTGGACACTAAGAACTGCAGCTTCAGCTGCTGCCTAGCCCTTTATGTGCCTAAATTCCCTAGGTACCTAAGTTCTGTTGATAGAGTCCTGTAAGCTCTATATTTCTCCTAGTATGTATGCACACAACTACTCAAAACTGACACCACTGATCAGCTCAGCATCTCACTCACATGTAAACCTATCTCATCTGCACAGCCTGATCTGGTAGGTGTGTTCAAAGGCCATTTTAGAACACAGCTACTAGATTGGGCCCTGCACCACGTACAGGAAGTGGTACCTTCCTTTGACCCAATAGCCAGAACACTCATCCAAGAGGTAGGAGATCCAGGTTTGAATACCCATGCTGCTTGAGAGGAGCAGGGGGACATGACTTTAGGTCTCCCACCTCCCAGGTGAGTGCCCTGACAACCAGGGCATGCGGTATTCTGGGGTGGGGCTGCCGTAATCTCTCCTGTTGAAGCTGGTCCTCTTTGCATAAATTACTTAAAATAGTCATGGGCCAGAAAGAAAGAATGAATGACTGTACAGTCAAGTGGTCAGAGTATTCACCTAGGCTGTAAAACAGATTCAGATCCCGGATCCTCCTCAAGTTGTGGTTTCTGCAGGGCCTGATCCAGTAGGCATGCTCCAAGGAGAATGCCTAGCTTGAGGATCCTGCCAGGACTTAGGCATGCACTTGGGCATGAGGACCTTGATGGCTGTGTGTGCCCACTGTCAGATTTTTAAGCACCTAGGGTATTCTATCAGTAGAAACTTTGACTCCTAGGGAATGTACATGCATACAGGGGTAGGGGGCAGCTGAGTGGGGGTTTTGAGGATCTGCATTTTGGATTTATGTGCTAAAATGGCTATTAGGATCCCTTGGTGGATCTAGCCCCGAGACTTCAAACTTGTAGTAATGCTTAGCATATATGTGTAAAGGAATTGCCATCATGAATCAGATTGTTGGATAATCTGGCCCAGCACTGGCTAGTACCAGACAGCTCAGGGCAAAGTTCAGGAAACTCCCTAATGACCAAACATGGCATAACTTGTTCATACAAGAAGTTCTAACTCATCCCAGGCAGTCAGTGGTTGGCTTATGCCTAGAAGAGTGTATACACATTATAAATGTTAATGCTATTTAAAATAATTGTATATGTCCTTGTTATTCATGTAGATCCTCTTTCTAAACTTTTGCATATAGTAAATTCATTGCTGTGTGAGGTTATCAAATATCATAGATTTAAGATAAATGACTAAAGGAAATTGCAGTGAAACAATTTACTGGAAACAGAATAAAACCATGACTAGGTGATGAATGACTTCATTCTGTAGTCTTCAACCAATTATTTAACAAAGCATTTGCTACATTTGACTTCAGGCCAAGTAACAATGTAATCTGATATATACCAGCATAAAAAATGCATGGGTTGTAATGCATCAGAGGGCACACCACAAAAGCAAAGCATATTTTAAATAGGGTTACAAATCAGTTATGTTAATAATTTAACCTGTGTTATTTGGTGGATGCCACCAAACATAACAAAGTACTATACTACCATGAATCAGAAGCATTGCCTGAATTAATTCTTTGGTGAGATTCCATTCTAGTAGTGATTGTGGGTTCGATACATGGGAGTAGCAAACAAGTTGGGTGGAAGCAAAACACCTTCCCTTTTTAATGGCTAGATGGAAGGGGTGTCTAGCAATCTTTTCTGTTGTAACATGGAGTCATGGAATGGAAAAAAGTGTTGAGAAACACTGATCTAGAGGTTAGATCAGTGACCTATTGGTTAGAAATCCTGGGTTCTAAATATCAGGTTCTGTGCAATGTCACATTGCCACTTACTTCTGTGTCTGATAGGTCTAAAAATACCCACCTCAGATACCTAAGATACTCCATTAATCAATGGAGTAAATCCTGCCAACCAGCCCTCCTGCACAGGCAAAGAAGAGGCAATAGGTGAGGATAAAAGAAGCTCTCAGAGAATGCACACTGATGTCCATATCCTCAAAGGTATTTAGGTCCCTAAATACCTTTGAGGATTTGGGCATATGTGCCAAAGAGTTGCTTATGGAGGGTTCCTTTTGTGACACTGGTAAAGTGCCTTTAGATAGGGTGATCAAGGCTGGGGGAACAGCCAATGAATCTGCAGTAACACCTGCACTGTGTGAGAACGCCCACATAGACTACAGAGACTGCTATAGTATTAAAGCTGCAATGGCGGACACCGACTGGCTTGGCTGCCACTCCACAGCCTACAGAAAGATTTTTTCATCCCTCCTGAGCAACTGCTACAGAATCTCCCGAACTAAACCTGTTTACTTGGGCTTGACACAGGGCCCAGTATTTGCCCATTTCTTTGGTAAAGCATTTTGAAAACAGAAAAGGGGGGAGTGAGTAGAAAGCATTAGCGCTAACAAATATTACATTAGTATGTTACACTAGTATGCATTAGTATGTTAAGAGATTCTGACTCGGCATTAAGTGGTTTCTCGTGGGTAGTTTATACAGTGAAGGTCTGTCTTGTTTTTATAATGGACTAATGTACATCTCATTCTAAACATGCACATTTTCATTCCTTTGATACCAAACCTACACAAAAGGATCTGGCCAGCTGAAGAAATTTAGCTGTACACCATCAGATCATTCAATTATAGGAATTGGAACAACATGTGACTGTGACGGAACAATTATAAAAAATATCAAATAGCAAGACAATTAAATAGAGACATTATTGGAAGATACATAGGCCCCTTTTTGTTCAGATTGTGTCAGCTCCCAAAGAAAGACCATTTGAATGAGAACTTTTTTTCCCCCCATAGGTCTGGAAGGGTAACTTTAGGCATGGGATTCTATTTATAAAGAGATTTAGATGGATACTTCAGTGTTATTGTTATACCCTGGTAGGTACAATGTGCCACTGCCTTAACCTTTTTTCATGGGCACTTAGGGAGTTGGGTACACTGATGAGCTGGAGGATGATGGGGTTGAATTAGGGTTTGTGCTAGGGTATTAAATTAATTGGAGATTGCACAGAATTTCCTACTGGGTCTTATTTTAAAGCCATGTGAGGCTTAAGTAGTGTGAAACTGATGCTATAAAATTTAAATATATAAATATGATGAAAGCCCCATGAAGAAAGAGGCATTCTTATGGTCATTCACAAAAAAAGGATGATGAATCCTTGTTTGAGATTTAACTGAAATCAGGGTGCCCGTACTGTATATTTATCAGGTTAAGAACAATGTTAAAAAATAAAAACAAAAATGAAATTCTCTCCCATTGCAAAAGGTTTTCCTTGATCAAGCAGGCCCACTGAGTCATGGGTGACTAAAGCCAATTCTTATGTCAGATTATAGTAATGCTACTAAAAAACCACCAAAGGATAAAGAAAAATTGGCATTAAGAAATAGCGATAACAAGAGCAGCTGAATGTAGACAGGATTTAGGTTTGGTAAATATTAGAAGCCAAGGGCTTAATGCTTGATAAAAAATCTTCCCACAGTAAAAAATGGCAATAAAAGAGCTGACCCAGCTGAGGTCACAAAAACAGACAAGTTTGTTAAAAGAAAATGGACAAACCAAAGGCTAGAGGAAATGGAAAAGGTATTGTAAAAAGAAACTTGCCCTCAGAAAGATCTGTGAAAAATGTGGACAGAAATACAAACTGTTATTTAAGTGCCATCCATTGTCTGCTGATTCTAAAAGCCTAATGGATTTGTAAAATAAAGTTATCATTCCTTTTTGTTTTATTTTTGGAATGGTTGCTTACTTTAGTAAAATTTTATTAAATAAATTATTGGAATTATAATAATGATTGTTCTAATAATTCCATTTCATTGTTTTCCTAGGGAACAGAGATCTCTCTTTTTTAAGCCAACTGAGAGAATATATTTAAAATGCTTCTGCTGTTTTGAGAACCCAGTATTCTCACTTTTCAGAAATATCCTGTAATGAATCTAGCTCTAACTTCTGTGAAAGTTGAAAAAGTTTGGACTTATGAAGTGCCAGAAAATGCATTCCTTGAGTACATAAAATTCCTACAGAAGTGAATGAGAGTCTTACCTGAATATGGCTTTCAAGATCAGGCCCTAACTAAGTAGCTCTGTCCTTTCAGAGTTCTCTTTTGGAATCTATACTATCTAAATTCTGTGGATTAGCTTCCCAGCAGGTAAAAAATCCTTTGAAGTCAATGGAGCTAAACTGATAACTTCAGCTGTGAATATGGGCCCTTTACCTACATGACTTATTTTGTTTCAATTATTTTTCAGGATGGACTAAATCAATGCTGTGCAGTCGATATTTAGTTTCATGTGTCCTTCCACTAACAGATAACTCTGTAGTTCATGGACTCATCTTATTAAAAGTACAGGATTGGGATTTTCAAAAGTGCCAAAGTGACTTATGAACAATGAAGGTCAGAATTATGCTCCCTAAGAAACACAGGTGTTTTTGAAAATTCCACCCCAGAGCTGGATGTCAGATAGTTTGCTGAGGATGGCCAATACAAAGACTGGTTTTAGATTATGATTGTTGGTTCAATATACTCAGGGGTCATTATCAGGAATGCAAAGTCTATTTTTAGCAGATATAGCAATACCTAATAATTTAGCTGCCAGGTTACAGATCTATATTTGAGAATGAATTGGGTCTCCTACTTTCTCAGTTGGGGGAAACCTATACCACCAAAGTGTCATGTCTGATATCCAGCACACTCAATTAATGCATTCAGTTTTGCACTATGCTGAAGCCTGCCACTGAGAACTTCATATCAACAGCACGGATAAAACTTAAATCCTAACAGTACAATAACCCTGTCCCTTAACACATGAAGTAAGGAGGATCTTCCATCCATAACTAGAAGTATATGGCCTGTGACCTACATTTGAGAAGGTTCTATCCCAAACAATAGAGGGGAAGGGTACATCTACACACTAACACATTAATTATAGTATTTTCAACTACAAAAATGGATTAGAGCCAGATCCTGAGCTGCAATACAGCTCCTTTGCTCTCTGTAATCACTATTCACAGCCAAAGGAGAGAAATTGAGAAAACGATGAGCACAATGATCCTCAACCTTTAACAAAGTCCCTGTGGGTGATGGCTGAGGTGCAGTAGCAATTGAGAGGTATGGAGACATTTGCATTCCTGTTGCTAGTGTTATATTTGTTCTGGGGAAAAACTGAGGATTTAATTCACTGGTACTGTCAAGGTTACCTTTCAGAGACACTAAATTCACCCCAAAAAAAGCAATTCAGTTTCATAGAGCTGTAGTAATATATCACTTATGATATAGTACATGTGATTACCAATAACAAACTTTTAAAATCAGCAGTATAAAGAGACAGAAGAAAGAAATGGATCTCTGTCTTTTCCAAAGCCAGCTATGCGGTATGATAAGCAGGGCTTTGGAGTGGAGCCTGGAGCTGGAGCGCGGAGCACCTCCGGAGCAGTGGAGCTGCAGGGTTTTGCCTGGAGCTGGAGCAGAGCCGGAGTAGAGCTCCAAAGCCCTGCTGATGAGGTTCCTAAATACAGCATAGGCTACAATGAGTTTCCATTAAAGCTTTAGAAAATGCACTTATTTTGCCATAAACTCTTTGCAGCTCATTTTCTATTTGTATAGGTGACTTAATCCCTAGATGAACATCAATCACAGCTGAAAAGAATAACACCTGTAACATTTTTCATTCTTGAGTGAACGTATAAAATTAAAAGAATTTGGTCAGGAAAGTGATCTATACTGTGTATGCGCATTGTCTAAAAGTTACTACCATTTGCTATATTTCACCCACTGCAGTTGAAGTTTTATTATTTATACTGTATTATATATATTGAATTATTTATATTTAGTGACTAAGATGCGTGGGCACTGTTCAAACCCAGGAAAAGAGAGCACCTCATGCCAAACAGTTTAGGGTTAAATCCACTAAGGCAGTGGTTCTCAAAGCCGGGCCACCGCTTGTTCAGGGAAAGCTCCTGGCGGGCCGGACCATTTTGTTTACCTGCCGTGTCTGCAGGTTCGGCTGATCGCGGCTCCCACTGGCCGCGGTTTGCTGCTCCAGACCAATGGGGCTGCGGGAAGTGGCGGGGACCAAAGGACTTGCTGGCCGCACTTCCCGCAGCCCCCATTGTCCTGGAGAGGTGAACTGCGGCCAGTGGAAGCCACGATCGGCCTAACCTGCGGGATGTGGCAGGTAAACAAAGTGGTCCGGTCTGCCAGGGGCTTTCCCTGAACAAGCGGTGGACCGGCTTTGAGAACCACTGTACTAAGGGACTCAAGTATTGCAATGCCTAACTTTTAGGCAGCTTGCTACCCCAGTAGAATCCACAGCCCTTGGTTAGATGCCCAGGCTCCCTATGCAATGGATGGGGAGAGAGGTCCCTAAGAATGAGATCTATAAAAGGCTGCAAGCTGAATGAGCAGCCAACCAAGATAGAAGAAGATGGCAAGGAGAAGGGTGTGGCCTAAGACCTACCCTGTAAGGGCGTTAGACACACAGGCCCAGGCTGGAGGTACCTATCTCCACTTCAGGCTCACAGCTGTGAACTCTTTCCTGGAGTGAGACATCTAAACCATTTCTTGCAAGAGAGGTGGTGGCAGCACAGGCCAAAAGCTACACAAAATGGGATGGGGAAGGGGATAAGCAGTATCCTTCATAGCGTTTAGCCTAGTGATTAGGGCACTCGCACAGGAAGTGGGAGAGCCTGGTTCAATTCACCCTTCTGCCAGATGAAGACATGGGATTTGAACTTGCTTTGCCCACTTCTCAGGTGAGTGTCCTAATCTCTGAACTATAGAGTCACTCTCTCTCTCGCGCGCGCCTGTTCCACATTATTTAATTTATACACAGAACAGCTTCAGCAGGAGAAACTCCCACCCCAGAATATTCCAGAATCTAATGGTTAAGGCATTCACCTGACGGATGGGAAACTGAGCTCTCCATGGATGTGGGGGTACTTGCATGGATCCAACCACAGGATCGGGGCCTAAAGAGACAGAAAAAAATAGGATGAAAGAATGTAATAACGTATAACATATGTAAAAACAAATAGGGTGTTGCACATGTCATGTTAGCTCCCATTTGTTTTTTTAAAATTAAATATATGACCCAAGCCAAATTCCCTCTTTTTGATATTTAACCTGCCATTGCTCCCTTGATTTTCATTATTACTCCTAAACTAATGCTCCTAAGTTTGGCTCCCACACACAGACACTTTTTATTCTGTAGAATTTGTTTAGTTTTACTGTTCCAGAAAAATACTGACTGAAATAGTTCAGGACTAGTGCAAAACATTTCTACCTACACCAGTTACTCAGACCAACACTGCGTGCTTCTGCACTGTCTTTTGGTCTGAAGGAAATCACTTCCAGGATGGCGACTTTGCTCATTGAGATGATCAAGTACAATGGGCATGGGGAAAGCACTATGCAAATGTTAGGTATACTATTTCCTTCACCCATCCTGTATCTCAGATTAAACTCCGATTTGTGCCCCGGTAGAGAGGTAATCTTTTCAGTACTTTTGATAAATCTATATCCGTATTACATAGAGTTAAACTTCTGATTGAACAAAACTGACAATAGCTAAAGGAAAAATACTAACTCTCTCTAAATGTACAACAGCTTACTTATAACCCCTGAAACAACTGAAAATATTGTCAATAACTTTTTAAAGATAACACGTTCAAGAGGATTTCCCCAAGTTTTAGCACTTGTTACTACCACAAGTTCAAATGCCAAATATAGTTAGGTGCACACACATACATACAGTCCCATAGGGCTCTTTGAGAGGATTTACTCTTCTCAGTCTCTGTGGAATAGTGTCCAAACCCTGTGCAGGGTCACCAGCTCTTTAACATTGGGAAAGAAGTGGTAGTCCCACAGTCTCATTTAAACTCCCCTTGAATTTTTGAAATGTCAGTCTGCAGTTTGCATAGCCAGCAACAAATTCTAGTCCTCTTTCTTCTCCAGTGCGTATAGGGAGGGAGCTTATACCATAAATCCAACAAGATGGCAAAGTCCCTAGAACACAATCCCTACCACAGAACCTTCCTGGCCTTATGTTGCTGCACTGATGAGCTCAGTCTGACTTCCCCTCCTCTAGAGTTCCCATAGGTTTCATGCTAAGAGTATGATACTGGGTATGTCTTGCCAAGCTACTTGCCCACAATGGAAATCACTCATCTAGCTTCAACTGCTAATGAGCACATCCAGTGCCTGCCCCATCCAATTTCTGAATGATTCTGTCCCATCCAGCAGAGTCATCCTGCCTAGCTCTGGTAAGTATGCAGGCACACATAGTGCTCTAAAGCAAAAGCAAATACTGTGTCACCCCGCTCTTGTATTTATACCACTGAATGCTGAAATGCAAGCAAGTGGGTACATTCTACCCTACCTCAGTGATTTACATCCTAGTACTCTTATGATGAGTATGACTGGCAATTCTATCTTGTGTGTCTATCTGAAAGCTTATGCTCAAATAAATTGGTTAGTCTCTAAGGTGCCACAAGTCCCCCTTTTCTTTTATCTGAATATTCAAGTAGTATCAAAAGGTACACACAGTAAGTAAGTATCATTTGGTGATCTTTAGTCCATACAACAGTAGGACTATAAAAACATAATCCCCAAATTTTGCATGTTGTCTTTTAACTCTGTGTGTTCTGTGAGGTTGTGACAGGGTTCACTCACCACTGCAGCACCTCCTGCTGGTGGTCTTAGGAATTCACTATGTTCATCAGTGCACCCCCTTCTGGTGATGTCTTGCTGCCATCACTTCTGCTCCAGGACCCACGTCACTCCCAGGACCACAGCATCCTCTTCAAGACACAGCCCACCAGCTGTGACGCACTCTGTGTTCCCCCTTCTGGGGGAATGTACTGCAGTCCGCTGTCCAGACACTTCCCTCAGTGGCAAATGTAGCCCATTGTCTGGTCACTTCCTCAGTGGTGAGGGTGGGACCCAGGCCAGGGACCCTGTAGATGGCCACCACTTGCTGTGTCCCCTCCATCTCCTCAGTAGATTTTCATGGGCCACTTCCCCATGGCCTGTGCATCTTCTTTGCCCTTACCTCATAGCCTCAGCCTGCAGATCCCTGCCGCCTGCCAGGAGCTGCTTTCAGCTCCCTGGATCTCTTCCTGCAACACTGCTCTCTCCAGGGTACTTGCTGCCTTCAACCTGGAAGGCAACCCATCTACCTCCCTCAAGTTTCAGGGAGAGACTGAAGCTGCGCTGCTCTGCTCTGCAGCTCTTCTTATATGAGCCAGCCAGGCCCTGATTGGCTGCTCCTTGCAGCCACTCTCTAATTGGCTGTCTAGGGCTCTATTAACCCCTTATGGGCAGAAGCCCCATCACAGAGGTCCAATAGGTGTTTGTATTACAAGAAAGCAAATTCATCCTAGTTCCATTGGAGAACTCATATTGTGAATTTGCTGGTGCTTGTATCCCTTCACTTTGATATTCCTGAAATGAAGTATTGTGGTTTGGGTCAAATTCCTCTACTTGTGAATTTAGTTCTGATTATACAATGGAATCAGACAAGATTCACCCCCTCTGTTATCTACACTTGCATTACCTACTTGCTGTTGAGTTCTGCTTGCTGGAGTCTCTTCCCACAATTGTACCTCCATAGATTCAGTGGCATAAATTAATCCACAGGGATGTAGCATCTCTTGGTGAAGATTTTGTATGAGACCTTCTCCTGACGCTGCCTGTACCTTGTAAACAGGTAATTCACCCTCCAATTGCCCTAGTGCCACATATACTAATGGTTCCCGTCGATCTGCAATTTTCTGCTTTCCTCTGGGACTAAAGTTGCACATTATATGTTCCAGTTATCTAGTATATATTATTACTTTGGCATCCCATCATCATTGCTTTGCCAATTGATTTTTCTCACTTTCCTTAATAGCTAAATCATATGCTTAGAAAAATCTGTGTCTCAGGTCCTTCACGGGTTGCTGAAGTGTTACCTCATATTGCCCTTGCTATTATATTCCAAGACACAGATCAATTGGTAGCAATGGCTACCTTCCGAAAAATAGAAAGTGTGGGAACTTTCCTGTTGTATCATTATTAGTACAACCAATATGCATGAATGAATAGTAGAATATAGTTCCCCCAGTTGTTCTTATATGCTTCAAGAGTTCCTAACATTCTCAAAATTCTACAATTTCCTTGAAGATGGTATGGAGCAGTGCACAGTTTTACTCCTATGTGATTTTACACAGCTCAGCAATCAGATCCAATTCAAAGTTTGCACCTTGATCACTGTGTATTTTTCTGGAAAAGCCATGGGGGTTGATAAAATTCTTCCACAATTAATTAGCCACAGTTCTAGGCATTTGGTCTTTTGTCAGATAGGCTTGTGCATACTTGGTAAAATGATCAATAATCACAAGAATATTCCTGATATCAGAGACATCCAGTTCTGTAGTTAAGAAATCAATGAGGACTAGTTCAAGTGGGCAAAAGCTTTAATATTCACAAGTTTGGCAGCCTTCTCAAATGTTGTCTTCCTCCTGAGACAGATCTGACATATATCCTGGCTGCTAGGGACATATGGGACCAATAAAATTGCTCGCTCTAGCCAATTTCAAGGTGCTTTTCATGCCCAGGTGACCCATACATTCCTCACCATATATCCCTTCTAAGGCTTGGTGTTGGTGAGCATAATGAATTACTCGCTGCCTCACATCAGCTCCTCTCCTTTCTGTGTTCCTTTACAAATCTCCATCCAACAGCTTTGGCCATTCTCATAAATAGCCACCTATTGTACCACTTCTTTTCTTCATCCTGACTGGGCCTATCGGTAGAATCCAGAAAATGAATCACATGTGCTATATATTTATCACGTCATTTTCCTACGGAAGAGTTGATTTTGTGGAAACCACATTTTCTGTTGAAAAAAATATTCTGACTGAAAATTGCCCACTAGATCTAATGTGCACATTATGGAAAGAACACCTCCTTTACTTATGAAGATTTACAAATTGCTCACAGACTATGTGATGGGAAAGCACCTGCATGATTGTAAATACTGAAGAATTGCAAACATGCAGTTAGCCGTTAGACACCTGAAATCCAGTCTGTAACAGGAGATACTGTATACCTCTGTTTTCTAATGATATTTCTTTAACTAAGCATGTAGATATGGACATGCCTCAGCTGAGGGTGTAGTTACTAGTGGCTGAGGAGTAAGAACCTCATCCTGCCACCCTTAGTCACATGAACCCTGTCACAGTTCAGGGCAACTGCACTTATATTTACTCTCTCTGGTCCAGGAAAGGCACCCACTCTAGGCTCCAGGCTCCTCAGCCACCACCTCTCCTGGGCAGAAACCCATATCTCTCTCCCTTCTGACTGGGGTATTACCAGGGAGAATAGGTCTTTGCCTATACTGTGTTATTCTCCAACAGACTGCCTAAGCAGGCCTGCTTTGCTTATTTCCTCAGAGATGGTGGACAGTGTAATTTCCAACAGTCATAAATTACCACAAAGTTCTCTCTAAGCAAGCACTTTTATTCCTAAGGTAAAAGTATTACAGAGAGAATATATTAAAACAATAAAAGAACCTAAATACATGCTAATAAGCATACCAGAGATCACCTTCTAATTCCAACAGTGGCTCTGGTTAGTGATTAGTTCTTCAAACCCCACACAGGGGTTTTCCTGTGGTCATCAGGTTATAATCGCTTTTGTTCAGAACTAGCCCCAAGTCTTATGAAGTCTTAGTGGACCATAAGACCTTCCAACCCTTCCCTAAAGATTGGGCCTCCTACTTTGACCAAAGGTCCTGTCCATTTTCTGGATCTGAAAAAAAGCCCTGAGACAGTTTTAACTTAGGCTATTTAACCAAAAATCCTTTCTTTGTCTGTTGGTCCCTGGAGAATCCAGTTTGAACCAGTATATGCGAACCTTTCTCCAGGTGGTGGTAGCTCTCTGGAGGTGTTACAACCTGAGCGAGTGTGCCTAACCACCCCTCACTGTTTCTGGTACCTGGAGGACTTGGTTTTCCATGCAATTACATACAGTCCCTCAATAGTACATTAATAATTGCATTTTTAATACGGTGAACTCCAAAAATACTTAACCTGATTCAGTAAGGTTTGTCCAGGAGATTGTCATATCTGTCACAAGCCCAGCTCAATTTTATTGGGACTGCATGTGATTAAGGATTCCCTGTTTGTTAAGTGTGGCAGATTCAGTCCCTAAGTTTGTGTGTGTATGGGGGTGGGGGGGATGTGAGAAAACCTTGATCTATGCAGGAAATAGCCCGACTTGATTATGTAAAGAGTTGTCACTTTGGATGGGCTAGCACCAGCAGGAGAGTGAATTTGTGTGGGGGGGTGGAGGGTGAGAAAACCTGGATTTGTGCTGGAAATGGCCCACCTGTTGATCACTTTAGATAAGCTATTACCAGCAGGACAGTGGGGTGGGAGGAGGTATTGTTTCATGATTTCTGTGTGTATATAAAGTCTGCTGCAGTTTCCACGGTAAACATCTGATGAAGTGAGCTGTAGCTCACGAAAGCTCATGCTCAAATAAATTGGTTAGTCTCTAAGGTGCCACAAGTACTCCTTTTCTTTTTGCGAATACAGACTAACACGGCTGTTCCTCTGAAACCAGTCCCTAAGCTGTCACTCTTTGTATACTTTTAAACCAAAGTGCGGATTAGGTACACATTGGTTACTTAACACATTTATTCTTCAGAATCTGAACACCCATACATCAAAGGCAGCAACATTGTGGCTCACCAGCTAATGAGGACCAGTGGACTGAAGAAAGTCAGCGTTTTGCTGTACAGAGAGTCAGAAGCTGAAGTATACATGTGTTAAAGGGTTTAATACAGAAGTCGTTCTTTCTTCTCTTTGAAGCTGTGCAGAGAATTAGATCTTCCTCCTGGATTATGAACTACTGTTTTTAAAGGGGCAACTGTCCCTCACTTAAATGAAAAGCTGCATACTGCAACTTTCATCATTTTTGGACTCATGAAATTTAATGGACTTTTCTTAACTCAAAGGTTTGAAACACACTAGAAAAAACGGTCAACCATGACTACTTGTTTCATCTTTGGTTGTTGCCAGCATTGGATGCAAGAATAAATACTGTCCGTTTAGAAATGTTGACTGATTTAGTTACTTTGAGGTTTGCTTTGCAGCCTTGAAATCATTTGTAAAATGCAGATACAATAGCACAGATGCTGAATGGTGTGTTAAGTCTAAGAGAGATCTTTTGTTACATTCTGAGCAAATAAAATGAACTTTGTTAATTTAAACATGGAAATACTGTATTTTAGTTATAATGGGTATATTCAGCACATCTATATAGTATTGTTCTGTGTTTTAAAATTTCTATGGTAAATTAACTAGGATTTTAAAATTCAGCATAATTATTCTTGCTAATGCAAAAATCTCCAAAAGCCATAATACTTTCCCCAATGCTTTTCCCAACCTGCTCTCACAGGGTATGTCTAAACTTCAATTAGACACCTGTAGCTGGCCCATGCCAGCTGACTCGGGCTCACAAGGCTCGTACTAAGGGGCTGTTTAATTGCAGTCTAGACGTTCAGACAATCCATTGGGACTACTGTGAGGTTTTGCATTTTACAATGCAGTAATATTATTTCAAATGCAGTCAGAAACCATAATGGACATGATCAGGCCTAGTAGTAAAAGCCATGGCAGCTGGGCACAGTGGTCACAGCCGTGGCAGTCAGGCCTACTGTTCCCTCTAAGCTGTGCGCGTGTGCACCTGCAAACAGATCCTAAACCCCGTGCACATGGCGAAACACCACGCGCACAAAAAATGAAATACTACATCGGAGCCAGGCCGAAATATCATTTACAGGCGACTTTTGACATTGTTTGCCTGCCATCTATCAACACAGCCAGATTCTACTAGCTGGCAGGGGGGGAAGGGAAAGAAGGTTAAATTTTCTTTTTCTAAGTATTTAAAAATGACATTTATAAAATAACATGGTGTAAAACTATCATCACAAATTGCAAATTAAAACTTTTTGAATGTATAAGCATTTTACTCGCTTGGGCACATTTGCCTCATGGTGCACAAATTTGAACTCTGCTTCAAAAATTTGCACAGAAGAAATTATTTGCGCACACGGCCTGTCAAAAATTAGAGGGAAGGCCCAATGGTTGGAGCCCGTGGTCAGAGCCAGAATCAGCAAGGCTGGAGTGAGAGCAAGGTTGGAGCAGGACTAGGAACAAGGCTGGAACAAGAGCAAGGCTGGTGCAGGCTAAAGCTTGGAGAGTCTGTTAACACTGTTGGACAGGAAAGAATTCCAAGCCATGGAGTGAGGAGCAGATTGAGCTGCTGTTCCTCCTGTGGGGCTCATATACCTGTCCTGGGAGTCACTTGACCAGCTGCGGATTGGCTGGAGCCCAGCACCGGAGTGACTCATCACCTTACAAGTGCTACTTTTAAAAGACTCGATCCTATTCCCATCAAAGCCAGAGATGAGATTCCCAACCCTATATTGTTTGAAACTTCTCAGACTCATTGCAAAATATAAAACAGTTGGTTTGGTTTATTCTTTGAAATAAAATACTCTATCTTGATTTACTGAAATTAACCTGATTTGAACTAAATGCAGATGTTTACAGTTTATACCAATAAGTAGACAGATGAGATCCTTCCAATAATTTGAAAGAACATATACCAAATAAACAAGCTTGACAGAAAGAGACAAGAAAAGAGACAGGTATAGAAAATATTGATCAGTGGGTAGAAATATTACAGAGTCTATGCAGTATGTCACAAGTATTAGCGTACAGCATAAAATTTAATAGCAAATTCCTCATATTACAGACTAAGCTGCTAGTACTTTACTGGATGTGGAATAGATTGTCCCTGCTCACAGAGTATATGTGGCACATTAGGACCGTGCTGTAGCAACCCTGACATTTCAAATGAGACCAAGGTGTTGATAAAAAATACAGTGCTTAAGAAAAAAAAGGATTCTTTTATTTTTAAGTAACACTTGCCTCTAGTTTACGTTTATTTTACTTTGCCTTGGTCTACACTAGGAGTTGAGGTCGAATTTAGCAGCGTTAAATCGATTTAACCCTGCACCCATCCACACGACAAAGCCCTTTTTTTCGACTTAAAGGGCTCTTAAAATTGATTTCCTTACTCCACCCTAACAAGGGGATTAGCGCTGAAATTGGCCTTGCTGGGTCAAATTTGGGGTACTGTGGATGCAATTAGATGGTATTGGCCTCCGGGAGCTATCCCAGAGTGCTCAATTGTGACCGCTCTGGACAGCACTCTCAACTCAACTGCCAGATGCACTGGCCAGGTAGACAGGAAAAGGCCCACGAACTTTTGAATTTCAATTTCCTGTTTGGCCAGCGTGGCAAGCTGCAGGTGACCATGCAGAGCTCATCAGCAGAGGTGACCATGATGGAGTCCCAGAATCGCAAAAGAGCTCCAGCATGGACAGAACGGAAGGTACAGGATCTGATGGCTGTATGGGGAGAGGAATCCGTGCTATCAGAACTACGTTCCAGTTTTCGAAATGCCAAAACATTTGTCAAAATCTCCCAGGGCATAAAGGACAGAGGCCATAACAGGGACCCGAAGCAGTGCCACGTGAAACTTAAGGAGCTGAGGCAAGCCTACCAGAAAACCAGAGAGGCGAATGGCCGCTCCGGGTCACAGCCCAAAACGTGCCACTTCTATGATGAGCTGCATGCCATTTTAGGGGGTTCAGCCACCACTACCCCAGTCGTGTTGTCTGACTCCTTCAATGGAGACGGAGGCAACAGAGAAGCAGGTTTTGGGGATGAGGAAGATGATGATGAGGAGGTTGTAGATAGCTCACAGCAAGCAAGAGGAGAAACCGGTTTTCCCGACAGCCAGGAACTGTTTCTCACCCTGGACCTGGAGCCACTACCCCCCGAACCCACCCAAGGCTGTCTCCCAGGCCCTCCAGGCAGAGAAGGGACCTCTGGTGAGTGTACCTTTTAAAATACTATACATGGTTTAAAAGCAAGCATGTTTAATGATTAATTTGCCCTGGCATTCGTGGCTCTCCTGGATATACTCCCAAATCCTTTGCAAAAGGTTTCTGGGGAGGGCAGCCTTATTCCATCCACCATGGTAGGACACTTTACCACTCCAGGCCAGTAGCACGTACTCGGGAATCATTGTAGAACAAAGCATTGCCGTGTATGTTTGCTGGCATTCAAACAACATCCGTTCTTTATCTCTCTGTGTTATCCTCAGGAGAGTGATATCATTCATGGTCACCTGGTTGAAATAGGGGGCTTTTCTTAAGGGGACACTCAGAGGTGCCGGTTCCTGCTGGGCTGTTTGCCTGTGGCTGAACAGAAATGTTCCCTGCCGTTAGCCATGTGGAAGGGGGAGGGTGGAGGGGCTAGCCACGCGCTGGGGGGAGGCAAAATGTGACCTTGGAACGAAAGCACATGTGCTATGTATGTAATGTTAACAGCAAGGTTTACTGTGAAAGAGTGTACCCATTGTTCTATAAAACGTGTGTCTTTTTAAATACGTCCACCAGCTGCATGTGTTTCAAGAATCACAGGATCTTCTCTTTCCCAGAGGCTAGCAAAGATTAGAAGGCAGAAAAAATGCACTCGCGATGAAATGTTCTCTGAGCTCATGCTGTCCTCCCACACTGACACTGCACAGATGAATGTGTGGAGGTAGACAATGTCAGAGTGCAGGAAAGCACAAAATGACCGGGAGGAGAGGTGGCGGGCTGAAGAAAGTAAGTGGCAGGCTGAAGAGAGGGCTGAAGCTGAAAGGTGGGGGCAGCGTGATGAGAGGAGGCAGGATTCAATGCTGAGGCTGCTGGAGGATCAAACTAATATGCTCCAGCGTATGGTTGAGCTGCAGGAAAGGCAGCAGGAGCACAGACCACCGCTACAGCCCCTGTGTAACCAACCGCCCTCCTCCCCAAGTTCCATAGCCTCCTCACTCAGATGCCCAAGAATGCGGTGCGGGGGCCTCCGGCCACTCCACCCCAGAGGATTGCCCAAGCAACAGAAGGCTAGCAATCAACAAGTTTTAACTTTTAAAGTGCTGTGTGGCCTTGTCCTTCCCTCCTCCACCACCCCTCCTGGGCTACCTTGGCAGTCATCCCCCTATTTGTGTGATGAATTAATAAAGAATGCATGAATGTGAAGCAACAATGACTTTATTGTCTCTGCAAGTGGTGATCGAAGGGAGGGTGGTTAGCTTACAGGGAAGTAGAGTGAACCAAGGGGCGGGGGGTTTCATCAAGGACAAACAAACAGAACTTTCACACCATAGCCTGGCCAGTCATGAAACTCGTTTTCAAAGCTTCTCCGATGTGCACCGTGCCCTCCTGTGCTCTTCTAATTGCCCTGGTGTCTGGCTGTGCATAACCAGCAGCTAGGCGATTTGCCTCAACCTCCCACCCCGCCATAAACGTCTCCCCCTTACTCTCACAGATATTGTGGAGCACACAGCAAGCAATAATAACAGTGGGAATATTGGTTTCGCTGAGGTCTAAGCGAGTCAGTAAACTGCGCCAGTGCGCTTTTAAACATCCAAATGCACATTCTACCACCATTCGGCACTTGCTCAGCCTGTAGTTGAACAGCTCCTGACTACTCTCCAGGCTGCCTGTGTACGGCTTCATGAGCCATGGCATTAAGGGGTAGCTAGGTCCCCAAGGATAACTATAGGCATTTCAACATCCCCAGTGGTTATTTTCTGGTCTGGGAATAAAGGGAATAAAGTCCCTTCCTGCAGCTTTTGAAACAGACCAGAGTTCCTGAAGATGCGAGCGTCATGTACCTTTCCCGGCCATCCCACGCTGATGTTGGTGAAACGTCCCTTGTGATCCACCAGTGCTTGCAGCACTATTGAAAAGTACCCCTTGCGGTTTATGTGCTCCAGTGCCAAGATAGGGATATGGGTTCCGTCTATGGCCCCACCACAGTTAGGGAATCCCATTGCAGCAAAGCCATCCACTATGACCTGCACGTTTCCCAGGGTCACTACCCTTGATATCAGCAGATCTTTGATTGTGTTGGCTACTTGCATCACAGCAGCCCCCACAGTAGATTTGCCCACTCCAAATTGATTCGACTGACCGGTAGCTGTCTGGCGTTGCAAGCTTCCACATGGCTATTGCCACTCGCTTCTCAACTGTGAGGGCTGCTCCCATCTTGCTATTCTTGTGCCTCAGGGCAGGGGAAAGCAAGTCAAAGTTCCATGAAAGTGTCCTTTCGCATGCGAAAGTTTCACAGCCACTGGGAATCGTCTCAGACCTGCAACACTATGCAGTCCCACCAGTCTGTGCTTGTTTCCCGGGCCCAGAATCGGCATTCCACCACATGAGCCTGCCCCATTAGCACCATGATGCCCACATTGCCAGGTCCCGTGCTTTGAGGGAAGTCTGTGTCCATGTCCTCATCACTCTCGTCACTACACTGACGTCGCCTACTCGCCCGGTATCGCTTTGCCAGGTTCTGGTGCTGCATATACTGCAGGATAATGCGTATGGTGTTTAATGTGCTCCTAATTGCCAAAGTGATCTGAGCGGGCTCCATGGTTGCCGTCTGCACATAAAAAAGGCGCGGAACGATTGTCTGCCATTGCCCTGACGGAGGGGCGACTGACAACATGGCTTACAGGGTTGACTTATAGGGAATTAAAATCAACAAAGTGGGTGGCTTTGCGAGAAACTGAATGGCTCCCTCAAGGATAGAACTCAAAACTGGGTTTAGCAGGCCATTGATTTCACACAGGGAGGGAGGGAGGAGAAAATGAATACAAAACAAATCTGGTCTATTTCTTGTTTTGAGCCACTTCATCTATCTTTATACATCTTGCTGGCAGCAGACTGTGCAGTACGACCACTAGCCATCGTCATCGCCTTGGTGCTCGGCCGAAGACAGTGCAGTATGACTACTGGCCATCGTCTTCTGTTAGCTGCCAGTAGGACTCAATCGCCATGAAACGAAACAAGGGAAATGGCTGAGTCACTCCCATGTTTGCCCAGGTGCCCGGTTAAAAGAGCACCCAGGACTATGTTGACGATGACTACCAGTCATACTGCACTGTCTGCTGCCAAAAGGCAATAAACTGCTGCTGTGTAGCAATCCAGTACCATGTCTGCCAGCACCCAGGAGACATACGGTGATGGTTAGCTGAGTGGGCTCCATGCTTGCTGTGGTATGGCGTCTGCACAGGTAACTCCAGAAAAAAGGTGCAAAACGATTGTCTGCCCTTGCTTTCACAGAGGGAGGGAGGGAACAGGGGCCTGACGATATGTACCCAGAACCACCCGCGACAATGTTTTAGCCCTATCAGGCACTGGGATTTCTACCCAGAATTCAAATGGGCGGTGGAGACTGCGGGAACTGTGGGATAGCCACCCACAGTGCAACGCTCCGGAAGTTGACGGTTGCCTCGGTACTGTGGACACAGTCCGCTGACTACATCCACTAAGAGCATGTGTGTGGAGACAAGTACAATTGACTGTATAAAAATGCTTTCTACAAAACCGACTTCTATAAATTTGACCTAGTTTTGTAGTATAGACATACCCTTAGATAATGTTTCTATTGATGGGATAATTTCATGAGATACTCATTTTTATAATGGGACGGCAGTCCTAATGTTATAAGGAAAGCACCCCTAATGTTACACCATTGTACTTCAGTACTGTAGAAACTGAATGTAGGACATGCACTCTAAGATAGTGGAAAACACTGAATGGTCACAATTTCAGTTCAGCTTTGGATAAATGAAACCTTAACCTCAAGGAACGCAAAGTTAAAAACAAAACATTTCCACTCTAACAGTATAATGGTTTGCGTATTTGTCATATAAATGGTTTTGTAGTGCTGATGTTAATCATAACTTCAGTAACTTGCATTTCACATTTTCCCCTTTATGTCCTGCATAAGTGAGTGAGTTTGGTTTGCAACCCTAATTTTCCCAGGGCCACCCCTTCCTGCTGAAAGTTAAAAGTCACAGATCCTGACAATGACTGTACAGACTGCTCCCACCCTCTGTGTGTGTGTGTGTTTGTTGTGTTACAGGGTGTGTAGAGCAGCTGGAGTGTAGGCTGCAGTATCTGGTAGCCGGTGTGTGTGTGGCATACATTTTACATATAGCTGAAGGGGTTCTCTCTCAGTTGAAAATACACTGAGGTCTCCTCAGAAGAGAGGGTTTTTTTTTTTTGTTTTTGTTTTTTTTTTATACCACACACAAAAGAAGGCAGATTTAAACACAAAGGCAAGCTGATGTCTTTTCTTGCAAAGTTTAGTACTTCAAAAGTTAACTTCTGAAAAACTGCTGATGGATGGATAAAACATATCCTTGGACAACATGCAGCAGCCCTTATCTTTCCATCAGCATCTCCTACTTGTTGCTTACATCCTTTGGATTCCCTTGTTGCATCTTTGTACCGGGTCCGCTCCATTAGGTAAGGATTTTGGTACTTTTTAATTGTTTGACAGTGATTTGAGGGATACAGTGTTAATGAATGTTCTGAGACACGTAACCTGTTTATGTATACTTTTGAGCAACATCTACAGTGATAGAGATATAATTTTAAAGAGTATCCAAAATAGCGTGGAAATGGTATTAAAACAAACAATTAACAAGCTAATTTGAAAGTTCACATAGTGAAAGTGATGTTGTGGACCCTGAAGCATGCTTACCAGGCACAGTATTTACTATATATGTGGGATTGGGCATTTTTTTTGTTTGTTTTCATAATACAAGATAGAGAAAATACAATCCTTCTGAAAATGCTTACTCTGTATTAGAAAATGACATGTACTCATAACTCGTTCCATTAAAGGAAAATATGTAAAAAAAACCCAAAGCATAAATTAAGAAAAGTATTTAAAAACAGAATCCATTCCTCCAGGGAGAGAAGTTTGTGCTATATATCAGATAAATGTTATAGTTCAGTTAATTACACATATAACAATACACATTTACATAGTGCCTGGCAATTGTGCTCATAAGTAAATTTTGATGTATTGTACATATTAAATGCAAGCTTTGTTTAATGCTGGCATAATATTCCCAATAAGAGGTTACAGATTTTACATACTTTATTTATTCAGTTTTGTTCTAGTTAATCTAGTATAGTAATTAATCTACTGTAGCAATATAACTATGCAGTGAAAATCATGTCAGCCATTATTGAGCTAATAGTGTCTGTCAAACAGAGTATAAAATAATGGGAAAGCCTAGGGCTCAGAACCAAACATTGAGTGTAGCTGTATGCATATCCCATGTGCAATACTTGGTAGCAATCGCCACTTGCTGGAAATATATCACAATATTTTATACAGTTTAATTCAGCTAGGGGTTTTGATGGTTTAAAAAAGTGATCAGCAGCCAGTGATCATTAGCTGTATAAAGATAAAACAATTTAAAGCTCTCTTCATTTCAATATCAAAGGGTCACCTAGTAAGGTTTGCAGGACTAAACACAAAGCGACTGACCTTATCTTCTTTATCTTCAAACAATGCTGCTAGTTTCTAAAACCTTTTGAAGGGTTGCCAGTTTTATGGAGTGTAGCAGCTACTTACCTGATAGAAAAGGCTTTTTCATCAAGGGGAAATGACCTTTTAACTCCTGGTAACAAAGTAACTGCTTTTCCACTTTAGTTTTGTTATTGAAGGCAATATGCACAGGCATAATTTTTGGTTTGTACTCCCAGTTTAAAAAGTAAGAAATTGTTTGCTGCATTTTAGAGGCAGAGGATCTTTTGTTTTTTGTTTTTCCCCCATGAACTGCAAATAAAATTGCTCAAAAAAATTTACATTTTCTGACAGATTGTGCTGTGACATTATAATATTAACAAAGCCATATGCTGTTTACTTTTATACTCTGAATGTAACAAAATTAATTCCATAAGGATTTTGCTGTGAATAAGGAAAGGCTGACCAAATAGCTCTCTGCAGCTGCCTCATTAAGAAAAATAAAAAGTCTGTTACGGAGCAAGGAAGATCTCTCTTTATCATTTTCTTCAGGAATGAAGAAGCCAGGAGTGATTAAAGATACTCATTATTCTTGTGCTTTACATGGTCCCCCGTGATTGAGAAACATGAAAGGGTTACCTACAATGTTTGTAGCTGTGCTGTAGCAGTTTTTTTAAATAAAGCACCAGATGCAATAATAAAAGCAACTCAGTGACTCATTGGGGTGGGAGGGTTGACACTATCCAGAGCTTGTCAAACTTTACTCAGATAAGACTCTGTAAGTCAGTTAAGCAAAAGAAAATGAAACTTTTCTTAAAAATACCTCTAACAATTTAACCTTAAAATATCTAGCTATTTGTAGCATTGGCATCAAGATGAGGTTTTTCCCCCCTTTAGTTGTTTTTCATGCAATAGGATGTTATATGAGCTTCTTGCAAAGTTACATACATGCACCAAAGTTCATGAAATAAGAGTTAAGTTGTGGCAAGTGAATTGTACAGTACCAAATATATATATTAATTACTTTAAAAAAATAAAAATAATGAGTCTTTAATGTGTATGGGGGCTGGGAGGAGGAAGAAAGGTATGGGAGAAATGAGGAGTAGGTGGAATGGAGAATTGGAATAGAAGAATAGGAAGTGCAGCATGGAGAAGAAATTTGATTCGCAGAAGAAAGGAACAGTGGCACCACACCCTAAAGAAACAATTTATGAAGGCAAATGAGACCAATCTAGCATATGAAAAGCTACTTGTTCCTGACACTAATCCCACAGACTGGAAAATATCAAAAAAGTTATCTGAAACTTGGCGTGGTTGTTCACGCTACAGTGTTGTTTTTTAAGTCAGTCAAAACAGTGCAGCTGTTTTTGAGAATGGAGAGTGAAAAAAATTACTTTTCCATTATAAAATATTGTGACATTTTTGAACAGCTTTAGAATGTCAGTGGGAGATGCTAGAAATTTGGCAGAGAGACAGTCCTTGACTCACAGATGTGCCTTTTGAAGATCTCATGAAAATTTGTTGTGACCTGTGAGAGTTTTAGAGGTTTACAATATGTATTTGGTGCAAGAGCACTGGATTTTGCAATGTGATCACTTAATGGTCTGCCAATATGCTCTTGGTTCTGCACAGGTGTAGATAGCTGCTTAAGAATTTTGAACTATTTATTATTACATTACAGTAGTGATCCCAACCAAGATTAGGGCCTTGTAGTGAAATGGATGGAGCAGTGCTCCCTTGTTGACCTTCCTCTGCAGCTGTGGGTTTGCCCAGGGGAAGGAAGCACGGAGCCACTATGTTGTATACAGAAGGAGAATGCAGAAGGATAGATAAACTCATAATTTGGAGGTTGGTGTCCTTCATGACATGCAGCCAAAGTAGCAGGGCATGGTCAGTAACTAAGGTGAAATGACCGCCCAGAAGATAGTATTGGAGTGAGTCCATGACCTACTTCACCACTAATGTCTCTCTTTTATGACTACAGAAGAGGCCTTCTCCCTTGAGAAAAATTTTCAGCTAAGGTAGAGGTGGAAGTGTTCATCACCTTCCATCCCCTGAGATAAGGTGGCTCCTAATCCCGCATTGGGGGGATTGGTTTGTAGCAGGAATTCCCTGGTGAAGTTGAAACTGTACAAGACTGGTTCTCAGCAGAGATGGGGCTTAAGGGTTTAAAGGTGTCTTGACAAGCATTGGTCCACTGGATCTTTTGGATCTATTGTTTAAGGAGATCCCTACAAGGGGCCACAATAGTCAAGAAGCCGGGAATAAATTATTGTTAGTATTATGACAGTCCTAAGAAGCTGTATACCTTTTTCTTTGGAGTTGGCATGGGGCATGACTGGAGGGCTGGACCTTATCCACCAAGGATCACACCTTCTCTTTCCCCAGGTAGATTGTCTCATTTTTTCCCAGGTGGCATTTAGTAGGGGTTTTCCATCAGGACAGCTGCCTTGAGGGACTGGAGTATGGCAGTTACTTGTTTTAGGTGGTTTTCCCAGGTTCGACTGTAGAATATGCTTTCATCCAGGTATGCAACAGCATAGCTATTATGGAGCCAGAGGACCTGGTCCATCAGTTAGTGGAACATGGCTGGGGCCTCATGTAATCCAAATGGCGTAGTCTGGAATTAAAAAGACCAAAATGGGTGGCAAAGGCCATTTTTCCTTGGGATTCAGGCATGAGGAGGATCTGCCATCAAATACCTGTTGGTCAGATCTAGGGTGGTAATGTACTCTGCCTCACCTAGACATCAAATAATTCATCAATGCATGGTATAGGGTACACATCAAATTTCAATACAGTATTTACTTTCCAGAAATCTATACAAAAATGAATAGTCCGATCAGGCTTAGGGACGGGCACTATTGAGCTTCTCTGTTCTCTAAATGACTCCTCAATTACTTGCTGCTCTAGCATCTACTGAAGCTCTTGCTTCTTTTATTCTCTGGGGAAGGGGGTCATGAATTTTCTGACTCATTGTCCGGGTTCAGTCTTGGAGTAATGAGAAATTAGAGGGTTCATCCAGATTGCATAGAAAACACCATGGAGAAGGGAGTAATCAACTGCTGGGCCTGGACCATTTGTTCTGGAGTGAGGTTGGTCCTGATTTTGACCATCCCAGGCTTTGAGGTTCCAGTAGTCTATGGGCCCAATTCAGACTTTGGTGGCTAGGGGTCTATCAACAGGCCCTTTCAAGCCTTCCATGGCTTTAGAAGATTCATGAGGTAAATTTGTTGGAGTTTACATCTGTCTGCTGGACATTGTAATTCACAGGCTCCACTCGTCATATCACCTCATAAGGCCCCTGCCAGCAGGCAAACAACTTCAATTCTGCACTGGGAAGTAATAAGAGAAACTGATCCTCAGGTTGAACCCCCTGAAGGCGGGCCCTTTTATTAAAGGCTGCTTTCTGGGTGCTCTGGGCACATAGGAGTTTCTCCTTGGAGAATAAGCTTAAAGCTTTGGGTCTCTCCTGAAGGTCAAGAACGTACTATACCACATTATCCATGCCAGGTGACTGTTCTTTCCACATTTCCCATATGAGGTCCAAAATCCCTTGTGGTTGTCTCCCATAATAATAGCTTTAATTGTAAAAAGTAAATGGTGGATTGTGACACTCCTTTCATTACAAACAGAAGGGGAGGGAGTAATTGGTTCCAATGTCAGATATTCATAGTGATAAACTTTCTTAGCATATTCTTTAGGGTCCCATTAAATCATTCCAGCAGCTTGTCTGTTTGGGGATGGTAGACTGATGTTTGGAGGGTCTTTATTTTCAACAGTCAACATAGTTCCTTCATTGTCTGGGACATGTTTGTTCCCTGGTCTACTATAATGTGGAACCTCAGTCTAGGCAAAGATTTTCATCAGTTCAGAAACAACTGCTTTGGCATTCATAGAGCCCAGGGATATGACCTTATGATAATGGTTGACGTAGTCCGCAAGTACCAAAATGTACTGGTAACCTGCAGCACTCTTTTCAAGAGGGCCAATTATGTCCATCCCAATATGATTAAAGGGTACGCTCTCCAGTGGCAGGGGAACCAGTGAAGTTTTCTCCATTGGCTGGGGTGCTGTGAACTAGCCCTCTGGGCAGCAGGCAAAAAAGTTGGGGATGTCCTTTTACATTCCAGGCCAAAAAAAAAAAAGTCAGACTAGAATTTTCTCATGAAATGTATGCTGTGGGCCAGCCACATGACCTTCTTCTGATGGGATCTGGACACGAGAAGCTGGTTTCAGATTTCCTCAGACTGGCGGTCTCTCTCGAGCTGATAGGGATGATCATGCTGAATCTCAAAATGAGGGAAGACTTTAGCTTGTTGAGGTTCCACCATTTCCCCATTGAAAACTGCCACGTGGACACAGGCCTGGTTCAGCATGTCATCAGTTCTCTGTTCTTCAATTAAGTTGGAGAATTTTGTTAGGATCTCCAACTTGGGTAAGGAAAGGGTCTTCAAGTCAGAGTTTTCAGAGGATACTTTACACTGTATACTTTGTACAAAGATTATTACAACACTATGTAGGGTATGCACACAGGTACATTCTGTCACAACATCTGCATACATTCCCATGTATGCATTATAGAAGGATGGTACCTGGAGGTGATCCAAGATTGGGATCACAGAGGGACTACACCAGAGTATCCTGAATCCCTGAGACCCACCACTTCTGTCCCATTCACCTTTACAAAGCTAGCCAATGTCACAAGCTTTGGTTGTTGAGCTCAGGCTCCAGCAGTCCAGATTTTCCCAAAGCTGCCCTCCATGAAGGGGTAATCTTGGGACCAGTGCCCAAGATGGCCACTTGAAAAAGTAAATGTCTGAGATTTTGCTGTTGCAATTGGGGAACTTCCCTAGGTCCCCAGAAGGTCCCATCTGCATGAGGTCCCCCTATTTTGGTTTCCATGGTTTTTTCCTTCTTAAGATCAGGTTGATTGGTGGTTTCTCAAACTGGGGCTGAGTCAACAGCTCCAGACCTTTTGTGCGGGAAATCCATGGTCCCCACAATCCATGGGGACTCTGGAGTCTGGGTGATGGGGGAACAGAGGGTCACCCCTCAAGATGTCAGCCTTCATGGCCAGTTTTTTCATTTGGCTGTGACGTTTGACTCCATCTGGTCCACATGGTCCTTGGCCAGCAGATAGCTCTTCATTAGGTGACTGACATTTGCCATGGTCTTGGGTTCATGGCCTAGGACACAGTTCTTTCCCCTAGGGTGGGAAATATCTGGGTGAAGAGTTCAAGTAGTCATCTTTGCCATCTGAGTTCCTGTCTTCATCTCAGGTCTGAGCCATCTCCAACATGAATTTCATAGCTTTTCGGCAATCATGCAGGACTGTGCTCTGAAAGGATACCATTCTTCCCAGAAATGTTGTGGAGTGTCTCTTATGAGATGTCCAGAGTATCAAAGATGCTGCTGACCTGCATATAATTTCAGACAGTGACAAGGTCTAAAAGCAAGATTAGCTGTTTGCTCAATCCCAGTTAAGTATGGGGCCAGCAAAACTGCCTATTGTTCAAGGGGTCACTGAGCTGCAGGTGCCATTTGCTCCAAAGTTTCAAGGAAGGCCTTGTTGTCGGGCCTCCTCTTTGTACGCCTGACGAGAAAGGGGCTACTGCTGAATCAAGTTTTGCCAATACTGCTATAGTAGGCAGCCATAGTACAGTGATCACCTATTGTACTAGTTGCTGCTATTGGACCATTAGATCATGTATTAAATGGCTGCTGGTGGTTGGCTATTTGCTGGAAGATTTGTTGTTGCTGGTATTGAGTGTTCTGCTCAGCCATCCATTTTAGCAGTGGATCCATAGCCATCCAGCTACAGGGAAGGAGAGACATTTGCTTTAGGGTATCCACCCCTTTTCTTTTCAAGGCTTGACTAGGTCCCTTGCACACGGACTAGGTTATACTTGCATTCTCAACCAAATCTGTAGTGGTTTGCCTAGAGCACAGCTCACCCTGGAGCTTCCTGATGCTCTGACATGGCCACAATTCTCCTGGCAGAAGTGGGGAGGGAGAGGAAGTCTGTCTCCGGGGGTTCACTAAGGCAGGCTTCAGCCTAACAGCAAATCATCCCTTCAGTCTTACTCCCTTCTGGAATGGGGTGGGGTTGGAGGATCTCATCCCTGAAATGCTTTAAAACAAAAAACAAAGTCAACTCAATACTGGACCATTCCCAGTCTGCCAGTGGGGTGTCCCTGCCCTTTCCCTTCTTCTTAGTCCACATGCAGTCTCTTAACTGAGTGTTGCTCTCTCCTGAAGTCTAACTACTCCTCCCCAGTGGCTGCTCCGGCTAGTAAAGCTTGCTTCAGGCAGAGGCAGAGCTCCATCCTCATTCCTGAGCCAGGCTCTCTCCTTTTATTCTCCCTCCTGGCTTGGCATTGGCCACAGGTATAGCAGGGTGGGGCTAACTGGGCCCATAGACTCTCCTAACCCATTCTCTGCTGTTGTGAAGCCTCTTTGTCCCATCACAGGCTTCATTTTACTAAGCACTGTTCATACTTAGCATAAGAGTATTTTGTTGTTCCTCTTATTGCTGCATTAGGTAAAATCATGCCTCAGTTTAAAACACTGGCAAAACTCCCATTGACTTCAATGGAGCCAGGATTTACCCTTGTTTTTTCATACTTATCTTCAGAGCTGATCAAAAGCCTATTGAACTCCACAGGAATACTCCTGCTGGCTTTATTTGGCTTTGGATCCGTCTCTTTTCTATATCTTTCCTACCACATCACCTGGGTTGTTATCTATTCAAATTTCACAAATGAAGCAAAGTCAAGCCTAGTCTGACCTTGAATGGAAGACTTCCAATGAAAACCAAGGATATTGTGAGAAGCATGTTTTATTCTTGATTGGGTTTGGTCTCTATTCCTTTAAAAATAAAGTGAGCTCTGACCCTTTGGGATGCAAAGCACTATTGACCATAGGTTTTATGTTGCCACCTGACAAAGCCCTACTAAAGCTCCCTCTTCTGGACACTTACCGTAGGGACTGGGCCATGGGTGGTGAGACTTAATGATTACAGCCAGGAGCCTGGAACCGAAGTGCTAAGCCAAAGATCAGAGCCAGAGTCAGGAGTCAAGCCAAAGGTTGTTCTGCTTCTGGGAAAATTCCACTCCTTTAAACCTCAGCCCCTTGGAGAAAAATTGGATAAAACTAGTTCTCCTAGCTTCAGCTAACCCATTGTCCTAAGGAGCTTCTGTTTGAGTGGGCAACCATCAAGGTTTAATGACTCTCCCTTGTCCTTCATTTGGGAGATATGTGAGACAGCTCTGACAGCAGGCAAGGGATTCCTCATAGACTGAGACTTCAATGATACAACAATTTCATAAAATCCCAAAATTCATAAATTGTACATATATTCCCTAAATTGTCACCTCACCCATCATAATATCTTTCAGACTAATTAGGTTGGTAACATCAAAACTATAGTGGACTTCATGGATTCTGTCTTTTCTAGTTATCGAAGTTCTACTTGGGGTAGAGCTTCATTTGGACAGGGGGATGGGGCGGGGACAGGGAATATTGGGCTATTTAATTCTGGTTTTGCATAATTTTCTATAGATGATCAGACTTTAGATTTGTCTATTCTCCTCTACAGGTGCATTTAACTAGGAATGCCTTGTTTTTGGCTTAATGTAGCTGGGACATGATCCACAGTTTAAATGAAAGTTATCATCAACTAACTTGAGAGAATACATTACTGATTACGTGAGTTAAGGTTCAGATCAAGTCCAAATTCAGCTGAATGTGAATATTGACCATGATCTCTTCATTGTGTGGTTTGACTAATGCAAAGGCTATTTTTATTCATGGTGAAATGTGAGGAACTACATCAGGTGGAAGAATACTTATTATCTGGCCTTGAAACTGCAGTAAAACCACTTTTGTGCATGAAATTGTATTTATGGTTTTTTGTTTTTTATTTTTAAGATCCTTGTATGTTAAGCTCTTGGGAGATTTGTTTAATTACTATATACTCATTGCTTCTTTCTGACACATATTACTGTGATTATTCTGACACCTATTATGCGGATTGCTGTATTCATAGTCCATGGCATCCATTGGGAACCATGAGGGAATACATTTAATATTGCAGGAAAAATTGATTGCCACATATGTTCAAGAAAATATATGTACTGTATTCTTTCTGCTGTTTTTATATTAATTGATCAATTGGTGAGTTTCTTACTCCCTTATTTTGTTCATATAGCAACTTCCATGAGTTGGATAGCAATTTATCCGCATGCTTCAATGGTATGATGCATCTCCCAGGGTGACAGGAGCATTTTACAACTCAGCTGTCTCTTGACAACTTGGAGTGTTGACAGTTTCAGAAAATGGTCCCTCATGTAGTGTCTTGTTAACGTCTCATCAACTTAAAGACTCCTGCTCTACTTCTCATGAACTAGAATATAAATAAGAGGTCAACTTATGTGCTACAAATGTTTATTAGATAGGGACAGGATAACTAAGCTAGGTTATGGTGTAGTTTCTTCATTTTTGAAATGGCTGAAAACTTCAAATTTTACCTTGTGTATTCAGTATTTTCAGAAATCAAATATATGCCAAAATCTCAGGAAGATCACATGAATGTGACAGGAAGGGCAAGTAATGCTCTAAAATTAATACCGCTATAATGACTTTTAGTTGTAAATTGGGAAAGACAGCTGGGATCTGAAATAGACTTTTGCATTTGGAAGGAAATCCTGCACTATGCTGACTCCTACTTATCCTACTCAGTTTAAGTGCCATGGACTATGAATGATTTGCTGGCCCTTCACCCATCAGAAAGACCATCCACAATATTCAGGAAAAATGTTGAACATGTTGTGAATGTGTCACTCTAACCTATATCCTGTGTATGGCACCCACTTTGGGTTTCTAATAATCTGTTATGGAAGTTTGCATCCCTGGGCATCCAGATTACTATAGGAAGAAAAAAAGAGAGTAAAGATACAGTCACATTCTTGCTTAATAACATAATAACTAAATTAAAGTTTAGTTAACAGCTAAAAGTATCTGGGAAATGCAAATCCATCATTAGTACCAACTCTCTCATCCCTTCTCTTGGTCAAATGATCAACTCTCTGATTTGCATTGATACTTTCAAAGATTATTTTCAGAAACACCTCATATTTGTGATATTCTGAACATCCCCCTTCATCCTTGTCAGGGTTCCTTCCCCACTCTGAAGTCTAGGGTACAGATGTGGGGACCCACATGAAAGACCCCCTAAGCTTATTCTTACTAGCTTAGGTTAAAGACTTCCCTAAAGTACAAACTTTGCCTTGTCCTTGAACAGTATGCTGCCACCACCAAGCAATTTAAACAAAGAACAGGGAAAGAGACCACTTGGAGATGTCTTCCCCCGAAATATCCCCCCAAGGCCTACACCCCCTTTCCTGGGGAAGGCTTGATAATATCCTCACCAATTGGTACAGGTGAACACAGACCCAAACCCTGGGATCTTAAGAACAATGAAAAAAATCAGGTTCTTAAAAAAAGAATTTTATTTAAAGAAGAGGTAAAAGAATCACCTCTGTAAAATTAGGATGTTAAATACTTTACGGGGTAATCAGATTCAAAACAGAGAATCCCTCTAGGCAAAACCTTAAGTTACAAAAAGACACAAAAACAGGAATACACATTCCCTCCAGCACAGCAAATTTACAAGCCAAAAAACAAAGAAAACCTAATGCATTTTCTAGCTAGATTACTTACTAACTCTACAGGAGTTGGAGAGCTTGCTTCCTTGATCTGTTCCGGGCAAAGGTATCACACAGACAGACAAAAACTTCCCCCCCTCCAGATTTGAAAGTATCTTGTCCCCCCATTGGTCATTTCGGGTCAGGTGCCAGCCAGGTTACCTTAGCTTCTTAACCCTTTACAGGTGAAAGGATTTTGCCTCTGGCCAGGAGGGATTTTATAGCACCGTATACAGAAAGGTGGTTACCCTTCCCCTTGTATTTATGACAGTCCTGTGTTTCTCCAGTCACTTGTGCTATAACCAACTATGGTTGTTCTGTAAAAATTAGTTGACTGTGACACAACTTCCCTCCAAAAACATAACAGATTATTTGATTCATCAGGACTATTTTATCATCAGTTCTGTTCTCTTCTTAATGGATTAGAAAAAAAATTATCTTTTGTACTGTTCCTTAACTGTTACTTGTTAAGATTAGCATGCGCAACAAAGACACAGACAGGAAGAAGCCTAATTAATAATTTACTTCAATTTTGTAAGAAGAAAAAGGAAAATGTGAACAAGGCTGTTTATTTCCTAACCCAATGTATTGATGACTCATCTTTCTTGTTTACTGTGTTGATATGTGGAGATTTCATTTTATAAATGCATAATAAGCAGCAATAAACCTAAAAGGTAAAAGAAAGCTTCTTGCTGGTTATGTCAGACTGGTCTTTTCTTTTCCGTTATGTAGCTTTCTTATAAGTTATGCTCCCACCTATTTAACATAGAATATCAGGGTTGGAAGGGACCTCAGGAGATCATCTAGTCCAACCCCCTGCTCAAAGCAGGACCAGTCCCCAATAGATAAAGATCTATTTACTTTGGCTGAAATTTTCAAAATAAAATGGACATAATACCTAGCTTTTCATCAGTAAATCTCAAAGTGCGTGTAGCAAAGCAACGGCTCACCGGTGCAATGCCTCCTGCTGGTCATCCTGGGAATTAGCTCTCCAGTGTATGGAGTGCCCTCTGCAGGCCAATGTCTCGCTTGCTGCTGGCCCATGTCCCTCCTGGACACCAGTGCCCTTTACCCTGGGGTTCTGCCCCAGCAGTACCCCCACACTCTGGGTCTCCCCTCCCAGGGGAACCCCCAACCCTCTAAACCCACCTTGCCTCAGTGGCTACTGCCACTCATCATCTAACCCCTGCTCACTGGGGCAGACTGCAGTATAATGGCCACTCATCATTGGCAAGGGGTTAGGACCAGCTGCCTATTCCCAGGCTGCCCCTCTGCAGCCCCAGTACCTTTCTAGGCCTTTACCAAGACCTGCAGCCTGGGGGTTTACCCGGCTGGAGTTCCCCAGCTGCCTCTGCCTCTGCCTCTGCAACCAGATCCTTCTCTCTCCACTGCTAGAGAGAGATTCCTCTGCTTCTGGCCTCCAGCCCTCTTATAAGGGCCAGCTGGGTACTGATTGAGTGGGCCACACCTGTGGCTGCTTTCCCAATCAGCCTCGCCTTTCCCAGATGCAGCTCTCTCCAGGGCTGCTTTAACCTCTTCCCGGCTGGAGTGGGGTGACTACCCCACCTCAGTGCTTTACAAAGAAGGTCATTATCAGTATCTCCATTTTACAGATGGGGAAAATAGCTTACGGGAGTTAGGCACCCAAATCCCATTGAATTCCAATAGGGTTTGGGCTCTTAAGGATCCTTTGAAAATCCCTGCCTTCACTATATAAATAGGGAGCCTCTAATTTTAAATATTTTTCCAGTCCTGGCCATATCAGGCCTCTGAAAACTTTCCCTATATTATTACCCAGCCTGACAATCCTTTGCCTAGACTTGTCATTTTCACTGATTCTCCTGGTCAAATCTCTGATGAGCAACACTGAATCCTTTTCATGATGAAGGCTGTTGTAGTCTGTGTTATTCCAAGATAGGAATAAAGGATTAAGATGTAACAGGATGCATTTTATTGACCCACTAATATTCTCCTTTCTTACATTGCAAGACAAGACAAGAGGCCAGAGACCTCAGGCATCTGAAAGCACTCAGCCTTTGGCCTGTTACATATGCAATCTCTCTCCCAAAATAATTTCACCACCACTCTCTTCTTTGTCATTGTAATTCCCTTGCAGTGCAAATAGCTTTGACATTAATGGCCTCCACCTCTTCTTCCTTTTTCCCTTCTTGGTGACAATCAAAATTGACATTCTAGTTATGAAAATCATCCACAGGCTTCAGTTATTCCTACTACACCATATTCTCCATCCTTAATTAACATTTCTGTTCAGTTTTCTGATTACCTATACTCCTTGCAAGGGTGTGTAGTCACGTTAGCTCATTAATACACTTCTGACAATATTATTCATCTTCTGTTTCAAAACAACTCCATCTTCTGTCTCAGGGCTGAGCTTGCAGAGTGCCTACTGAGAATGCTAAGCAGCCTCATTAAATGGCAGAAAGAATTAGGATGGGGAGGGGGAGGACCAGGAAATCCAGACCTGTTAAGCCTTTTGTAAATCAGAAAGATTCTAGATGCAGAAGCTTTCATAACACCAAACAACTCCAACTCAGGAAATCTTTTGCAGCTCAGAAAGATGCTACAGAAACCAGATGCACTATAGTGTTTGTAAATACAAACCTTGGCGGCGGAAAAAAACCCTTTATTTTCTACTTTTTTAAAGATCCTCACATCAGGGGGCTTTTATTTTGTTTTCTTTAATGAGTCTGGGTAAGAAATTCTTCATTGGTGGCTAATCATGGTCTTTTGTGAGGAATCTTTGGGTAATTGTTGGTCTTTGACCTATGGATCTTGGATTTAAATCCCTGCAGCCATTCAGGGAGTGAAGGTTTGTTTGTTCCAGCTTCAGACAGAGGCCCTGATTTTGCAAAACATTATGCATGTGCTTAACTTTTACATATGTGAATAGTCTCCTTGCCTTCATTGGAACTAGTCACATGCATGAAACTAGGCATTTGTGTGAGTATTTGCAAGATCGCCACCAGATAGTGTAGATGGCTGCACATGTAGAGCATCCTAGAATGCATCAGTCTGTGGCATCACTAATACTATTAGTCTCATTCACTATTGGTACCAGTACTGCTATTGAATCATACGCATGGAAAGGGCTCAGAAAATGATGGTGCTCACGTAGCATGTACAGTCCTGTACAAAGCAATCCATTGCCTTGGATTTTTTTTCTGAAATTGATTAGAAATTTGTTGATTCTAAATCCAGAAGGGACTATTGTAATAATCTTTACAGAACATTGGACTTCCCTGAATTAATTGGTACTTTCACTCCAATGGCTACGTCAAACTAGAGGGCTTTTTGTTTTTAAGAAGAAATGAGTAGGTTAAAGGGGTGGGGGCATGGTAGAGTCATAGAATCATAGAATATCAGGGTTGGAAGGGACCTCAGGAGGTCATCTAGTCCAACCCCCTGATCAAAGCAGGACCAATGCTCAACTAAATCATCCCAGCCAGGGCTTTGTCAAGCCTGACCTTAAAAATATCTAAGGAAGGAGATTCCACCACCTCCCTAGGTAATGCATTCCAGTGTTTCACCACCCTCCTAGTGAAAAAGTTTTTCCTAATATCCAACCTCAACCTCCCCCACTGCAACTTGAGACCATTACTCCTTGTTCTGTCATCTGCTACCACTCAGAACAGTCTAGATCCATCCTTTTTGGAACCCCCTTTCAGGTAGTTGAAAGCAGCTATAAAATCCCCCCTCATTCTTCTCTTCCGCAGACTAAACAATCCCAGTTCCCCAGCCTCTCCTCATAAGTCATGTGTTCCAGTCCCCTAATCATTTTTGTTGCCCTCCGCTGGACTCTTTCCAATTTTTCCACATCCTTCTTGTAGTGTGGGGCCCAAAACTGGACACAGTACTCCAGATGAGGCCTCACCAATGTCGAATAGGTGGGAACGATCACGTCCCTCGATCTGCTGGCAATGCCCCTACTTATACATCCCCTGGTACTCCAGGGCAATAATGGCATTGCTTGTTTCTGAGTCACTGACAACTCAGAAGCAAGTTATCTTGAATGGTTATTGATCAATGTTCTAACAGTTCAAGCACAAGATAGGATACTAGTTGGTGTCTGCTTCAGATCACCAAATCACACTATATAACAGGATGGCCAGTTCCTTAAGCACCTACCTATAATGTCCAGGGGAGGAAACTGTGTTACAAAGGAGCACTTCAATCTCAGTGACATATGCTGGAAGAATGGGGAAACAATTGTTGTTTCTTACCATATGCACAGTATTAATCTGGGATTCATATGAGTTGAGAGAGCAGGGTTTGACCCTTCCCTCTGAGTCAGTACTGAAGCCATGACTGCTGAGGCTGCAGAATTTTAGATGAGGAGGAAGGACAAGATTCTGGTTACATATGGTCTTTTGTGCTGTTTTCAAGAGCATGGGTTTATTCCTGCTCATAATTTCGACTTCATTTCCTATCCTAAACCATTCTTTAGTGTTGAAATGTGCTGTTAAACAGCTGCTGTGTTTTTCCATTTCTGGTAGAAATGATCCTTCCATATAGTTTGTGTGCATTCTTGCGTCCATTGGTATGAAAGGCACTATATATATTCAAGATCAATGTCCTAAGGTTTTTCATTAACTTTAAAATATACACATTGAGAAAAAACACCTATGCCAGTTTTAGTTACCCTTTGGAAACAAGAAAGGACAAAGCACTGAAGAACATGCATTTACGTGGATGGTATGGGGAACCTAATAGACAACCTAATAGAGAACAAGTAGGTCTTTTCCATCTTTCATTTCAGAATAAATTAAGGCTAGCATCTCTGTAAAAACTGACCTCTCCTAGGAAAGGTTATGCCTAGGAAAGGATATCCTCAAGCCTGGAGAAAATCCTGGAATAAGTAATTTTTTTAGTTTAATTTGTGCTGGTTAACTTGTTCTTACTTTTTAAAAGTCAAATTGGCCATTGACAGTGTATTCAAATGGAAATTTCGCTTTAGCTCAGTTCTAGGTATTAGTAATATAATAAAAGGAGAGAGACTATAGTTGCTCTGTCTATACAGCTTAATCGTACTGCGTCAAATTCATCCTAGGATAAATCCAGTTAGGTCACTGGAGTTACACTAGGGGTGAATTTGGTCCTTTCTCTGAAAGTGTATCAAAATATACTTTTTCATTCCCTGAGAAGATATCCTTTCACATATCCTTAGATACATCTCTTATCACCTCATTCAACATGTTTTATAAACTTTATAGGCAGAAATTTGGAACAAATTCTGAGAAATACCAGTCTATAATTCCATAAATTATAGACATCTCAAGTATGCAGTGAGTTCTCACAAAAAGAAATTCATGACTGTCCTGTTTTGGCCCAGCTGAAAAATTAAAATTCACAGATTGAAGTTGATACAGCAGCAGATGTTCTATTACTGATTACTGAACCAAAAGAGCTAAATGTCTTAGTTTTCCTTGAGCTAAAATTTCAAAGTCAAATTAAGAATTTAACAGTATAAGGCAATCCTGTCAGAACTAGAATATAGATAACAGCTATTCTGATTTTTTTTACACTGCCCTTATACAATATCATCATTTTAAGTACTGACCAATTCTTGACCATCTCTAGAAAAAATGCTTGTATTTTGATTTTTGAAAGCCAAATTGTCACCAAAGCTAGATACATTGAAAAGTAGGACATTTCGCTACTAAGAAAATTTGGGATTAAATAGACATCACTGCTCCTCCTCTCTGGTGACTCTTGCTGCTCTTTTCTGTGAGTGGAAAAGTGAAAACAAAAAGTTATCTGATGTCTGAACCCTAGATAATATTGCTGGAAGGTTTTATTAGTTTCACTTTGCTGCTAGCACGCAATGCAAGAAAGCAGAAAAAATATGCCAGCATTCTGTAAATATACAGAATATTCTGTAAAAAATATACCAATGTATATTTGTTCATTTGAAAACTTGGTGAGGCTGCAAAGGAATTATCAAACTAACATCACTAGAAATCAGAAAATTAGTAGCATAGAATAGCATATGTAGTTTCCTCAAGATGTTGAAGCCTTTTAATTAATGTAGGGAACAAAGCACAACCACAGATTGATTGATTATTGCAATTGTAATATTATTTATTGGGGTGCAACATGCACTTGTCACAGATAACAGGTTCTTTTTCAGGTGGCTATTTAGAGTTAATTATGAAAATTGATGAAACACACATAGAAACTTATGGGCTGTAAGTTACTATAGATAAATAGAGTTGAAGTCATAGGAAAACATACATAAGTATAAGAATAAGATAAATACAGCAGAGTGGTTTCCTGCATTGTTTATACTTACAAACTCGCTTTGCGCATACTTACAACAGTATGGAGACCATTTCAGTACAAAGACAGATGGAAAAACAAGTGAAGGGAGGCACTGATTCAGTTTATGCCATCTCCAGGACTGAACGCAGCTGAAAAGAGGGAACTACATTGGATTCCTTATACCCCTTCTTTATCATATACACAAATATATTTTATCAATTTCTGGCTGTAACAAGATTAATACTTCCCATTAGCCATGCATGGCATTCTGCCTTTCCATAACTATGCCTTTAATCATGAATATTAATAAACCACATCACACATTTCTTAATAGTTCCTATCCGTTATCACAGTCCATCTGCCTAGTTAACAGGTTGCTAAAGCCCCCCCAAAACTCCCTTCTTGTGGAATGCTGTGATGCACTGTACTTTTTGTGGTTACTTGGTTGTCTCTTGAAATGAAAGTGCAGAATTTGTGACCTGGAGTTATCTGCTTGGCCTACTAGCTTTTAGCTTAATTATGTGTGCTCTCTTACTTGGTGTTACAACTTTCATAACTTCCATTAAGCATGTTTAAGTAAAGGAATTATAAGTTACCCCAACCTATAAGCCCTCCAAGATCAAGTCAGGGGTCAATAGTCAATAGTGCTGACCAACTGCAGTCATTCCTTTATGTTTCACATAACACTTCAAATTTACAATAACTCTGCGGAAGCTTCAAATTGAAACTTCTTGTCTTACCAATGTGTTTCTTTACTCTACCTTGCATTTGCTGTTTTGTTTTTACAGGGATGCTTGCAAGTTCCTGGCTGCTCCTATTGAGTTTTTGATGTCTCTTTAAAAAATAGTGTTCAAGTGTCTATAAGGAATGCCACAGACTTGCCAAAAGCTAAGAAATCAAGGTTAATTCAGGCTACACACACTGAAAGAGGGATAGAGTGGAATTAAGTTTTAGGGATCACTGCAAACAGCAATCATTCTGGTATATGGAACAAAAATTACTTTCAATATCCATTTCATACTGCTGCTTGTGTGTTTGCCCCTTGCTTACACTGACTAATGGGGCATTTAGTTGCAAGGATTAGTCTGTAGAACAATATGTAATTTCAAAATGGAGATTTTTCTTCTATACATATGTTCACTTTTTATCATATGCACTTTCTTGTATTAGTAAAGATTATGATTAACCAATCAATTGGAAGCCTTCAGCTGACAGTTGTCCTTTTCCTGAAACTGTACATCAGATGGGCCTGGTTGTATGAGAGTTCAGTAGCATGTTTTAGGATTTTAAACCAATTTCATTCCACCTTTCTTTAACTAATAATAATCGTAGCACTGAGAATGAGCTACATCTAATATTTCATTTTTTTCCCCATTCAAACATCTGATTTTTATACTAATACCAAAAACATGCTGCTCGTGTCCTTAATACTAAGACATATTTTGTTCCATTCCATCCGTGTACCTCCATTGATTTCAACAGGGTTGTACAAGGAAAACAGAGTGTAGAATTTGGCATATTGTTTCACTTTCCCAGCCTCCCCTGATAATCTAAGGCTCAGAAATGAACATTTTAATTAAAATATTTGAGAATGACATCACAGATATATGGAATTCATACTGCATATTGTCCCACCGCTTTCCCCAAATAAATTTATTGAGAAATACTTCTCATGATATGAATAGATAGATTGTTGAGGTGAGCAAAGAGGAGACAAGATAAATTCTGGAGTGATTATACCATACAGGAGAAATAACCTGAGTTTTTATGAAGCTGGTTTCTTTTATATTTCTGCAGTTGACCCAAACACACATTCTTTGGTTTTTAATCTTTCCTCTTTTTTTTTAAGCGTGAGACAACTATTGCTTGCCTTACTTCCACAAAAAGTCAATTGGCCACATTCAAGTCAATAAGAATATGCACAGGAGAAAGGCAAGCAGAGTTTGTCCTTATAACAAGATGAATAAAATAGCAAAAATATGTTCTTTATCACCATAATTCACTCCTGTTTTGGTTGTTATGGTTTTCAATGAGCAAAACAATCCATCATACTTGAACTTCATGTACATCTCTGAAGCTAACAGCGAGCACAAGTCAATTTTTAATTAAGATATTTTTATAAAACCTACCATTTATATTTTTCATTTGGGAATAGACTTTGAACAGCATGTCATCTACATAATTTATGTAAATTCAAGTGACCCTTAAATCAGAAATCTGACTGAATTTCACAGTGAAACATAAAAATAACCTGTGACATCACTGAGCACCCAGAATAGCTTGAAGTGTGATAAACAATGGAAAATTTCAGCATTGTTACAAGCCAGTGTAATCTTACCCTTTTAAATAAATTACCCATTCTATTTAGAATGCCTCTATAAGGTCATGGATTTGGAGCAGAAAGAAAACAGGTTTGACAGGTTAACTTATTTGTAATATAGATTAAAATATTTTAATCTAAAACATTTTAAAGACAGCAATCAACCCCCACTCCAAAATTATGGAGTTCAGCAGTGTCGCCCTCATTCTGGACTTGTCCTCCGTTAGGTCCCCATCCTGTTCCCACTGAAGTCAATGGCAAGACTCCTATTGGCGTTAATGAAGGCAGGATCTGTGGGGAGGGGTGAAAGTAAGTTCCAGCTGTACAGAGGAGCTATTGATTCGTCCTTGGCAGCATTAACTCCTAGTGGCAATTTCCAGTGGTTTAAGGAAAACCTACTGTGTAAAGTGTCTACTCCCTAGCATTTCCTTGCAGAGTTACCATGGTGGTGGCTCCAGACTCACAAGGAGGGGAGAAGCATGTCACTGAGCCAGTGATCCCCTGCTTTAGGGTCCTGGGGGAGGGAGGAGTATGATCCCTTCATTTTACTATTCTTTGCTTTCCTGTGCATGCCTAAGCAGAGTCTCTCCCAGACTCCTCCTGTCTAACTAGGTAAAATCCGTTTTTATGTCTTTTCTTTAGCTGTCTGATGCCACTCGGCCTTAAAAGCTCCCTCTTCTTCCCAGCTGTTCCTAATCTTTCCTCTCTCCTTCATGGCCATTTCAGTCCTCTCTAGTTGCTATCCATCCACACACACAGCTGTCTAGGTCTTTCCTCATCTGTTGTGAACTATTCTTGTGTCCTCTTTGGCTGTGTGCATGGATATCATACACACATGTATGGATATTATGCTATTATGTTTCGAAGATGAAGGGAAGGAGAGTGGCATAAGGGAGGAGGATGGTCTTGTAGGTAAAACACGGGATTGGGAGTCAGGGTAGCTGTGTGTGAACTCAGACCAGTCACTTAACCTCTGTGCCTCAGTATTCCTGCATGTAAAATGGGGATAATATTATTACCTATATCACAGTCTAAATTTATTAATGCTTATAAAATACTTGGGGCTACAGACAGGTGTTACTGAAGTGCAAAGTATTATTGTTAGTCAGAGTCCAAAATAATTTCTGGGCTTCTCTTCCTCCTTCTGACTGCAACAGACCCAGACCTGTCTAGCCTCCCTGTGTACCTGTGACTCTTCTTCCATCTCATAAGAATTTATATTGAATACAAGCAGGGAACAGGAGACCTGTTTAGCATCATTAGAAACTTTGCTGGAGGTTTATTGCATTGTAGGGCAGTATAACATCCTGAGTTTAGGGATGGGGGCTGACCTGTTCTTGAAACCTGTTCATCTCTGCTAAACTGTGTGCAGTTCCCTGCTTCTTATCACTACTCCTGGCCTCTTGTCTGTTTGTCTGAGATGCTTCAATTGTCTCTTGTCTCAATATACACAGTAACATGTATAAGCTGATCTTTATTTAATTTATATTGCTAAAATTTCAGATTTTCTTCTCCATGTTAAAAAGGGAAAAAACAATTCACTAACAAATATACATCTCTCTTTATACTTCCCACAATAATCTCTGCACACGGTACCTATGACATTCCATAATAAGAAATAAGAGTTTTCATTACACATTCATAAAGTCCTCCAAAGACCAGGGAAAGAACAGGCTATAAGCATAATAAATCCAGTTTAATTTATTCATAGTAGGAGTCTATGGATCAGACTTTCTACACTCCAGAATATTTATTATAAGATGGTGAGTGAATAAATCCTAAACAATAATTCTGTGATTGATGTTAAAAACTATTATCAATTGTTATTTTAACAATTTATCAAACAGTAAAATGTTAAACATATTAGGTGGCCTTTAGCCATTAAATCAAACCTGTGAGAAGTAATGGCAAGGCTAGTAATGGCTAAAAAGAGAAAATATTTTAAAACTTTTAGAAATTCCCCAGTCTCCTGAACCTTCCAGTTTAACTACCTCAACTGAAGTTGTGATGAGATATTTTCTGAAATAAATGTGTGTATGTATGTATGTAATTCTTATTAGCTCATTTCCATGGTCAATATCTGAAACATTACAAGGTGTTAAATCCTAAAATGGAGTTGTGACGGCCAAGCAAAGATAACTGGAGGCATCCTGTCTGAGCAGGACATAAGGAGGTAGAATGCCTCAGGCAGGGCTAGGTCCTGACTAGATGTGATGGGAAGAAGCATGTGTGCGGGAAAACTCCCTGTGCCCACTTAGCCCCATTCCTAGGGCACCACTGCAGGACCAGCCACCATTTAGTTCTTTGTTTATAAATTAAAGCTCACAGTAACCAGGAACATGCTACAGCTCTGGAAAATAAAGAGGACTGGCCTGATTTACTCTCACTTATGCTAACCTACATCCAAGGTAGCTCCAATTACTTTGATTGATTACTAATGTTTAGCATAGCCCGACGATCATGAAGCTACCATTTCTATGTGAACAGGACTAAAACAGTTAGTAAATGACAATGCCCCAAAAAATATACAATAGACAGCCCCAAAGACCGTCAATTGCTGTGTCACATTCAGTGGAAGCTACTACAGACAAAAAGAAAAGGAGTACTTGTGGCACCTTAGAGACTAACCAATTTATTTGAGCATAAGCTTTCGTGAGCTACAGCTCACTTCATTGGATGCATACTGTGGAAAGTGTAGAAGATCTTTTTATATACACACAAAGCATGAAAAAATACCTCCTCCCACCCCACTCTCCTGCTGGTAATAGCTTATCTAACGTGATCACTCTCCTTACAATGTGTATGATAATCAAGTTGGGCCATTTCCAGCACAGATCCAGGTTTTCTCCCTCCCCCCCCCCCCCCCCCCCACAAACCCACTCTCCTGCTGGTAACAGCTTATCTAAAGTGACCACTCTCCTTACAATGTGTATGATAATCAAGGTGGGCCATTTCCAGCACAAATCCAGGGTTTAACAAGAACGTCTGAGGGGGGAAGGGGTAGGAAAAAACAAGGGGAAATAGGTTACCTTGCATAATGACTTAGCCACTCCCAGTCTCTATTCAAGCCTAAGTTAATGGTATCAAATTTGCAAATGAATTCCAATTCAACAGTTTCTCACTGGAGTCTGGATTTGAAGTTTTTTTGTTGTAATATCACAACTTTCATGTCTGTAATCGCGTGACCAGAGAGATTGAAGTGTTCTCCAACTGGTTTATGAATGTTATAATTCTTGACATCTGATTTGTGTCCATTTATTCTTTTACATAGAGACTGTCCAGTTTGACCAATGTACATGGCAGAGGGGCATTGCTGGCACATGATGGCATATATCACATTAGTGGATGTGCAGGTGAACAAGCCTCTGATAGTGTGGCTGATGTTATTAGGCCCTGTGATGGTGTCCCCAAATAGATATGTGGGCACAGTTGGCAACGGGCTTTGTTGCAAGGATAGGTTCCTGGGTTAGTGGTTCTGTTGTGTGGTATGTGGTTGCTGGTGAGTATTTGCTTCAGGTTGGGGGGCTGTCTGTAGGCAAGGACTGGCCTGTCTCCCAAGATTTGTGAGGGTGTGGGTCATCCTTCAGGATAGGTTGTAGATCCTTAATAATGCGTTGGAGGGGTTTTAGTTGGGGGCTGAAGGTGACCGCTAGTGGCGTTCTGTTATTTTCTTTGTTAGGCCTGTCCTGTAGTAGGAGACTTCTGGGAACTCTTCTGGCTCTGTCAATCTGTTTCTTCACTTCCGCAGGTGGGTATTGTAGTTGTAAGAATGCTTGATAGAGATCTTGTAGGTGTTTGTCTCTGTCTGAGGGGTTGGAGCAAATGAGGTTATATCGCAGAGCTTGGCTGTAGACGATGGATCGTGTGGTGTGGTCAGGGTGAAAGCTGGAGGCATGTAGGTAGGAATAGCGGTCAGTAGGTTTCCGGTATAGGGTGGTGTTTATGTGACCATCGTTTATTAGCACTGTAGTGTCCAGGAAGTGGATCTCTTGTGTGGACTGGACCAGGCTGAGGTTGACAGTGGGATGGAAATTGTTGAAATCATGGTGGAATTCCTCAAGGGCTTCTTTTCCATGGGTCCAGATGATGAAGATGTCATCAATATAGCGCAAGTAGAGTAGGGGCGTTAGGGGACGAGAGCTGAGGAAGCGGTGTTCTAATTCAGCCATAAAAATGTTGGCATACTGTGGGGCCATGCGGGTACCCATAGCAGTGCCGCTGATCTGAAGGTATACATTGTCCCCAAATGTAAAATAGTTATGGGTAAGGACAAAGTCACAAAGTTCAGCCACCAGGTTAGCCGTGACATTATCGGGGATAGTGTTCTTGACGGCTTGTAGTCCATCTTTGTGTGGAATGTTGGTGTAGAGGGCTTCTACATCCATAGTGGACAGGATGGTGTTATCAGGAAGATCACCGATGGATTGTAGTTTCTTCAGGAAGTCAGTGGTGTCTCGAAGGTAGCTGGGAGTGCTGGTAGCGGAGGGCCTGAGGAGGGAGTCTACATAGCCAGACAATCCTGCTGTCAGGGTGCCAATGCCTGAGATGATGGAGCGCCCAGGATTTCCAGGTTTATGGATCTTGGGTAGTAGATAGAATATCCCAGGTCAGGGTTTCAGGGATGTGTCTGTGCGGATTTGATCTTGTGCTTTTTCAGGGAGTTTCTTGAGCAAATGCTGTAGTTTCTTTTGGTAACTCTCAGTAGGATCAGAGGGTAATGGCTTGTAGAAAGTGGTGTTGGAGAGCTGCCGAGCAGCCTCTTGTTCATATTCCGACCTATTCATGATGACAACAGCATCTCCTTTGTCAGCCTTTTTGATTATGATTTACCTCTGAACAACATACTAATCCACAGAGACCTCCCTACCAACACTACAAAAAAAAGGATTCTAGGTGGACTCCTCCTGAAGGTCAAAACGGCAGACTGGACTTCTACATAGAGTGCTTCCGCCGACGTGCACGGGCTGAAATTGTGGAAAAGCGGCATCACTTGCCCCACAACCTCAGCCATGCGGAACACAATGCCATCCACAGCCTCAGAAACTATTCTGACATCATAATCAAAAAAGCTGACAAAGGAGGTGCTGTTGTCATCATGAATAGGTCGGAATATGAACAAGAGGCTGCTCGGCAGCTCTCCAACAAGAGATCCACTTCCTGGACACTACAGTGCTAATAAACGATGGTCACATAAACACCACCCTATACCGGAAACCTACTGACCGCTATTCCTACCTACATGCCTCCAGCTTTCACCCTGACCACACCACACGATCCATCGTCTACAGCCAAGCTCTGCGATATAACCTCATTTGCTCCAACCCCTCAGACAGAGACAAACACCTACAAGATCTCTATCAAGCATTCTTACAACTACAATACCCACCTGCGGAAGTGAAGAAACAGACTGACAGAGCCAGAAGAGTTCCCAGAAGTCTCCTACTACAAGACAGGCCTAACAAAGAAAATAACAGAACGCCACTAGCCGTCACCTTCAGCCCCCAACTAAAACCCCTCCAACGCATTATTAAGGATCTACAACCTATCCTGAAGGATGACCCAACACTCTCACAAATCTTGAGAGACAGGCCAGTCCTTGCCTACAGACAGCCCCCCAACTTGAAGCAAATACTCACCAGCAACCACATACCACACAACAGAACCACTAACCCAGGAACCTATCCTTGCAACAAAGCCCGTTGCCAACTGTGCCCACATATCTATTTGGGGACACCATCACAGGGCCTAATAACATCAGCCACACTATCAGAGGCTTGTTCACCTGCACATCCACCAATGTGATATATGCCATCATGTGCCAGCAATGCCCCTCTGCCATGTACATTGGTCAAACTGGACAGTCTCTATGTAAAAGAATAAATGGACACAAATCAGATGTCAAGAATTATAACATTCATAAACCAGTTGGAGAACACTTCAATCTCTCTGGTCACGCGATTACAGACATGAAAGTTGTGATATTACAACAAAAAAACTTCAAATCCAGACTCCAGCAAGAAACTGTTGAATTGGAATTCATTTGCAAATTTGATACCATTAACTTAGGCTTGAATAGAGACTGGGAGTGGCTAAATCATTATGTAAGGTAACCTATTTCCCCTTGTTTTTTCCTACCCTTTCCCCCCTCAGACGTTCTTGTTAAACCCTGGATTTGTGCTGGAAATGGCCCACCTTGATTATCAGACACATTGTAAGGAGAGTGGTCACTTTGGATAAGCTATTACCAGCAGGAGAGTGGGTTTGTGTGTGTGTGTGGGGGGGGGGGGGTGAGAAAATCTGGATCTGTGCTGGAAATGGCCCAACTTGATTATCATACACATTGTAAGGAGAGTGATCACTTTAGATAAGCTATTACCAGCAGGAGAGTGGGGTGGGAGGAGGTATTTTTTCATGCTTTGTGTGTATATAAAAAGATCTTCTACACTTTTCGCAGTATGCATCCGATGAAGTGAGCTGTAGCTCACGAAAGCTTATGCTCAAATAAATTGGTTAGTCTCTAAGGTTTTGTTTTTGCGAATACAGACTAACACGGCTGTTCCTCTGAAACCTGTTACTACAGACAAGAGACAAATGCACAGCAGGAAAAGAGGTTCTAACTCCCAAGTACAAAGGGGAAACTCAGTAAATATCAGTCTTTTGAGGTAATTACTATCCCCACTCTGCTACTTTTGAGCACCTTCCTATTTAAAACCTCTGTGGCACACTTTCATGAAAGAGAAATAGATCTGCAGAGCCTCACACAGTAAAGCAATGTAAACTCTAGGCCCACTTTTCATCCTCTCCTTCACAATTATGATTGCCTGGCCCTGTTTGAGTGGTTTACGGCTGTAATCAGGCAAAACAGTACTTTCAAACTCTGGAAGTTATGTTCATATTTACAATAAATCTGCTGATTATGGAATGTAATCCTCAGTCCCATGCAGAGTGTGGGCTATGGGGAGATGATGGGCACAACACACTGGAGAAGGAAATCCTTCTCCAGCACCAGTGTTATGTGATTATATAAATCGCTCAACACTTTTAGGAATTCCCAGGCCACTAATATTTTCATATGACTTGACTTTCTGGCTGCCCATTTGATCCCTTGTGAAATATTCCAGAGATGTCAAGCCAGATGCAGACAGATCTGGTTCCTGGCTGAAAGAAGCTTGCAAAATTGATGTTGAATCTTTTTCACAGTCCTGGCTTTTTTTCTAGGATTTTCATATCAGAGATTCTTCCTTTCCCAAGGAGAGATAAAGTGTTGAACCTGACTGTTAAGAACAGATAGCAAGAGCGGTTAAAAACCAACCCAATAAATTACATACAGTGCCACTAAGATCCATTTATACTGACCTACTCCCTCACCTGCCTCTGCACTTTAGCAGAATATGACATATTCTTCTATGTATAACAATATATTTATACGGGACCTCTGATTTCATTCTTCATGATTGCAGGCGGCCTTGATTCAGTGAAAATATAGAAATAGTTCTGCTGCAGAAAAGGAGGCAGGACAGGATTTGAGGACCCAGCAGAGCTGTTCCACATTCCATGCATACCATGGAGCTCTTCTCCCTGGTATGCATGGAATGGGGTTAATGGATTCACAACTACCTGGATCCATTAGTCACATTGTCTAGTGTGGAGGGAACATGTACGAAGGGCTGAAACCATTCTGCTGCAATTCTAAGGGTATGTCTACACTGGCAAGTTTCTGCACATTGCAAAAGTTATACCACTTTTATTAAAGCGCTGGAATTAAACCGCTGTTGTGTGCCCACACTGTGCTCCTTGTGATGGTGGAGTGCATTCATATTAGCAGCTCTTGCAATAGCAAAGAGAGCAGTGCATTGTGGTAGCTATCCCACTGTGCAACTGGCTGCAGAGTGCTTTGGGAAGGGTTTGCAATGCCTCGTGGGGCAGGCACAGCATCACATGACGCAGGTTTCCCAATCCCATTGTTCCATGGGCATCCTGCCACATTGCCAGTTGCTTTTCAACTGAAGGGGGAGGGGAGGGGCAGAGTGTATGACAGGGAGTGTGTGTGTGTGTATGGAGGAGGGGGGAGGGACAGTGTGTTTTGGGGGACAGAGAGTGTGTCAGCATGCTTTCTTGTAAGTTCAGACAGTAGCAGGAAGCAACCAGTCTTGAGGTGGTGGGAGGGGAAAACCCCAACATCAGCCCCTGCTTCCTTCCCCAGCTCTCTGCACAGCAATCTGTCTCTCACAAACACACATGCCTGCCTCTGTGTTCAGAAGCACGAGCATTCCACATGAATGGTTTGCTTTGTGTCCCGGAGCAAATGAGCACAACACACAAGTGCTTTGAAAGGGGAGGGGTCAGCGGCGTATTATCGCCTAGGCCTAGGATGGCAAATTTGCAGGAGCGGCAAATTTATAATAGCAGCCAGAGGCGCCAACTTCCCCCGGCGCCAGTGAGTGCTTGCACCCCCCCACCCCTGGCCCAACTCCACCCCTTCCCTACCCCCCATTCCAACCTCTTCCCAAAGTCCCCGCTCCAACTCTGCCCCCTCCCTGCCCCTATTGGTCCCCTTCCCCAAATCCCCGCCCCGGCCCCGCCTACTCCCCTGAGCGCGCAGCGTTCTTCCTTCTTCCCCCATCCCTCCCAGCCGCGCGATGCCGTTTTGCGCACAAATGCTGGCAGGGAGCGGGGAGAAGCAGGACCCAGTGGTGACCTCAGGGGAGAAAGTGGAGTCAGATTTATTTTCTCCATGGGTGCTCCAGCCCCGGAGAACCCACAGAGTAGGCATCTATGGACGCTGCAATTCTACCAATCATAGCGCGTACTGAAACCACCAATGTCAGCGTGAATTTGTAAAAAAACTAAAAACAAGTTCATATGAGGGCAGCAATTATTTCAGGGCCTAGAAGCGCAAAATCATTAATCCGCCACTGGGAGGAGTGCACGTTCAAAACAATGAGCTGAGTTCAAAACAATGAGCAAAGCAGCTACGTAAGGGATTATGGGACACTTCCGGAGGCCAACTGATTGCTTTCTGAGCTGTACTGTACTGTGTTTACACTGCCAATACAGCGCTGGAGCCTATGCGCTTTAAGGCTTATGACTCTCGTCAAGGTGAGTTTTTTGCAACGCTGCAACTGAGGAGTTTCTGCGCACTAAGTGGTTCGGCAGTGTCTACACCTCGGGAGTTACACCGCAGAAAGCTGCTTTACTGTGCAGTAACTTGCCAGTGTAGACAAGGCCTCAGACCTGTGAGTGATTACCTACTTAACCCTAACCCCTGTAAATATCCACAGAACACAACCTTGCTATTCATGCTGCATACTGGTACCATACAGGTTGCAATCAAGAGAGTTTATAGTTTAATTCAGTCCACAGCTAGCATGTGCAATTAATGGAAGTTTTGAAAAAGTAATTTTCCCTGTATTGTTTTGTTTATGCATTTCAGATTAGGAAAGACACTTAAAACTAAATGAACTGAAACTATTGAATCATAGGCCCTAATTCAGTTTTGGAAATAGCCTATGGAGGTTTCAGTAGTATAAAGGCAGGTTTTTAGATCATTCACATCAATTAGATCTGATGATAACGATGCTGGTTATATAAATCAAAGCAAGAAATCACAGATGGATGCAGCACCCATTTCATTTAGGTTACTTCTAAAAAGTGGTAATGACCAATAATGGAACAGCCAGATACCCAGGTGCAGCTTCTGGAAACGTACATTATAGAGCCTTGAGATCTGGTCTTGCAGCTGCCAACTTCACCCTGTGAAGAGCATCAGCAGCTGGCTTCATGTCTAGGAAAAGAAAATGAAATATGCTACATTTTCATGGCCATCAATCAGCAGACATAGTGCCAAGCAAGTTTTGTAATGATGCAATTGCCAATAGACTTTGCAAAAATATTCTTATGATAAGAAAAGTATCTAGGAAAAGCCTAATTGCTGTATTCAATTTGTGCTGTACACATTTAATGTAATGCAATATTACTTAGTAAACAACTTATTATGTAGACCATGGGCCTAAGTCATGCCTTCCAGCCAGAAGCACCTCCACATGCGAAGGGACACCCTATGGGCAGGTTTCCTCTGGCCCTTTGTGTGACCTCACTGATATCCCTTCCACTGGGAGCGGTGCTGGGGAGAGAAGGGAACTCACTTTCTCCTTGGCACCATCCTAGCAGGGCTTAATGATGCTTGCTCAGTTTTGACCACACTGGCTGATTAACCATTGGCACTGTGAAACTCCCAAAGTCCTCCTTGACTGGAAGAAAGTTTTGAGGGCACAAGACTTCATGATGAAAAATGAAGATGGGAATCCTCAGGGCTACACAATGGACACAGCAGAACAATTTGAGGGAAAAAACTGTTAATGAAGCCAGTGATGTTTGCAGGCCTTAGTTTCATTTTCTGCAGAAACACTGAAAGCTCTCTGTTGTATCACAGCTCCTAAATGTTACATTTGTTCCAATGATTTGTCTGGATGTGCTGTCTTACATTTCCTCTACTGATCTCCTACACAGAGATGTCAAAATGGCAAGAGAATGACATGCTATAGGCAATCCTTTGTGAGAGCTGAATGAAAAAGGCCGATAATGAAAGTGACTTTATAAAGAATGCCAGATGACTGGTGACGCTGAACATCATTAAAAGTATACATGCAGGACTCCAATTCTATCATATCGTTTTAGATCACACTTTCCATGCTGGAGGAGAAAGTACCTTTGCCAGCTCACTGGAGAAAGCTTGGAGATGATTGAAGTAAAAAGCAGGAGGAGGCTGATATGATTAAGTCACATAGTCAACTGCCCATGTGTAACACAGTAATGGAGGTGAAAGTAGGGGGCAAACTAAAATTAAGCTGGAAGGACATTAGAGACAATGGAACACAGATAAAGGACATGAGAGGATGCACATTGAGCTGACTTGCACAGCCTGCAGAGTGCAAAATTTAGATCCTTTATTTAGATGCCTTTTGTTCATAATGCAAATGATGACTATACTAACTAGTGACAGGAAAAAAAAATATTCTGTTCGAGAACACACATGAGGAGAAGCATATATAATTAATCATACTTTCTAGGGCACAGAATTCAGAAGATAGCCAGGGACCAAAATCCTTAGCAGCCAGACTAGACAAGGAGAGTAGGGGTGGAACAACAACAAAAAAACAAAAAACAAACATCAGGATAAGACCCGGGCCAGATCCTGACCCATCCTAAGTCCCTTTCCAACTTCTCCAGCAGCAAAAGGATCTCCAACCTGCCCTAAGTCACCAGATGAGAATTTCTCTGGTGTGTGTGGAGAAAATCTTGGTTGGTATAGAGTCAGTTTATCCGACTTCATCGCTCCCTTCTAGGCCTCCCAGCATTTGGGTATATCAAGGGCATGTAAGGTGTTAGTCAGACTACTCTACTCCAGTGATCTCCACGGGTGTAATGCCCCTTAGGAAGCCATTACAAGCTTCTGCAACCTGCAGCAGGCCTAAGGCTGTTCTAAATCACATTGGGACAAACTGGTCCATGACAACTTCCAGAAACGAGTTGGGGAGACAGAAAGATTGAAGAAAGCTACCTTTGCAAACCACCTTCAAGTGGTTGCCTTGGCATGAGGATTTAGCCCACTGCAATGCACCCTATATTATGATTAATTTCTACAGTGCTGTAATTGTACACAAAACTGTGCAAGAACCAATTAGTCTCAAAGAGTTTACAGGACACAATAAAAACAATCCAGCACAACCTATGCAGTGCTCAGATACTACATTGGAGAGTGCTAGAAAGTCCTTTTAATACATTTCACCACATGCAGCCTACTGTTTTCTCTCTCCATGGAGAAGGAATTACAAAAATCGTGAACAAAGTAAAGGATGTTCACAACACTGATTACAAAGCATAGACAAAGTAAATGCTAGGAATATGACCAGATTATGCTGTATTTTACAGAAGCTGACATAATGCTAACATGGGTATTTGTGAGTCATAGTTAATATTTATTACACACAAACACACACACACAAATATGTTAAATATTATTAAGGTTGCAAAGTCAAACACTCAAAAGTTAGGAAATGACAGAATTAAGGATGCCTCTGCAACCACATAGACCTCTTCTACTTGAGCTAATGAACTAACTGATGGCAGTGATAGGATGTCATCCTCTATGTCAGTAGTCCCCAAACTTTTTATGTCATGCCTCCTGTCATAAATATAAAGGGAAGGGTAAACCCATTTGAAATCCCTCCTGGCCAGGGGAAAGCTCCTCTCACCTGTAAAGGGTTAAGAAGCTAAAGGTAACCTCGCTGGCACCTGACCAAAATGACCAATGAGGAGACAAGATACTTTCAAAAGCTGGGAGAAGGGAGAGAAACAAAGGGTCTGTGTGTCTGTCTATATTCTGTCTTTGCCGGGGATAGACCAGGAATGGAGTCTTAGAACTTTTAGTAAGTAATCTAGCTAGGTACGTGTTAGATTATGATTTCTTTAAATGGCTGAGAAAAGAACTGTGCTGAATAGAATAACTATTTCTGTCTGTGTATCTTTTTTGTAACTTAAGGTTTTGCCTAGAGGGGTTCTCTTAGCACTTGCATGAGAGGAAAGTGATCAGGAACAGCCAGCATGGATTCACCAAGGGAAGGTCATGCCTGACTAATCTAATCGCCTTCTATGATGAGATTACTGGTTCTGTGGATGAAGGGAAAGCAGTGGATGTATTGTTTCTTGACTTTATCAAAGCTTTTGACACTGTCTCCCACAGTATTCTTGTCAGCAAGTTAAGGAAGTATGGGCTGGATGAATGCACTACAAGGTGGGTAGAAAGCTGGCTAGATTGTCGGGCTCAACGGGTAGTGATCAATGGCTCCATGTCTAGTTGGCAGCCGGTATCAAGTGGAGTGCCCCAAGGGTCGGTCCTGGGGCCGGTTTTGTTCAATATCTTCATAAATGATCTGGAGGATGGTGTGGATTGCACTCTCAGCAAATTTGCGGATGATACTAAACTGGGAGGAGTGGTAGATACGCTGGAGGGGAGGGATAGGATACAGAAGGACCTAGACAAATTGGAGGATTGGGCCAAAAGAAATCTGATGAGGTTCAATAAGGATAAGTGCAGGGTCCTGCACTTAGGACGGAAGAACCCAATGCACAGCTACAGACTAGGGACCGAATGGCTAGGCAGCAGTTCTGCTGAAAAGGACCTAGGGGTGACAGTGGACGAGAAGCTGGATATGAGTCAGCAGTGTGCCCTTGTTGCCAAGAAGGCCAATGGCATTTTGGGATGTATAAGTAGGGGCATAGCGAGCAGATCGAGGGACGTGATCGTTCCCCTCTATTCGACATTGGTGAGGCCTCATCTGGAGTACTGTGTCCAGTTTTGGGCCCCACACTTCAAGAAGGATGTGGATAAATTGGAGAGAGTCCAGCGAAGGGCAACAAAAATGATTAGGGGTCTGGAACACATGAGTTATGAGGAGAGGCTGAGGGAGCTGGGATTGTTTAGCCTGCAGAAGAGAAGAATGAGGGGGGATTTGATAGCTGTTTTCAACTACCTGAAAGGGGGTTCTAAAGAGGATGGCTCTAGACTGTTCTCAATGGTATCAGATGACAGAACGAGGAGTAATGGTCTCAAGCTGCAGTGGGGGAGGTTTAGATTGGATATTAGGAAAAACTTTTTCACTATGAGGGTGGTGAAACACTGGAATGCGTTACCTAGGGAGGTGGTAGAATCTCCTTCCTTAGAGGTTTTTAAGGTCAGGCTTGACAAAGCTCTGGCTGGGATGATTTAACTGGGAATTGGTCCTGCTTTGAGCAGGGGGTTGGACTAGATGACCTTCTGGGGTCCCTTCCAACCCTTATATTCTATGATTCTATGATTCTATGTTTTGAGTCTAATTACCCTGTAAGGTATCTACCATCCTGATTTTACAGGGGGGATTTCTTTATTTCTATTTACTTCTATTTTTTATTAAAAGTCTTCTTGTAAGAAAACTGAATGCTTTTTCATTGTTCTCAGATCCAAGGGTTTGGGTCTGTGGTCACCTATGCAAATTGGTGAGGCTTTTTATCCAACATTTCCCAGGAAACGGGAGGGGGTGCAAGTGTTGGGAGGATTGTTCATTGTTCTTAAGATCCAAGGGTCTGGGTCTGTAGTCACCTAGGCAAATTGGTGAGGCTTTTTACCAAACCTTGTCCAGGAAGTGGGGTGCAAGGTTTTGGGAAGTATTTTGGGGGGAAAGATGTGTCCAAACAGCTCTTCTCCAGTAACCAGTATTAGTTTGGTGGTGGTAGCGGCCAATCCAAGGACAAAGGGTGGAATATTTTGTACCTTGGGGAAGTTTTGACCTAAGCTGGTAAAGATAAGCTTAGGAGGTTTTTCATGCAGGTCCCCACATCTGTACCCTAGAGTTCAGAGTGGGGGAGGAACCTTGACACCTCCCTTACCCATAATGGAATTTGTCCGTGACTCCCCCATCCCTCGCCTGGGAGCTGGGGACAGGAGCAGGGTGGGAGCTGGAGCTGGAGCTGGGGCTGGGGCTGGGAGAGGAGCTGCAGCCATGGTCAGGGTCGGGAGCCTGGGGCCGAGGCCAGGGCCTGAGCTGTGGCTGGGGCCCAGCTGGGAGTGAAGCCATGGCCAGGACCAAGAGCAGAACCACACCACAGTTGGGGCCAGGAGCCAATGGCCGAGGCAGGGGCCAGAGCTGAAGATGGGGGCAGGACCAGAGCTGGGGGCAGAGTGGGGCTGGGTGGCGCTCCCTCCTCGCTGCCCCCATAGGGGCTGGCCCGGCCCTGCCACACATCTCCCGAAACATTCCTCTGTCCTCCCGAAGGGGGGCATGCCCCAACATTTGGGGACCACTGCAAGTCTATGTGGATCAGCACTGAAAGGGAATGAGACAGTTTGCTGATGGGTTTCACAGGTATTTGCTGTTGCTCTAGAAAGGAGCATGCTTAATGGGCAGAGACTCTTCTGCCCATTTCCCCCAAGTTTGACCCCTTCTTCCGTGTCCCCGCCAACCTTTCCTTCTTTCCAACCTTTGGCTTTTTGTCTTCTCCCCTTCCCCGTCCCCCCACCCCCCGCAAGTTCCAGTCTCCTTGCACAAGCACTCCCACTTCCCTTCTATCCCCAGTTTTTCATCCAATATATGTCTCTCCCCAATCCTGGCTTCCAGCTGCCTCCTCACCCTTGCTCATATTCCTGTCCCCACTGGCTCCCAGTTCCAATCTCCCTCTTTGGGCTCCTTGTCCAATCTCTGTCTCCCTCTGCCCCAAGTCTTCTTATCTCAATCCACTATCCCTGCCCCTCTACAGGTACACCTCTTGTCCTGTTCCCTTTGCATTTGAATCAGGTGCTTCATCCTCCATGCTGTCTGGACTCAGCAAGGAGTCTCTGAGAGCACAGGAGACAGGCTCCCTGCTTTTAGTTCAAGTGCTCAGACCTGGCACAGCTGACTGTAGCCCAGAGTTGCACTTGCAGGGAAAGTTCTGCTCAACCCTGAATTGGAACATGCTCAGTGCAGACAGAATCTTAAGGGGATCATCTGCTAAAATCAAAGCGATCTCCACTGAGCACGTTCAAACTGCAATTTTTCAAAGACTTGTAACCTGGGCACATTTGGGTAGATTTTCATGAGGATGGCAAATGGCATGACACAAACCCCAAACCCCTACCAAATCTCAAGTCCCTACTCAAAAGCATGGGGGTGTTGTAACTGTTCAAAGAAAAGTTGTCAGACCTTTTTAACATAGGCAAACATTGTATTTTTGCTTAGCTATGGTCTCAGAAATGACTGAACCATTTTGGCTGAAATTTTCCTGAAACATTGATCCTGAGGCAGACATCTTGCAAAATTTGGCTAAAGGCTAGCAAAATTATAAGCAACTGAAAAACAGGGTCATAGAATGGTATGTGTTTGGCAACCTTAACAATAGGCAGTGTTACCACTTACAAGTTCTTTTGTAACGACAAAAGCCCAATGCATACATACATATATATATATATTAGGGCTGTGAAGTGATTAAAAAATTAATTGCGATTAATCACGCTGTTAAACTATAATAGAATACAATTTATTTAAATATATTTGAGGTTTTCTACATTTTCAAAGATATGGATTTCAATTACAACACAGAATACAAAGTGTACAGTGCTCACTTTATACTTATTTTTGATTACAAGTATTTGCAAGGAAAAAAACAAAAGAAATAGTATTTTTCAATTCACCTAATTCAAGTACTGTAGTTCAATCTCTTCATCATGAAAGTTGAACTTACAAATGTAGATTTATGTACAAAAAACCCCTGCCTTCAAAAATAAAACAACGTAAAACTTTAGATCCTACAAGTCCAATCAGTCCTACTTCTTGTTCAGCCAATCACTCAGACAAACAAGTTTGTTTACATTTGCAGACGACAATGCTGCCTGCTTCTTGTTTACAATGTCTCCTGAAAGTGAGAACAAGAGTTTGCATGGCATTGTTGTAGCCGGTGTCAGAAGATATTTACATGCCAGATGCACTAAAGATTCATATGTCCCATGATGTTTCAACCACCATTCCAGAGGAAATGTGTCCATGCTGATGACAGATTCTGCTCATAATGATCCAAAGCAGTGCAGACTGATGCATGTTCATTTTCATCGTATGAGTCAGATGCCACCAGCAGAAGATTGATTTTCCTTTTTCGTGGTTTGGGTTCTGTAATTTCTGCATCAGAGTATTGCTCTTTTAACTCTTCTGAAAGCATGCTCCATACCTCATCCTCTCAGATTCTGGAAGGTACTTTAGATTCTTAAATCTTGCGTCGAGTGCTATAGCTATCTTTTGAAATTTCACATTGGTATCTTCTTCACATTTTGTCAAATTGTAATTAAATTGTAATTGTAATTGTTCTTAAAACAAACAACTTGTGCTGGTTCGTTGTCCGAGACTACTATAACATGAAATGTATGGCAGAATGCAGATAAAACAGAGTAGGAGACATACAATTCTCCCCCAAGGAGTTAAGTCACAAATTTAATTAATGCATTATTTTTTTAACGAGTGTCATCAGCATGGAAGCATGTCCTCTGGAATGGTGGCCGAAGTCTGAAGAGGCATATGAATCTTTAACGCATCTGGCATGCGTTAAATATTTTGTGACACCAGCTACAACAGTGTTATGCAAATGCCTGTTCTCACACTCAGGTGACATTGTAATTAAGAAATGGGCAGCATTATCTCCCGTAAATGTAAACAAACTTGTATCTCTTAGCGATTGGCTGAACAAGAAGTAGGACTGAGTGGATTTGTAGGCTCTAAAGTTCTACATTGTTTTGGTTTTGAGTGCAGTTATGTAACAAAAAAACTACATTTGTAATTTGCAGTTCCATGATAAAGAGGTTGCACTACAGTACTTGTATGAGATTAATTGAAAAATACTATTTATTTTATCATTTTTACAGTGCAAATATTTGAAATAAAAATAATATAAAGTGAGCACTGTACACTTTGTATTCTGTGTTGTAATTGAAATCCATATATTTGAAAATGTAGAAAAACATCCAAAAATATTTAACACATTTACATTGGTATTCTATTGTTTAACAGTGCAATTAAAACTGCAATTAATCATGATTATTTGTTTTTGAGTTAGTCATGTGAGTTAACGGCAATTAATCGACAGCCCTAATATATAAATATATATATATATATAAATATATACTTAGTATGTTTGTAACTGTATTTTTACACAAAAATAAGGAAAATAAATGTATTTTCTTTTAAACAAGAACTAACACTCGAAAACATTGTTACTCATTTCAGGCACTTCATTCATCATAACTCCTAACTGTTTCTAAAGCAAAATTTATGAGGAGGTTATTTGACAGTGTTACTAATTACTCATTTTCAGGTTGGATAAATTGAGTCAAACATCAAGACAACAACTCTTTCAAGAAATGTTACCTTTTCTTTACTACTTACATTTTCCTGTCTGAGAAAACATATGTAAGGTATAAAATTATACACAACTGCCTAAGCAAGAGAATATGCAGGGTGCCACTGAAATAAAACATAGACAGTAAGCAAGAAAAGTCAGAATACTAACTATCTCTTAGTTGTACTAGAGAATTTCTCTCTGAAAATCTTTGTAAGATCAGAGATCAGATTTTTGGATGGTTTGAATTTGTTGTCCAGCCATTCCCCCCCCCCACCCCGCAGAATGTTAGAATTACTTAGATACAGTCCTAATGAGTAAAGCTACAGCTGTTCTAGGCTTTTCATGCTATTGCCTTAACACATTTGTGTGTAATAACCTCGCTTTTCACTTTTATCAGCCAAAACCCATACTGGGAATTAACATAAGAGTATCTCACTATGTTCACTTTATACTCATTCCAGATACTTGCAGGCAAGTTTTCAAAAGACAACCTAAATCAAACATACACGCACACACACCCTGAGCAGATAATAGCATGAACAAACCCACAATGAGTAACTGTATGGGGCCACTCTCACAGAGGGACTCCATGCCCTTTCTTTATAGGCAGCAATTAAGGCTTTAAGCAAAAGACACAGGTTTACAGGAAACTTGTGTAGGCTCCTCAGGAAGATAAGTCCAGTATCAGTTTAACACACACTAACGTTTAGATAAGAATGAATAGTAAAAATCTCACTCTTACATGCACAAATGCTATTCGGCTTGCAGAGAGTGGGAGCTAGTATAGGATGTGGGGTGTGTATTAAACTGTTGGATGCTGACCAGACCTCTCAACATTTCCTTGCTCCTGTCTGAGTGGAGGACCCAGATGCATCTGAGGAGAACAAGGACAGGCAGTCCCTTTGTTCCAATATATTTCTCTCCCTTCTCTTGCTTTAGAGTCTTATCTCTGGCCTGGAGTTTTCCCTGTGGTCCTCACCGACAGTGTAAAGGTGTCTTGGATTTCTGTGTTATCAGAGCTACTCTGATTGGGGCTTGCAGAGGATGATTCAGGAGCTCTGGATGAGATTTCTGTTCTGCTGGAGTTCCCTTATCTCATCCTCTAACCTTAGAGCTGCTTTTTCCCAGCCTTTATTCCTGCTAGAGGTGGTTGAAGAATGCAGAAAATCTACACAAAAAAATCAGCTACTCTATAAATGGGAAGAAAAGCAGCAAAACAATTTCACACAAAAAAAGTCAAGATTTCAGAAATTCTTGTTCAGCTGTACTTCCCATTCTCCTTGAAAAAGGGCCCTGGCTTCTGATTACTTTAAAAGTTCTCTGACGACCCTTCCCATCCTCCTTTTTGAAAGCAACTGGAACCAAACCCCATTGCTCCAGTGAGAAGGCTTTGGGTGGAAAGGTCCTGCAGTCACTATTGCAAGCATGACTTAATTTAAATAAACACCTCTCCGTAGCTTTCCTGGGAGAGATTGGCAATGCTCAAGATCTTTTCAATGGGGGATTTAAATGGAAAGCTCAAAGATCAATTTTTCTGACACTCAGCACCCATTATGAATGAAGTGCCCAAATTTTGGAATCCCATAAATAGGTTGATGACTTTCAGGGGCTCTCTGATTAGAAGTCAATATTCAGTCCTGACATATCCTCTGTACTCAGAGACTCATAATGAATGTTTAACTAATATCACTATTCTAGTTCAATAGGAACATGGAAATTAATTGGGTCAGCCAATCACCTCATTATACATGTTTGTATTGTATTCGGCATACCAACACTTTTTAATGATTGAACTCCCTGATGGCAGGTTTGGCCCCATTTTAATGTGGACCAAATTCACATCAGGACTCATCACATCCACAGAGAAAGTAGTGACATGCAGAGATGGAAAGGTGGAAGGCAGTAGGCCATCACGACAGATGAAGATGATACCTGTATTTGTTTTGCTATGGAAAGGATATATAAAAAAGTTTTCAGGTCACATTCACACCCACAGTCTTTTGATTTTATAGCGAGAGGACTCACTAATGCATCTGGTTGATCACTGTAACCTGGGAGATAAATCAGAGTTTGACAACCTTGCCTTAGGTAGGGGACAGGAACTTGAAGAATCCATCCATCTACTCTAGAAAGGTAGTCAAGGGACTGAAGTGCTCTCATTGCCTCGTGCTCTTGTGAAGCCCCCTGTGGCAATAATTTAGCGATGAGAAGGATCAGCATGACAGGTAGCAGGCTGACTCTCCTCTCAGCATTGCTGATGCCAAAAATGTCTCCATTTTCTTTGCACTGGGTGATCAAACTTGGGATAAACACCCTGGCAGGGCACACTTTATTATACTTTATAGACTTATGGAGCTCTGTACATACTACTCACCGCATTGCCTTTTGGATGCCCTGAGGAGGAGGAGCTAGCGTCCAGTGGGTCATGCCATGAAGGATGAATGAGAGCAGAGGTATCTACAGGAGCTGCCAATCCTGCAGAAGAAGAGGGTAAAGGAATGTGAACAAAGGGCACAGGATACAGAGTTGTTCATATCTATAACTGAGTGGAAAGAGGAAAAGGCAGCTGATATAGGAATGGTGGCTGCATAGAGTGAGCTCAAAGAGTATAGGAGTCCTCTTACAAACCAGTTTCTTATGACTGTGTGGCTAGCATTTGCCAAAGAGTTAATGTTTGGTGCAGAATTTACCACAGTTTGATATTTTAAGTATATCCCTTTACCTCTCTTGTGTGTGAATCTATGTAGAAATGTCTAGTCACCATTCTTTTTCACTTTGGCTTGATCTGTTCCATTACAAGGGTATTGTCTGAATTAAAAATATTGTGGCAGAAACAATATAGCAAATTAGCAGCTAGACTAAGGATTCCATTTGTACCACAAGTCCCCCCATTCTTCCAGATTTACACTTCTGTAACACAGAGCAAAGTTTGGCCCACTGCTTCTGCTAAGAGCTTATTTACAGTATTATGATAATTCAGCATTGGGAGTGTATTTGCCGGGATTCTTGATGGTAAACTTTCAACGCAGTTTGGAGGGGTTTAGTCATTCAGATGCCATTAATATTAGTGAGCCATACTGCTGAATCTAGATTCATGGATTCCAACGCTACTAGGGACCACTGTGACCATCTAATCTGACCTCCCATATAACACAGGCCACAGAACGTCCCCAAAATAATTCCTAGAGCAGATCTTTTAGAAGAAACATCCAATCTAGACTTAAAAACTATCGGTGATGGAACATGCACCATAATGAAATTATCTTGAACCTTAGTCCTTTTTCCAATGCTAGTCTGTTATATTTGGGCCAAATCCTACTCTCAGTTAGTCCATGATGGAGTGTCTCTAATTTTATACTAGTATAACTAAGGACAGAATTTGGCTCCAGAGCTACAAAATTTAAGACATATTTAGCAGAGTTTTTCAGAATGAAGCTAAAGATAATTTTAAAAAACCTTTTTGCAATAACGTGATCAGAGATTCCCTTAGTTCTTGATACAAAATATTAGTTTTTCTTTCACCTTAATCTTGAACATAACACAAAAAAATAATATAGATAGTTGAACCTTTAGTAGAAACTGCAGCTAGAAGAGGTGGGTGTCAGGGGTTGAACGATAAAGGGAAAAAATGTGGCTGTTCTGAGTTACCATCATGATTCACATCCTGGCAGGCCTGCAGGTTCAGTATTCTGGTGATTATCAAGCAGAAACACAGAATTGTCCATGATGTGTTTTTGAGTAAAAGACAGTAAGTATTGTAGTGCACACCTCCATAGACAAAAGCAGATTTCTAGGACTGCTGAGACCAAGATATGCCAAGCACTCTCAGCTGCAGAATCAGTCTAGCCAATTCAAAAGAATCCAAACAAGAATACCACAGCACCAATGCTTTATGGGATACAAAACTGATCCAAACAGGCGTTAGGCAAGAGAAATCCTTGGCTGGCATTATAATACTATTTGAACGATCCTGTGACTCTGCTAGCTGATATTTGAATTTGTTGCAGAGATTCTGTATACTATTATCAACAAAAGAAAAGCATCTCTCTCTCAAGAGAAAGAATTAGATGCATAAATGATGATGAGCCACATTCTGCTCTTAATGACAGGTTTCAGAGGAACAGCCGTGTTAGTCTGTATTCGCAAAAAGAAAAGGAGTACTTGTGGCACCTTAGAGACTAACCAATTTATTTGAGCATGAGCTTTCGTGAGCTACAGCTCACTTCATCAGATGTTTACCGTGGAAACTGCAGCAGACTTTATATACACACAGAAATCATGAAACAATACCTCCTCCCACCCCACTGTCCTGCTGGTAATAGCTTATCTAAAGTGATCAACAGGTGGGCCATTTCCAGCACAAATCCAGGTTTTCTCACCCTCCACCCCCCCACACAAATGCACTCTCCTGCTGGTGCTAGCCCATCCAAAGTGACAACTCTTTACATAATCAAGTCGGGCTATTTCCTGCATAGATCAAGGTTTTCTCACATCCCCCCCACCCCCATACACACACAAACTCACTCTCCTGCTGGTAATAGCTCATCTAAACTGACCATTCTCCAGGTTTAAATCCAAGTTAAACCAGAACATCTGGGGGGGGGGGGGTAGGAAAAAACAAGAGGAAACAGGCTACCTTGCATAATGACTTAGCCACTCCCAGTCTCTATTTAAGCCTAAATTAATAGTATCCAATTTGCAAATGAATTCCAATTCAGCAGTTTCTCGCTGGAGTCTGGATTTGAAGTTTTTTTGTTTTAAGATAGCGACCTTCATGTCTGTGATTGCGTGACCAGAGAGATTGAAGTGTTCTCCGACTGGTTTATGAATGTTATAATTCTTGACATCTGATTTGTGTCCATTTATTCTTTTACGTAGAGACTGTCCAGTTTGACCAATGTACATGGCAGAGGGGCATTGCTGGCACATGATGGCATATATCACATTGGTGGATGTGCAGGTGAACGAGCCTCTGATAGTGTGGCTGATGTTATTAGGCCCTGTGATGGTGTCCCCTGAATAGATATGTGGGCACAATTGGCAACGGGCTTTGTTGCAAGGATAAGTTCCTGGGTTAGTGGTTCTGTTGTGTGGTATGTGGTTGTTGGTGAGTATTTGCTTCAGGTTGCGGGGCTGTCTGTAGGCAAGGACTGGCCTGTCTCCCAAGACTTGTGAGAGTGTTGGGTCATCCTTTAGGATAGGTTGTAGATCCTTAATAATGCGTTGGAGGGGTTTTAGTTGGGGGCTGAAGGTGACGGCTAGTGGCGTTCTGTTATTTTCTTTGTTAGGCCTGTCCTGTAGTAGGTAACTTCTGGGAACTCTTCTGGCTCTATCAATCTGTTTCTTTACTTCTGCAGGTGGGTATTGTAGTTGTAAGAAAGCTTGACAGAGATCTTGTAGGTGTTTGTCTCTGTCTGAGGGGTTGGAGCAAATGCGGTTGTATCGCAGAGCTTGGCTGTAGACGATGGATCGTGTGGTGTGGTCAGGGTGAAAGCTGGAGGCATGCAGGTAGGAATAGCGGTCAGTAGGTTTCCGGTATAGGGTGGTGTTTATGTGGCCATTGTTTATTAGCACTGTAGTGTCCAGGAAGTGGATCTCTTGTGTGGACTGGACCAGGCTGAGGTTGGTGGTGGGATGGAAATTGTTGAAATCATGGTGGAATTCCTCAAGGGCTTCTTTTCCATGGGTCCAGATGATGAAGATGTCATCAATATAGCGCAAGTAGAGTAGGGGCTTTAGGGGACGAGAGCTGAGGAAGCGTTGTTCTAAATCAGCCATAAAAATGTTGGCATACTGTGGGGCCATGCGGGTACCCATAGCAGTGCCGCTGATCTGAAGGTATACATTGTCCCCAAATGTGAAATAGTTATGGGTAAGGACAAAGTCACAAAGTTCAGCCACCAGGTTAGCCGTGACATTATCGGGGATAGTGTTCTTGACGGCTTGTAGTCCATCTTTGTGTGGAATGTTGGTGTAGAGGGCTTCTACATCCATAGTAGCCAGGATGGTGTTATCAGGAAGATCACCGATGGATTGAAGTTTCCTCAGGAAGTCAGTGGTGTCTCGAAGGTAGCTGGGAGTGCTGGTAGCGTAGGGCCTGAGGAGGGAGTCTACATAGCCAGACAATCCTGCTGTCAGGGTGCCAATGCCTGAGATGATGGGGCGCCCAGGATTTCCAGGTTTATGGATCTTGGGTAGTAGATAGAATATCCCAGGTCGGGGTTCCAGGGGTGTGTCTGTGCGGATTTGATCTTGTGCTTTTTCAGGAAGTTTCTTGAGCAAATGCTGTAGTTGCTTTTGGTAACTCTCAGTGGGATCATAGGGTAATGGCTTGTAGAAACTCATGTTGGAGAGCTGCCGAGCAGCCTCTTGTTCATATTCCGACCTATTCATGATGACAACAGCACCTCCTTTGTCAGCCTTTTTGATTATGATGTCAGAGTTGTTTCTGAGGCTGTGGATGGCATTGCGTTCCGCATGGCTGAGGTTATGGGGCAAGTGATGCTGCTTTTCCACAATTTCAGCCCGTGCACGTCGGCGGAAGCACTCTATGTAGAAGTCCAGTCTGCTGTTTCGACCTTCAGGAGGAGTCCATCTAGAATCCCTCTTTCTGTAGTGTTGGCAGGGAGACCTCTGTGGATTAGTATGTTGTTCAGAGGTATTTTGGAAATATTCCTTGAGACGGAGACGTCGAAAATAGGATTCTAGGTCACCACAGAACTGTATCATGTTCGTGGGGGTGGAGGGGCAGAAGGAGAGGCCCCGAGATAGAACAGCTGCTTCTGCTGGGCTGAGAGTATAGTTGGATAGGTTAACAATATTGCTAGGTGGGGTGAGGGAACCAGTGCTGTGGCCCCTTGTAGCATGTAGTAGTTTAGAAAGTTTAGTGTCTTTTTTCTTTTGTAGAGAAGCAAAGTGTGCGTTGTAAATGGCTTGTCTAGTTTTAGTAAAATCCAGCCACGAGGAAGTTTGTGTGCCCAGAAGTTACCTACTACAGGACAGGCCTAACAAAGAAAATAACAGAACGCCACTAGCCGTCACCTTCAGCCCCCAACTAAAACCCCTCCAACGCATTATTAAGGATCTACAACCTATCCTAAAGGATGACCCAACACTCTCACAAGTCTTGGGAGACAGGCCAGTCCTTGCCTACAGACAGCCCCGCAACCTGAAGCAAATACTCACCAACAACCACATACCACACAACAGAACCACTAACCCAGGAACTTATCCTTGCAACAAAGCCCGTTGCCAATTGTGCCCACATATCTATTCAGGGGACACCATCACAGGGCCTAATAACATCAGCCACACTATCAGAGGCTCGTTCACCTGCACATCCACCAATGTGATATATGCCATCATGTGCCAGCAATGCCCCTCTGCCATGTACATTGGTCAAACTGGACAGTCTCTACGTAAAAGAATAAATGGACACAAATCAGATGTCAAGAATTATAACATTCATAAACCAGTGGGAGAACACTTCAATCTCTCTGGTCACGCAATCACAGACATGAAGGTCGCTATCTTAAAACAAAAAAACTTCAAATCCAGACTCCAGCGAGAAACTGCTGAATTGGAATTCATTTGCAAATTGGATACTATTAATTTAGGCTTAAATAGAGACTGGGAGTGGCTAAGTCATTATGCAAGGTAGCCTGTTTCCTCTTGTTTTTTCCTACCCCCCCCCCCCAGATGTTCTGGTTTAACTTGGATTTAAACCTGGAGAATGGTCAGTTTAGATGAGCTATTACCAGCAGGAGAGTGAGTTTGTGTGTGTATGGGGGTGGGGGGGATGTGAGAAAACCTTGATCTATGCAGGAAATAGCCCGACTTGATTATGTAAAGAGTTGTCACTTTGGATGGGCTAGCACCAGCAGGAGAGTGAATTTGTGTGGGGGGCTGGAGGGTGAGAAAACCTGGATTTGTGCTGGAAATGGCCCACCTGTTGATCACTTTAGATAAGCTATTACCAGCAGGACAGTGGGGTGGGAGGAGGCAACCCCTCAGACAGAGACAAACACCTACAAGATCTCTGTCAAGCTTTCTTACAACTACAATACCCACCTGCAGAAGTAAAGAAACAGATTGATAGAGCCAGAAGAGTTCCCAGAAGTTACCTACTACAGGACAGGCCTAACAAAGAAAATAACAGAACGCCACTAGCCGTCACCTTCAGCCCCCAACTAAAACCCCTCCAACGCATTATTAAGGATCTACAACCTATCCTAAAGGATGACCCAACACTCTCACAAGTCTTGGGAGACAGGCCAGTCCTTGCCTACAGACAGCCCCGCAACCTGAAGCAAATACTCACCAACAACCACATACCACACAACAGAACCACTAACCCAGGAACTTATCCTTGCAACAAAGCCCGTTGCCAATTGTGCCCACATATCTATTCAGGGGACACCATCACAGGGCCTAATAACATCAGCCACACTATCAGAGGCTCGTTCACCTGCACATCCACCAATGTGATATATGCCATCATGTGCCAGCAATGCCCCTCTGCCATGTACATTGGTCAAACTGGACAGTCTCTACGTAAAAGAATAAATGGACACAAATCAGATGTCAAGAATTATAACATTCATAAACCAGTCGGAGAACACTTCAATCTCTCTGGTCACGCAATCACAGACATGAAGGTCGCTATCTTAAAACAAAAAAACTTCAAATCCAGACTCCAGCGAGAAACTGCTGAATTGGAATTCATTTGCAAATTGGATACTATTAATTTAGGCTTAAATAGAGACTGGGAGTGGCTAAGTCATTATGCAAGGTAGCCTGTTTCCTCTTGTTTTTTCCTACCCCCCCCCCCCCCCAGATGTTCTGGTTTAACTTGGATTTAAACCTGGAGAATGGTCAGTTTAGATGAGCTATTACCAGCAGGAGAGTGAGTTTGTGTGTGTATGGGGGTGGGGGGGATGTGAGAAAACCTTGATCTATGCAGGAAATAGCCCGACTTGATTATGTAAAGTGTTGTCACTTTGGATGGGCTAGCACCAGCAGGAGAGTGAATTTGTGTGGGGGGTTGGAGGGTGAGAAAACCTGGATTTGTGCTGGAAATGGCCCACCTGTTGATCACTTTAGATAAGCTATTACCAGCAGGACAGTGGGGTGGGAGGAGGTATTGTTTCATGATTTCTGTGTGTATATAAAGTCTGCTGCAGTTTCCACGGTAAACATCTGATGAAGTGAGCTGTAGCTCACGAAAGCTCATGCTCAAATAAATTGGTTAGTCTCTAAGGTGCCACAAGTACTCCTTTTCTTTTTGCGAATACAGACTAACACGGCTGTTCCTCTGAAACCTGTCATTATGCAAGGCACTGCATTTAGCCGTATGGAGTGGAAATCTATCAACTGCATGAAGAAACTTGTACAGATACAGACAGACATCATCTTCCTTTCCAAATGCAAACAGATGGACATCGTACCAAAAGGACTGAAGGTCAAAAATCCATTACAATCTACATACCACACAGACTATGCTGACAGCTTGTGCCTCACGCTCTCAAAGAAACTGCGGAATCACCTGATCAAGATCCTCTACAGCAAACAGGGAAAGATTAAGAATGAGCTCTCAAAAATGGATACTCTCATAAAGAACCAACCTTCCACACAAACTTCCTCGTGGCTGGATTTTACTAAAACTAGACAAGCCATTTACAACGCACACTTTGCTTCTCTACAAAAGAAAAAAGACACTAAACTTTCTAAACTACTACATGCTACAAGGGGCCACAGCACTGGTTCCCTCACCCCACCTAGCAATATTGTTAACCTATCCAACTATACTCTCAGCCCAGCAGAAGCAGCTGTTCTATCTCGGGGCCTCTCCTTCTGCCCCTCCACCCCCACGAACATGATACAGTTCTGTGGTGACCTAGAATCCTATTTTCGACGTCTCCGTCTCAAGGAATATTTCCAAAATACCTCTGAACAACATACTAATCCACAGAGGTCTCCCTGCCAACACTACAGAAAGAGGGATTCTAGATGGACTCCTCCTGAAGGTCGAAACAGCAGACTGGACTTCTACATAGAGTGCTTCCGCCGACGTGCACGGGCTGAAATTGTGGAAAAGCAGCATCACTTGCCCCATAACCTCAGCCATGCGGAACGCAATGCCATCCACAGCCTCAGAAACAACTCTGACATCATAATCAAAAAGGCTGACAAAGGAGGTGCTGTTGTCATCATGAATAGGTCGGAATATGAACAAGAGGCTGCTCGGCAGCTCTCCAACATGAGTTTCTACAAGCCATTACCCTATGATCCCACTGAGAGTTACCAAAAGCAACTACAGCATTTGCTCAAGAAACTTCCTGAAAAAGCACAAGATCAAATCCGCACAGACACACCCCTGGAACCCCGACCTGGGATATTCTATCTACTACCCAAGATCCATAAACCTGGAAATCCTGGGCGCCCCATCATCTCAGGCATTGGCACCCTGACAGCAGGATTGTCTGGCTATGTAGACTCCCTCCTCAGGCCCTACGCTACCAGCACTCCCAGCTACCTTCGAGACACCACTGACTTCCTGAGGAAACTTCAATCCATCGGTGATCTTCCTGATAACACCATCCTGGCTACTATGGATGTAGAAGCCCTCTACACCAACATTCCACACAAAGATGGACTACAAGCCGTCAAGAACACTATCCCCGATAATGTCACGGCTAACCTGGTGGCTGAACTTTGTGACTTTGTCCTTACCCATAACTATTTCACATTTGGGGACAATGTATACCTTCAGATCAGCGGCACTGCTATGGGTACCCGCATGGCCCCACAGTATGCCAACATTTTTATGGCTGATTTAGAACAACGCTTCCTCAGCTCTCGTCCCCTAAAGCCCCTACTCTACTTGCGCTATATTGATGACATCTTCATCATCTGGACCCATGGAAAAGAAGCCCTTGAGGAATTCCACCATGATTTCAACAATTTCCATCCCACCACCAACCTCAGCCTGGTCCAGTCCACACAAGAGATCCACTTCCTGGACACTACAGTGCTAATAAACAATGGCCACATAAACACCACCCTATACCGGAAACCTACTGACCGCTATTCCTACCTGCATGCCTCCAGCTTTCACCCTGACCACACCACACGATCCATCGTCTACAGCCAAGCTCTGCGATACAACCGCATTTGCTCCAACCCCTCAGACAGAGACAAACACCTACAAGATCTCTGTCAAGCTTTCTTACAACTACAATACCCACCTGCAGAAGTAAAGAAACAGATTGATAGAGCCAGAAGAGTTCCCAGAAGTTACCTACTACAGGACAGGCCTAACAAAGAAAATAACAGAACGCCACTAGCCGTCACCTTCAGCCCCCAACTAAAACCCCTCCAACGCATTATTAAGGATCTACAACCTATCCTAAAGGATGACCCAACACTCTCACAAGTCTTGGGAGACAGGCCAGTCCTTGCCTACAGACAGCCCCGCAACCTGAAGCAAATACTCACCAACAACCACATACCACACAACAGAACCACTAACCCAGGAACTTATCCTTGCAACAAAGCCCGTTGCCAATTGTGCCCACATATCTATTCAGGGGACACCATCACAGGGCCTAATAACATCAGCCACACTATCAGAGGCTCGTTCACCTGCACATCCACCAATGTGATATATGCCATCATGTGCCAGCAATGCCCCTCTGCCATGTACATTGGTCAAACTGGACAGTCTCTACGTAAAAGAATAAATGGACACAAATCAGATGTCAAGAATTATAACATTCATAAACCAGTCGGAGAACACTTCAATCTCTCTGGTCACGCAATCACAGACATGAAGGTCGCTATCTTAAAACAAAAAAACTTCAAATCCAGACTCCAGCGAGAAACTGCTGAATTGGAATTCATTTGCAAATTGGATACTATTAATTTAGGCTTAAATAGAGACTGGGAGTGGCTAAGTCATTATGCAAGGTAGCCTGTTTCCTCTTGTTTTTTCCTACCCCCCCCCCCCCCCAGATGTTCTGGTTTAACTTGGATTTAAACCTGGAGAATGGTCAGTTTAGATGAGCTATTACCAGCAGGAGAGTGAGTTTGTGTGTGTATGGGGGTGGGGGGGATGTGAGAAAACCTTGATCTATGCAGGAAATAGCCCGACTTGATTATGTAAAGTGTTGTCACTTTGGATGGGCTAGCACCAGCAGGAGAGTGAATTTGTGTGGGGGGTTGGAGGGTGAGAAAACCTGGATTTGTGCTGGAAATGGCCCACCTGTTGATCACTTTAGATAAGCTATTACCAGCAGGACAGTGGGGTGGGAGGAGGTATTGTTTCATGATTTCTGTGTGTATATAAAGTCTGCTGCAGTTTCCACGGTAAACATCTGATGAAGTGAGCTGTAGCTCACGAAAGCTCATGCTCAAATAAATTGGTTAGTCTCTAAGGTGCCACAAGTACTCCTTTTCTTTTTGCGAATACAGACTAACACGGCTGTTCCTCTGAAACCTGTCATTATGCAAGGCACTGCATTTAGCCGTATGGAGTGGAAATCTATCAACTGCATGAAGAAACTTGTACAGATACAGACAGACATCATCTTCCTTTCCAAATGCAAACAGATGGACATCGTACCAAAAGGACTGAAGGTCAAAAATCCATTACAATCTACATACCACACAGACTATGCTGACAGCTTGTGCCTCACGCTCTCAAAGAAACTGCGGAATCACCTGATCAAGATCCTCTACAGCAAACAGGGAAAGATTAAGAATGAGCTCTCAAAAATGGATACTCTCATAAAGAACCAACCTTCCACACAAACTTCCTCGTGGCTGGATTTTACTAAAACTAGACAAGCCATTTACAACGCACACTTTGCTTCTCTACAAAAGAAAAAAGACACTAAACTTTCTAAACTACTACATGCTACAAGGGGCCACAGCACTGGTTCCCTCACCCCACCTAGCAATATTGTTAACCTATCCAACTATACTCTCAGCCCAGCAGAAGCAGCTGTTCTATCTCGGGGCCTCTCCTTCTGCCCCTCCACCCCCACGAACATGATACAGTTCTGTGGTGACCTAGAATCCTATTTTCGACGTCTCCGTCTCAAGGAATATTTCCAAAATACCTCTGAACAACATACTAATCCACAGAGGTCTCCCTGCCAACACTACAGAAAGAGGGATTCTAGATGGACTCCTCCTGAAGGTCGAAACAGCAGACTGGACTTCTACATAGAGTGCTTCCGCCGACGTGCACGGGCTGAAATTGTGGAAAAGCAGCATCACTTGCCCCATAACCTCAGCCATGCGGAACGCAATGCCATCCACAGCCTCAGAAACAACTCTGACATCATAATCAAAAAGGCTGACAAAGGAGGTGCTGTTGTCATCATGAATAGGTCGGAATATGAACAAGAGGCTGCTCGGCAGCTCTCCAACATGAGTTTCTACAAGCCATTACCCTATGATCCCACTGAGAGTTACCAAAAGCAACTACAGCATTTGCTCAAGAAACTTCCTGAAAAAGCACAAGATCAAATCCGCACAGACACACCCCTGGAACCCCGACCTGGGATATTCTATCTACTACCCAAGATCCATAAACCTGGAAATCCTGGGCGCCCCATCATCTCAGGCATTGGCACCCTGACAGCAGGATTGTCTGGCTATGTAGACTCCCTCCTCAGGCCCTACGCTACCAGCACTCCCAGCTACCTTCGAGACACCACTGACTTCCTGAGGAAACTTCAATCCATCGGTGATCTTCCTGATAACACCATCCTGGCTACTATGGATGTAGAAGCCCTCTACACCAACATTCCACACAAAGATGGACTACAAGCCGTCAAGAACACTATCCCCGATAATGTCACGGCTAACCTGGTGGCTGAACTTTGTGACTTTGTCCTTACCCATAACTATTTCACATTTGGGGACAATGTATACCTTCAGATCAGCGGCACTGCTATGGGTACCCGCATGGCCCCACAGTATGCCAACATTTTTATGGCTGATTTAGAACAACGCTTCCTCAGCTCTCGTCCCCTAAAGCCCCTACTCTACTTGCGCTATATTGATGACATCTTCATCATCTGGACCCATGGAAAAGAAGCCCTTGAGGAATTCCACCATGATTTCAACAATTTCCATCCCACCACCAACCTCAGCCTGGTCCAGTCCACACAAGAGATCCACTTCCTGGACACTACAGTGCTAATAAACAATGGCCACATAAACACCACCCTATACCGGAAACCTACTGACCGCTATTCCTACCTGCATGCCTCCAGCTTTCACCCTGACCACACCACACGATCCATCGTCTACAGCCAAGCTCTGCGATACAACCGCATTTGCTCCAACCCCTCAGACAGAGACAAACACCTACAAGATCTCTGTCAAGCTTTCTTACAACTACAATACCCACCTGCAGAAGTAAAGAAACAGATTGATAGAGCCAGAAGAGTTCCCAGAAGTTACCTACTACAGGACAGGCCTAACAAAGAAAATAACAGAACGCCACTAGCCGTCACCTTCAGCCCCCAACTAAAACCCCTCCAACGCATTATTAAGGATCTACAACCTATCCTAAAGGATGACCCAACACTCTCACAAGTCTTGGGAGACAGGCCAGTCCTTGCCTACAGACAGCCCCGCAACCTGAAGCAAATACTCACCAACAACCACATACCACACAACAGAACCACTAACCCAGGAACTTATCCTTGCAACAAAGCCCGTTGCCAATTGTGCCCACATATCTATTCAGGGGACACCATCACAGGGCCTAATAACATCAGCCACACTATCAGAGGCTCGTTCACCTGCACATCCACCAATGTGATATATGCCATCATGTGCCAGCAATGCCCCTCTGCCATGTACATTGGTCAAACTGGACAGTCTCTACGTAAAAGAATAAATGGACACAAATCAGATGTCAAGAATTATAACATTCATAAACCAGTCGGAGAACACTTCAATCTCTCTGGTCACGCAATCACAGACATGAAGGTCGCTATCTTAAAACAAAAAAACTTCAAATCCAGACTCCAGCGAGAAACTGCTGAATTGGAATTCATTTGCAAATTGGATACTATTAATTTAGGCTTAAATAGAGACTGGGAGTGGCTAAGTCATTATGCAAGGTAGCCTGTTTCCTCTTGTTTTTTCCTACCCCCCCCCCCCCAGATGTTCTGGTTTAACTTGGATTTAAACCTGGAGAATGGTCAGTTTAGATGAGCTATTACCAGCAGGAGAGTGAGTTTGTGTGTGTATGGGGGTGGGGGGGATGTGAGAAAACCTTGATCTATGCAGGAAATAGCCCGACTTGATTATGTAAAGAGTTGTCACTTTGGATGGGCTAGCACCAGCAGGAGAGTGAATTTGTGTGGGGGGCTGGAGGGTGAGAAAACCTGGATTTGTGCTGGAAATGGCCCACCTGTTGATCACTTTAGATAAGCTATTACCAGCAGGACAGTGGGGTGGGAGGAGGTATTGTTTCATGATTTCTGTGTGTATATAAAGTCTGCTGCAGTTTCCACGGTAAACATCTGATGAAGTGAGCTGTAGCTCACGAAAGCTCATGCTCAAATAAATTGGTTAGTCTCTAAGGTGCCACAAGTACTCCTTTTCATTCTGCTCTTAATTATGACTGGTCAACTCGTCTGACTTCTCTTCCACTTGACATCTGTAAATTATCCAGGGTGTAACAGAAGGAAAAATCTGACTCTGTGTTGGGAAGCTTGTTCCTTCATATCACGACTTCAACTGAATTTTAAATAATCTCAGGAAAAGAGAGAGCCATATAAGAGCTAGGTGTGAGATACTATCTATTGCAGTAATTTCACTGCAGCACTGCAATGAATCACCCATAAATTCCAAACATGTAATATGTAGCGCTTACACAGAACTATTCTTCAATTCTGGCAAAGGTACTCAGATTATCACAGCCAACAGATTGTTCAGCAAAGGAGCTGACACATTGCAAGAGACCATTCAAGGTGAAGTGCACAGTTAACACCTTTCAGAGTAACAGCCGTGTTAGTCTGTATTTGCAAAAAGAAAAGGAGTACTTGTGGCACCTTAGAGACTAACCAATTTATTTGAGCATAAGCTTTCGTGAGCTACAGCTCACTTCATCGGTGAAGTGAGCTGTAGCTCACAAAAGCTTATGCTCAAATAAATTGGTTAGTCTCTAAGGTGCCACAAGTACTCCTTTTCAGTTAACACCTTGCAGAAGAAGAGCTCTGTGTAAGCTCAAAAGCTTGTCTCTCTCACCAACAGAAGTTGGTCTAATAAAAGATACTATCTCACCCACCTTTTCTCTCCAACATGGGACGAACATGGCTACAACAACACGGGGTGGGGGGGGGGGGGAGAGACAGTTCAGTTTGACACCTAGGCTAAAAAGGTTAATGGAATTCTCATTTTCACATATAGAAAGCCTGCCTAACTATGTAGAAGATTAAAAATAGAAAGCCCATAGCTGACCCTTAGGTCACTTCTGAATAAGTGTGAACAGGTTTACTTTTTGTACGGTATCGTGTGGCATAACACTGAAAATATTCTTCATACCGTATTGTTAAAAATATCCTTACACGTCTGCCAAAGGCATCCACCCTACATAGAAATAGATAATATAACATCTATGTTAGTCAACCACACCCATATTCTAGCGATAATTTATATGCATTTAAAAGCAATTGTTACAAGAGTTATTTCCACTATTACACTATTACACTAATACAAGAGGTATTTCCACTATTTTATCTTTTGAAATGATGGCTCATGTGCAGCTTATGTCCATGGGAACTGAACCTTCTCTGAACTGAATTAATGTCGGAAAACGAACAAACAAACAAACACACACACACAATAGCTTCAGGGGCTACCAAAGGTTAAGTTTTAACACATTGATCTATGCAGAATATTCGTAGAAATTGGAGGGATCAGTCTCCACAGAATCTCTATTCTAGGCAGTTCATGATACACTCTATAGAAATGCCCAACAACTGTAGCCCATCATGTTTCAGATAATCAAACTAACAAGTTCCAAAAAGCAGCTCTGAAGTGACTGCAAATTACAAATGAATAAAGCAGCAAATGATAAATTGATTGCCTATTCTTTCTTTGTGCACTAATTTGTGTTATGGCTTTCCAACCTTAAATTGTTTGATTAGATTTTTGTTTTTTAAACATACATTAAAAATGAAATGTCTATGGTAAACTGTGCATCAACTGTAATGAAGAATTGATCTCAATGTTTTTACAGCATTTTCTAGCCTGTATTCATGAAGATGAAAATTACATTTATTAGCCCATTTCCAGAACTATGAACTGAGATTGTAAACCTGGCTTTATTTTTTTTCATTATATGAAAGATGGAAGAAAATTGTAAAATGTTTTGTGGGTGGACCATAATTCTACTTAGTTAAATTCTGTGTAACTCTGGCAATAATGTCACTATTTGTAATTTTGGATTATAACGTGCAGGTAAATTCTTATTGAATTATCTTGGTATTATAAAGAATTTAGTTCTGGCTGTTGTCTCCCCAGCTATCTCACATGGTTGGTTTTTGCGAACTGTTTTTGCTATGCAAAATGTAACTCCTGTGACAAAGTTCCTCCTCTGCCTCGGTGGGTCCTGTGCTTATTGGCAGATTTGCTCGCCTCAGAGATTCACGGCAGCTCTCAGTGGCACAAATCTGCTAGTGGCTCAAATTTGCCATTCATTCAACTAACATCGTCACTAGCCAGCATGGGGACACGGAAGGAGAACAATCCCCACAGTGTCTGCTGATCCACCTAGTGGGTCGGGGGAACCTTCCTCTCTGGTGGGACCCACAGTCCAGGACAACTCCTTCTGTATCCAATAGGGAGTTGGGAGGTGTCAAGGTTCTTCCCCCACTCTGAACTCTAGGGTACAGATGTGGGGACCTGCATGAAAAACCTCCTAAGCTTATCTTTACCAGCTTAGGTCAAAACTTCCCCAAGGTACAAAATATTCCACCCTTTGTCCTTGGATTGGCCGCTACCACCACCAAACAAATACTGGTTACTGGGGAAGAGCTGTTTGGAAATGTCTTCCCCCCCAAAATACTTCCCAAAACCTTGCACCCCACTTCCTGGACAAGGTTTGGTAAAAAGCCTCACCAATTTGCCTAGGTGACTACAGACCCAGACCCTTGGATCTTAAGAACAATGAACAATCCTCCCAACACTTGCACCCCCCCCCCCGTTTCCTGGGAAATGTTGGATAAAAAGCCCCACCAATTTGCATAGGTGACCACAGACCCAAGCCCTTGGATCTGAGAACAATGAAAAAGCATTCAGTTTTCTTACAAGAAGACTTTTAATAGAAATAGAAGTAAATAGAAGTAAAGAAATCCCCCCCTGTAAAATCAGGATGGTAGATATCTTACAGGGTAATTAGATTCAAAACACAGAGAATCCCTCTAGGCAAAACCTTAAGTTACAAAAAAGATACACAGACAGAAATAGTTATTCTATTCAGCACAATTCTTTTCTCAGCGATTTAAAGAAATCATAATCTAACACGTACCTAACTAGATTACTTACTAAAAGTTCTAAGACTCCATTCCTGGTCTATCCCCGGCAGAAACAGCATATAGACAGACAGACAGAGACCCTTTGTTTCTCTCCCTCCTCCCAGCTTTTGAAAGTATCTTGTCTCCTCCTTGGTCATTTTGGTCAGGTGCCAGCAAGGTTACCTTTAGCTTCTTAACCCTTTACAGGTGAGAGGAGCTTTCCCCTGGCCAGGAGGGATTTCAAAGGGGTTTACCCTTCCCTTTATATTTATGACACATCCCAACAGCAATAAATGTAAAAAATTTTCCCTGTTCACAAAACTCATTAAAACAGAGTGTGACAGGGTTGGGCCAGATGGCTACAGGAGAGTGTTAGAAGGCAGATATATTAGCTCCAGATTAAGCAGGTCCCTTTCCCCTGAATAAGGTAACAGGGGCAGTTCCAGAACAACCAGGAACTTGCTGGAACCAACTAAGGCAGGCAGGCTAATTAGGACACCTGGAGCCATATAAGAAGCTGCTAGAATCCATTAAGACAGGCAGACTAATCGGGGAACCTGGTTTAAAAAGGACCTCACTTCAGTCAGTGAGGGGTGCGGAAGGAGCTGAGAGTGAGAGGGCATGCTGCTGGAGGACTGAGGAGTACAAAAGCTATCTGTCATCAGGAGGAAGGTCCTGTGGTGAGGATAAATAAGGTGTTGGGAGGAGGCCATGGGGAAGTAGCCCAGGGAGTTGTAGCTGTCACACAGCTGTTACAAGAAACACTGTAGACAGCTGTGAACCACAGGGCCCTGGGCTGGAACCTGGAGTAGAGGGCGGGCCCAGGTTTCCCCCATCCTCCTGTCTTTATATTTATTTTTTGTAACTTAAGGTTTTGCCTAGAGGGATTCTCTGTGTTTTGAATCTAATTACCCTGTAAGGTATCTACCATCCTGATTTTACAGGGGGGATTTCTTTACTTCTATTTACTTCTATTTCTATTAAAAGTCTTCTTGTAAGAAAACTGAATGCTTTTTCATTGTTCTCAGATCCAAGGGCTTGGGTCTGTGGTCACCTATGCAAATTGGTGAGGCTTTTTATCCAACATTTCCCAGGAAACGGGGGGGGGTGTGCAAGTGTTGGGAGGATTGTTCATTGTTCTTAAGATCCAAGGGTCTGGGTCTGTAGTCACCTAGGCAAATTGGTGAGGCTTTTTACCAAACCTTGTCCAGGAAGTGGGGTGCAAGGTTTTGGGAAGTATTTTGGGGGGGAAGACATTTCCAAACAGCTCTTCCCCAGTAACCAGTATTAGTTTGGTGGTGGTAGCGGCCAATCCAAGGACAAAGGGTGGAATATTTTGTACCTTGGGGAAGTTTTGACCTAAGCTGGTAAAGATAAGCTTAGGAGGTTTTTCATGCAGGTCCCCACATCTGTACCCTAGCGTTCAGCGTGGGGAAGGAACCTTGACAGGATGAGATGGTCAGAGCATGGGTATGAAAGATAACAGAATGTCTTGTTAGTAATGAAGAATACATTAGGATTCACTATGTCCAGCAGTAACAAAGGAAGCTATAGTAGGCATCAGTATCTCTGATAGTAAGAGCAACATTTCTGAGAATTCACATTTTCACCTACGCACTCCTGTAATAGGTCTATAACCTCTGGCTGAGTTACTAAAATCCTCAATTCTTGATTTAAAGACTTCAAGTTACAGAGAATTCATCATTTACTCTTGTTCAAACCAGCAAGTCACCTGTGCCCCATGCTGCAGAGTAAGGCAAAAAAAGCCCAGGGTCTCTGCCAATCAGACCTGGGGAAAAATTTCTTCCTAACACCAAATACGGTAAACAGTTAGACCCTGAGCATGTGGGCAAGACCCACCAACCGGACACCAGGGAAAGAATTCTCTGAAGTAACTCAGCGCCCTCTCAATCTAGTGTTCAATCTCCAGATATTTGCCAATAGCAGCTGTGGATGGGCGATATGCCGTTGTATGCAATATCATCATACCATCCCCTCTCTACTGGAAATACCTCACCAGTTGCATCCAAGGATTACATGAGCCTTTTTCATGTCTGCATCATTCTGTCCCTGATCATTACACACTGTTACAGGTTGATAATTTGATGGTTAGTAATGTGTTAACTCCTCAGTTTATAAAATGGTGTGTGGGATTTAAACTGAGCCACTTCATTGGCTTTAATGGCAGTAAAATCATTATGTTATGCTTTGAAAATATAAGGGGAAATCATTTCCTGTCTAGTCAGATAATTACATGGCCTTACATATTAAAACATACAGCTGCTTTATACATACAGTACATTTAAAAGAAGGGGTATCCCTCTAGTTACACAAGTTTGGAGTTCCACTAAGGCTGCTTAAATAAGTTGTTTTGATGTGGTAGTTACAGCACAGGGGACTGAAATATCTTTTGCAATGAATTGGTTCTGCCATGGATACCACAGCAAGATAAAGTCACTTTAAGTAACCTCTGAGGTACATACTTGGAGCCATCCAGTGGAGATAGTGTGGTCTAAGTAAAGGACAGAGAGCTAGAAACACTTGAGTTCTAATCCCAGCTCTGCAACTGACTCGTTAGATGGCCCTGGGCAAGTCACTTAATTTCTGTGTATCTCAGATTTATACATATTAGAGATAGGCAAGACCTATAGGGCTAAATATTTAAAGATCTCAATTCAGTGTCCAGTTTTCTTAGTTGTGTTTTTACAGACAGCATAAATGTTTGGCACACATGTTAGAATTCAGATCTTCCAGATTGCTGGATGCAGTCAGATCCCTAAATACTAACATTTGTGTCCACCATTGTATCTGTAAAATGGAGGCCATTTTTTAAAAGATCCCTTAGGTCATTTAATTTATTTCCCTGACCGTATTCAGCGAACAGATATGTACGAACATTAACTCATATAAAAACATTGAATTCTCTTCAGTGGATTTCCAACCTTTTAAAATTTATTTTCTGTGAACATTTGTATGAATTTTATTTTGTTTGAAAGAATATTTGTGGAAGAAGGCAAAAGTCTTTAAAATATTTATGCAAATATGTGTTTTCATATAAGATTTGTATTAGAAACGCTTGAATGGCCATCTTGAAATCTTTTTGATTATCCTTCTGTTTATGAAAGCTACAATCATCTAATCAGGGAGTAGAAACAATACCATGTGATCTAGGTGACCAATCTCACAATGTAAGAAATAGCAAGTATTCAAAACCTGGGTCAAAAAGTCAATAGTTCATGAATAACCAATAATAAATGCAAACAAATTTCAGCTTATTTGACAAACAATTTTAAATAATGAGCAAGGTTGTAAAAATCCAAATCTGTTCACAAATGACTCATGAATGAGGGGAAAAAGCTAAATGGGTTTCAAATTGTTTGCCCAGATGTACGGAAGACCAAATTCAACCCAATACATTTTGAAGCCATTTTTATTATAACATCATTTTATAAAACACATAAGGCTAGATTTTGCTCTCCGTTACATCCGTGTAAATAAGAAGAATTTGGCCTGTTACATTCTGCACAGTTGGTACTGATCAACATACATCTGCCTTTAATATGCAGCAGATGGGCTAACATTCATCTCTCACTATAACTGTGCTACCTTATTGCTGTGTACTGTACATGTATAATGGTGTCCTGCTGCATGCAAGGAATTATGCAAGTATTTTTCTTATTATGGTTACTAATCCTAAAAGATTACTACAGGTTAGCAGCTTTAAATCTAATGAGGACCTCAACTGAAACCAGTTGAACTCGATTCCCTTTGATATATATATATATAAAAAAAAAAAAAACAGGCTTACAGCTAAAGTCATTGTAGATACTTGGAAACTTGTTATCTTCATAAATGTTGTTGGTCCTTCTGATAAATTACTAAAGATTTCTACAGTAATTAATCTACAGATTATTCTAAACCAAGAGAAAAAATAGCATCTTTTAGACAATGAACAGGACAAAATTCCATTACGTAAAACAAGTTAAAGTACTTATCCAGCAAACAAAGGTTTTGATTTGCTGCAGTTTCAGGTGTGAATATCTATAAGAGCCAGCAGATCTCATTTAAGAGTTAGACAGAGTGAGCTACTTTTCTATAGCCAGAAGTATAAGACCCCAAAAGAAACATCATCCAGACAGATTGAAACTGCTAATTAAATCTGTGACCATTTTGTTACTACCCTAATCATACAGAGTGTAATAAAGAGACTCATGTATTTGAATATTTAAAGTGAATTATGACCATAGGTACAGAAACTGCATCTTGCAAGTGCTGAAAAATCGACAAAGGATTGGTAATGAACAAGATTTCAAGAAAGCTATTACAATGAATGTTTTAATTCCATACTTGGGAGTACAGCTTTATTTTATTCTACTGGCCAGGCAGTCCTGTTGAGTACTTCCAGTCTATAGTCCTTTATTTTAATATTTTTAAAGCTATCTTCATATGATGTAACAGACAGCTAGAGTTTCTGCATCTATGAAAGTATACTTAAGCAAAAGGAGAAGCATACTTGGGATAGAATCTATACAAGTTGTTACAACAGTCTATACTAGGCTGTTCTCAGTAGTGGCAGACAACAGAACAAGAAGCAATGGTCTCAGGTTGCAGTGGGGGAGGTCTAGGTTGGATATTAGGAAACAATATTTCATTAGGAGGGTGGTGAAGATCTGGAATGGGATACCTAGGGTGGCTGGTGGAATCTCCATCCTTAGAGGTTTTTAAGGCCTGGCTTGACAAAGCCCTGGCTGGGATGATTTAGTTGAGGTTGGTCCTGTTTTGAGCAGGGGGTTGGAATAGATGATCTCCTGAGGTCTCTTCCAACCCTAATATTCTCTGATTCTATGAAGTTTTTTTTTAGATAGAGCCATTTACAACCTGGTTCCAATGAATCTGGAAGTAAGGTTACTAGATTATAAAATCCTTACTGGATTGTAAATTAGTTGTGCAATGGACCATGTCTTTGCTGCTGGAGCACTGAAAATAACCTTCAGTCTAAAGATAGAGTGAACCAAACTTTTTTTTTTATTTCAAAATGGTGACAGAAGAGCATTCCCTGAATGTACAAGGAACTTGTGGCTGCCCAAAATATTATTGCTCTGGCTACCTTGAAAAGCAGTGAATAATATCAGGGGAAAGAGGGGAGGAGAGGAAAACTTGTCCAGTAAAAAAGAATTGTTATATAGTCACCTTATATACTAACCTAAACCACATATAGGACTCAAGATATGGCTAATATTTGCTCACAGTTATAGCTAATTAGTGACACGTGCTTCAGAGAAGGGTATAGAAGCCTTTATGCTCGGCTAAGAAAAGCAGAAAACTTTGCTCATTTTTTAGTACTTCAAGGAGTGTATGGCACATAAAAGTGAAGAGCCTAGAACAGAAAACATTTGGTGCCTACCCATACAGAGTGAGCTACTTTTCTATAGCCAGAAGTATAAGACCCCCAAAGAAACATCATCCAGGCAGATTGAAACTGCTAATTAAATCTGTGACCATTTTGTTACTACCCTAATCATACAGAGTGTAATAAAGAGACTCATGTATTTGAATATTTAAAGTGAATTATGACCATAGGTACAGAAACTGCATCTTGCAAGTGCTGAAAAATCGACAAAGGACCATGGGGGGTGGGAGGGGGGGAAGTGGAATGAAACAATATATTATGATAACCCTCACATGCCTATGTTAGTAAGTGGCTATGACCAGAGCAAACAGCTCTCGCAGTCCTGATCCAGAACCAAATGCAGGACATTTATATTTAGGGAAAATTTTCAAAGGATCTAGACCCAGCTTTGATGTATGTGTATTCAAACACCTGCTTTTAATGGGCTAATTTCTGACCTTATATTATCCTACCTTTTTTGATAAGATGTCTACATGCACAGTTCATAGATTCCAACATTCACAGATGCACCTGTTTGTGCATGTAAAGTCTGTGGGTGTGTGTTGTGCACATAGACAAACATAGAATACTTTTAGAAAATTTGGTTCGTAAACCCTGGGCAATGACAGTGCTACTCAGGCTCCAGTTGGAATCATTATTCCTTGATGTCATTCTTTTTTGTAAATCTAGTCAGTTGGCAGTAAGTAACCCATAGTATGAGCATAGATCATCCTCCAGAGGGCATTATATGCACAAAGAAGGTTGTATGAATTAGTCAGACTAACTGGGGAAATGTTGCCAAAATTCAGCTACCACCAGGAGTGCAGTCTGGAAAAATGTTGAGTCTTGAATCTAGCCTGCATCCAAGCTTAGACCAGCCAGATCCTCAAAAGGACAAACCATGGACATCAAATTTCCATCTGAATAGAGTCGCAATGGGTTGTAAAATCGAAGCATCCAAGTTCGTTTTTGCTACTGCTGTCAAGGAAAGCACCATTTGCAAGGTGTATGTTTGGATGAGATTAGGAGGTAAGAAAGAAGCTTTTCATTTTTGTCTCACTCTTTCATTCTGAGAGATGAGAACAAAGGAGACCAATCAATAACTATAATTATAATTTTCTTTCTATTGATTTCTCAAAAGTCCTTAAAGGCATCATCATTAACTTAAAGCTAACTTATGAAAATTTATGCAGTTTTAAATTCTCTCCTGACAAAGTAATAGTAAGTTATTTCTATATTCAAATGCTTAACATTTCTCATTCCATAGCCAGGCCAGAATAAGTGAAAATGACACTTGGTAAAAATTAATACAGTAATTGACACATTTTGGCTGTCTTGCTTTCTCTAAACTGGAAGAGAAGATACATACGACTATATTTTAAAAGCAGCAAAAGAATCAGATTCCCCTGTTCCATTAAATGCCATGGTTTCTGTTTGCAATGCCAGCACATTTTCTTTATTTGTGCCCATTGTTTTATTTGTGTGTCACTTTAGGATTGACAAAAGGTGCCAGATAGACAATCCTAGAAACTGAAGAACTTTATTCATCCACAAAACAGATGTAGCACAGGCAGCTGCAGTGCAAGCTTTCTACTCTCACCGAAGTCAATGGGAGTCTTTACACTAACTTTTACAGAAGTGGGTGTGAGCCCATTGTCCCTCCAATGTGCATAAACCCTATCCTAGGAGAACAGACTCTGGTGGAGTGGAGGTAGTTCAATCTCAGTGCCCAGTCAAGCGTAGGCCTCTCTGAGACTGTCAACAAGGGGTGAATTAGTGCCAATTGTGGTGCAGATTTTTGGGATATGGGCATTGTGGAACAGGAAAGATTTTGCATAGGCCATCAAAAAGCCAAGACAATAACAGCTGACCTAAAATGGATTAGAAATGACAGTCTAGTAATAAAAGTGTCTGCCATTATCAAAATTTCAAGTAATCTTTAACAGTTGTTTTGGTGTGGTGAAAAAGAGGTCATTGGCATGCATAGAGTCACAGAAGATACACAGACAGAGGAAAAGGCCTTTAGCTCATCCAGCCCATCTTGCTACAAATGCAGAATGTTTCTTGACAGTACATTTTCAGTTGCTTTTTAAAGTATTTTTTAAAGTATGCCAACCAAAGAGGCTTCCACCACTTCCCTTGGGACACTATTCCATAGCTAAATACTATAGATCTCATGGGGGAGGCTGATAGCAACGAATATAACTCAGAAGTTAGGAATTGTATAAAACTAATAAGGGAAGCAAAGGGACACAAGGAGAAACCTATGGCTAGAAGAATTAGGGACAATAAGAAGGAGTTTAAGTATACTAGGAAGAAAAAGAATCCTAGCAATGGTATTGGTCCATTACAAGATGGAAATGGTGGGATTATTAGTTTAATGCAGAAAAGGCAGAAGTCTTTAAGAAATATTTCTGTTCTGTATTTGGGAAAAAGACAGATGATGCACTATTATCATATAACACTTCTTCCATTCCATTAGTATGACTGGAGGATGTAAAACAGCAGCTACCAAAGTTAGACGTTTTAAAATCAGCAGGATTTGGATAAGTTCAAGATAAATCCAAGAGCTATAAAACAGGTGGCTGAGGGGCTTGCTGGACCATTCATGTTGATTTGCAATAAGTCTTGGAACACTGGGGAAGGAAAAATGGGACAATCTGGGTAGTTATAGGTGTGTCATTCTAACATCGATCTCAGGCAAGATAACAGAATGACTCATTGGGGACTTGATTAATAATGAATTAAAGGAGGGTAATATAATTAATGCCAATCAATATGGATGTATGGAAAATAGATCCTGTCAAACTAATTTCTATTTTTCAATGAGATTGCATGTTTGGTTGATAAAGGTAATAGTGTTTACGTAATACACTTAGAGTTCTATAAGGTGTTTGACCTGGTACTGTGCAACAATTTGATTATAAAAACTAGAATGATATAAAATTAACATGGCACACATTAAATGGGTTAAAAGATGGCTAACTGACAGGTCTCACAATTTAATTGTAAAAGGGGACTCATCACTGAACGGGTGTATCTCTAGTGAGGTACCTCATGGATTGGTTCTTGGTGCTTATGCTATTTAACATTTTTATCAATGACCTGCAAGAAAACAAAGTCATCACTGATAAAGTTTGCAGATGACACAAAAAGTGGGGGAGTAGTAAATAGTGAAGAGGACTGGTGACCCATACAGAGTGATCTGGATTGCTTGATAAACTGAACACAAAAACAATGTGCATTTTAATACAAGTAAATTTAAAGAAACAAAGAATGAAGGGCATACTTAAAGGAGGGGGGCTCTGTGCTGAGAAACTGACTCTGAAAAAGCCTGGGGGAGGCGATAATCAGCCGAACCTAAGCTGTCAGTGCAACACTGTGGACCAACGGGATAATGCCACTGATGGATGAATAAACAGGGGAATCTTGAGTAGGAGAAGGGAGGTTATTTTATCTCTGTATATGGCACTGGTGCAACCACTGCTGGAACACTGTGTTGAGTTCTGTCCACAATTCAAGAGGGATCTTGATAAATTGGAGAGGCTTCAGAGAAGAAACAAGAATGATTAATGATTAGAAAACATGGCTTATAGTCATACATTTAAGGAGCTCAACCTATTTAGCTTAATAAAGAGAAGGTTAAGGAGTGACTTGATTTACATGGGGAACACATATTTGATAATGGCTCTTCAATTTGGTGGAGAAAGATATAAAATGATCCAATCGCTGAAAGTTGAAGCCAGACAAATTCAGAGTGGGAAAATAAAATGTAAATTTTCAATAGGAGAGCAATTAATGACTGGAAAAATTTACCATGGGTTGTGGTGGATTCTCCATCACTCACAACTTTTAAAGCCAGATTGCATGTTTTTCTTAAAGATATGCTCTAAAAATCATTCTGGGGATGTTCTATGACTTGTGTTATACAGGTCAAATTAGCTTATCAAAATGATCCCTTCTGGTCTTGAAATTTATACATCATTGTTCAACATTTCTTCAGATATAACTTTATATTTTCCCTTCTTAATAGTATCCTATAGCACTTTTCAAATACAGCAGGTGATAACTGCGGTATTCCTGTCAGACATTGCTTCTGTCTCTCAGTAAAGCACATCTAAGGCTATGTGTGAGAGTTAGGCTTTTACATTTGCCTGAAGAATTCCTGCACTATCAATATTTAGCATACTACTTTTTAAAGTTCTCTTGGGGAATTCTGACTACAAAAGATGTTTCGTATAATCAATTCAATTCTTTCTAATCTACACGTTAAGAACAGAAATCAAACTGTAGATAACAGACCAAAGCATGAATAGGTAATTGCTTTGTCGGGAAGTAAAAATGGAACACAGCTGGCCTGTGGTTTGGCAACAGCATGTTTCATTACTTCATGGAACACCCAGGGTGATAAGTGACCTTGTTCCCAAGCAAACAGAACTTTGGTGCATCATGAAAGTGATACGTTTGGGCTGTTGGAATGTTCCAGTCACAACCTTCTTACAGTGTTCCAGGCTAACTCATATGTGTAGACAAACTGATTAACCCACAATAAGGATTCATGTTCTTACATCCTGCCTGGTGGCAAGGAGCTGTGATAATCAGTGTGGAGTGGAAAAAATATCACAGATTCCATTTGGGCAACTCACAGCATTGGGGGCCAGGTCCAGTGAGAGAGAAGCCATATTTGTCTTGGATACCTCACAGGGCGGTGATATGGACCGTACCCAATATAAAAGGGAATAAGGACAACCCAGGGAATTATAGACCAGTCAGCTTAACTTCGGTGCCTGGAAAAATAATGGAGTAAATATTCAGTTTGAAAGCACCTAGAAGAAACTAAGGCAATAAGAGACAGCCAGCATGGGATTGTCAAGAACAAATCAAGTCAAACCAACCCAACATAATAATCTTCTTTGACAGGGTAACAAGCCTGGATGGGGGGGAAGCAATAGATGTGATATATCTTGACTTTAGTAACACTTTTGATAGTGTCTCACATGAGGCACTAGGCACTCACATGAGGCAAAGTAGGAAAATATAACCTAGATAACCTACTATAAAGTGGGTGCACAACTGGCTGGAAAACCATACCAAATGGTTCACAATTGAGATGGAAGGTCATATTGAGTGGGGTCCACAGGGAGCTGTCCTGGGTCTGGTTCTATTCAATATCTTCAAAAAAATTATTTTGACAATGACATAGAGAGTACACTTATAAATTTTGAAGACAGTACAAAGCTGGGAGGGGTTGAAAGCACTTTGGAGGACAGAATTAGAATTCAGAATGATCTTGACAAACTGGAGAAATGGTCTGAATTAAACAGCATGAAATTCCATTAGGACAAATACAATTACAAATCAATTACACAAATACAAAATGGGAAATGACTACCTGGAAAGGAGTACTGCAGAAAAGGACCTGGGGTTATAGTAGATCCCAAACTAAATATGAATCAACAATGTAATACTTTTGAAAAAAAAAAGAGGACTTCATTCTGGGATGTATTAGCAGGAGTGTTGTAAGCAAGACACAAGTAATTATTCCACTCTACTCAGCACTAATAAGGCCTCAACTGGAGTATTGTGTTCAGTTCTGGGCATCACATTTCAGGAAAGATTTGGACAAATTGGCAAAAAGTCCAGTGGAGAGCAACAAAAATGATTAAAGGTCTAGAAAACATGACCCAGGAGGAAAGATTGGGGAGAAAAATGGCTTTGTTTAGTCTGGAGAATAGAAGACTGAGCAGGGACATAACAACAGTCTTGAAGCACATAAAAGGTTATAAAGAGGAGGGCAATAAATTGTTCTCCTTAGCCACTGGGGACAGGACAAGAAATAATGGGCTTAAATTGCAGCAAGGGAGATTTAAGTGAGACTATAGGAAAATCTTCCTCACTGTAAGAGTAGTTAAGCACTGGAACAAATTATCAAGAAAGGTTGTGGTATTGCTGACATTGGATGTTTTTAAGAACATGTTAGAGTAGACGAACACTTATCAGGGATGGTTAATAAACTTCAGATAATACTTAGTCCTGGCTCAGGACTATCGAGGTACCTTCCAGTTCTACATTTCTATGATTCTATGAATATACAGTATGCCCAAAGAAGTGAACAGACTAAAATATATATATTGTATGAATGGTTGGTATATCATACCTACATCAATAACAGTCTCAAAACATTCAAAAATATATTTTTATCATTAGAGCTATAGAAAAAAATGTGGTTTTGATTGGCCCAATTTTTTCTCTAACTTCTGTGTACTAGAGCTGGTTGAATCATTCATTAAGTATAGATTATGCAACAAACAATCAGTTTTTCAGTCCCCTAGTTATCTCTTCATGGGTCATGATTTCTATATAGGTGCTCATTATACACACGTGTCCCATTAATATTGTATGTGAACACAATATGACTTGTTTAGGGCCTGGTCATTAGGAATACGCGCTAGTTGTGCCACATGATTGGTCACCTAGTGCACATTCTGTTAGCTCTGCTTCCTGATTGAATTACATAAACTTCATAAATAAGAGGACTCTTCTTCTTTTTGAATGATCTGCAAACAGGTTGTGATTTGTACTTGTTTATATGGAGTTTAATGCTGACAGTGTTACTCAAACACTCTTTTTTATTTAGCAGCCACAACATATATTGAGTTTTGTTTGCTTTGAATGTGCCAAAAAGAACCTTTTCTAGTGTCTTTTTGCAGGGAGCTGCTGTCACAAAATTGTTCGTTTTAAAAAAAAAAAAAAAAAAAAGCTTTAAAATCTAGTCAAGCAAACATCATTATAATGTCTTTTTAGCAACACCTCTTTAAGTATTGATGGTAATAATGATTCAAGAAGAATCTTTTTATAAGAGCTGAAAGACTAATATAAGTTCTAGCTACTGTACATCATTTAATTCTTAATATGCACTGAAACTGGACAGGAAGAAAGCTGGCTACGTATTTTAAATCTTTATGGTCATAATGACGATGACCTCTTGGCTCCCCTGAAAAGTCAGCATCTTTTCATAAATCTGTAACACAATTATACTAATAGAGCTGTGAGATTAAATGAAATGTACAGTTGTCTCATACAAAAAGAAATATTTCTGTTTAAAGGCAATCTAGCCTGCCCCTGGGAGAATAACAACAATTCAGTACAGGACACGGACATTGACTTTTATTGTTCCCCACAGCAGAGGGGGACAATTGTTATATTGAGCACTTTCATCACAGTACACAAGCTTGACATGGCATCTGACTCTGTCACACATTAAAAAGAACAAAAGGATCTTCATTTGACTAAAGTCAATACGGCAGCAGTCCCCTTCACACAGAGGCAAATAGTTTCCAGGTGAACTGCTTCAATAAATAACAGGGTTGTTGTTCTGGGTTTGTTTTTTTAAACACTTCCAAACATAGTCTAATTATAAAGATTTTTTTCCTGTTAGAGAAGTGGTAATTAGCCTGTACCCTGACCTGCAATTTGCATGGGAGGAGTTACATGGGCTGTCATAAGCTTCTAAAATGTATCATTTTTGCCTAGGAAAGTCAATAATTCAGTAACTACACAGTAAATGACTTGTGCTAGATTCTGCTCTGGCTTTCTCCAGATTCATATGGAGTCACTCCTGATTTGCACCAGTGTAAATGAGAGCAGAATAAAGCATTCTAACTGTGATAGAGTTGGCAGCTGATCAGCTTGCCTTGGCACTTCTCCAGCCTGTAAGCATACGTATCCCACAGTCAGAGGCTGTAAAACACATTCTGATCCTTAAAGAATAAAACATTAAGAGATTGTGGTTGTTTGAATCATGCCTTCAGAAATGTCATGTGCTTAAGGGGCGGGCGGGGGGAGCATTCTTATCTTTGTCCAAATATCCTCTCTTGAATTGAATTTGCTAACTTCCCTCTTGCCTTGTCCTACCGTGCCCCTCTCCCGGGCTCCTTTGAAAACTTTAGTTGTGTCGAATTTCTAAATGTTAACATGCAAAACAGGATTTTCTAAGCTACTGTAAACATAAAGATGTGAAGAATGAAAAATAATTAGCCAAGTCCTCAACATCTAATATATTTGCCTTGTTTTGAGAGAGTAGTTAGTCATCAACAAGACCACAACATGTTTTGTGGATTTGTATTATTACTAACTCATTTTGAGCAGTTATTAATTACATTTAAACAGAATATTCTTCTTGTTATTATTGAAAAGCTGGGTATTATTAATGACATTTAAAATGATATCACAGGACTGCTGCAGTAATTCTGTGTGTAGAATAATATTTAAACTTCATTTACATGTAGAATATTTTGTTTTTCATTTCAAAGGGAGGTAATTAGAATAGGCAACGGGGAATTGTGAAATCTTAGTTCTGTTCCCAGGACTACTTCTGATACATTGTGTGATGCTGGGCAAGTCATTTAAGCTCTCTATGCTTCAGTTTCCCCGTGCATAAAAAAGGATAGTAAAGCACTTTGAGTTCTTGGGATGGAAGTTGCGAGGTACTATTCTTCACAAAAAGCAAGGCATAAACTCCTGCTACTCTGAGTATTACTAGGTATACAGCAATACTACCCTTAACTATTTTCTGCATAATTTCTCTCTCTCTCTCTCTCTCTTTTTTTTTTTTATTAATTCTTTGTCAGGAATTTAGAAATACAACAGATTTCCAAGAGAGTCCTGCTTCAAGTTAGGCATCTAAATTAAGAGCTCAGCACCTCCTACAGAGAACAAGGCAACCTATTGTGGTTCTGTGAGACAGTGGGCCTCAGTCTGCCCGTTGAATACAAGGCAAACTGCTGAGAGCGAAGACTGAAAATCTGACTAATTTCTGTAGGTGTAACTGTGGGCAGGTGGGAAGCCATGGGCATCCCACACAGCAGGCAGAAGGGATTAAAGCCTCTGTCTGGGATTAAGCCCTTTCCTCTTCTTAGTCTCAGGAAATTCACTGAGTTTGGTGATGGCCCATTCCACAGGGGAGTCCCACAGTCTCCAGACCTCTTCTTCATCAGTTTTCCCCATCAATTTTCAGAGTGGTATATTTCATAAAATACAGTGTAACAAGTACAAAGGGCCTGCACCTTGTGTATTCATTTTCATGAGTACAAATTCAATACTAAATTGGTGTAAAATACTACAATTCTGAGAATCAGGCCCAATATATACCCAGAGTTCAATTCCTTCTGTATTACAGCAATGTTAATGTAAAGTTTTGGGCTCCCATTGAAACATTCATCTTGAAGGTGCAACAAACCAATGTGACATAGGTACAAAAAGGCATTTTAATAGGTACTGTCACAACTTGATCTTATAATACAAACATGAGTAAACAATCCAGAAAAGGGTCTATGTAAGGCACAGAAGCTCTTTGAGCTGTTAGCAGGCTATTAAGCTCAGGGTAAAATTCACCCTTGTGCACAAGGCTGGCCCAAGGCCTATGCACTACTTAAGATAACTTAACCCCCTTTTGCAAAGGACAGTTTTAATGCAATGCAGTCCCAGGACTGGCTGCACATCCACACAAAGGAATTCTGAAGAAACCAGGACTAGACATAACTATTTGTACAGTATGTTCCAGCAGTCACTGTGAAATGGTTCTTACCCTTCTAGGGAAAAAGGTTGGGGCATTACAAAATTTAAAAAAAATACCATAATTTTAATTTAATTGAAACTTTGCATTGATATGGTTCTGGCCTTTGATGGGTTAAGTGCCCTATAAGCTGTGACAATAGTTCTGTAATGCTCCATTTTCTTGTGTACCATTGCTTTACCATCGACAGAATAAAAATAATCTTTAAAAATATTAATGTAAGTAGATTGACTTTTACCTTCTGAGTATCTTGTCAACAAAATAAAAATGATAAATCTGCTTCAGTGTCACTGGAGCAATATTAAAACAGGGTTATGATCTGAAAAGTGACATATGAGAAATGATATAGTGGGGATTTCATATAAAATACCCCTTGTTTATAAAGACATAAAAGCTTGGATGTGAACATCCTGCTATGTTCTCTCTGCCTTTTACATCATCACTAGTAATTACAGATTACTGCTGTGAGAAGTTGGCTGACAGTTCTGTTGAAAAAGTGGCATGAAGCCGACTAGAGACCTGTTCATTCTTCTACAGCTATATTGACTCTACAGTACTAATATGGTCAAATTTGTTTTTTTCTGTAAAGAAAGCAGATAGGATTCAGGGAAACAGACGGAAAGCTGAGTAAAAAGGTGCATTTTTTTTTCTAATCACACATTAATTTTCTGACTACAAACACCTGGAAAATAAATAAAATCACTAGAAGTCATCAAGCCATTGCTTAACAAGAAACCATAGGATACTAAGACTCAGGAGAACAATAAAACAAGGAAGAGGGATAGACAAAATGACCTTCCATCTGTAACAGTGTTGATTCAACATGCTGACAATGCCTGAGTTTCCAAGGAACAATTTTCATACAATTTTTGCATGTTTTGAACTTCTAGCAGTAAGAGGGAGTTGTATCAGTGCTAGACAACTAGATTATTTTCAAGGCTTTACAGTGTTAAATGTTTATATGTCTTTTAGTATTTAAGAAGGTGTACTTTATTTATTATACAATATAAGAGTCCCCAGTTATTTGGGGGGAAGGGGAATCCAAAACCAAGTAAACCAAAGAAAATAAAATCTTTGAAAACTATATTCTTTAACCAAAGACATGAGAAAGTATCACAGTGTAACTTTCAGCATAAATGCTTTCAAATAAATTCTACCTTAGCTTTCATTCTGAATATAACAAGTTGTTTTCAGGCTATTTATTCTTTATTAATTCTTTGCAAACTCTTCATATTTTATTTTTCTTGGTATAAATAAAACTAGTTCATGATCTAGAACAGGGGTAGGAAACCTATGGCACATGTGCCAAAGGCGGCATGCGAGCTACTTTTTAAGTGGCACTCACACTGCCCGGATCCTGGCCACCGGTTCGGGGGGCTCTGCATTTTAATTTAATTTTAAATGAAGCTTCTTAAGCATTTTTAAAACCTTATTTACTTTACATACAACAATAGTTTAGTTATATATTATAGACTTATAGAAAGAGACCTTACAAAAACGTTAAAATGTATCACTGGCATGCAAAGCCTTAAATTAGAATGAATAAATGAAGACTCGGCACACGACTTCTGAAAGGTTGCCGACCCCTGATCTAGAATGATAAATATTGAAAAGTTTGAGAATGATGTTCCATATTTTAGTGCTAGGGGATATCTCTTTATATGAAACTAAAAATAATCATAAACACTGTACTTAAGTTAAAAATAAATCAAAAAATTGTATGATCAGATTACCAAATCTGGAACCTCAGATCAACCTCTCTTTCCCTTTTGAATTTTGGGGAGGGGAGGGGAGAGGAGACTCGACTCCAGCTATGTCTATACTGCTCTGCAGTTCAGAGTATGGGGGTTTGAACAGCAGTGCAGACTAAAGTGCAGTGTTGTAACCCCCCTCATGTGGACAACTGCAGGCATGAACTAAAAGGTTTCTAGTTCATGTTTAGTCTTCTTCAAACAGGACTGACTCTACATTAATGTAAACTAGGAACCTTTTAGTTTGTTCCTGCAGTGTCCACACAGGGAAGTTTCAGTGCATCATTTTGATGCTAACTGCTATTCACACCAAAACTGCACGGCAGTGTAGGAAAGCCCTCAGATGCCAGTCTCTAGAACCAAACACAAGTTGGATGCAAAACAAGAAGGGCTTTATTTTCTGCTTCTGTTTCAAATGTGGTCAAAATCTTGTGAGATTTCAGACCAAGATGGCACACATCCTATAACTAAAGGTCCTGAGATTTTAGAGTTGACAAATCCAAACTTGAGCCGTAGCCATAATTTGGCCTTGAATCCTAGCCTGAACCTACTCTGGATTTGAACACTGGCTCCTTAGCCCATCTTCAGCAGTTATTAATGATGAGAAACTGAAATGGATATTTTGTAACCCTCATTCTTTTTACCCTTTCTTTAGCTCCGGAATGCTTTCCAGAAGGACACCAGATTCTGCACAATCCCTACCGCAGCACCAATTTTGATTCATTGGAATTACAGCAAACAGCAATTCAGGAGCTGGTTTGTGATCACTCACTGCCACAAGGGTGGTATCGTTTCATGATCAACAATAGGCCTGCAGAAATGCCAACAAAATGTGTAGAAGTTAGTAAAATTAAGAACTAAACATCTGTGTACTTTAATAAATCCAGTAGGTGCAACTTCTCCTTTCTGTTACGTCTGTAAAACCTAGGGTTGCCAATTTTGGTTGGACATATTCTTGGGGGTTTCATCACTACATAATCTGGAGACTCCAGGACAATCCTGGAAGCTCAACAACCCTAGTAAAACTCTTTAAAGAGAAGGTAACCAAAAGGTTATAATGGGGTTGCGTGGATCTAACTGACAGGAGGATTTTGCCCTCGCGGTTTGTATGGTCATCCCCCCAAAGTACTTCTTAGAGGTTAGTCTATTCCAAGTAATTCTGGTCTCCACACTACTGGAATGAATTTGAAGGGCCTGATTCCGTTCGCGCTTACACAAGTGTAAATTAGGAGTAACTCCACATGAAGGCAATGGAGTTATATCCATTGAAAAAGAGTGTAATTGACAAATAATAGAGAGAAACAATATGCAAATGTTTTTAATCAGTATTGTTGCCACTGTGTATTACTTAGTCTCATAAGTGGGTTAGTTGCTTTCTAGAAATAAACTAGTTGTTTCACATGTGACTCTGTAGAAAAGGATAAGAAAATTGATATGGAGTTAATATGTACAATATTGAAACCTAGAAAACAGAATGTATGGGCCAAATTCAGACTTTCTGTACCAGGGGTGCTCTGCCAGATTAACTCCATTGTATCCTTATCAAGTCATCAAATACAAATAGTTTACTGAGGACCATTGTATGAGATTAGAATAGTTTCCAATGCATTAGCAAACAAAGAGTCTATTCTGTAGAAGAATAGATTAATTGCTTATTGTAAAGCACTTTGAAGATGAAAAACTCAATATAATGTCCCTTTTTAAAAATATTATATACCACTCTACATACAAAACTTCATTTATGTATGTACATACAAAACATTCATTTACATTTATGAAGTTAGAAAACAACATCATACAGTCACAGTAAGAGCAACTGCTAACCGTGCATGCTTAGTCAACACAAAGAAAAGTGATTTCCATAATTTTACATTATATAGAATGTTAAATCATACTTGTCGCTTTTATGGGGTTCTTAGGATTATTAATACTATATAAATTTAAGTATAAAATATACATTTGCTTCTGTTAGTCAATCATGGAAGAAAAGTCATATTTTGTTTACCCAGGTTGTTCTGGATATGTGCAATTATTCTATAATATATGTTGTCTTTACAATTCAGTAATTTTCAGTATTTGGTAGTACTCATCTGCACAATGTATCTTTAGCAATACATCCTTTGTTTCTTTAGCCTCCCCTCCTTCAACTCCTTTATTCCAGTTTGTAGGGTTTTATCATTTGTTTAGTTTCTTATCTTGTAACGTAATTCTTACCATTGGTTCCTTAAGTCTTATCTGAATGGTAGGAAATACCTGTTTCATCCTGTTGATGAAGGATTATACCTGTTATATGTCACCACTGGAAGAATGTGCTTCTTTTAGATCTTCACCTTCTAATTCTTGTCCTCTACATTCTATTCCACTTAATTAAATCACCATTTAATTTGGTTTTCCATTTAATTTGAGCAGAACCTCTGGAACAAAATAATTTGTATTAATAATAGCTCAGCTTCCACCCATTAATAAGCACTTATTATTGGATATTTCAATCACTGGCTGCAGTGAGCTGATTTTAATTAACGAGGCAGGGACAAAATTCTAAACAGATAGAAGGGAAAAAGCATTCAGATGTGATCCATGTTCTAGTAAAAGATTGCTACAGAGGGCTAAGAGCATAATTCAGACATTCCTGTTGATATCATAAGCACTGCCTTGTATTATGTAAATGTGACATGCACCAAGGTGATATCAGGTGGATACAATTAACTGTTTATCAATTGATACAATGAACTCACTAATTCTAAGCAATATTAGGCATGAATTCAGGTTTTATCTCATGCAGTTCAACTGAACTCAAATGGGATTTAAACGATAACAAAGAAATCAAGGGCTTGCCTCATTAAAGCACTTAAGCACAACAATGGTCCCACTGGGAAACCTGAACTCACCATTTAGGTGCATAATGGGAGGCTGAGCTCTTTTAAAAATCTGGCTATTTATTTAGGTGCCTGACTGGGAGATGTTTGTTAAGCTCTTTTGAAACTCTTACTGAATGTTTCTATAAACATTAATGTAGGTGTAGCCATTTCCGAATATTGTTCCATGACCATATAAAAAAATCTTTGTCGGGGATATCAGAACCAAGCGACTCAGACATATTTAGGAAAAAAAATAAACTTACAGTAGGGGAGAAAGCTTCAGATTTCAGCCCTGACACTGATGAGTCATATACAACTTCTGTATTGAGACTAAGAACAGCAAATCTATAGAGATTGTCTCTTGCTTACTAATTAAACAAATGAAGAAAGTAAACAAACTGAAAAAGCAAAAAAAAAAAAAAAATAAAAGTGAGAACTCCCCTATGTAGAGGAATTCAAATGTGGAGTATATTCCTGGTCCAGCATTACTTAGATCCAGGTGTTGCCCACAAACACATTCCTCCAATAGCAAAATACTTTTGATTGAAACAGCTTTCCAATTTAGACATTGCCTCTTGAATTTCCCTAGGGGATAAAGGGCGATACTGACCTTGTTACCTCTGTGTTCTCTGAGGGTGCTAACCAATTACAGACACCCCAACGTGTACTTTGAGCCTTCACTTAGGCACAAAGCTAAGTTGCCCCCAACAGCCAATTCAAGCGGGCATACAACACAAACTTGCAAATGTCTGTGCCCCAAGGAGTCCAGGCTGCTGCTAACAGATGCAAGCAACAGTTCCTTCTGAAAGTACTGCCAAATTCACTGCACAAGGGAAAAAAAACATAAAGGAAGAGAGGCATTCACTACTCCTAGAATTACTCCATAGTACTGGTGGGGTGGAGAGGAATGCAAGAGCAATTGTCGGTGCCAATCATGACAAAATGACCTTCACAGAAAGAACTAAAGTAGCATCCAAATTAAAAGATCCTAGAAAATTAAAACAAACAAATTAAAAAAAAATAAAGTACAGACCTAATGTAGAATAATAAAGGGAAAGCATAAATGGGATAATGAAACAGGCTTCCTAATAAAAATTATAAAAAGTGTATGCAAGCAAGCCACTAGAAAGGAACAAATACAAAACAAAGATAACAGAGCATCACCTGCTAACATTATGAAGGATTCTCAATAAACACAGACATTATATCCCACTAGAAGAGCAGTTCGTGATTATAGGCTGTTTTGAGAAGCAATGAATATGAATGACATTTGACTAGCAAACCTTGCAACACTAGCCCACAATGAACACTGAGGCCCATCATATGTAGTCAGAATTGTGGCTCCTCCTGTCCGTTTACAGATAGGAAAAAAAGAACATAGATTGTGCTCTGCAACCTTTTGGAAAAGTATAAACTAACAATTTGATTCTCCAAAGGATGACTGAGTCTGGGGCCAGTAACAATATTTTTGATACGTCGCAGATTCGTCATTGCTTCTCAAAAGAGCCCTAATGTTTGCAGCTTAGAGTTATTATAAACAAACAAGACACAAAATTTAGAACCACCACCACTAACATACATTCTGTGTGGTAAAGGGGAGCCAGATTTCTTCAGCACGAGGACTCATATGTATTGTTAATGGACTATCTCCAAGAATTATTGTACTCCCTTAAACTGGCTTAGACGAGCAGGGTCACTGATGTCCAGATCTTTCCAAATGATTCATAGTCAGAATATCATGTCAGTCAGCGGTTTCTATCAACATACCAGCACCAGTTCAACCATCTTATCTGTCCTGATGATTTGGGGAAGTTCAGTGTTGGGGTTTGTGTCACTTTTCCTTTAAGAGACGACTGGCAATGTCTAGTCATAATCATACTCAAATCCCTACCTTAGATCCTCCTGTGCTGCTGACACATTAGGCAGTTCCGTTCCTCCACTGATTACAGACACTCACTAGTTGTGACACTTCTTCCCAGACGATGGCAGCACATTCAATATCCTCTGTCACTGTTTTCCACCAGTTCTTCCTTAGCCTTCCTCACTTTCTCATTCTTCTCCTGGGAATCCTGTTCAGTATTTGCTTAGCATGTCTCCCAACCACCTAAGCCTTCTTTCTCCGATGATATTTTCTAAGGTCCGCTCTGTCATCTCCCTTACTCTCACATTTATTATTTTGTTTTTTCCACGAACTGTGTAGAATCTTCCTCAGCCATCTGTGATGGGCAGCACCACTAGCAGTCTGCCTCCCCGTGCCCCCTCATGGCCTAGGATCACACCACTGGCAGTCTGCCTCCCCCGTGCCCCCTCATGGCCTAGGATCACACTACTGGCAGTCTGCCTTCCCCGTGCCCCCTCATGGCCTAGGCTCACACTACTGGCAGTCTGCCTCCCCCGTGCTCCCTCATGGCCTAGGATCACACTACTGGCAGTCTGCCTCCCCCATGCCCCCTCATGGCCTAGGATCACACTACTGGCAGTTTGCCTAAGTTCCCCCTCTTGGACTGTTCAAGAAACTCAAAAACAATTTTGTCCATTCCCATCCCTTCTCAGGTTGTGCTTTATTACATTAATAAACACTCCAAATAAAGTTTTCTAGTTCATCCAAAAGTCCACACAAAGGTTGCTCTTCCTCCTCCCAGGCCTTCCTGCTTGGGGCCTCTCCTGCTTTGGCAAACCACTCCGAGGTCTTACCTGGCTTGAGTCTCAGGCCAGGTCTACACTACAGATCTGTATCAGTATAACTACATGGGTCAGGGGTACCCCTGAGCGACATATTTATACAGACCTAACCCCCCCGTGTAGACAGCTCTATGTCAATGGGAGAGCTTCTCCTGTCAACACAGCTACTATCTCTCGGGGAGGTGGATTAACTACGCTGACAGGAGAAGCTCTCATGTCAGTGTAGGAGTGTCTTCACTTAAGCACCACTGCAGCGCAGCTGCGCAGATGCAGCATGTTAACTGTAGACCTACCCTCAGTCTTTATTCTCTGTTAGATCCTGCTCATTCCTAGTGAGACCTTTGGGTGAGCTAGAGTTCACTTCATTGCCCTTCTCCAGTGCCTAAAAAAACTTGCAACTCCCATAGAAAAGCAGCTGGACACCCAAAATTCAGTCTCTAAGGATTTTCAGTAAGGATTTCACAGGGTCAAAGGAACAAAAGGAACTTAATTCTTATGCACCAACTTTATAAAATCTTATGATAAAGAAACATAAATAATAACAACTTAATTTTTACAACATAACATGGCTACTTTATCATCCACAGATTATCTTCCCAGGTATACATAAACATAAATAAAGAAAACAGATTAAATCTAAGCAGGTCAGTCCACACAGAAACACAGTGAGAAGGAACTCAGAGTTCCCAAATCTGAGTCTCCGTTAGAGTCTTTGATCACTAAATCTATACAGTTGGCTGAGTCAAAAGCAACATCTTCCCTCCACTTGCGTGTAGGAATCTTAAACTGGAATCCCTGCAGACTCTTCCTCTGCTGAAATCATGGTTAGCCAGTCAGCTGATTAACCAGCCACTCCATCAATTATATAGATTTAAAAAAAAAAAAAAAACCCTGCTGCAAAATGCTTCAGAGTTAGGGAAAACAGCCTGCTTTCTGCTCCTGGGCTCAGCTTCTCTCAGCCCACACACAGCCTTTTGTAAAGCAACTTCCCTGGCTGCTTGCCCTCATGGAGTCTGAGTCCAGCTACAGCAGTGGTCCTCAAACTTTTGCACTGGTGACCCCTTTCACACAGCAAGCCTCTGAGTATGACCCCCCTTATAAATTAAATCCACAATTTTTATATTAAACACTATTATAAATGCTGGAAGCAAAGCAGGGTATGGGGGTGGAGGCTGACAGCTCGCAGCCCCAGTGTAATAACCTCGTGACCCCCTGGTCATGACCCCCAGTTTGAGAACCCCTAAGCTACAGGGAACCTATTGAGCATACCCAAAACTACCACACCCAATTCGAGAAACTTCCAGATGTGGAGTGCTAATTGTACACCTGCCTAACAACAATGACCCAGACACAACTCACTTCTACCCACCCACCCTCAACAGATCTCTTAAAAAGATATCTCCTGATTAGGCAACTAGGTTACACTAGCAGTGTCTAACTCAGAGGTGGGCAAACTACAGCCCACGGGCCAGCCCACGGGATCCTCCTATCCGGCCCTTGAGCTCTTGGCCAGGGAGGCTAGCCCCCGGCCCCTCCCCTGCTGTCCCTGCTCCCCCACAGCCTCAGTTCGCCATGGCGGCGGGGCTGCAAGCTCCTGCCAGGCAGTTCGGCTGCGAGAGCCCCCAGGGTGTAGTGTATTAAATTGCTTCCCGTAGGAATATGCTACTTATGGAGCACCAGGACTGGCAGTCGTAAATAGTACACCATAAGTAGCACATTCTTAAGGGGAGCAATTTAATACACTACACCTGAGTAGGGAAGGCTGTGCCTTCCCAAACAGCCTGGCCCCCACCCCCTATTCACCCTCTCCCAATTCCTGCCCCCTGACTGCCCCCCTCAGAACTCCCAACCCATCCAACCCCTCCAGCTCCTTGTCCCCTGACCGCCCTCTCCTGGAACCTCCCACCCCAACTGCCCCCCGGGACCCCACCCCCATCCAACCCCCCCCCCAGCTCCCTGTCCCCTGACTGCCCTGACCCCTATCCATACCCCCACCCCCGACAGGCCCCCCGGGACTCCCACACCTATCCAACCACCCCCTGCTCCCTGTCCCCTGACTGCCCCCCAGGACCTCCTGCCCCTTATCCAATCCACCCTGTTCCCCGCCCCCTTACCATGCTGCTCAGTGCACCAGGAGGGGCAGACGTAAGTAGTACACCGTAAGTAGCACATTCCTATGGGGAGCAATTTAATACACTACACCTGCCCTCCATACAGTTTTGGAACCCCGATGTGGCCCTTGGGCCAAAAAGTTTGCCCACCCCTGGTCTAACTGCTGAGAATTCTCCCCTTCATTGCAGCCTTTTGATGTTCTTTTGGGGAAATCACCCTGATCTCTCCCAGGTGTGAAATCACAAGTTGGCTAAGGGGTCCTTAAGGGGCAAGCCACCCTGTTACAGGAAGCCTCCAATTCCTTTTTTGGTAGTCATTTAATATTATTTTCAGTATTGAGTTTTTTTAGAATTTCTATCTTCTAAATCAGCATACAAAGTCATTCCAGAATTTGGCAAAATAGTCACCACCTTTGGAGACATTTTAAATTCTAGTACAGAAATTGGAGAGCTTTCCTCACACAAGACTGAAAATATTTCCTCAATGACTAGGTTTTCTGCATCACAAAATAAACTCCTAAATATTAGGCATAGGCACTAGTCATTGGTGTGAAATAAAACTAAGCTGGGGTTTCTGTTTGTTCTCAGATTCACTTGAAGTCCCACCCTCTCCTGATTAACCTCTTCTAGTAGTTTTTGTGAAGGAAATCAAAATGCTCAGTTATTCTCTATTTTTCTTTTGTTTTGTTAATCCAACACCTCCCTGGATTACAATTTTTAAAAATTTGTGTATTATTTCCTAATTCTCTTTCTTGCACACATACCAACCTCAGATACCAATACCGTATCATAATGACAGATGTGAACCAGAGGTTTCGTCCTTCGTTTTTGTTTCTCAGGAATACACAAAGCCTCTTTCATAAACCAGAATTTTCACCTTTATTGTATAAAAGCAAATTCTTACATACAAGATTAAGTAATAAGTACTAGTGGCCAGGAATATTCAACTGATTTTATGATGCCTCAGATTGAAATAGGTAAATTTATTTACTAAAAATTATTATGAAAAAACATCTGAAAGCAAAGCCAAAGCAAAGGTTTTGTGGATAAAAGATGCAATATCACAATGATGTAACCACCATGCAGTTGTGTACCAAAGAGCCATCTATCTCCAACTAAATAAAAACTGTGTTTCTCACACATGGCACACTTATTTTTAATAGCATACTTTCAGTGAATTCCCCAAGAGACAGAACCAATCAAACTTAACTTCTTTGTACAGTGATTGAACATTGCTAGGTTCTTTATAAATCAGAGCAGTCGATTGTCCAAATCACTAGTAAATGGAAAGAGACACCACTGGATGAAGCAACAGTAAAGTCGCATTCCATTGTTACTGGCAATGGGGAAATTAATTTACTTTTTTTTTTATTTAGGATTTTTGAACTGAATAATTTAAAAGATTAGTGGTTGCCTAATTATGAATTAAAATTATTTAATAATACTTATTTACCTCATAGAAGTATAGGACAATTAATTAGATAATGTTGGTAAAGTGCTAAACATTGTTACTGAGCTGAAAAAACGAGAGGTGCTGAGCACGGACAACTCCCATTGAAGTCCATGATGTCAAGACCTTCAGTGGATTTGGCCAACTGTGTTATCGATTCCCAACGGTATCATTTTGAGAGGTTATTGTTGACATACTCCAAGCTTCCTAGCTGCATTAGAGAAGTTTTCATTGATGTAAATTGCACCACTGCAAAATCCCTAATGCAGATGCATTGCACTAATGTAAATTGGGAGTTATACCAATGTGGTTTACTCCAATAATTTATTGCATTAAGTTTCACCACTGCAAGCCCCAGTAAATATTTGAAAGTTGATTAATCAAATGCAGGTGATCTACTATGAAGACATTAATCAAAAATACACCTGTTCTTGGTTCATTGTCTAGTATATTACTGAAAATTATATAGCCAACTGAGAGGATTCCAGTAAACTCACAGTAATCTTCACCCCAGCTCCTAACAGGGCAGCTGGGGATTTTCCAGTTGTAAGCACCCAGTGGAATCTATAAACCCTGAGTTAGGCACCTACGCTCTCTTTACAGTGCATGGGGAGAGAGAGATGCCTAAGAATGAAATCCATAAAATCCAGCACACTAGACAAGGATCCACTACGTAAGCTAGCCAATAGCAGATGCCAACTTTGTGAGTGTTGTGTCCCCTCTCATGGACATCGGCCCAGGCTGGAGTGAGGTGCTTAAGCTGTTTCTTTCAACAACAATGGTGGCACATGCCTAACTCCATATGAATCAGCAGGAGAGTGGGGAGAAGGAGGAGGCCTCCCTTATATTGCAGGATTGGGGCCTAAGGCTGTAAGCCCCCAATCCACAAAACTACTTGGGTACCTAACTCCCATTTTAGGCATCTAAGTCTAACATTTAGATGCCACTGAGATCCTCAAAAACTCCCACTCAACTCCCGTCTTATTCTGGAGCAGTATAAAGTCCCTCATTTCTGACATTAAAATAACCAAGGCACCTACCTTTCTGCCGCTAGGCATGCACATTGATGGCTGGCACCTATTTCATACCTAAGCCCTGGCAGCTTCCTCAAAGTAGGCATTCCTTTCCTATCTTTCCTGTTGGGCCTGGTCTGGCAGGCACTCTCAGAGCATACCTAATGCCACACAAAATAACTGGGGGTGGGAAAAGAAAAGAAGAGACAATAGTCTTCCTTATAATCTTTAGCTCAGTGGTTAGGGTAGTGGGAGACCATAGTTCAATTCCCCCCTGCTCCTTTGATGAGGAGAAGGGATTTGACCTTAGGTTTCCCACATCTCTCAAGTAACATGGCCTACTCGCTGGACTATTCTGGTGTGAGAATCACACTTGTTGAAGGAGTGCCACTGTGTACAAAAAATTAAATATGCACTGGGCCAGAAAGTGAGTGAGAATGGAATGCCATCTTCACCTGGTTTGAGGATCACACTGGGGTTTGAGCATGAGATAGGCATCTGGGACCCTAGATTGAGGCAGTGTGTGCCTCAATTCAATGTCCAGAAGCAGAAATTAGGTGTGTAGGGGAATTTTACAGTGAAAATGTAGGTGAGTTAGGCAGCAGCTGAGCAGGGGTTTTAAGGATTTCAGTGGTGCCTAAATTCTGGACTTAGGTACTTGAAGTTGGAGTTGGGCCTTACTCTGCCCATATGTACGATCCAGTCACAGTTTGTTAGAATAACCAGTCTTCTTGAATTCTGGCTTTGATCATGTGTAAAATGAGTCTATAGTTTCATCCCAGTTCCCAATTTGTGCACATCACAAAAATAGCAAACCATTTAGCTCAATTGTGTTTGACTTACAGTCTCCACTCAGGAGAAGCCCAGGGATGTTGCAAGACAGAATTGTGCTATAACAAAAAGCTTACCCACATGATAACTTGCTTAGGTTACTGTTATAGTTCCCACACTTTCCTGAGAATTAATTTTATTCACAAAGTTATAGTAAAGAAAAAGATAGAAAAATAAGTTGCTATTTTATAAATTTGGTGTTTGATTTTCCTACGAGTTGTGGAGACAGACTCCTTTTCTGTATGGATCACATTTCATCTTTTGTTTTTTAAACATCCAGAAGATTAAATGACTTGCCCAAGGTCAGGCTGCCAAGAAAATGAGCCAGGCCAGTGCCTTAACCACAGGACTATCCTTCCATAGTGGAGCACCAGTGACATATTGTGGCCACTTATACTTAAACATGTAAAAATGAATTTATATGGCAGATCTTCAAATAATTCATTCTAATGTGTTTAAACAACAGAAGATATTCTAGGGAAAATCACTAGAATATGACCTAAACTTAATATATGGTATGTATGTATCACTATCATTTGACACAACAATATTTATCTGAGTTAAATTATCTAATTATTATAACAAGATCAATTAGTAAACCGTAGCAACACTGTAGCTTGTAGTAACCCTACATGATCAGTGTTTTCACTGTTGTGAACACTTCCTGCAACAGCATCCTTCCTAGCCTCCAAACAGTCCTCATTATCTGAGAAGCTAGAGTAAGTGCAAACGCGACATGTTAGTTGGATCATGAGTCTACCTCAGGGGATGACTGAAGATCCTGGCGACGGGCTCCTAATCGGTTGTATGGCTGCTGCTAAGGTAAAAAAAAAAAGAGGAGGGAAAACTGCTGCTAAGCATGCTGTTCTCATTTTTCATTCCACTGGCTTTAGGTTTACCGATTTCGGCTTGTTCTTCTTACACTCTTTTTTTACAGTGGGCCACAGTTCATTGTCCTTGCCCTTGTGTTGTAACTGAAAACACGTTACCATAGAGTCCTTAGAGCTTGACAGAGATAATACTTTTCCTGAGACACAGACTTTAGGCTTACAGTAGTACTTTGCACTCCTTATCTGGCACCTTTTATTCACGATCTTTACCATATAAATAATATAATAGCTTTACAATATTCTTTAAACTTCACAACAGCTCTTTCTAGTCAATGCTAGTTCTTACACTGCACTTATCTCTGTGGTATCTCTGCACTTGTGAGGTAGATAAATAATTGCATTCATTTTAAACTTAGGAAAAGAAAATCTAAAGGCCCAGTCTCACCACCTTTCATCACATTAGTAATATCATTGAAGTCAATGGCTAGCTTGCATGAGTAAGAGGAAGATCAAGACCTAAGGCCCAGATCCTCAAAGGCAGTGGTGAGCTGTAGCCGGTTCTCACTGGTTCGCTAGAACTGGTTGTTAAATTTAGAAGCCCTTTTAGAACCGGTTGTTCCACCAGGGACAACCGGTTCTAAAAGGGCTTCTAAATTTAACCAGCCAAAAGTGGCGCCTTAGGCACTGACTCCATGGGTGCTCCAGCCCTGGACCACCCAAGGGGAAAATTTGGTGGCCCCGCCCCACCCCCGGCCCCAGCTCACCTCCGCTCCGCCTCCTCCTCCTCCCCTGAACGCGTCGCCCCGCTCTGCTTCTCCAGAAGGCTGAGAAGCAGGCCGCGGCTTCCCGCTCAGCCGGGGAAGGGGGCAGAGAAGCAGAGCGGGGCAGCGCATTCAGCAGAGGAGGCGGAGCGGAGGTGGAGGTGAGGTGAGCTGGGGGCGGGCGTGGGGCGGGGAGCTGCCGGTGGGTGCTCTGCACCCACCAAATTTTCCCTGTGGGTGCTCCAGCCCTGGAGCACCCAGGGAGTCAGCGCCTAAGGCGCCACCTTTGATGTGATCAGTGGGGGAGTGGCCGCTCCCCCTGCTCCCCCCGTAGCTATACTCCCCCGCCCCTAGGAGCGAGAGGGACCTGCCGGATGATTCCTGGGAGCTGCCCCAGGTAAGCACCTCCGGGACTCCCCACCTCGCCCCCCGGCAGGTGCCTCTGGCTCTTAGGGGTGGGCACCCACTACGGTGGCCCAAGAGACCCTCCTGCCCGGTTCTGGGGGCAGTCACGGGACAGGGGAGGGGGGTGGATGGGGCAGGGGTCCGGGGGGGGGGGGTCAAGGAACGTGGGTGGTTGGATGGGGCAGGAGTCCCTGGGGGGCGGGGGTGGGCAACGACGCCCTCATGGGGTGAGGAGGGAACCCATTAAGATTTTGGCAGCTCATCACTGCTCAAAGGTATTTATGCACCTAAGTGTCTTAGCAAGGTCATGAAGCGAGTACAACTTTGCTGTCTGAAGCATGATGATTATAACTGGAAACAAAGGAAAATGAAACTATGCTATATAGCAGGCCACTTTTTCCTAACCATTTTTCTTCAAGCACTCATGAAGCCTTCCTTTCCCTGGCTATGCCTTCTTGGCTGTGTGACTGCCAGTTAAGATTCAGTAGGCAAAAACGTATTGAAGTGAGCGTAATTTATCCTTTGACCTCAAAGCTCACCGTACTGTCATGCATAAGATCCACTTTTGCTACAAAAGAGCTGTTTTTGCTTAAGCAGGAACTAGAAAATCTGCACCAGTGGAAAATGACTTTCTAAAAATCATGTTTCAACCCTGGTATAAAGCCCTAAATCACCGGTTTCACTTTACATGGAACTTCATATAACTCTCAGATTAAAGTAGAATTGTTCACCATCCCTGACTTGGGAAATACAAAGTAAAGAGAAACTCTCACTTGCACAGAATGTAACTGATGAATTATTTTAAAAATACCATTTGGTAATAATTTGAAACATCCAGAAAACAGAAATCTTCACATTCATACTTTAAGATCTTATTCTGCTGACAGGCTGAGCCAATGCCAGCTTTGGCTCTGAACTCATTGGGTTGCTTACGGTAAGCAGCCTCAGGCCTCACGAACCTCACAACAAACTTAAGGTTCAGCTGGATATAATATGGCATTCTATAGGTGCCACTTTTCACTCTGAGTCCACACAAAGCCAATGTCTTCACATAATATCCTTTTGATGGAATACAAAATTGAGTTCATGACCTAGTCTCATTAGAGATCTCATAGCATTTGCCACATGTGTACCAATATCGAACCTAATGTCCCAGGAAATGCAAATATATGTGAGTATATACTGCCTACCTAAATTATCTTTTCTGTTTCAATATGAAATGTTTTTTCTTCCCTTCCAATCCAAAATTGTGTGTAATATCACTGTGCATAATTAAAACAACTACCATACTCTACCTCCAAAATAGACAGAGAAATTTTTGCTTAAACACAATTCTGATCAACTGCATGTGTTACTAGCAAGCAAAGGGGAATTTCCTTGAACTCCTAATAGAGAAAAAAGATCGCACTCCCCCTGCAAGTCAATAACATTTACATGACTTTGACTGTATAGTTTGTAAAGTGCTTGTGGATCCTTTGGGATAAAAAGTGGCATAAAAATGTAAGCTGTTAATAAGAAATGTGATCATCAATATGGTACAGTTTGCACCTATATTTTCTGGTGATAGGAATGTTAGAAAGAGATCAGTTACATAGACCATACATGGACTTCAGTCCTCCGTGGAAATTTCTAGATGTTTGAGATGGTTGAAAGACCTGGACTCCCTTTTGTGTTTGTCATTTGTAAAACATACATAGGCAAGACTCACCAGTGGGGGAATGGAAATAGATTGTCCCAGCTACAGGTTTCTTCACATCCTTGTTTTCAGAACTTGCTCTGTTTCCAAAAACACAACATCACAGAATTCAAACAACTGGGTACTAACCTCCTGAGGTCTTTCCAGATCCTACCAGCTGGGAGTGGGGGAGGACACCACTTACCTTTTAGGATTCCTTCCTATTACAGAACAACCCATATTAGGGCTTCCCTGATCCTAGATCTCTTTTGTCTGCTGCCTCTGCCTGAAAGGAAAGAAATCTTATGACTGGCTTTCTGTATGTCACATGCTTGCTCAGTCATGTGCTTGTAACTACAGCTCTTGCTTTTAAAGGAGTTTAACAGGAATACTTTGCTGTGTGCATGTGCCCACCTCCCTCCAAGGTCTAGTGCCCTATAACAACATATGTTTTGTAATTGGCCATATTCATGTTTTCAGGTCTTAGTTAATGTACTCAAACTACACACAGAAAGCTCAAAGTTAATACACAAGAAATGGAAGACACCTGATACTGTATACAAACCACCCTTCAGCCTAAAGGAAAGAACTCAGGCACAATGGAGGCTGCAGGGAGGCAGCAGAAGTTAGAGCAGCAGCAACTTCTGCTGCTGTATAAGGTCGGCCCACAACTTATGGCAGTGGGGGGAGAAGAGATAGTAGAGTTCTGCTCCATCATGCCCCTGATACACCCCACAGCCCTCCCTCAGTGTGCCCATCTTGCCTTTTGCATTGGGGGTGGAGTGTCAGCTGGCACGGGCAGCATATGCAGCACAAAATTAATTTAGCAGACCAGAGAACTCTCTTTTCTGACTCCATTTAAAACACTATCATTCTCTTTCAAGTAAACATACACAGAAAATGCTTTAGTAAATGTGTTGATGCTTACTAGAGACAAGGTGGGCCAAGTAATATCTTTTATTGGCCCAACTTCTAATCGTGAGAAAGACAAGCTTTCAGGCAATACAGAACTCTTCTGAAGAAGAAAAAGCTCAAAAGTTTGTCTCTCTCACCAATTTTGGTCCAATAAAAGATATTACATCCCACACCTTGTCTCTCTAATATCCTGGGACCGACACAGGTTCACCGATACTGCATACAATTGAAGCATACAGACCAACATCAGCTTTAGAGATGATCCCTATCTAACCTCATTTTCCCTCTCAATGAAATACAAATTAGTGTCCCAATTTTTTGTAAATTCCTGTTTTGAATGATTTGATAATCCTGTTTTTAAACAATTACACACAAAATGCTAACACAAGCACTGAACGAATATATTGCAGGTTGCTATAAATTATTTCTTTTATGTTTATCCTCAGATGAATAAATGTGGCATACAAGCTCCAGTGTGGCTTTCACTAAAATCTGAATCTCTCCCACTACCTGGGAGAAAAAAGCAGCTAATGGCTTGTGCTACCTGGCAATTCTTCTTTGGAAGCACCAAAGACTGTTGTTTGTTCCGGATACCTATCTCAGTTAGAAACTGTGGAGAATTCTTTGTTTATCTCTTGCAACCTACTCAAGGATGCATGGGCTATTGTGCAGAAGGTAGGTTTAGTAAGGTTTATCAATAACATGGTATGTGCCTCTCTTGCTACGTGTTCAAAGGTCCTGGTATTGTAATACACATCTTAGTGACCTTACAAATCAAGCATTGCTCCTAGTAAGATGCAGACTGTGTCGCGAATAAATCTGCAGCACTCCAATGTGTTCCTGAGGAATAGCTGTTATTACCTGTGCTAAATGTAATCTGGTGTATAGTACTGAAGTGTACTTAACTTGCTTACGGTTCACACATAAACTTTACTACTGTCTTTGTCTCCATTTTGGTTTGAAGTGGTGAAGCTGGCATTTTTTTTATTTTTTATTTTTTATTTTTTTGGTTTCTGTTTCTTTGCAGGTAGTGTATCTAAGACTTGCTCTTATCTTAAGTAATCCAGTATTCCAAAAAAGATAAATCTGGAGCCCTGGAAAGAAAAGAAAAGAAAAATCTGATAAGATAGCAGCTTTTCATGACATTTATGTAATTACTCTAGTTAGAAATAATTTCCAGCCTACTACAAGAGCTCTAACCTCTGTTCTTTAGCTAGGAAACAAAGGAATAGCAGAAAGCAATTGCTCACGCACTTACACCTTCTGAACTTTTAAAGTGTTCAGGTGCATATAGATTCAGATAGAAATGGTTCTCCTTTCTCAAAGGGAAATATACCTTTATACTTTCATTTCAGCATTTTTTTGCATATTAGCTCTCATGAACATGACACATTGGGAAACTAGGATTACCACGTATGGTTAGGCACAATATAAAGACATCTCTCTTTTTTTTTTATGATGATGATGATGAAAATATTCCAAATGGAATTTTCTAAATGAAATGAAAAATGCTGAATCCTTTAGAAAAACATTTTATTAAAAATGTTCATATTTTTATTTTTTCCAGTTTTTTTAAGGGGAAAAAGTAGAAAATGGGAGAAAAAATGCTCACTCTCATTTTTTTAAAAAAAAAAACAACTTATTCCAACTTTTTCCACTCAGGAGAAAGTAGTTTTGTTTTCTCACTTTCAGCAACTCTTTTTTTACCTTACCACTGGAAAAAGGAGAGGAGGGTATAAAAAAAACTGAGATAAAGTAGGATTTCTCCCTCTATTTTGAAAAGAAAATTTTTAAGAATAAAGATTAAAAACTTATGGTTGAAGTTTTCTGAAAAATGAAAAATTACGTCAAAAGTAATTTTTAATAATTTAAGAGCCATTCCCCCTCTCAAAAAAAATCAAGCACCCTTACCAGCTAACTCAATTTGCTAGCCTTCCTGTTAAACTGTCACCAGCAATGGCAAACCATCGTCATTGCCTGGGAGAATTAACCCAGCTTTCCAGTTGGGATGGAGGGAAGTTTGCACTATTCTCCTTTCCCTCTAGGTTGCAGGTTTTGCACTTCATTCCTCTACACACTACAGTAGCAGTCCTGTATTTCAGCCATTCTCATGTGTCTGGATTCATGATTAGTACACTGCCTTCACACAGGGAGACTCACAAGGTCACTAATCAGAGATCCTGAAGTCAACAAGCCCAGCTGTGTGGGAGATACATGAATAACACTCTCACACTGTAGGTGACAGTTCATTGCAAACACAGAAAAAGATCCAAAAGACTGGATAAGGAGTAATAAAAAATGAACAGGTGGTAACCGTAATTCAGGGTTTTGCCATGGAGGGGGAAAAACCCACTCTATGTGTCAAAAATTCTTTCTGAGGAAGAGTTCTAGAGCTAATGACTCTCCTGCCAAACACTATAAAAACTATTCAGTACTTTCCACATTCAGCATGAAAAACTCAGAAACTCCATGTGATTGGACCTTCTTAAGTTCAGGAAGTGGACATGGCTGGGAAAGGTATGTGTGTGAGTAGAGAGGCTTATCCTGCTCTCACCCTCCCATGGGTTGGTTTCCTAAACTCAAACCCTTGTATCATTTTCTGCAGGAAGTCATGATCTGAGCCACACTTTGAGGCAGCTTCCCTTAGTTCATAAATGGACTAGCCTCTAGCTACTGACTCCCTATTTTAAGAAATTGCTGTTCCCTTTTCTACCTCATGTTTTTTGCCCTAACCAGATGTTAACATACCGATTCTTCATTCTGATATAACTCTTTCATGTTTTAATCTCTTGGGCTCAGTCACAGGGTTTGGGGTGCAATCCAGGCCAGTAAAGGGTTATGTCACCACTTGCCTTGCAACCCTGGATGCCTTAGAATGCTTTGCTGCTGTAGCTCCCAACCTGGGATGCTCACTATCAGCCTACTAGCATGCAGGTCACACCCTGAGTGTCTATGTGCTATTATGTTTTAACATCTGTGGCCTTAATATATAAAACTCTTAATATATAAAACAGTCCTGGTTCAGCAGCTCTGACCCTAGTAGCCTGTCTACAGCTCCCCAGCCCCATGTTGGCTTCCACCAGCCTTGATTACTGCTTGCAGGGTGACCCCAACATACTCCTATGACTCAGTTTTCCCAAAACCATGTATGCTGCAATGTGGCCACCAGCTTGCCACATTAACTGGAGTGAACAGTCCCTTTAATTCAAACATGGCACGTGTGGTTTACATTAATAGTAAAACAAATTAATTAACAAAAGTGGATTTTAAGTGAGTTAAATCTAAGAGATAAAGTTAGAAAGGGTTACAAGCAAATGAAAGTGAAAACGCGCACCTAAAATCTAAAACTTAATCGAGCAAGGTAAAGGCTTTCTTCAAGATCTTTTTTCTCGCCTATACTCAGTTCCCAGAGACATCAATACCCTCCCCCCTATCACCCCAGTTGAAGAAGCCATCTTTTTCAGCTTCCAAGAGCTATGTTCCCTTGTGTCTGTCTAGGGATAGGTGCCAAAGGTGGCTCTCATTTTTGCTTATATCTTCCAAAGTTCAATGACTTTGTTTCAAGAGGCAGGATGACCTGATGCTGTTCTTCCCACCCCCCTGCATGTAAATGGGGCTTCAATTGTTTTGATTCCACCATGCTTAATTTACATAGGAGACAGATAAATAGCTGATTTCACTCCTATCTGGTATGGAACCTGTTTCTCCCTATTTAACCACAAATATAAAAACATATCATTAAGTGTCCATATTTCCTCATATAATGTTAATACATACATTTCACAATGATATCAGTCACCAGTGTACCCTTAGCTTTCAGAAAATCCCTCACTCTGTACATTTTTATAATACAGTAATATTGTATACAATCAGTTGATTCAATTGCTTATCACTTGAGGTTCAGCCTGCCCCTCCAGCACATCATTATAGAGCAGTAAATCTTTGAAATGGATTCTTCTCAAGGTTACCTCTCAAAGGCAAGCTATGAGAAAGGCAACATGGAGTCTGGTAGTTAAAGATGCTCCATGCTTTTTCTTCCCCCACTTTTTAGCTTAATAGCTTTTCTTTGCCTAATATGTAAAAGTGGACTTACATTGTCTTTGCCTAAAGATTGGGCTGGTCAGAGCATCAAATACACATTCCTTTGTCTAAGGCAGACCAGTTTATGAACTCCCCCTGACATGCCTGGTTTAAACACACTTTAATCATAATTCTAGCATGTCTCCATAACTGTTAATACGCACTGTGTACGTACATCATACAAGAATATTAATGATCGGTGACTTATTAGTTTTCAAATAATACCTCACAAGGCATATTTTGTACAAAGATTTTTACAGTAGTTGGTATGGTGTGAATACAGGGGGGTTAATGTCACAGGCTCCCAAAACATTCCTCCAAAAAGTTCCTTAATTTAGTCCCTTCAAAATATCTGAAATAGTTCTGTGTTCCATTTGAACCCAGGCCTCTAGCAATGGAAGGATAACGTATTGACTCCCAGTATTACACTTTTTGTTTCCACTCTTAACATAAGGTTTACAGGCAAGGTTTTAGACTCAAATTATTTACTGAAGCATATAGAAGGCAAAATAGCTTTTAGAACAGAGGTAATTATCCAGAGTGTAGTGGGAGTGAGCCAGTGTGGACACCAACATGTTCCATATTATTCTATCTATTGGTAGAGTGCCAAATACATCTTAGAATACCATAGAAGTGTTCTTCATTATATGGGGCTACGAGTTAGTTGTTCTTTGAGGGCCAGTGGGGAAGAAGTATTTATATACCAACTCATCTCTGTAGTTTAGTAAATTCACACACCATTTCTTTAGCTGTTGCAGAGTTGAAACCAAAGGCCTGTGTTCCTGGGGAATCTGAAGTTGAAGGTATTTGCCAGGGTAATTAAATAAAATTAACTAATAGCAAATGTATGATTTGTATTCAGACATATTCTTTTCATATACAGAACAAACTTACAGGTAAAATACAAGAACTATAAGAGCAATTGTTAATTATTTTTAGATTAGCTACATTCTTTATTTTCACTGTAGTAAAAATACTATTTTTCTTCCTATTTATATCAAAATAATGGAATTGAAAGAAAATAGCAATGTAATATTATTGGTGTATTTAGTTATGTTCATTACTAGTTGATGAAAGAGCAGTTATGCTATTTATCCCTTTTCTCTCCAGGAAAACTCCCAAACCTGACTTTACAACCAGTAATTACTCCTGAGGTTGTGAGAGCCAGTGTCCATCTCAAATGTACTTACCATCATCCAGCCTCAAATCAGCCTTTGCAGTACGTGGTGGTTTGGTCACGCCTTTCCACATCCAGCATGAAAGAACAGATTCATCGTGACACAACTCTGCAGACATTCTCTTACATGGAGATGGATGGAGTTAATTTCAGATTGGGAGATACGGTAATGCTTTCCTGAACTCAGCAAACAAGATCAAACATTCAGAGGAACTGAACCCTCTTGTAGAATTTTTGTTCAGCGTTTATTAACTGTATTCCCCACTGGCAGCACTTACATCTAATGTAAGAGAAGTTGCTTAAATGGGATTGCATTTTAAAGCAGGATTATTAAATACTATTTGTCAAGGTCAGAACCTCTAACATCTCTATTAGATGCTATTCATATAAATATACTATACTTCCACTATACTTATTTTCTTCACATTTTCATTAATGATATGTGATGGGGTATACTAGAGTTACCATATTTGAACATTCAAAAAAGAGGACTCTCCATGGGGGAGTAGGGGAGTATTTGCTCGTGCCCCCCCAGCCCCTGGCCCCGCCTCAACTCCACCCCTTCCCCACCCCCATTCCAACCCCTTCCCCAAAATCCCCATCCCAACTCCACCCCCCTCCCTGCCCCATTGGACCCCTACCCCAAATCCCTGCCCTGGCCCCACCTCCTCCCCTGAGTGCACAGCGTTCCCTCTCCCCACACTCCCTCCCAACCGTGCAAAATGGCTGTTTCGCAGCGCAAGTGCTGGGAGCTTGGGGGGGAGGGGGGGAAGCAGGCACTCTCTCGAGTGATCAGCATTCACTTTCTTTCTCGAATGATCAACATTCACTCTCTTTCTTGAATGATCAATTCTTCTTTGGGGAAAAATAATAATGGCAAAATCCCGGACGTTTTTAGATATTTAAAAATTCCTCCCGGATGGCAATTTAAGAACCAAAAAGCTGGACATGTCCGGGAAAATAAAGACTATGGTAACCCTAGGTATACCAAACACCACACTGGGCTTGAAGGGGTTAAAGGACAATGCTGGGTCCAGGTAGCCCCAGACTCCCAGGCCTGTAGAGCATGCTCCATCTGAAGGAGCAGGCTAAAAGGAGCTTAGAAGCCCAGGCAAATGGGAGAGAGTGAACGGATTGGAGGGAAGACAGGCCTTTGCCTGAAAAGTCACATGGAAGGTTGAAAGTGGGATGGGACCGTGAGGCCAACGGGCAGTGCTTTTTCCAAACCCCTCACCCTTTTTGAGAACTGGCAGTCCCTGTGGGGCTCTGATCATCTGAACTCTGTTCAGCTCATGGTTATTTGGACTGTATGGGACCATGCCCTGAGCTGAAAGAGAACAGAGGTAGGAAGTAGTCCAAAGCAGCAGACTTTGATCTTCCACATGAAGGAAGTGATTGTGAATAACAGAGACTTGGTGGGATAACTCACATGACTGAAGTACTGTCATAGATGGATATAATCTGTTCAGGAAAGATAGGCAAGGCAGAAAAGGTGGGGGAGTTGCATTGTATGTAAGAGAACAGTATGACTGCTCAGAGCTCCAGTATGAAACTGCAGAAAAACCTGTGAGTCTCTGAATTAAGTTTAGAAGTGTGAGCAACAAGGGTGATGTCGTGGTGGGAGTCTGCTATAGATCACCAGACCAGGGGGATAAGATGAACGAGGCTTTCTTCAGGCAACTTACAGAAGTTAATAGATCACAGGCCCTGGTTCTCATGGGGGACTTCAATCACCCTGATATCTGTTGGGAGATTAATACAGCAGTGCACAGACAATCCAGGAAGTTTTTGGAAAGTGTAGGGGACAATTTCCTGGTGCAAGTGCTGGAGGAACCAACTAGAGGCAGAGCTCTTCTTGACCTGCTGTTCACAAACAGGGAAGAATTAGTAGGAGAAGCAAAAGTGGATGGGGACCTGTGCAGCAGTGAGCATGAGATGGTCAAGTTCAGGATCCTGACACAAGGAAGAAAGGAAAGCATCAGAATACGGACCCTGGACTTCAGAAAAGCAGACTTTGACTCCCTCAGAGAATTGATGGGCAGGATCCCCTGGGAGAATAACATGAGGGGGAAAGGAGTCCAGGAGAGCTGTCTGTATTTTAAAAAATCCTTATTGAGGTTGCAGGAACAAACCATCCCAATGTATAGAAAATATGGCAGATATGGTAGGCGACCAGCTTGGCTTAACAGTGAAATCCTTGCTGATCTTAAACACAAAAAAGAAGCTTACAAGAAGTGGAAGATTGGACAAATGACCAGGGAGGAGTATAAAAATATTGCTCAGGCATGCAGGAGTGAAATCAGGAAGGCCAAATCACACTTGGAGTTGCAGCTAGCAAGGGATGTTGAGAGTAACAAGAAGGGTTTCTTGAGGTATGTTAGCAACAAGAAGAAGGTCAAGGAAAGTGTGGGCCCCTTACTGAATGGGGGAGGCAACCTAGTGACAGAGGGTGTGGAAAAAGCTAATGTACTGAATGCTTTTCCATTTCTCATCCCCTGGGTGATAGTTTACCACAAAGTCAAAGTGAGTGAAGAAGAGGGACCAGCAGAGCTGGTGGTGATTAAGGTGTCTAGCAGTCCAGAGGTAGTCCAGATTCTAGTGGTCCGTCAGGACTTGGACTGGGAATCAGGCTCCTTCCTGGCACAGCTTCTTGAAAGCTACATTTATAGCTAGTAGTGCCTTGTCCCAAATATATTTTTTCCGATAGGGTTAGCTTCTGAGAATAAAAGGCACAAGGATGGAGTTGGTTGTGGGACTTGTGTGTTGAAACAATACAGTACCTATGGCAAAATTTGAGACATCAGCCTCAGTTGTAAATAGCTTGGTGGGTGAATCAGGATGGATGCCGAGGTGAATGACCTCTTCAATTAATCAAAGGCTGACTGATCCTCTATGGACAAGACAACCCCTTTTGTATGCACACCATTATGGGAGTAACCATGCTAGGGAATCCTTTTACAAATTGCCTATAGAAATTGGTGAACCTGGAGAATTACTGCACCCCATGTACATCCTCGGGTATGATTCAGTCGGATATTATTGCCACCTTGTGCAGGTCCATAGTAAATCCCTCAGGCGAGATGATATAGCCCAAGAATTCTACTGTGGCTTTATTAAACTTGTGGTGGTTTTGGCAGTGTGTCTCCAAGAAAGTGCACATGTGATGATTGTGGATAGCCTGACTTTAAGAGAAAATTAGGATGTCATCCATGTAAATAATAACAAATTGATCCAACATGTCCCTAAAGATGGCATTTATGAAATGCTGGAAGGTTGCCAGGCTGTTGCACAACCCAAACTGCATGACCAACTACTCAAAGTGATCACACCTGGTATAGAAGGTGAATGGACTATAAGGTGAATAGAAAGCTGGCTAGATCATCGGGCTCAATGGGTAGTGATCAATGGCTCCATGTCTAGTTGGCAGCTGGTATCAAATGGAGTGCCCCAAGGGTCGATCCTGGGGCTGGTTTTGTTCAATATCTTCATTAATGATCTGGAGGATGGCGTTGATTGCAGATGACACAAGTTTGCAGATGACACTAAATTGGGAGGAGTGGTAGATATGCTGGAGGGTAGGGATAGGATATAGAGGGATCTAGACAAATTAGAGGATTGGGCCAAAAGAAATCTGATGAGGTTCAACAAGGACAAGTGTAGAGTCCTGTACTTAGGATGGAAGAATCCCATGCACTGCTACAGACTAGGGACCGAGTGGCTAGGCAGCAGTTCTGCAGAAAAGGACCTACAGTGGATGAGAAGCTGGATATGAGTCAACAGCGTGCCCTTGTTGCCAAGAAGGCTAACAGCATTTTGGGCTGTATAAGTAGGAACATTGCCAGCAGATCAAGGGACGTAATCATTGCCCTCTATTCGGCATTGGTGAGGCCTCATCTGGAGTACTGTGTCCAGTTTTCGGCCCCACACTACAAGAAGGATGTGAAAAAATTGGAAAGAGTCCAGCGGAGGGCAACAAAAATGATTAGGGGGCTGGAGCACATGACTTATGAGGAGAGGCTGAGGGGACTGGGATTATTTAGTCTGCAGAAGAGAAGAGTGAGGGGGGATTTGATAGCTGCTTTCAACTACCTGAAAGGGGGTTCCAAAGAGGATGGATCTAGACTGTTCTCAGTGGTAGCAGATGACAGAACAAGGAGTAATGGTCTCAAGTTTCAGTGGGGGAAATTTAGGTTGGATATTAGGAAAAACTTTTTCACTAGGAGGGTGGTGAAGCACTGGAATGGGTTACCTAGGGAGGTGGTGGAATCTCCTTCCTGAGAGGTTTTTAAGATCAGGCTTAACAAAGCCCTGGCTGGGATGATTTAGTTGGGGATTGGTCCTGCTTTGAGCAGGGGGTTGGACTAGATGACCTCCTGAGGTCCCTTCAAACCCTGATATTCTATGATTCTATGACTCAGCTGGTGATGCTTCCCATAGGGCCCTTGGGTGGGCCTTGCTGGAGAGGGAGGGCCCAGTTCCCCCTGCATGCTCTGCTTGACACCTACGCCTGAGATGGGCTGAGACTGATGCCTCCATTCTAGGGGCAGAGGTAGGCATCTCTTTTGGGGTGAGTTTTCCTGCTTCTAGTACTGCCCTGGATTTGAGGGGTGTGTATACCCCAGAATGTGATCAAGCTAATTTCAACCATATTTCGTGCATTCAGCCACCCTGAATTAATGAAATAGAACACCACATAGTTAAGGGTTAATTTGGAGACAGGCTTTCAGAAGCAAGGTCAAAACTAGCTACAGTTTCTGCTAATCAGAATGGGAAAAGGGGATAAACAAGTAAACAATTGAGACTAAAAACGTTGGTGATTGGAAAAACCTTGAGTCTAGATGCCTCTGATGTTAAAAGTTTATTGAAAGTTAGAAAAGTAAAGATACAGTCAGGTCATAATGACCTATGTGTTTTGTAGAAGTTATATAGAAGATTATTAGCTAATAGAGTGTACTTTGGAGGAGTCCTCTGAAGCCATCTTGAGAGACTTTTTCCTGACACCCTTTCTCCCCGGTGGGTGAGCAACTGGCCACTGTAAACCTGCTGTTAATTACTCAACACCGTTCCAGATGTTAGGTAAATATCTGGGATGTTCTAAACCTATTGTTTATGTTTGTGTCTGCTTAAATCTAATAAACTGCAGTTTTAGATAGAGCACGCTTACTTGCATGAATCTTATCAGACAGAAGTGCTGTGTTCCTGTTGATTTATTCCTTACACCGCCTGGAGTGAAATCATTAAGTGGCCCCTGTTGGGGGTTCTGAAAACCCAGGGTAACACTAGAACTAGTGTACTTAATTCCTTAAGTACCGACATTAAAAAGCTTGAATATATGATGTATATATTGCAGGTCAAATGCCATAAAGTTGGCACAACCTGCGGGGCCGGGGGAGACAGAGAAAACTGCTCCAACTTTTACTCAGTATTTTTTCCACCTAACAGCAGAATGAACTTGGGGTAAAGGCACAGACACCTATATGCACATCCAGTTCAAGCATTGAGTAATTTCTATACTGATGGACAGACCCATAATAATATCTTTTCACAAAAAAGAATATTAAAGAATATGAAATTTTAAAGTATATGGAGGTTTATTTCATGGTCTTTTTCATGGTGTTCTGCCTTTCTGAGACTGATTCCTTGGTTCATTTGTATGCTGAAAGATGAAGTTCATTACAGAACAATCTTTGAGCAATACATTTAATGGCTTACATAGCAACCCTGGTCTAGTTCCAACAACAACAACAAAAACAGAAACAAAAGCACCACAACCAGACACCAGTGCAAGACATGAACAAATTGATATGTATATAAATTAATGGCCTTCCACAGCACAAAAATCAGACTTTAAAAGTTAAATTAGGTTCATAACTGTTATAAACAAAGAACCATTAGTGATGCTAAATAGTACTGAAAGAATAAACACTGCCAGCTATAATAGCCCCATATTAAATATAGCTTGTAAACAGCCTTGGTGTTTTGAATCTTTTCTTGAATAAGAATTCACATTAAGAAATATGAATGTGTTTATTTAAATTCTTGTAAAGGTGAGTCATTTATAACCGTGGTTAAATCTAGACACTTTTGCTAGTTTTTTCTCATAATTATGCTACCTGCATTTGAGTCAGACAAACTAATTCTGCCAGACTTCATGGGGAGCTTGTGTTACAGAGAGATATCTGTTGTAATCAAAATAATTTCACCTGCAATCAATTCAATCCAGATTTAAACAATCCTGGATGGGGAGAAGCAGTTCTGTTAACTAGTAGTGTCACCTAGCTGTTATGAGACAATTTTTATTATATTAAAAGTTGTTTTCAAAAGCCCTTCTGTCCTTTGCTGAAACACAGATATTTAATTTAGCAAGTTTAGACTGAGATGTTCAGTTCACTGCTAGAATTTTTTTTTAAGCTTTTCATGGCCTATTTGAGTAATTATAATTATCCACAAATTGTCATCGGTGAAATCAGGCAATGACACGTTAGCTGTAACAGGGATTTTAGTCTAAAATATTTCACATAATAAAGAGTTTAAAAAGCACTTTACCACGTTTGCTGTTCCACCTTGGGTTCCTAATAATAGTTATGAAGGGCCTAATTCTCCTTTCACTGGTGTAAATCAGGGGTAAATCCATAGACCAGTAGAGTTACACTAGGTTAAGTCTGGCGAAAGTGAGAAGAGAATCAGGCCAGAAGGGCCAGAGTCAACCCTGTAAGCACAAGGGAAAGCAGTTTGCAAACCCCTGCACCCATGGAGGCTACATAATACAAGGGATTCTGCGGGGTCAGGTTATCTTTAAACTACGGCCAGCGCCTTGCAGATAGAGGCTGTGCAAGAGAGCGGCTGATAAGTCAGATGCATCCTTTCACTGGCTTTTCCCTGCCCCTTCCGCAATCCAGAGCGGGAGTCCTAAGGACTACATTCTACCCTCAGAAGTAAGTGAGGTTGCATGAGTGTAAATGAGGGTAGAATTTACTCCAAATGGGCCAAATTAAGACCCAGTATATCAGGTATAACTCTACTAAAATCACTTGGTTCTGCTTATTCCATTTTTCATCCACTTACACATGGTTTAAATTCAGCACTAATGTTTTTGCAGATGAATTTTAGGAGTTGCTTTATTTATAATCTTTATCCGAAATCCGGATCTTCTCCTTTCATTCCTTGATATAATATAGTCAAGAGTAAAGATTTTTGTTTCCCTTATGTGATTGATATCTACACTACTTTTCATTCATCATAATGTCTCCTGATAATATAAGGCGTATAACAGACTATCCATCAATATGTTTCAATATACATTGAAATGATTTAATAGCTTTAATAGGCCCTTAAAGAGTAATTCAGACTTACTGGGCCAATGATGTTTGAACTTTTATTGACGTCTCTATAGTCTAAACAGCCAAAGATAGTTCTTCAAAATGCTCATGTGTGCATTTCCCTCCCCCCACCCCCCGCCAACACACACACACACACACACACACACTTTGGGCTCTGATTTTGTTATTTCAGACAGTATGATGCCAGCATAATGTTAGTGAAACGATTGCAACATTGACCATATCTATAATACGCTGCTGTTGCTACATAAACACTGAAAGAAGCCCATTCCATCTGATTTGAAAATCCTAGCAGTCCCAAGTCTTATTTATACAATATTGACAGAGGTCAAGCCAGTCCTAGAGGCACAGGCATTTGTAAATTATGGTAGGCAGAGTGTGTGTAATGAGTTATGCTAAGAAATGGGGGGGGGGGGCAGATTTGCTCAGCGCAGCAATTGTGAAATTTCATATGGTGAGAAAGCAGTTGTCACCATCTATAAACTATAATATGCATTTTAAAATAAAATGTTTAAATAAAACTGGCCTTTCCAAGCTGGTTGCTGACACATAAACCGTTTGTGACACCAGAAATATAGAACCTAGTGCAAAAGAATGTAATCTAGTATCTATCCTGCTTTAACATACAAAGGAGAACAGTTTAATTTCCACTCAAAGTAGGGAAGGAGGTTTTTCTCTTCTTTAATTACCACCTTCTCTAAGTACGTGATTTGACATAAATGTTAAAATCTTTCTAGTAGGAGCCTGCAGACATTCTTAAAATACATTTTCAAATGCCTTCTCCAGACTTTGAGTTGGGTAGTTGGCAGAACATGGTGATCAGCCCACTGCTACTTCCCAGCAGAAAATCATCACTACTAGGTCTAAAGGGGGAAATCTGTGGGCAAAGAAGGATATGTCATCCACAAAGGAGCTGATCCACTATTGGTTTGGATCAGATTCCAAACTTTGAAACCTTTGAAATTCCCCATCACTAGGTGTATGTGAAGGTCTGCTACATAGAGGCTGTTTTCCTGTGCACTGCAGTTTGGCTGTTTGAAGGTTGGTAGAGACTGTGGTTTTATATATAGGTTAGCTTTGATGAGGCTAGCTTACATCATGCTTTCCCATGTATTTTTGCTATGTTAATGCTAGAATTTGCATGGTGTAACATTTCACCTCATCAGGTGTCAGATCCTACTACTGCCTCAGTTTCTTTCCTTCAGTGGCCAAACAAGCTACAACTGGTGCTTTGTGTTTATTCTTCCCTTCAGGGTCTGGTTCATTAAAATATCTCAAAGCTAGACTCTCCCTTGGCAGTCCATTACACCCTCCTGGAATCTTAATTCCCTCTAAGAGGTTTTGCTCTTGTCCCTCACTGCAGATAGACTTTTCCCTCTGGATCCCCTGGAGGTGCCTCCCTGCTGGTCCCGCTCCTCTTTGCCCTCGTATCCTGGCACCAGGTACCCACTCTTCCTTTCCCCAGTCTTTTGAAACCCCTGGTCTCTCCCTCTCTAATGAAGCAGGCTCCCGCTTGTAAGGATGCTGCAATCAACATGGTGCATCATTACCTTACCTAAGCACTGACCCAAGCCCAAATCCATAAACTGGGATTATTTGTAGTTATTGTCTGCACATCCTAAAACTCAGTATTGCTTGGGCACACTCCAGGCAGACACTGGTATGGGGTACAATATTCAAACTCACTTAAGTGTCTTAGATGCCTAAATTCCATTTTAAAAAGTGACTTAGGCACTTAAGGTGAGATTTTCAAAGGCATTTAGGTGTCTAAAAGTAGAGATGGGCACCTAGTGGGATTTTTAAAAGCTTCCAAGCAGGATATATCGCTAATTCCCCTTGAAATCAATGAGACAGACACCTAAGGGATTACGTCCTCCTGATAAGATAGATGGGGGAACACCTAATTTGAGACTCTTGTTTTGGAGCATCTGGGCCTTTGGTTTGAGCTAGGGCTCTGAGCAGCTCATTAGCTGAGGGGCAGTGTGTGACCCAAAGACCTCTTCATGTCAACTGGCAGAGGGCACAGGGGTACATAGAGTAACAGGAATCCCTGGGTTCACCAAAAGAGGTCATGTAAGGTCTCTACTGAAAGCACATGTCACACTGGTCTTCTTAATCATTGTACCTAGAAGGCAATGCTTGTATTACCAGAGGCTGGTAGAGTCAGGGAGCTGATCCACTGCAGGCACAGAGAAGACTTCCTCATGCTAAAGGCAGGTGGTAGTAAGGTGCCACGTAACACTGGGTACCCCTTGGAAGTGTCACATGGTGTCAGGACTTAGGCACTTTTGTGCATATCCACTGGTGCAAATTTAGGTACTAGGTGATTTAGGCACCTACTGGGTTGGCTGAGTGACAGTTTTAAGAATGCCAGTGGGGCCGAGATGTTGGATTTCACAAATAATGAAAAAGCTGATAAGAGTTTCAATTGATAAAGAATTAAAGTATAGGAATGTAATTAATGCCAATTAACATGGTTTTATAGAAAATAGGTCTTGGTAAACAAATCAGCTTTTACTCTTTGATGAGATTATAACTTTGGTTGATAAAGGTAACTGTGTAGATGTAATATACTTAGGCTTTTGTAAGACATATGCTTTAGTGCTGCATGACATTCTGATTAAAAATGAGAAGCAGATAATACCAATAAAGCACATGTTAAAAGGATTAAGGACTGGCTAACTGAGAGATCTCAAAGTAGTTATCAAAGGGAAATCATTGAATATGGGAATTTCTATTGGGATTCTGCAAGGATTGATACTATTCAACATTTTCATCAGTGATCTGGAAATAAATATAAAACCATTGCTGATAAAATTTGGCAGAGTGGTAAATAACTATGAGACTAGGGCAGCCATACAGAGAGATATGAATAGCTTGGTAACCCGGGCACATTCATATAAAATGCATTTTACTACAGCCAAATGCAAACTTACACATGTAGGAACAAGGAATGCAGGTCATACGTATAGAATGTGCGACTGTACATTTCTGGAAATGTTATTCTTAAAAGGATTATGGGTCATAATGGAAAAGCAACTCACAACATGCAAAGCTGTGGCAAAAAGGGTGAATGCAATCATTGGAAGTATAAAAGAGGGAACAGTGAGTAGGAGCAGGAAGTGATTTTACCTCTGTATATGGCATTTGTGAGTCCTATACTGGGATACTGTATACAGTTTTGGTTCCCAGCATTTAAAAAGGATGTTAAAAAACTGGAGGGTTTTTTGTGATTCCTGGGCTGGAGTAAACATTTTAGGGTGAGAGACTTAAAGAGCTCAATCTCTAGTCTAGCAAAAAGAAGATTGAGAGGTGACTTGATTACAGTGTATGAGTTCCTTCACACAAAGAAAATACAAGATACTAAAGGACTTTTTGATCTTTCGGGTAAAGGTATAACAAATTCCAATGGCTGGAAGCTGAAGCCAGACTAGTTCAAATTAAAAATAAGGCACAAATATCTAACTTTGAGGGTGACTAATCATTGGAACAAACTACCCAGGGAAGTGGTGGATTCTCCATCTCTTGATGTCTTTAGTCAAACAAGTTATTGGACTCAAATCAGGGGTAACTGAATGAATTTTAATGATCTGTAATATATAGGAGATCAGACTAGGTCCCTTCTAGCCTTAAACTCTATGAATCTATGAGAGTTTGTCATGCAAGGTGCTGAGGAAAAAAATTGTCAATAACTGGAACTAGGCCTATTTAGAGATTAATGCTCTATATACCATGACCAATTCCCAAAGCCATCCAGGTCCCCCGCTCCAACATTAAAGGTCGAATTCAGCCTTCGGTTGAATACACTGCTCCCATTGATTTCAAAATGAAGCAGACGTGAATCTGAAGAAGTCAGTGGGAATTGCACCTGAGGGCAGAAGTCAGCCCTAACTTGAAAAGAATTTTTTTTTAAAAATCACCCTTTTTGTTTTATCGTTTTCTACCTAACAGTGGATTTTGCCCTAAAGAAATAATTTCATATGCATAGATGCAAGGAAACAAACCACAACCTGAAGCAATTGGATTATGGTGTCTGAAGTCCCCTTCACAGATTGTTATTGCTTTAAAAGGGATGAAGACAAAATAGAATTTTATTTAAAAACATGTGAGGACTTTGTGAAAAATACCATCTCACCTGTCACTGTTGTCAGCAAGGTGCCATCAGTGTTGTTGTTATCTCCTTGCTTTAAATGATATGTTGATATGAAAAAATATTGCTGATTCCTGAGCTGGAGAAGAAGAGCTGGTATTTGGCTGAAGGCAAAAAAACTCTCAAGTATAATAATAATTATGTGGCAAACTGTTAACTTGTAGCTCAGTGGCCAATGAACATATCTGATGATTATGAAGAGATGTGTACACCTACTAGGTAAAGAAGAAACTAAAGGGGGGGGGGAACAATAAAAAAAGACAGAAATAAAATGTAATACTAGAACAAGTTCAGTGTCTATATATTTTAATTTGCAAATAGTGTACTAATCTTCACAAGTCCTATTGATCTTACCGAATACATAGGAGGTGCCCTACTATTCAAGGTATTCTACTTTTTGCTTGCCAAAAATAGATGACCATATACAAGTGTGGGATGGTATTTTAATGGTATTTTAAATATAGCTATGTATCATCTCTATATTTTTAAGTGTAATGTTTTATGTGCAGACTGTATCCTAAAAGCATACCTTCTTAGAGGTCTGATATTTAGACATTCGGTCACCCTTTCTAGCATACTCAGAGGAGGATGCTCCCCAGCCGGTAAGCCAGAATCTTTAGCCAGGTTATTTTAATATTAACGTGATCCTGAATAAATAGTGTACGATATGGTATGTTAATGTTCTTTTCTAAATTTGCTTTAATAAAAAGTTTCTAAATAAACAAATAAGTCACTTTGTTCTGCAACAGGGAAAATATATTTTGGGAACAGGAAACAAGACTGGGTTACTGATGCATTTTCAAAGATGCTTGTCATCTTACTTATAATCTGTCTTGGAATCCTTTGATAGATCCACCCCCTGCTTTCTTTTTCAGCCTCCTAGTGAGCAATCCTGACAGCTTTAATTGTCTCTCTCTTCTTGACAGGGATTCTCAAAGTGGTGTTTTCAAATGGAAGTCACCGTGTGAACATTCTTGGATAAAACTGTTGAAGCAAAAAGTGCAAAACAGCTCAGCAAGTTTTATCATAGTCTGTGTAAATATTATATCTGCAATGCAACTCCATTGGATACGCGCACTGAGATGTGTAATGGAATCATATTTTTCACTTCGGGGGAGGGGCAAGAAGGAACAGATATTTTCAGACTTACTTCTTTTTTTCTGCTGCCACTGATTTGTCGGCTCTTGATTTTTGAGAAGACTCCCTCCATCAGCACTGGTGAGGGGAACAGCAGCAATTACCCTCTGCCATGAAAGAAAAAGATCTTTCTTAAAACTTCATAGATTGAATGTGGGCCATTAGGGAATGATAATGTCTTGAGGGATAATAAATCCCTAGTGATAACAAGGAACTAAACTGTACAACACACTTCTTTTATTATGGTGCTCTAGAGAGAAACTGTCTAAATACCCAGACGTTGAGGAACTGTGACTTTAGAGTAGCAGGTGATTACTTACTTCTGTTGTTAGAAAGGGGCAAACCTGAGGTAAGATGAAAAGGATTCTGTCTGTTCAAAATAAGGAAGAATACTGGTTCCCCTCACCAACCTGAGGTGGTATGGTAGATGGTCTGTCAATAAGAAAATCTGAAATAAAAAGGAAGATACTGGAGAGCACACTAAAATGGCCTTGAGAAAAAGAGTGTCTGAGAAGGAACTGGGAATAATCCACTTGGATTTAGAGGGAAGAGTAAATGAAATACTTAATTCTTCAGGTTCAAGGATCCAGGTGAGAGCCTTGCAGCACTTGAAATATTTCTAGTATTCTGAATGGGAACAAATAACTTAGGATGGAAGGATTCCCAGAACGGTTACAAAATTTGAAGGTAAATTGTAACATACAGGTAGGGGAGGAGGGAGCCATGATACACAGGGAGTTGAAGAGGGACGGAGAGTAGTGCCTTATACAAACCTGGAAAGTGATTTGGGTTTACATGGCTACAAGTTTTTGAGAGTATTCTTATTTGTTCTGAACCAGTTTGCACATTCCTAGTCATAAGGGGCCAGATTTAAAAAACCAAACAAAAAAAACCAAACCCTCATCTCCTATTTAGGCTCCTACATAAGAACTGATTTTCCAAAATTGCTCAGAAGCCAGTAGCTACCAGTGTGACACCTCTGGATGAAATAACACAACATCGAAAGTGCCGAGTGCTTCTGATAATCAGACAAAAGAAGCTTACTCATAATACCAAATAAGCTAGGTCAGCCTAGCTCCCCCTGTCGGATTACTGTTGAAACTCTGAAATTGATTTAGTGGGTCACAATCTGTTATTGCATTGATGAGGAGTAACCAGAAATTAATAACTACAGTCTAGTATTCTGTTGTAGTTTGTTTTAAGGAGTATTTGTATTGTGTAATCTTGTGCTCAAAGGAACGAGGTGTGCAGTTTTGGTTTTCTGAAACAAGAAACCATTTATTAAAAAAAAAAAAAAAAAAAAAAAGGATAGTAGATAGTGTGCAGCCTCAGCAGAGAAAAAGGTTGCCTGACTGTCCATAAACATAATTGGCCTGATAGATTGTGCTTTTTAAAAGATAAACCTTGTTGACATGTCTTTATCATTTAGATACTTTTATAATACACCAAGCAAAATGGAGTACACAGCTTCTCATGATTAGTACTTGAGACAACACGTAAAGAGGGTGTCACAGTTCCTGAGGTAACTGTACCTCTGACCCCCTCCTGGACTCTGTAAGGGAACCCCACTTAAGTCTCAGGCCTCTAGCCATCACCTTTCTTGGGGCAGGATCCCGCAACCCTCTCCCTCCAGACTGGAGAATTAGGCCACAGACTCCTGCAGATGGCCTCACAAGGTCTGACTAGTTCAGCATGTACAATCCTGTTGTTTCAAGGGCAATGACAGGGTTCACCAGTAACCAACCAGCTTCCATATAGCAAAGTACTAGCCATCCAGAACAAAATCATCACAGAAAAAACATGTCATAAAAACAATAAACAGCTTGTACACGTCTAGTTTAGCTAGGGTGACCATATGTCCCATTTTTATAGGGACAGTCCCGTTTTTTGGGACTTTCTTATATAGGCGCCTATTACCCCCCACCCCCTGTTCTGTTTTTTCACAGTTGCTATCTGGTCACCCTAAGTTTAGCAGATAGTTACCCATCTGCCACACAGAGACCTGGGTAGGGTTTAAAGTACTTCAGATCCTTTCTGCAGGGCCTGTCTCTCTTGATCACAGTCTCATGTCATTTCTGTTTTGAAGGTGAGTGACCCCTCTCCCACATATATGATCTCAAGTCCTTCACATTCTTAGGTATCTTGAATGGTCAACCCAGGATATGGTATTTCCCCAAGGGGTAAAGCGTCAAAAGGACTTGTGTCCTGCTTCTTTTTTCAGGATTGGGGATTTGCATTAATTACACTCCACTGACTTTAGTACCTGCAGGAAACATCTTTTAGCTCACCCATTGAGCCAGGAATACAAGCCACAGCACCTATATAACATTTATAGTATAGATAAAATAGTCTTTGAATATTCCATGTTTCCAAAGCATGTCACAAAGGGCTTTAATGATGCTGAGACTATTTCTGAGGGTGGATGATTGTGAGGCCGGTCCAACATAAAATATAGCCTAAAAAATATGGACTAAAAGGAGGCTATGAGAGCCAGTGGATGGACAATGGTCTGCAAACTAGGCTCTATTCCTGTCCCTATCACTGGACTACAGTGTGACCTTCTACAAGCTGCTTCAGCTTCTGAATCAGCCTTCCTCTAAGGGGATGATAATACTCACCTTTATAACATGCTTGGAGATCTGAAAGTGCTACGTAAGTGTTAAGTGCTATTCATCTCTGAGACTGGGACCTTAAACTCCTTCTTTTTAAAATAAATGGATCAAAAATCCTCAGGGTTTAAACTTTAACTCCTCAGAGTTTACAAATATGAATCAAACAACAACTCCTAAAAAAAAGTCAGTTCTAGAGGTAAAAACAGCCACCAGCAAGATAACTAGTGAAGATGCATAACTATGTTTCCCTTCCACTTTATTTCAAGTAAAGCTATTTATTTATTACAGATCTTTTGCACTGTCACCGCTTTTATGAGGGACTCTCCTGATCAGCAGTCATTGCCTGAAGAGAGCGATTGATTCTATGCAGGGATTAAGGTAATGCAAATGTCCTTGATTTACTGCACTTATCCAGCATGTCACTGAAGAATATTTGAATATTAACCAACATACTCTGGAACACAATATGCAAGAAAATAGGACTTGATGATCATAATTAATGTAAAAAGAAAAGGAGTACTTGTGGCACCTTAGAGACTAACCAATTTATTTGAGCATAAGCTTTCGTGGGCTACAGCTCACTTCATCGGATGCATACTGTCGAAAGTGTAAAAGATCTTTTTATATACACACAAAGCATGAAAAAATACCTCCTCCCACCCCACTCTCCTGCTGGGTGGGAGGAGGTATTTTTTCATGCTTTGTGTGTATATAAAAAGATCTTCTACACTTTCCACAGTATGCATCCGATGAAGTGAACTGTAGCTCACGAAAGCTTATGCTCAAATAAATTGGTAAGTCTCTAAGGTGCTACAAGTACTCCTTTTCTTTTTGCGAATACAGACTAACATGGCTGTTACTCTGAAACCTATAATTAATGTAGCTTCTACACGCCCAGTGAGAAAATGTCCTAATAAATTACGTGCCATTCTGTAAGCCTTTCTAAAGCATTCACGGTACTGTCTAGGTACTGACACTGTCAGAACATAAAAAATATCCAAAAGTGCTCCATGCACCCTCTAGCACATGTCCAGATGCATTCCAGTAACTATGTACAAGGTTAGGAGTGCCAGAGCTATGTGAAGTGGATCTAATCTACCTGGATTTCAGAAAAGCATTTGATATAGTTCTACTTGGAACTTATTAGTTAAATTGGAGTAAATGGTGATTAATATGAGAATCAAAAATGTGGGTAAGGAACTGGATAAAGGGGAAACTACAATGGGTCATGCTGAAACATGAACTATCAGGCTGCAGGGAGGTTACTGGTGGAGTTTGTCAGGGATTGGTCTTGAGACCAATCTTCATTAACATTTTCTTTAATGACCTTGGCACAAAAAAGTGGCAGTGCACTAATAAAATTTGCAGATGACACTAAATTGAGAAGTATTGCCAATACAAAGGAGGATTGTAACATAAGACAGGAAGATTTGGCTGACCTTGAAAACTGGAGTAATGGAAATGGGACAACATTTAATAGTGTGAAGTGCAGGGTCATGCACTTTGGGACTAAACAACAAGAATTTTTGCTGTAAACTGGAGACTTATCAGTTGGAAGAGAAAGACTTGGGGGTATTGGTTCATCACCAGATGACTATGAGCCGCCAGTGTGATGTGGTCACTGGTGAGACCTCATCTGGACTACTGTGTGCAATCCTGGTCTCCCATGTTTAAGAAAGATGAATTCAAACTGGAAGAGGCGCAGACAAGAGCTACTGGGATGATCAGAAGAATGGAGAACCTACTTTATGAGAGGAGACTTAAGGAGGTTGGCTTGTTTAGCCTCACAAAATGAAGGTTGAGTGGAGATATGATTGCTCTCCAGAAATACATAAGAAGGCTAAACACTAGGGAGTGAAAGAAGTTATTTACATTAAGGGCCAATGTTGGCACAAAGCCAAATTAATACACACTGGCCACCAACAAGTTTAAGCTTTAAATTAGACTAAGGTTTCTAACCATCAGAGGAGTAAAGTTCTGGAACAGCCTTCCATGAGGAGTAGTGGGGGCAAAACATCTCACTTGTTTCAAAACTGAGTTTATGGAGGGGGTGGTATGATTAGGTAGCCTACAATGGCATATGGTCCATCTGTAATGGCTATTAGCAAATGTCTCCAACGGCTGGCGATGGGACACTAGATGGGGAGGGCTCTGAGTTACTACAGAGAATTCTTTCCCAAGTATCTGGCTAGTGGGGCTTGCCAGCAAACTCATGATCCAATAGATCACCAAATTTGGGGCTAGAAGGAGTTTTCCCCTAGATCAGATTGACGGAGACGATTGGTTTTTCTTTGTCTGTTTGTTTTTACCTTCTTCTGCATCATGGGGCATGACTCACTTGCTGGTTTGAAATAGAGGAAATGATGGATTCTCTGTAACTTGAAGTCTTTAAGTTAAGATTTGATGACTTAAGTAACTCAGCCAGAGGTTATGGGTCTATTACAGGTGTGGGTGGGTGAGGTTCTGTGGTCTGTAATGTGCAGGAGCTCAGACTAGATGATTATGGTGGTCTTTTCTGGCCTCAAAGTCTATGAATTTAAGTCGGAATATTACTGCATTCAGACCATAAGGATGAGGAGAGAAAAATGAAATACTAATGAACACCTGGATAAGGTCAAGGGAAAAGACTGAAAAATCATGCTTATGGGTAGACTGCCTTACGTGATTATTTAATTTTGGAAGGTAATTAGATACCACTTTGATGGCTGCAGTATAGAATGATAGAGAATGGATTTGGTAGTTGTTTCCAAACAAAATATTGTTTTCACATCATTTTGTGTTCAATTTTGAATACTCTTTGGTCCAGTGGCCATGCCTTGTAGTACTAGTGTAGTATTCACATTATTCTCTAGGATTTACCTATACTAAATACAGAGAATACTGCAAGTACCCTGTTAATGTTATTTAGTTATCAAAGGCAAAATAGGAGCATTTTTATGAGCAACCACCGTATAAAGATCCAGATGTGCCTCTAGATAAATGTGCACAGTTCCCCCTGAAGTCAATAGGAGCTGATCTAGTGCAACCAAAAGCAAAATTCAACCCACAGGTTATCACAAAACATACTTGGATCCATAGTAGTGAAAAGCATTGTCCTGTATAAATGAAATACATAATTATGCAGAGCCAGAGTGTCTCTGCAGGGGCATTAAAGGGAGATAGCCCCAGCTCATATGTATGCACTATCCAGACTTTGGGTTCAGATGGACAAGGTTAAGAGTGCTGTGTACTAGCTACTTTCCCACCAGAGCAGATGAGCAAGGAGGGAGTGGGGAATGGCTGGAGTCTTGGCTTTGCTCTGGAATGCACAAGACAGCAGAGCTATGCTGGCATAGAAGGAGAAATAATCTGCTTCACGTATGAGCCACTAACCGATTATTTTCCCCTGGTGCAAGAACAGGGAACAAGGAGGGAATTGCACTTAACTGCCCTGCTCCTGGGGCAGTGTGCCACCTCATACGCTTGTATAGGGCTTGTGGCACTGTCAGACTCTAGCCTATGATCAGTGAAAATATACCTCTCAATGCATTGTAATTAGTTCTTTTTTTAAAGTGATACTGAAAAAAAAATGATTCCATGCTATCCTATTGTTGTCAGGACTTTTTTTTTTTTTTTTTTTTTTAAAGATTCTTTTCAGACCAGGAAATAAGAAACTGTTAAAGACTACTGATGACAACTGCAAATAGTTTCCTAATTCCTGAACATACTGTAAAAGCTTAAAAAGCAATTTTACCTTTTGAAATTAGAGACAATGATTACTTTATCATGAATTTGTAAGTTTTTTTGGTTAAAAAGAAAAAAAATCATTTTTTATGTTTCAGAAATATCCATTTTGCCTTATTTTTCTGTCACAATTATCTAAGATTGATCATCTATTTTACTTCCAGTTTACACCAGAGTCACTACAAATTGCAGAGGATGACAAAGAACATGTTTTGACCATTCTAAGTACTGTACCTATTATCTGCCAAGGTCAAGGTGACATCTGTAAAATTACTTTACAGCTGAAAACTGAAGATTCTGGTAAGAGATTTGTACATTGTAGTTAATTCATTGTGACTACTTACTTTTTGCAACTTATATGGTACAATGAATTTAAAGGAAAATTATAACATTTAGATAACATTAAATAGTTGACAAAACTAAATAGCTTGTTAGCTTGTAAAAAAAAGTAGATGAAAAAATCACTCATGGTTTGTTGCCGGTACATTAAGCAATTTCAATAATAGCTACATCATAGTTCATTGTGATTTATTAGAGAAATAATGATAAAGGATTTTTTTAAACATTTAGGGTTATAAAATAGCATTGCAAGGTTCTGCATTCTGAATGTTTCTTAACCAGAGTGACACTCAGAACAATCTCATCACTTATTGATGGTCACTCAGAACATCATCATCAGATAATTCAAGAGCTGGATCAATAATAAATAAATAAATAATTGAACGGATTTTGTATCTTTTTCTGGATAAATTGTGATTTTATTGATGTTAGAAACATATGGTTAGGTCCAGTCAGTATCCCAAAGAACCTACGCTATAAAACCTCAGTTCTACAAAGAAATAAGCACATGTAACTTTACACACTTGAGGAGTCCAAATGACTTCAGTGGGACTATTCATCTATGTAACGTTATACACATGTTTAAGTCTTTTCACCATCAGGACGTCAAAGACTTTTGGACAGAGAAGAAAATCATGAAACATTATAGATATTGTTTTGTATCCCATATAACCTAATTTTCCCAGTAACAGTACATACCCCAAGAAGGGTGTAGAAGTTAGGAATTTAGTAGTTTTTCCCTTTTAAAAATATCAAGAATTAGTTCTACATTACATTCCTTTTCTAGAAAATGAAAATATAATGGGTTTTTTTTTATTGGTTTGTTTTCTGGTTTTCATTTGTTTGGGGTTTTTTGGTGGACTGGAACATGATAGTGACAAGGTGGGTGAGGTAATATCTTTTGTTGGACCAATTTCTGTTGGTGAAAGAGACAGTCTTTCAAGCTCCACAGAGCTTGTCTCTCTCATATCCTGGGACCAACATGGCAACAACAACACTGGATTAATTTTTGTGACATACTATTGATTACTTTCTAAGTTGTTTGCTTGGGAATGTTAGCAAATTTTATCTAAAGAAACATTTTGCCATCTTAATCAGCAAATAAATTTTCCCAAGGCCAAAGTGATGTAATTCTGCTCACATCCAGAAATTATGGCTATTCATTGTCCATTTTTATCACCTAACAACCAAATTTTCTATCAAGGGACTGATTCCGCTGCCCTCCAGTGTATGCTGGTTCCCTTGAAGTCAATGGGAGTTGCTTTTGGGGACAGGATCACAATATCAGGCCCACCAGAACATTTGTCCACCTGTGAAATGTAGTATCTCATCTTAAAAACTCAAGGCAAAACAACATACAAGCTCTGAGATTTTTTTTTCTTCAAAATAACAGAAAGTGTGACTTTTGCTATGTGCTGGTTTTACCACTGGTAAGAATTTTTTAAACAACCCCTGCTCCACGGGTGAAATCCTGGACCCACTGAAATCAATGGCAAAGTACCCTTAGACTTTAATGAGGCCAGGATTTCACCCCAAATCTTTGCCACTGACGTATACATTACATAGAACCTCTCCTAAAACGAAACAAAAAAATCAATAATCCTCTACTGAGGTTCAGCCTACCACCCCACTCTTTCTTCTCATTCTTTTTTAATCTCCCTGATGTTCAGAAACATGCATTTAAATGAGCTGAAATCCCTCTACTTTTCTTCCCAATCCTCAGCACACGCACAGACAACAAAGGGGATAAAAAGGCATTCAAAATGAGAACATAACTCAGTGATCTAAGATGAACTGTACCTGTGGTTTCAGCAGCTGTTAGCTTCCATACATGGAGTGGTTTGAATTTGCACGTGACTTAGTGGTGCACTGATCTGCATATTCCTCTTGATGGCCTAGCTGTGTCAGCCTACCAAGTGAGCATTCTTTAAACTCACAGGGTCAGATTTGTAAAGGTATTTAGGTGTGTAAATATGCAGATAGGCACATAGTGGAATTTTCAAAAGCACCAGAGCAGGTTAGGCACCTTTGAAAATCTGGCTGATGACAAAATTTATGAGCAGCAAGCTAACAAGACTGCAGAAGCTATTCTGCCAAAGTTAGCATCTAATACAAACTTGCTTGGCAGGAGCCCACTCCCTTTTCACTGCATGTTTTATCAGTCTCTTAATATTCTAAGGGAGACTGACCGAGAAAGTTTCCAGAAGTAGATTTATTTTCAATGTGTTAATGAACTTGACAAGTTGGTGCTGAGAGGTGCAGAGATGGAGATACAACTGTACCAATTAACTAGCCTTGAAAAGAAGCCGTTACAGAAGTGGCAAGTTTCTGTCCCTTTTAATCATCTAATTTATGTAGTTTAAACTAATAACCAACTGTTGCCCTTGATTGGTCCACCCTGAAGCTGTTTGTCTATGTGTCACTGGCCCACATATATTCAACTGAGATGCTAAATGTCTATAAACATCTTCTGCTTTATGTATGCATATGCACTGTGCAAGAATGTTTATTCAATGCTTTAGTTGCATTTGTTTTTTGTTTGAAAGAAAGCTACAGCCTTTTAAATACTGTAAGATTTAAATTGGCCACACTCCTACACATTGGAAATAAAGGCTATTTTAGTTTTTATTCATTTATGCCAAAAGAAATTAAATGACAAACTCCATGTTGAGTTGAGTCCATTTAACACCACTGTTGTGTTAATTATATAGGTAATAAGCATTGAGAAAGCCAATTAAAAGCATAGAAATATATCTCTACGTTTAGATAATACAATTAATCCGAGGACACAACAGAGCTGTTGTGCTGCTTGTTTTATGTGTACCACTGTTACTTCAACAAGATTATTTTGTTTGATTTTAAACTTTTGCTCTGTGAGCAAACCTCACATGGTTACAAGAGCAATAACTATCCTTTGTGGAAAGCTTCTGTTTAACTGGCTAAAAAAAACTTGAAAATTATCCAGAACTTTGCTATACAATTGTAAGCCAGCCTTTAAGGATTTGATATCAGAGATACCTCTCTATGCCATAGTTCAATTTGTATAGAATCTATGGGTTTAATCTCAGTTATATTGTATAGGTCTTTTCTATAATGCTGATTTTTTGGAAATGCTGGTTTTTTGGAAATACTTTTGAATATTTTTATGCCTTCTGAATATAAATTAAGAAGCAAATCCATGAATTATGAATAATTGCTTTGTTTTTACCAAATTAATCCATTCCCGACATTTCTTGTCATACTGTAGGTGTTGGCTCAGACTGTGGAAACTGGGTAAAATCCTGGGCCCGCTGAAGTCAATGGCAAATTTTCTGTTGACTTCAATAGGGCCACGATTTCCCCTTGTGTGTTCAAAGAAACCATTGGCCTTTTCAATGGATCACTTTGGGCTCAGGAACATCCTGGATGTCTCAGTTTTTTGTCCCTTAGAGGCAGCAACCCTGTCTCAGACCAGTTCTTAGTGGATAAGCGTGCACATGAAAAAACACCAATAGATGGCACTAACAGGACCCCAGATTTGTGACCTTAAAAATGGAGGCTAATGACTGAAAAGGCATGGAGACAGCTACCCTCTCACCCATAGAGGAGGTCATTTAGGTAAGAGCTGAAGCACAGTGGCAGAGCTGCATGAGTAATCTTACAATGTCATTGCCTCACCAGCTCTGTGAGTAGCCAGATTCAGTCCCCAGCTCTCCAGCACTTTTCTATCTACGTTACATGCTTGTCTAGCTCCCATTCCCTTAGTACCCAAGCAGCTCTTAATCTTTGAATGTATTTATCCTCACAATCTGACTGTAAGGTTGAGAAGTGCTATTATCTCCAATTTATAGATGGAGAATTGAGGCACTTGCCCACGGTCCCACAGGAAGTCTGTGGCAGAGCAGGAAGTTGAACCTAGGTCTCTCAAGTCTTAGACTAGGACCCTAACCACTGCACCATCCTCTGTCTCAGGCATAAACTGATAATAATTTTGTAAGTACCTTGGCAGGTGCATCTTCCTGAAACATAGTTTTATTCCTTGTCATGAGAATTATCCATCTTCATCCCATGGGCTCTTCCCCATATGGATAAGAGGGTCACTTGATAAGATATTTGCATCTGTGAATACAAAGGCATGCAATTGGGTCTTCATAAAAACATCTATTGGGAGAAGAAATGCAGTGACCATTTGCATAGCGATATCAGATCAAGTTAAGTCATAACAACAGTTTTCACACAAAACGCATGTGGTTTTGATTAATGTGTGTGTCTGAAAGTAGAACATTTATGTCTGACAGTAAAGAAGGTGGGGACAACCAGGTAATATATTTTCTCAGGCTCAATGTTCCTGTTCATTTTAGATAACCTATTATTGGGGCCCCCAAACATAGCCCTTTCAGCATGCCAGGTGGATCTCCTGCATATGCCCTGTGCAGAAGACAGTTGTGCAAGAGCCTTTCTCACTGTGACAGCTGTGACAGACTTTGCCCAGGATGGAGACCGCATCAGCTATATCAGAGCGGAGCCAGTCACAAGGAGCGAACTACTCTGGAGAGCTTATGCGCCAAAGGATGTAAAGGTTGGTTACTCAAATAGCGTGGAAAACATGGCAAACTTCAGTGGGAGTTTTGCTATGAAGGGAGACGGGGGAAAAATCAATAAGTCTTAGCTGTATAAACTTCCTCATTGTGAGCACATTAACCCAGCACAGTGACTTAATATGCCAAAGAAATCAATATGTGGAGTGTTTTGCTTTAACAGGTTTGTTTTGATTATCAGCCAGGACATTAGTAGGGCCAACAGCTGGATTCTACACACAGTCACATTTGTATGTGTGTGTGTTTTGGGAGGAGGGAGGGCTGGTTTGGAACTGTCAATTCTTTAGGAGGAAAAGAAAACACTCAGGGGAAGAAATTCCAAAACAGCGCATAACCCACACTGAAATTGTGGTTCGTAGAGCGAAGCAAAGGCAAAGCTTCTCTGCAAGAACGCTTCTGTTGGTTATGATTCCCCACTGAACAACAGAATAAATACAGGGTTGGAGAGTGGCCTGGTAATTTGAGAAGGGGACTGAGAGTCAGGACTCTGGTGTTCTATTTTCAGCTCTGCCAGTAATTATGAGGTCTCTAATGAGGCACTTAACCTCTCTGTATCTCTATTTATCCATGTATAAAATGGGCATTATTAATATAATGAGAATTAATTAATGAGCCAAATCCTGCTTCCTTTACTTACATTTACTTCAGTAGGCCTGTTCAAGTGAGTGAGGCACACACGATTTGTCTCATTGTTTGTGGCCCAGTGATTCTCAGATGAGAGCTCTGATAGAAGTCCACAGTTAAATATGATGTGATAGACTAAAAGGACCACAGTGCCAGAACATACATATCACTCAGCTAAAGTTCACAAAGAGGTGACAAAACCAATGTAGCGCATTTTTAGCAATAGAAGACATACTCCTGATTAATGAACTATATGGTCCTGATTTATGTGCATCATTTACCTCAAGACCCAAAGAGTGACACTGATTCTATTCTCACTTACCCTGGCTGTACAATGGTATTACCTCAATGATTTCAGTGGTGTTTCGCCTGATTTGCACTGGAGGAAATGAGGTGAAAATTAGATCCATAGTACTGTATTTGTATCTTTAAAACGTATAATGACAAACGTGTGTACATTTCCTTTCTTCCTCAATATAGTCTTTATCTTTAATATTTTAAATATTGTCCTTATGATGATAAAGGCAACTTTAATCTAGTTCAACACAAATGCAATGCAGTTAGCTCAGTGCTATCAAACATATTAATTTTTGATGGCATTCATGTTTCTATTAAAACATGAGAACTGAGCAAATGTAAAGTTGAATTAACTATTTTAAAAATAAATTAAATTTGATCCCAGTAAAGCAGGCTTTATCCATAGAAAGAACAAAAAAAATCCCACTTTACTGTTGATGTTTTGCAAGCAATTAGAGGCATTAATGTGAAACACCTCTGCCAGCATAGCCAAGAAAAATTTCAGGATGATATATTAAAATCAAAATAGTCTTTGGATACTGCAGGCTTCCTAATAAATCTCAAAATTTACCTGGAAATGGAATGGCTGAAGCGTGCAGAACGATTTGAGAGAAATTCACGTCCCCACTAACCTAGGAAGCAAATATACTGCATTCTTTGCATTCATTCAGTAATTAAAAGAGCTGGAGTGAAAGAAAGAGAGAGAGAGAGAGTTGGGATGTGGTGATAGTGTTAATAGAGAAAATCCTTTTACATCATTTTTGGTAGATACAACAATATTTGAGTTCAGGCCAAAACATTTTTCACTGAGGACTTCACTTCTGCATTCCTCAAGGAGTGAACCCTAACACCTGCGGGTGGCCAGCGTACAAGAGGTGTCAGAGTGGTGTCACTACAAGGCTGTTGATGTGTATACAAAAGTACAAACTCTTCATTTGAGGTGCTCATCTCCATGAGAGAAGCCCGCCTTCTCCCATTCATCCATTATTTTAAATCACCCCTATTCCTAAAGACTACATGATGACCAATTCCACATGGCTGCACAATGACAAAGGGAGGAGCAAGGACCCCTCCATCTTTTCCCCCTGCTTCACACCCCATGTCACAACTATTTGAATTGCATTTCTGGGTGCCTGATGAAGTGCAGAGTGTGCACCTAAGATGCATCCCTCTGGGAGCAGATAGTCAAAGCAAGCGAAGAGTAGACGGCCATGGCCAGAGAATGGGGGTAGGCTGGCTGCATGTATGGGAGCATGTTGCATCCCATAAAGGGGTGTCACAAATGGCTCATCCTTCCCCCAGTGCAAATGGGGCCCTTTGCACCACAACTTACTATAGGCTGTGTGCAAATAGCACACTGATTCTACATTATCAAGGTGAGAACTAGATATTACATTATGCAATACACCTTCACCAAGAGGCACCTTTTGGGCAGCAATGTGGCAACAGTCTTGTCTCTCTGTCCAGTGGATGGGCGATGCAAAGGACCTCTACAGGGAGCAGGTGTAGCAAGTGCCACAAGTAAGTGTGTTCCCCCACAGCATCATTGGAGGCATTGGGTATTCTCCTAGTTTTTGCAGGCATAATATCTCCAGGGGTTCCTGACTCCTCATGCCATTTCTGCTCCCAGATGGCTGAAATTCTTAGGGGTTATTGCTGATCTAATTTAAGATAGATAGTTTACACTGCTGTAACTGAGAGAAGCCTTAGTACAGCCCTTTATCCTTCACCCAATTTTGATGGCTCCCACAACCTTGAAGTCAAGGGAGACTGCACCGATTCCTTGACACCAGAGGGGTTTACTCTGGATTTACAATGTAACTGATCTTAGAACCTGGTCCACAGTCTGCATCACAAATTAATTAAATATTCAAAATATGGATTAAGGTCAAACCTATGGACCTGTAGTAGTACAGGCTACAAATCATGCTAATTATCCATAATTAAGCCATACCTTAGGCTTTAAAATTATTGTGATTTAATGAGTGTTCTACATTCTTGGTAATTTCTAGGTGGGGTTCTGCGTCTTAATGGGAACTTTAGCAGGAAAAGATTCTCTTTTACCAAACAGGGTAAAGAAATACAATAAATTGAGGTAGGTGAAATAATAGTACATCCAGCTCCCAGGCAGTATGTGATTAAACTAAAATTGTTTAAAAAGGAAGTCTATTCTATTCTGCATCATGTTTTATAAGTCAGATTTCAGTTTGTACTTGTCACTTGAATGCTACACATAAAGTTTTGTGAGGGAAAATAATGAAGAGAAACTGCTGCATAGGTTGTATTCATTACACATTTTATATTAACCAGGTCACAGTTCAAGACCTCCCAACAGGGAACTGCTACTCTTTCACTGATCCAAACATTATCACATTTGATGGGGTGAGTATTCTTTCTATCTTGAAATAATTTGGCTTGATTGTTGTAGTTTTCAGTTCCTGAATGCAGCATATGGTGTTCCATCAGAATACCCTAGGAGTGTTATAATAGTTTGTTATTAGTGATTTATACAGTGCTTTGGAGAAAAATCATTGTTCTTTCCCAAAAGTCTAAATTCGTGTTTAAAAAAAATGATGTGAGTTATTTATTTTGAAGCTAAAATGTTTCTTAGATTTACTAGTTTTTGTCAAAACAAAGTGTTAAATTCTGCAACCCTTGATTGAGCAAAACTCCCATTGATGACTCCAGGAGTTTTGCCTGATTCAAATATTTGCTTGATTAAGGACTACAGAATTAGAACCAGATCCTCTCAGATTGTCTCCCAGATTTCCAGTTTCTGTTGGTAAGCCTGCTACTAGTCAGGGTAATAATGGTATACCTGAAGCATCAGAAGAGGCTCAGCAAGTCTGGTGTCCCACCTGCTGAACTCCAATCGTCCCAATTTCAAATACTACATGCTCTGTAGGTTGCAGTACACTTTAGTCAGGATACTGACTTTGAAAATGGGCCCCAGCAGAAAAGCTGACACAGATGGTGGAACTCCTTATGCCATTTTACGGGTAGGTATAGTAATTCAGAGAGACATACAAGGAAGAATTAAAAGCTAGTATGCATGAATATTTATATATGCTCACTGAATACCTGGAATTATCTACACTCTGAGCTATGAACTGAGTTTAGAAAATAATGTATACAGTATATTTTCTACATTCACTGATAGTTAAGAAATTAAGTGAATTAAGTTAACTGTGTTTTTCAAACACTGCAAAGCCCACATTCCTTTTCTAGCACTATGGGCCAGATCCTCCACTCGAGTAAATTGATTTAGCTTGATTGACTTCAGTGGAGCTCTGTGGTTTACTCTACCAGAAGACTTGGCCCTACAAGTTTGGACTTCTAAATACCGACTAAGTTTAGGTCATCTCAGCACCAGTCAGACTTCCAAACAAGTTTTTCACTATCCCACTGTTATTTTTCATAACCAGATAACTCAAAAATTGCCAAAAAGAATAAACTTTGACAACATCAAATAATTTCACTTCTAAGCTTGGAATGAGAAATGTCCTCCCAATAGGCAATTCTGAGGAAGTCATAAGCCAGAGAGAACAGAATCATAGACCGGAAGTGCCTTCTCAGCTATCTAGCACAACATTATATCAGAGAGTGAGACAGCTTATAAGACATTTTATTTTATTCAATAATCCACTTATTAATTAATGTTATTAGGCCAACATTTGCTACAAGTTACACCTGTGCTATCCCGTTATTGATTGCAAGTAGGGATGTTTCTTAGAAATGTTACAAATAATAGATCTGAAGTTACCATTGGGGGTTGATAAGGAATGTCCGTATATGGCAAGTTCTCCTTCAGAATACAGAATCTTGCAATGGAAAAGGCCCAGCAGGTCATCTCAACCATCCTACCTACTACTCCAGACACTGCAGGATTTCTTCCTTTTGGATCGTCACTAATGTTTTATCCAGTCTAGTTTTAAATGAGACAAGTAATGGGGCTTCTGCTAGCTCTCTCAGGAGATTTATTCCACAGACTAATACATCTCACTTTCAGGAACTTCTTGATATTCAGCCAAGTTTCCTACTCCTAATTTCACCATCCCATCACTCCTAGTTATAGTCTCTTCTATTATTGTAAATAATTCCTCTCTTTCCAATATGATTATGTTCCCCCTTGCCCTATTAGTCATCAGTTAGCCAAGCATTCTATCTATATATTCCACAATGTTAATCTTTCAAATTCTAATATATGTGATGAACTGGTTTTAAAGCTACCCTGCATCTAAGGAATATTGGGTATGCAATCCTTGCTTGTACCTTGCTAGAGGCCTACAGCTGACAGATAAATGTTGAGGCAAATTTTGATCATCTCCTTATGACCATAAAAAAGCACATGTGAGAAAAAGTTGTGTTTGAATGGAGATGTGCATCTTGCACTGCACTGGGTCCCTGCAGAGAGAGGGCACAGAAAACTTAGTGGGCAGGCAAATCAGAGCAAAATCCACAAACGTGCACTACAATACTAATATATCATCAGGAGGTGGCCTAAGGACTTTTGCAGAAAGTATTACACACTGCTCAGTGTGGAAATAGGGAGGGGGAAATAATCTAACAGAAGCTATTGCTAGCCAATAGAAAAAAACAGGCTGAGGGGGTGAGTGAAACAGCAGAATAATAGCTTTTGGAGGCCAGGAACTACAGTGATTTTAAGCAGTCAGTAGACACTAGGAACTGGGGCAAGAATGTTACACTGGAAGGACAGCAGGAAGTGAGACACTTAAGGGCTGTCACACAGAAACAATGTAAACACACATTAGCAAGTCATGGATAGATAAAGAGGATGAAGAATTTAAAAGACAGACAATCAACTCTTCCTCAGGAATTGATATCAGACCAGTAAAGCACTGTAACCCAAGCAAATACATTCTTCCTACCCTTGTGCCTAGAACCCCACCAGCCTAAGGACAGGGTAGCAGATCCCATTGGCCCAGCACCTTCCAGGGAATGCTGGTGTGGAGAATGCCGCTTTGTCACCTTTCCATCAGCTCTCCATGCAACACCATGAAGGGTTGTCTGAGAGATTGAGACCTAGGGGGGGAGACAGGAGCTGGAGATAGGCAACTTTTTCCAGTGATGAGTGAGATTTTCCCCATACTTTCTTATATTTAGCCCTTTCCCACCCGAAAAAGTTGGGGGAAGTAAAAAATGGTAGAGAAGTAGGGGAAAACCAGACCCAAAACCAAAAGTGAACATGCCTTGTTTCCAAAAATCAAAAGAAAAAACATTGAAATGAAAAAAATCATTTAAATATTCGGTTGAAAATTATCTTTTTATTTTGAATTAATCAGTTAGGACACTGAAATACATAATTTAAATCCACATTTTTCCATGGAAAATGTCAATTTTGAAAAATGCATTTTCCATTGGGAAATTTTCAGTCAAAAACTTTGACCAGCTCTAGTGAACAGAGTTTATTTTATGATTTTTTATTTTTTTATTAAAATAAACTTCTCCTAGTGAGTAACAACCACTCAGCAGCTTGTAAGCTGTCTACCTCATGCACATTCCATCTGGGTTAGCATAATGTGAGGCTATTAATTACATAATTAAAATACCTACCTTATCTTTGGGACAATAGTTTCCCCTTTCTGAACGCCTACTTCAAGGAATGCATATTACATAAAAAACAGTTTGTCATGTCCTTTTAGTAATACATTTCTATAGAAACATCTACCTCATAATTCTTTTGACCAAAGGGAGAGACTAATAGTCGGAGGGCAAAGTGTCATATTTTACAGTACAACAGTTTGAGTGTGTTGATGCATAGAAGTTCAATGACATTAATTATACTGGCTAAAGCTCGGAAAGAGCACTTCCTTTTATAGCAAAATGCCTTTTAAATGAAACAAATTTGCAAGCCTGGCAAAGAGAAAGTATAGGCTTCATTATTAGTTATGATGCATTATAAATATAAAAGCCTTTCACATCATAAATTGTAGATTCTTAAAAGTGAATTATCAGTTTCAAGCTAAGTACTAAGATAACTCTTTTATGGCCATATCTAAAACACCTAAGATTGCTCGGCTGGTAATTTATATATAATTAGTGTTATTTTTCATTTCACCTTATAAAGGAGAATTTTGAGATTTCTGGAGCATGTAAATTAAATCTATGCATCAGTATTCTTTAGGGGTGAAATTCAACATTTCCTGAACAGAATAACTGCACTTGTGCAGGGAGGTAAATTTAAAGTTCTATGCCTGAGGATGGAGGGAATGGAATTTGCCACTCCAACCTGGAGGTAAGTCACTGGGATAATAATGCAACCCTTCCATAGCTACTGTTCTAGCCCATCAGCAACTTGGTCGGTTTGCTGGGATTTCACCTAAGCAAGGAGCCAGTAGTTCCTGAGCCTACCCACAACAGCCTCCTTCACACTGAGCAGAGCCAATGTACAGACCCCCTTGTGCAGCTGTTCCGCTTTGCAGTTGCATCAGGGGGCCTGCCTTCCTCTGGATTAATTTCATCCTGCAACATGGAAGTCCCAGGCTGCAAGAAAAATTCTTTGTCTTGATGCCCACAAGTCAAGGAAAGTCATAGATCTTGGCTCTGTGGGAAACTGTCCTGTTGCAAATGCCTATTTAAAAGCAAAAAGCCTCTCATCTATGATCACAAGCTACAGATCTCCAGGGAGGATGAGAACTCTATAAGAGAGTTCTCCACCCCTCATGCTCCTCAGAATCTGCAGGTTGACTACATTTCCCCTCACATCAAACTATAGGGTTGTGAATAGCAGCATCCACCAAAGTGCTGTGCTGTAAGTCCCCCTGGACACTGTGGATGTGAACTAAAAGGTTCCTAGTTCACCTTAACATAATCCCATTTGAAGAAGACTATGTAAAAGTGAACTAGGAATCTTTTAGTTTGCACCTGCAGCGTCTGCACAGAGGAGTAGTTACAATGCAGCTCTTTGGTGCACACTGAGGTCCAAACTGTTGGGCAATGTAATCAAGTCAAGAGTTTTGCTTTCTTCAAAGGCTCCACACCTATAATGCACTGCAGAGTAACTGGAAGTTCATTTAACCCTGGGATGGAGTAACTATCTTACAAAAACATGGGTGAGGTAATGGGTATGCTCAGTTTCTCATCTGCTTTGCCTTTATTAAACGTAGCAAGGGCAAAGGGCTCTTATTTATATCCTAGTTTTTAAGGGAGTGGGAATATTAAAACTTGAGGGTCTTTACCATATACACTGACCTATTCATCTAGGAACAGCAATTGATGGCACCTCTATTCTCCTACTCAGTGCTGCCATGATTACTTTAAAACTGAATAGCCTTAGGCTTGGAGGAATTAGATTTTTATAGATAAATGTTGGTAAAATGTTGGTCAATCTCACTGTACACATACTAAACAACAAAAAATATTTCCATTGATAATAATTGAAATGTTCAGATAGGCAGAGTAAAAAAAATGCTGCTTGAAAACTAATTAAAGTTTTATTTAAGGATATTTACTTTGTATATTTTGACATGTGAAGTTGACAGTTTGTGTTTTCAGTTATAAAGCCTTAACACTTTGAATCTCAACATCTACTATCATTAAATAATTATTTTTGACCTCCCCATAATTTCCCACAACTCTGAAAATTTAAAGAGATTAAAATAGAAAAAATGCTTACCAGTAAACATTGATATTACCATCAAAATGATAAAACAATAAAAATTGAATTCCATGAAGCCTAACTATCCGGTACATGGTGTTATCCACATCCAACTTGGGATGTGAAGCCATATGCCACTAACGAATCACAACTCTTTGTTCTGATCCACTCTATTCTGTCTGCTTTATCTTGACCTACATTGGACTCTGGTAGCTCCAAGGACTTGAGTGAAGTGAGACCAGGGATGAATCTGGCCCAGGATGGTCATGCAAATCAACTGAGCCTCTTTTTCCTTTATAAAATGCTTGCTACAAAAAATAAAATGTGAATGTATTCTGGATCCCAAGTATATCCTTCATTTTCCCTCTGACTAACACTTCATAGGACACAGACTAACATAAAACAGCTCTCACTGGCAAGGACAGCAGTCCTACGGATAAGTGAACAGATTAATCGTAAATGGTGCCTTTCAGTGGCTGATGTTTTGGGAGCAGTAGTAATGAAATAAATTAAATCAGAAGATGGAAGAGACAAGGAGGGGGAGCCTCATGGGAAAAGTGAATGAGTGCTGGAGTGTCCTTGGGAGTGGGTTGTATAGCAACAGTAAAGTACAGTATAACAGCATAGTGATAGATAAGTGTATGGCGGGAGGTGTGGAGGAGGGGGTTAAGGTTATTCTTCTGATTTAAGATTTCCACATTTGGGGCAAATATAAAAAAAAACATATAGTAAAATCTTTTCCTACTGTTTAGCGGTATTTAATTTTCCACTGCTGCCTATATGACTGTCATGACATTTTTCTGAGTGTCACAAAAGCGTATCTGTTTAGGTTCAATTTTGCATTCAAGTAATTCAGCACCAGCTTAAGGCTTCCATTTAAAAATGAAGACATTTTGCAAGTCTGACATTTTACATGAACTATGACATGACCTAACTGAAGGACTCCCACTGACTTCAATAAGAGTTGGATTGGGCTCCCATAGTCTATACACATTAATATGAATGAGTAGTTCCATTTCTGTGAAAGACAGTTATGTACCTGTGTTAAGAGAGTCTTATGTATTTAAACGATAGACCAGCAGAGTTCAGATGCAGCCACTCTCATGCACCCGCTATTTCTTTCATGACCACGCTCCTTCAAAATGCCTGCACTGAAAAAGGACTATTTGAAGGAAGTTTTGGAAGATGATTCTCAGAGTTTTCCATCTCCTTATCTCCCTCCTGTGGATATATCCATAGGAGCATATCGTTTGACATTACAGGGGATTATATGAAGTTTTTTTAATGCTCCCTTTAGTTTTAATCAGTATTTTGCCCCAGTTCTTAAATAGCATGCTCAGAATTTATGTACCTGATTAGTAAATAGGATGAGACAAGCCCATCAAAAGTGTTATCTCATTACAGCCAACTTCGCTGAGTTTTTCAAGACCGAGTAAAATCAAATTTTATGACAATAAACAGACAGTTAAACTCTATTTTCTTGCTTTATTCCAAACTACATACGTTTCTACAGAATGTGCTTCTCTATAAGGGGCGGGGGAGGTGAGGGAGAACTGTAAAGGAAATAGGGCTCTTTCTGAAGCAGTACTTTATAAAAACATTCCTGATCTTTATTTTCATTGAACTTTCCTGGCATAATATAGAAAATTCCAACATGAAAAATAGTAATTTATTTTCTATTAATTGTAGATTCCTAAAAATCTGTTTTAAAATGAAACACAGCTGTTTAAAAGGAAGGTGTTACCAAGCACTGCTTTCTAAAGGTGGTTAGCAATTGATCCACTCAAAGAAGTCCCTCACAATTTCCGTAAAATGCATAGCCACTGTTTCCTCCAGTTGTCAGAGCAATATATGGGACAAGAGCAAGAAGTAATTACAATGTGAGAAAACATAGGCATTTGGAAATACAAGAGAATCCACTTTTAGGTCCTAATCCTGCAGTCCTTACTCAAGCAAAATTCAGACTGGTGTCTGTGGGAAATTTGCCAGAATAACACTGACTGACTAACAACTGCAAAATTAGTTCCACAGTGAATTCAGACAGACTGAAACTCCATTTTTAGTAGAGCACAATGAAAGTTCCAAATTACTCAACACAAGGCAGTGTGCCAGTTGCAAATCCAGTTATAGTAAAACTTATGCTTATAGTGAAGTCGTTCTAAGGGGGTGGGAAATGACTTCACTTTAACAGGGTTCCAGGAGAGTCCTAACTTTTCATATGAAATGTTCACCTAGCCCCAATCAGCCTTGTAAAAGTTAGTGATTAGTCACAGAAGTTGTAATTTGAGCACTGATTTTGCTGTGAAGAATGCCATGCTGTAGAGCATCCAGTTAAACCAAAATGTATTTATTAAGTCCTGGAGGCAGGGATTATTTCCCATTTGCTTTTCTCAAATGTTTATCTTTTTCATCGATGCCTGTTGCCATAGCAGCAGCTCTTAGACAGCTAACAGCTCTCACATGAATTCTTATCCATTTCCAGCTAATAACTCCAACGGTATTAGCTTGTGTATGGTGATGAATATAGGCTTCCCCGTGTGTTAATTTTCTTTCTCCTCCAAGGCCAGCCATCATGCTGGCCTAATGAAAGAGTGTGGCTGTTGGAGTATAAACACACAGTCATGATCGGTGTACACCCGGGGTCTGAAAATCCTGTTTTTGTTTGTTTGTTGTTTAGGCGTTTTGACAATTATAAAATTGGAACCTTTCTTTTGTGCAAGAGCCTGGCCCGTGTGTTTGAGGTACATGTACGACAGTGGGACTGTGGAAGCCGCCAGTATGCTGTTGCCTGCAACTGCAGTGTAGCTGCCTGGGAGGGTAATGACATCATCTTGCTAGACATGTGTAATGGTCAGTTTCAGGAAACCAGACCTCAGCTGTCCATTAAGAGCATTGGCGCATCACCTCAACGTGTCAAAATCGTGAAGTCCTATGGAGGGAAAAAAATTACCGTAGGTGGACCTTTTTTTTACATGTTGCTTTGACTTTAACTATATATTTCTGAATTAAGTAACTACTACACACACACCTATAGCCATAAGAGTGCTTACAGTGAAAGTCACAGTTATTGAGAAAACCAGACTGAGGGAAAGTGCTGGCTAACGTGTTAATATAACCAAACATAAAACAAAACATGAAACTAATAAGAGTGGATGGGCGTTACTCTCAAAGACATAGCCAAGAGTCATATGAATATTATTTGTTGTTTGTATTATGGTAGTGTCTAGCAGTCCCACGGGCACCCACTGTGCTAGGCACTGTACAATTACATAACAAAGAGACGGCCCTGAAAAACTTGTGATCTAAGTATAAGATGAAAGATCACACAATGAAGATGGTTCTGCAGCACATCTGCTTTAGTACAAATTATTTACTTAGAAAGCACTACTGTACTTTCCAGTTTGCACTTTGTATCTCTCATCCACACTGAAGATCTCTAGTCCAGGTGTTCCTTGAAATCACTGGACAAACAAGTGCAGACTGCACTAAAGAGATCCAAGCTGAGAATTTTGTCCTAAAATTTCAACATCAAGATTTATTACTAGAAAATATTCTGGGTAAGAAAGGGCCATAAGGAGCCAAAACAATGTTAGGGTGGGGATGGGGGTTCTGAGCTTTGGCTCTCACCATCTTCTTCTCCCTTGGAATAGATCTTGATAACATAGTTATTTAAAGTTTCTTAATTGCAGAAAGGAAGCAAAAGCAGGAAAATACCTTTCATTTCACCTTACAACTGAATACAGTATAATTACAGTTTTATTACTAGAATAATCTTTACTAGCAATATTCAAAATATATTCAAAATGTTAATCACTTTCTTTGAATTTGGAGTTATAAGGCCACATTTTGTCCTAATGTAACTTCATGTAAACCCCACTGATTCCACTGGGGTTTATATCCAACTGAGTTTCTGTGGGACATGAGTGAGGGGAAAATCTAGTCCAACCAGTGCAGAACACTGAAATAGCAGATAGTGTCCTGATAGCAGAGATTTTAAACACAAACTCCTTTTTGAAGGAAAGTGTGTAATTAGAAGACAGTTGGCATGTGTTAGTTGAACATGGCAAAATTTTTCAGCCAAAACTTTTTTCCACCCAAAAAATGCAGATTTGGGTCAACCAAAACATTTCACAGATTCATGTCAAATTCGCCGAATTGTTTTAGTTAAAAAAAAAAATCTGAACTCAAAATGTTTGGTTTCAACATGTTCAAAATGAACTGTTATCATCTGAAATGACCCTGCATTTCAAACTTTACTTCAGTTTAATTAAAATTGTTTTGAAAATCTTGAAAATGAAACATTTCATTTATACTCAAACAAAATGTTTTATTCAACCTGAAATATTTTATTTATTTATTTTTACTTTTTGGTTGGTAGAAAAAAAAATGTAAAATATCATTTTAGACTGACCTGAAAGATTTTTTTTTTTTTTTGGACTGGCAGCAAACACTTAAAAATCAGTTACTCACACAGATCTATGTTAGTTTCAAAAAGGTAACTGAGGTAACTATAGCTCTGTTTCAACTAGCAGCTGTCCTGGCCTACAAATTAAATTAAAAATTAAGGAAATACAAACTTACAAGCAAGATTCAAGTATAGTGAATCATTCCACCATTCACTTGTGTAACACTACAGAAATTTGCTTCTTAAAATATACTTGCTTTTTAAATTTCTTATCTATGAAAGTAAGAAATTAATAGGCTAAATCCTGCTTTCCTTACTCAGGGGGACTAACATCCAAACAGAACTGAGCCTAGTGCATGGGCACTATGCAGACACCCTCACATGATTCTGTAGCTTGTACTAGCCTTGATGTGCATTATCCCATGTGTAAGCGGGGGAATAGTCCCGCTATTGTGGGGAACTTTCCTGGCTTCTGTACTACCCTGGTGAAGTGGGCTAGTGAAAGGATCTGAGTCCTCGCTCCCACTTCCTTTACCCAGTGGCCTCCCTGCCCTTGAGAACTCCCCTTCCACTCTCCTGTCTGGCAGAGTCCTCGTAATCCCAACAAGGTTGGGCCCAGGATTCCTGGGGGGCTCGACCCCCAACCCTGCTGTGGTCACCTAGGACAGGGGCTAGGGTGTCCCTACTCCGGGGTACTCTCTCTGCACTGGGCACTTCTCTGACCCACTGACCATTACATACAATTTAAAGCAAATGCAAGTTATTTAATCAACAATTAATTTTAAAAAGAATAAGGAAAAATGGGAAAGGTTAAAGGAAACACATCACCCCGCTCTGTGGCAGGGAACTTCACAAACAGTGTCTCTGGAGTGTCAGGGCAGTTCACAGTCTGTTCCTTGTAAGTCCCAGGCCTTCTTCTCAGGCCCTGGCTGTGCTGCAGGGATGCTGTGGGTTGGACACTTGCTCTGGTGGTGGCCACACGCTCTCAGGCTCTAAGTGGTAGGACCCTTCTGCCCAGTGTCGCCCCCGCCCTGTCGGGGTTATGATCCAAGCCTGGCCTGCAGAGCCTCTTCGCTGAGGCATCTCCCTGGGCTGGGCCCGCTGCCCAGGATCCAGCCCCAGCTGCACCACTCTGTCTCTGCACTGCTGCTCTGCCTCTAGCTCCCTGGGCTGTTTCTTTGGCCCCTCTGCCTCTGGTTGCTACAGCTCTGCTCCCAGGACAGGTCTGCTCTGCAGGCTGCTTCTGTGACTCTGCTCCCAGCACTGACCTGCTTCCTGGGCTGCTTTTCTGGCCCCTCTGGCTCTGGTTGCTGCAGCTCTGCTCCCAGGACAGGGTCTGCTCTCTCTGGGCTGCTTTTCTGGTCCCTCTGGATCTGGCACAGCTCTGCTCCCCAGCTTAGCTCGGGCCCCTGCTTTCCCCTTAGCTGGGCCCCACTCTGTCTGACCCAGGCAAATCCAGCTCACACAGGGGACGGGACCTCCCTGGCCTCCTGACTCCCTGACTAGCCTGCTCGCCCTGTCATTTAGGCTGACCTGGAGCATTGGCCTCTCCCCATTGTTCCTGGGGGCTGTCAGTCTCAGGGTCCTGATTCCCTGTCGACCCTTCCCCCTTTTTAATACTGGGAGCTAGCAACTAAAACACCCCCACTGACTGTTAGTAAGAGGGTAGCAGTCCCCTTGCACATGCTATGCTCTGGGCTCTGGTAGCTCCTCCTCCTCCTGTGTCACTGAAGTCAGTGGAAGTTCTGCCACTGATGTCAGGGGAGAAATATGAGGGTGTCACATGAGCCAAATTGTGTGCTGGTTGTGTGACATGGACAAATTTCCCTCGGGGGCTAAGGTCAAAATTTTCAACAGTGGGTACTGATTTTGGGTTGAAGTGCTTTTTGGCTTGAAGTGCATTGAGTTTCAGAAGTGCTAAGCAACCACAGCTCCAGCTGAAATCAATGGGGGTTGCAAGTTCTCAGCATGTCTGGAAAATTCAACAGTTTTCAAGAGGGAAGAAAGCTATTTTCCATACTTAGCAATTTATCGAAAAGAAACAATTTCCCAGGCAAAAACACAGGGGTGGTCTTATCATGGTGACAGCTTCAAAAATTAGCTGGTAACTTACCAATGGGAAAACGTCAGTGAATGTAATTATTAATTTAAAAAAGGAAGGCGCTTGTGTGGGTTTATATTTATATGATGCTATCAGATATTAGTACCAAAAACTCTGAAAGCATCATTGTAAATAAAACCGACAGCATCATTGTAAAATAAATGTTTACAGAGTGTCTAAGTGGCATTAAATTACCAACTGCATAGCCAACTTCCTGCTTTGATTTTTTTTGCGAGGGGGGAACACACTTTTTTTATTACAGAAGAAACTTGCTAATGGATTAAATTCACTGGGTTTTTTCTGCCTCTTCAGATCATCTTCCCTTCAGGAGCATTTGTTCGAGCTGATGTAAGTGAGTGGGGAATGAGTTTGACAGTCAGGGCGCCAAGCATCGATTTTAACAGCACCAGAGGTTTGTGTGGCATCTTTGATGGGAACAGTCATAATGACTTCCATAACACCAGCAGGAGTCCTTTACTATCACACCAGAGTAACATGCCTGAGGAAGACTTCATAGAAGAGTGGAGGTACAGAGCTAAAGGATTCCAAACCTAAAAGTCATACTGTAACATCGTTTAAAGGGGTGTCTATACATTTACTTCATTACATGGTCTTTTAATGACCTGAAAAAGAGCTCTGCCTAATCTGTCAAAGGAGGGCTAGAGGTCCATTATCACCACAAACATAACGAAAGCTTATTTTTCAGTCTGTACACTACACATAAGAAGCTCTTTTACTGAGAGAGATGTGTTATATTCACGAGAGATATCATGTTAACAGCTGTGTTAAGATCCCACTCAGCTGTTAAAAAACGCAGTTCTCACCCACTCTGAAAAATGTAGATAACTGACAATAGGGATTAATTAAGTGTTTGGTATTTCCCTTGTTCTTTTATTCTTGAAAACTAATTACAACATGTGACTATACAATTAAATATTACATTTTGACAAAGAGTGGCAATAAATGTAGCATGCTAAAACTTAATATCTATTCAGTTAAAAATAATGGGACATTTGAAACTCTTGCTTTCTAAGAGAGAGAGTCTGGAACATGGATTCTGATCCCTTTCCATATCAGGGACTTCCATTGCCCCATATTTTAATTCCCGAATCCAAACATAGCCTTATAGTTCTGGGTCCAGGTCATTTCAAAACCTGAATGGAACTATTCTGCAGTGTTTGATTGGTTGGTGATTAACTATTTTCAGGGCAGCCGCTATTACAAAATTTGGTCCAAAATAAAAATATGATGAAGACCTCTGTCCTTGTGAGGTGCCCACCAGGAGAAATATTGCAAGATCAGCTGATGACATGAGATTTCCATCCTTTGGGACTGGAAGAACAGCAGGGCTGGCTCTAGGCACCAGCTAAGGAAGCTGGTGCCGGGGGCGGCAAATCAGAAGGGGCAGCGCTCCGGCGCTCTTGGGGCGGCACTCCTTCCTCGGCGGCCCTTCGGCAGCGGCACTTTGCTTTATTTTTTTCTTCTTCAGCGGCACTTTGGCGGCAACTTTTTTATTTTTTCTTCTTCGGCGGCCGCTTGTTGTTGTTGTTGTTGTTGTTTGTTTCGCTGCTTGGGGAGGCAAAAAAGGTAGAGCCAGCCCTGAAGAACAGTTCAGGAAATGTGGCACAGTTGAATCTGAACCCAAACCCTAACGCTTATTTCTGCCTCAGATCTGAACCCTAGTCTAGCTAATCCTGATTCTGCACCCTGTCAGTGCATCCAGCACCCATCTCTGTTGTAACTAGAAAAGACTTCAGAGCTATTGACTTTTAGGAAATGAACACGCAATTAAACTGTATTCAACTTACATAAAATCAGCTGAAGCCATTAATCATCCTAATTTAGTTGATGAGTATTTTGAGCTGTAGTTGTGAGCAGCACATACAAGACTCAAAGTTAGAGGCACTCAGTTTCCTTTATATTAATCCATAGAATAGTGGCTAAATCCCCTGGGTTTTAATCTTTTGGGGACTTATCCATTTCCTAGATGTAGATGTGGGTACTGGGGGGTTACTTAGGTGGAAGGAAGGATGGCTTTCGAGACTACAAGAACGGGAAATCTGGGACTCCTGGCAGGAGTCATAGATTCATAGATACTAAGGTCAGAAGGGACCATTATGATCATCTAGTCTGACCTCCTGCACAACGCAGGCCACAGAATTTCACCCACCCACTCCTGCGAAAAACCTATTCCCAGCATTCCCAGCTTTCCTCCTTTCTTGTGGGAACTTGTCTAGCTCTCTTGGGTTGTAGCTCCAACATGAACCACTAGTCCCTGTTACTGGATGCCAACCCACTCCTCAGAACAAAATGGCAACAGGCTGGCAAGAGGTGGGTAAGCTATCTACAGCTAAGAGAGTGACTGGAGAATTTGTAGTAGCTCTGTGTGGGAACCAGCAGCCAATGGAAGATACAGTATTCAGGGGGAACTTTACATTCTTTGCCCACTTGGAAAGGAGAAGAACTTTCCAGCACTTGTCAGGGACTAGGACGAGACCGTGTTGTGCTCAAGAAAGGCAGGTGAAACTCCTTTTGGGGGAGAGGGACTGGTGACAAATATAACTTTTGCTGTAGACCCTAAGTAAATAAAAATAAGGACTCTAAGAATCAAGGCCATAATCCAAAACCAACTAAAGTCAATGGAAAGACTCACATTATCTTTAAAGAACATTGGATCAGGCCTTATAATACACCCACAGAAAAATTGCAAAATAGGGAGTAAAACCTGTATGCTGATTTCCCTGCTTTTGTTTTTAATTTAATTTTAGACAGCAAATTAGTACTTTAGACTTTAGGACTCTCCAGCACCAGAAGCTAGTTGGATCATTCACCACCTGGCAATTCAGTTCTCTCCCTGGCTGCAACTTCTTTAAAAAAGCTGCAGGGCTCAGGATGGCACAGAGCTCTTTAAACGGCAACTTTTCCAAATGGCAACTTTACACATAAAATTGCATCCAACCCTCCAAGCCTTTAAAAGAGCATCCTTTCCAATAAGGAATAGAAGTTCTATGACATGCAATTCCCATAGCAGCTCCTGATCGGAGAGCAGCAAACATGCTCTTTCCTTTTATTTTCAAGAGTAACACTGAATAATTTTTCTGAGAAAATGTTGAGTTGTGCCTAAACTTTTCAATTTTCCCTGAGGAAAATTACAATGAAACATTTAGTTTCATTTCAGGTAAACCCAAATTGAAACATTTCATTGAGTTTTGATTTGACATTAATCTCTGAATCTGTTGGAGCTTCTGTGCATGGAAGTTGCAGTTCGGGTCTCTCAGGCTTCCTTTCTCTCCTTTGAGTCAGTCTCCCTGGTCAGACTAAATCTCCCACAGTGAACCATGGTCATAGGACTCCCATAAGACTCTTCAAGCTTTCAGCCAGAGGGAGATATACCATGATATATCACTAGAGATGTAGTCTTGCCTGTACTGGGGAATGGGACATGAGACACCCAAATTACAACTTCCAAGAGGAACCGCAGTGGATCAGATGGATGCAGAGAATAATGTAGACTCAAACAGAAACAAAACAGTTCATTTCAGATTGGCAACCAAATTAAATGTTGAAATGGAACATTTTGACATATCTTAATAAAAATTATTGAACTTGTCATTTGCATTAAAGTTTCAATAGTTCAACATTACATCCTGAATCAGGATGAAATCAAATGTCAAAATATCAGAATTTCCTACTGGATGAAAATTCCATTTTTCTTTTAGCTCTAGAAATAATTGCCTTTGAGTTTAAGGTTTCTGTGAGCACCTCTAAAAATTCTGCTGCATTAGTTAGGTTAGGTGTCTTTAAAACTCAGATGATATTAGGACTCTTTCCTCTTAGCCAGCCTCACTTGTGGGTGATGCTTCCATGCAGCACAAGGGAAGGTGTCTGGCAAGCATCCAGTTGAAAGTTAAAGCTCTCATTGCCCTTTTCAAAAAGAACAATAAGTAATTTCAACATCCCCTCTCTCAAGGAAACACATCCTATTGTCTTAGACTGTATGAAAGCTAATTTTGAGTGCATAATGGCTGTTATATTTACCAGTTCAGTCAGAGCAGTAACTCAACATCTAGCTCAGTGTCATTCATTTGAAAAATTCTAGGATTATGAAAACCTCAAATCAAATTGTGTTCTGTTGTATCTGCTCATTTTGCAAAATATTTAATAGAATGCCAAACTCATATATCATACCTAGAAGGGGACCTCTTGAATAGCCAATAACGGTTCCCTTTTCTTCTGTCACTCTGATAACTTCGTAAAAATTTTAGTATTGTATTAGTGTCTATATAATCATTCTATTGTACGTACTGCTTTCAATGGATGAACTGGATAAGATAACCCTGTCCCCACAGCAGTACCAGACCTCTTTTGAGGTTCCGAAATTTTGGTGCACTCTTTTTTATTTTCCTGAACTTCTAGGTTTAGCCTGGGTCAGGAAGCAGAATTACCAAAATACTTCAAGAAATTTTGTTTCTCTCATATGTCAAGTCCAACAAAAGATTGGGGCAGGAACTGTATCTTACAAAACTATAAAGCTCCAAGAACTCTCCTGATGCTGTATAAATAACATCACAAGAAATTCTGTTCTCATGAGACTTACAGCCAAACTTTAATTATGGTTGCTTATTCAAATTGAAACTCTCTAGAATTACCCCCTCATTACTGCTGGACTAAATTAAGGAAGGAATGTAATTAGTTTTGTCTTATGTGATGCCACATCTTTGTGATCAATAAGATATAGTTGTGTGTGTCAATGACAGGAAAGTTCAAATAAAAGTTGTTCCCTTACATTATAATAATGAAATATAGCACACCACACAAATGTTTTTGAAAGGAGTAACATTTTTAAAAGGCAAAAATATGAATGCACTAAATCAGAAGGGAGAGAAGGTGTTGTTTAATAATTAGAGCAGGGAGTGCTAAATTAATACAAGGGTTTAAAATGAAATTTTTGAGCTATATTCATCCTTAGTGTAATTCCCCTGGCTTCAGTTGAGTTATATAGGAATATATCAGACATCTTATGTAAAAAAATGATAATATGCATTTTCTGAAAAATGTGTCCTTTAAAATAATTCTGTAAATTGAAGTCATGCAAGTAGGCACTGATCCAGCAAAGCACTTAAGCACATGCTAGCGAATAGCCCCATTGCATCCATGGACTGCATAGTGCAATTCAGGAAGGGTCATGCAAAGGTGGCTGTAAAACCGCTGAAACTATTCACATGCTTAAAGTAAAGAACATGCTTAAATGTTTTGCTGGATTGGGACCCTATGTCCCCGAGACTTCAGAAAAGAAAGTTGATTTAATGCTGTGGACCAGTTTGTTGAAAGCTGTTTATTTTTTCCCCCAATCTCTTTATTTTTATTTCTTTAATCAGATACCCCCAGGGAAAAGTTTATTTGACAAGACTCCACCAATCTCTGAAGGGGAGAAAAGGAAAAATTACTGCAGATGTCAGAAGGAGCACACTCTATCTCTGCACTCTGTAACTACACCAAATGCCTTTCAGAGTTCTTTTCCACAATCTCTAGGCTGCCATTATGATAATGTGGATTATACTTCTGCAATCCCACATCTAGATGTTACATCAGAATATGTCACTCGCTTAGAAATAGAATCTACTTTAAGAAGTGATGGGAAATTGTTGGCCAAAGCATTTGATCAAAGATATCTGCCTAAATCAGTCAAAAAGCGAGATAGCCACGATAGCAGATTAAAACAATACGCACAAAAAGTTTCCTTGAAAAATCAAAAAAACAACAGTTTTATTAACTCTACTAAACCAGAAGAAGTGCTAGATACAGCAAAAAGGCAAGAAGACTATTCTGAATACTTACCTTTTTATCCATTTCAAAATGAGACTCAAAAGGACTTGGAAAGCTTTGCATATTTTTTCCCAGAGGATTACTTAGAAGGGATTCAGCCGAAAGTTCAGTCAATATGGCCTACTCCAGGTGGCCTAACCTCAACCAAAGCCTTGGAGATCTGTCAGCAGGTTCTTGCTAATTCTACTATTGGCTCCATCTGTAAAGACATCCTTGGGAGACTGCTGGATAAGGCAATTGATATGTGCCTTTTAGATCTGCAACTCAAGGATGACCTGGCGTGGGAAGGTGCAATGATAGCGTTTTTGGAAAATGAGTGTGAAAGAAAAGTGCTAGAAAATAGAACTAAGCTGTTTCATACAGCAAATGGGCTACTTGCCACTCACGAGGAAATACTCACAGCTCTCAGGTGTCCCAATTTCTGTAATGGCAACGGACAGTGCACAGAATGGGGGTGCCGATGCTTTGAAGACCACAGTTCCTATGACTGTAGCATTGCCAAGAGTGAGTAAAACATTCTGTTTGTTCCTATTCTGCCCATCTTCTTATGGTATTAGAGTTATTAGGTGAAACATCTGCACAGAGTTGTTTGCTCTTCAAATAGCTTTACCAGTAAATTATTTGATGAATTAGTAATCAGTGCTTTGACCTTGAAAAGCTGAACAAAATATCTTGTTGGCTGGTCTTTCGCTTTTTTACCTCAGTAACATTTTAAAAATGGATTTTAGAAGCCCCTTAACAAATTGGTTTTACAGAAGTGATTTTCTTTACATCTGATCTGTCACCTGCACACTGACAAACACACTGCTGCCAAGAATGAGGGTCCTGCTAATACTGTGGTCGATACACAGGCTAGCACTGCATAGATGGCTCTTTCTTCTTTACTATTAGAAAATAAAATTTGTAAATGAATTTCAAATGTTACAGTAATCCAAAGCAACTAGAGGAATAAGTAATGTTTGCAAAGTTAAATGACCATGTAACTGGGTATGGGATCAATGTTAGCCTCAGATATGTTCACAGGGCTTAAGGTTGACGTTGCTTGGTGTTAACATGCATCTGTGGACATAATTTGGCCCAAAGGTCCTGATTACACAAACATTTATGCACGTACTTACATTCAGGCACATAAGTAGCCCCTTGAAGTTTATGGGTTTGATTCTCATTTAACCTCAGGCCTCTCAGTGTAAATGAGGAACCATTGTGCCAATGTGACTACTTACAGTGCTTGAAGATACGCGTGTGCATAAATGTTTGCAAGATAGAGTTATACTTTGGAAATTTAAGCTCCAATTCAGCAGTTTGTTCAAGCACATGCTTAAACTTAGGAATGCAAGATTTAAGCACATAAGTGCATTTATGAATAAGGATGAGAAGACTCATGTGCTTCAAGTTAAGCATGTGCTTAAGTGTTTTGACTTAATGTAATGCAAACATGAAAACTTTTTTTTATTTGTGGAAATGCTGGGCTAATAATATTTACACAGTAGTTTACTGAACAACTTTTGCTTGTTTAAGCAGAGGGTTTTTTCAGTTATTTACCCAGCTGATACAATATTAATACATTATTATGTTTGGTGCATAATTTATTTGCTGAATTTTGCAAAGTTTTCCTGACCAAATGTTTCATGTCTTTTTCTATTTTGCCCAGCTTCAATCGATGTGGGGAAATTGTTTTGAACAGATTTTTTCCTATGGATAAAATTCAAGAGAGAGAGAGGGAGGTTTTTAGAAGTCCCTTCTGGTTTTTCAGTCAGCAGTGCTACCTATCAAGTAATAAATGATGGTAGCGGTTATATATGGCTTTATTTGGCAACATTGCTTTGACTGCTAACAAGCAACAGACTAGAGAAAAGAGCCTGAGACAGCACAGAATGGAAAAAATTGAAAACAAAAATGCACATCAGTTGCTGCAAATACAAACTGATAGACATCCCTGTGTATTGACTGTTTGATTTGCGGCTCAATCAAACTCCAGAGGGTGTTTTCTCAATAATTCCTCCCTTTGGGGACTTTAGTTTATTACTCTAATAAGTTCAAAATACTACAGATCTTCCATCTAGCCTTCCTAGTTGTCCCACGCCCTTGATGCAGGATTCATAGTCCTGTTGCTGCAAAGGCACGCTCCTCCTCCTCCTCCTTGTAGGTTCTCCCCCAGACCTTCCACCTTGAAGTTCAGTTTCTCGGCCTAGGCTTCCTCACTGGCTCTTCACTAGCTTTTCTTAAATAAAAGTCTGCACTCCCTGAAGTTTTTCCCCAAATGTCGACAGGCTACCCTTTTATCTTCCAGAAGGTCTGTTTCTTAGTCACATGCCCCCCCACCCCCCCATCACATGCGCCTTTTACTCCGTCCTGGGTTAAACTTGGCACATTTGGCTGAGCTGTAGCACCTTAAAGGGCCAATTCACACTGTGGCAGTTTGGAAAATGTAACTCTCATATCCAGTTTGCTACTGAACATGAATTCACTATCCTAGGTATAAAATTAACATTCATATCATCATCGGTGTTTCTAAAAAAAAACCCACAGAAGGACATTTTCTGTTACCACTTTCCCAGGCACCTTTCTCAGAATTTCATCACATTTCATTTAAAAAGAAACACACTGAAGCTCTTTCAGTTAAACCATGTATACTTTATATTCTGCCAACCTAAATACCTTCTGCAGTTTCAGTTGGATATAGGATTCTTCTTACCTGTTAACACCACACTGCAACAAAACACAGCTCCTGTGTTCCTTCCAAAAGGTGGACTGAAGTGGATGATGTGATCCGTATATATTGCATATATGTAAGAAAGAAATGGCCACACTGGGTCAGACAAATGGTCCATCTAGCCCAGCATCCTCTTCTCTGTAAGTGGCCAATGTCAGATACTTCAGAAAGAATGAACAGAACAGAGCAATTATCAAGTGATCCATCTCCAGAGCCTGGCAGTCATAGGCTTAGGGACACCCAGAGCACGGGGTTGCACCCCTGATCATCTTGACTAATAGCCATTGATGGACTTATCCTCCATGAACTTATCTAGTTCTTTTTTGAGCTCCGTTATAGGTTTGACCATCACAACATCCCTTAGCAATGGGTTCCACAGCTTTACTATGCGCTGTGTGAAGAAGTACTTCTTTTTATTTGTTTTAAGCCTGCTGCCTATTAATCTCATTGAGTGACCCCTGGTTCTTGTGTTATGTGAAGGAGTAAATAATACTTCCTTATTCACTTTCTCCACACCACTCATGAATTTTATAGACCTCTATCATATCCCCCTTTAGTCATCTTGTTTCCAAGATGAACAGTGCCAGTTTTTTTAATTTCTCTGCATATGGAAGCTGCTTCATACCCTTAATCATTTTTGTTGTCCTTCTCTGTACTTTTTCCAAATCTAATATATGTTTTTGAGATAAAGCTACCAGAACTGTATCCAGTATTCAAGGTATGGGCATACCATGGATTTATATAGTGGCATTATCATATTTTCTGCCTTATTATCTATCCATTTCCTAATGGTTCCTAACATTCTGTTAGCTTTTTTGACTGTTGCTGCACATTAAGCAGATATTTTCAGAGAACTATCCACAATGACTGCACGATCTCTTTCTTGAGTGGTAACAGCTAATTTAGACCCCATCATTGTGTGTGGATAGTTGGGATTATGTTTTCCATTGTGCATTACTTTACTTTTATCAACATTGAATTTCATTTGCAATTTTCTTGCCCACTTACCCCAGTTTTGTGAGATCTTTTTGTAACTTTTCACAGCCAGCTTTGGATTTAACTATCTTGAATCATTTTGTATCACCTGCAAACTTGCCACCTCACTGTTTACCCCTTTTTCCAGATCATTCATGATGATGTTGAACAGCATATACCCCTGGAGGACCCACAGATCCCTGGGGAACCCACTATTTACCTCTCTCCATTCTGAAAACCGACCATTTATTCCTACCCTTTGTTTCTTGTCTTATTGATCCATGAGAGGACCTTTCCTCTTATCCTATGATTGCTGACTTTGCTTAAGAGCCTTTGGTGAGGGGCCTTGTCAAATGCTTTCTGAAAATCCAAATATACCATATCCACTGGATCATCCTTCTCCACAAGTTTGTTGACCCCCTATAAGAATTCTAATAGATTGGTGAGGCATGATTTCCCTTTACACCAGCCATGTTGACCCCTCCCCCAATAAATCATGTTCATCTATGTATCTGATCATTCTGTTCTTTCGTATAGTAAATAGTGCTTCCTTCTGCAACCTCCTCCACTGTACATTTCTCATTTGCAACTAAGGGTATGTCTATTCTACCCGCCGGATGGGCAGGCAGCGATCGATCCAGCAGGGGTGGATTTATCGCATCTAGTCTAGACGTGATAAATCAACTCCCAAGCACTCTCCCATCGACTCCTGTACTCCACCGGCGCGAGAGGCACAGGCACAGTCGATGGGGGAGCAGCAGCAGTCGACTCACCACGGTGAAGACACCGCAGTGAGTAGCTCTAAGTACATCAACTTCAGCTACGTTATTCCCAGTGTAGACCAGGCCTAAGAGCCTGGATCATATTTTTTACCTAATTAACATTTATAAAGTGCTTTGAAATCCATGGACAAAAACAACTATAGAAGTGCAAAGTACATGTTTTATACAAGAAATTGTCTAAAGCATTTTATTGCAGGCATCCATCTTGGGGTGCTTTATAGTTACACAAGCTAGAGAGGGCAAAGGAAAGACACAAAAATGGGGGAGAATCAAACTAAAAAGGAGTAAATATCGCTAAAGTGAGTCACTACTGCACATTTTTCTTTGAAAAAAGAAAAATCCTTAACAAATGAAAACAAGCAGATGCAGCTGACCTGGGGAACCTTTAACATTTGCTTTTTTCCATTTTCCACAATACCAGTGAGATTATACATGCTGCCTTCTGAGAAACAGCAAGCAGTTTCTTTGGACTTAAAGCAACAGTCGGCCACAAAATATCGATATACCCAATCCATAGACATCCAATAGCTACTCACATCAACAGAAAAAAAGTTAAAAACAAACAGCTACACAACACAGTCTTACTAGGTGTGGTCAAACTATTAATTACAAATAACTTATCTGAAAAATTTAGCATTTTTTTTCATTTGTGAATTGCTTGCCAGCAGATTGATTTTAGACCCTACTTGTGCAATTTGATTCATATGGATCATCCCTGGTCCCCTGTGAAGCCTTTTTGAAGGGTTTAATGCCTGAATACTGGTATTCATATGAAGAATTGTCATTTCCCAAACATTAATATGAACAAAAATCTTTTTGCATGAATATTTACAAATACTGTATACACAGGGACACAAACATGACTGAACCAAGAGCTGTTTCATATTTAAAAATCTGTTCACCCACTGGTTGGCAGTATTCTGTATGCTCCTAGCTATTCTTACAACCTGAAACTAAAGCTGGTTGAAATTTTTCATTCAAAACTTTTTTATATATTTATTTAATTTATTTATTTTTAAACAAAAATGGCTTTTTTTCTTTTTTTGGGGGGTCAAAATGGAAATTTCTATGGGGAATGCTCATTTGCCATTCATTTTTTATTTTCATTGAAAAACTGAAACTCTCAATTTTTTTAGTTTTTGATTGCCAAAAACCAAATATATATCTCTATATAGAGGTATATAGATGTCAGCTGAAGATGTGTAGTCTGGGACCACCAAAAGCAAAAAAAATATTTAAAGCCTGAAAAATGTAGGTTTTCAGCCAACATTTTTGGGAGGGGAGAGTTTGTTGAAGAAAAGAGAGACATTTTCAGTTTCTCAATGAATATCTTTGAAGAAACATTTTGGCAAAAATGAAAATTTTTATTTTCATTTCAGTTTCTCACAGCGACAGAAAATATTTCTCGATCAGTTCTACCTTAAACATAACTCTAGTTATAGCAAGCAACTAGAAGTGGTCACATAGCACAGCTTGTGAAGCAGTTCACAGAATTCATGTCTGTTTTCACACACACAATTTTCTGGAACATTTACCTTTGGGGTTGTGAATGTCTATATTTGGTCTCTTCCCAAAAGTGATTTGAAGAACATGTTGACAAAGTCCTTTGGGCTTTTTCAGTTATGGGATGAGTACAAGGAATATATGTTTTCGCTAGTGCTGAATCAGACTACAGAGAAACGGCTCATACTGTAGTTTCAAGTTTTGCATAAAGATAGTCCTTTCTGAGGACTGAAATCTTTGTTTGGGTTGAGGAACATACTGTTGAAAATTACTTCTGAACATGTTCATGGCCACTGCTAAGACTTTAGCAAAGACTAATGATTAAGGAAATCTTAATTTTTGCATAAATTTCCTAAATTTTGAGTGCTTTGCAACCTTAATAATGTTCTTTTCATGTAGTTTTGTTTGTGTGTAACATATACATATTGCATTCAGTCTTACTCCCACTGAACTCGGTGTCAAAAACACAATTACATCGATAGCAAGATTTGGCTATAATTGTTATTAAAAGCAATGGGAGCAAGTTTGGGCCCCCAGTTATCCACAACAAAAGACTGTTAAATCCTTTGCTTCACTGTTTCTATTTTCTTCAAATATAGCTGGTATATGAGTTTTCAGGAAGATTTAAAGTTTGAAGAGGTAGGAACAAACTGATTTTTAGCTACAGAGAATAAAAGAAATATTAGATAAATGTCAAAAGTCAAATCAATGTAATATTTTAATGACTTAACTCATGTTTCCCATTTTTCAGAACTTTTCTCCTTTGTCTTCAGATGAATTCTATAATTTTTCAAGCTTAATTAATTTTTAAGCCAAATTTATAGGGGAGAAAAAATGGGCCTTTGCAATGGAAGTTGGTTGCAATCTTAAATATGTAGAGACTACTTCATCTCCACAATATTCATAGATTACAAGGCCAGAAGGAACAAATGTGATCATCTAGTCAGACCTCCTCTTGATGCAGGTTATAGGACTTCCTGGAATTAATTTCTGTTTGAACTAGAGCATTGGTTGATAAACATAATAGCACTGAAGTAATCTATTTGGACTTCTTTAAGGTGTTTCACTTGCTACCACACATTTTGATTAAAAAACCTAGAAAAATATAAAATTAAGATGGTACACATTACATGGAATAAAAGCTGGCTATTTGATAGGTCTCAAAATGTAATTATAAATAGGGAATCATCATTGCGTGAGTGTGTTTCTAGTGGGGTCGGTCCTGCAAGGATCTGTTTTAGGCTATATGCTATTTAACATTTTTATCAATAACCTAGAGGAAAATAAAGTCATCACTGATAAAGTTTGCAGATTGCATAAAAACTGGGGAAGTGGAAAATAACGAAGAGGACAGGTCACTAATATAGAGTGATCTAGATCACTTTGTAAACTTGATGGAAACAAACAATATGCATTTTAATACAGCTGAATGTACTAAATACATACATCTAGGAACAAAGAATGTAGGTTATGCTTACAGGACAGTGGATTCTATCCGGGATGCAGTAACTCTGAAAAAAATCAGAGGGATGGATATGGACAATCAGCTCCCACTGACATTTATACTGTGGCCAAAAGAGATAATGCCACCCTGAGATGCAAACAGGGGAATCTTGACTAAGAGGAGAGAGGTTATTTTACCTCTGTATGTGGCACTGGTACGACTGCTGCTGAAATACTGCGTCCAGTTCTGGTCTTATTCAAGAAGGATGTTGATAAATTGGAGAAAGTTCAGAGAAAAGCCACAAGAATGATTAAAAGGATTAGAAACCCTGCCTTATAGCAATAGACGTAAGGAGCTCAATCTATCTAGCTCAACAAAGAGAAGGTTAAGGGCTGAAATAATTACAGTCTATAAGAACCTACATGGGCAACAAATATTTAATAATGGACTGTTCAGTCAAGCAGATAAAGTTATAAACTAATCCAATGGCTGGAAGATGAAGGTAGACACATTCAGACTGGAAATAAGGTGTAAATTTTTAACGGGGAGAGTAATTAACCATTGGAAAAATTTGCCAAGAGTTTTGGTGGATTCACCATCACTGATAATTTTAAAATCACAATTGGATGTTTGTTCTAAAATAAATGGTCTAGAATTTGTTTTCGGGAAGTTCCATGGCCTGTGTTATACAGGAGGACAGACTAAATGATCATGATGGTCCCTTCTGGGTTTGCCATCTATAAACCTATGAAATTAATGTGTTTAGTATAAACGTGCCAAAGTTAATGTTGTTTGAACCTTCACTTTTACAGTCACTGACTTTATGATTTAATCTGTACTTGCTTAACATTGCAAGCTTTTTTTTTTTTTTTTTTTTACATTTAATGGACAAAAATGTTAAGAGAAGATTGTGTTTGTCATAAAACTAGGCTTGGAAGGATTTGATTTTTATCAGTAAACATCAGTATATGTGAGTTTCACTGTGCACACACAAACTAATGAAAGAGTATATCCATTGATAATAATTGAAATTTACAGATAGGCCAAATGATGAAATGCTGCTTGAGAACTTATTAGAGTTTGATTTAAGGCTATTTGCTTTGAATATTTTGACATGAGGCTAACAATTTATGTTTTAATTATTATGAAGCTTTAGCTTTTTGAATCTCATCATCTACTACTGCCATTAAATAATTGTCTAACCACCCCCAAAATTTCCTGCAACTGTGAAAATTTAAATCAATAAAAATAGAAAAAAATGCATAAAATTTAACATTGCTATTATCCATCAAAATTATTTAAAAAATAAAAATTAAATTCTGCCAAGCCTGCATTAAACCTATTCACAGAGATGAGCGCTATAGTGTCACACAGTAAAGGGAGCAATTTAAACAGCAATACTGTGTTTGTTAAACAGCAGTTAAAATATTATTTTCAGTTCTCAGAACTGAGTATCTCTCTATCTTTTTATCTCAACTCTTCTAAGATATCAAGGGTGAATTCCTGGCCCCGCAGAAGTCAATGGGAGTTTTCAGTGGAAAACTCCCAATGACATCAGTAGGGTCAGGCTTTCGCACCAGAAAACACTCCTAGTAGCAAAGAACTAAAATACCCCCACACCAGTAAAGATGTATATGCTAATAAAAACAGTATGAACCAACTGACTTGCAAGTCATGCATGCCTAATTCTAGCTTGTACAGGAACACTTGTACAGTCACTCATGGACAAGGACAAACAGCATAAGCCTCAGATTTCAATACACTCGTTTAGAGAATAAAAGGTGTAGAAGTTAAGGAAGAGGAAAGAATGGAATGGGGTTTCTGTAGGAGAAAGTACAAAGTTGCCTCACGCTTGCTTTAAGAGGTGCAAGACCCAAGATACAATAAAGTGTATGTTGATATTGAACAAAGATTGTCCTCTGTGATGCTTAGTTAAATTCCACTCTCTGGAAGAAGTTACCAAAGGGGGAAAGATACATGAATAATGAAGCAGAAGAAGAGTCCTTGTTCTGAACATGTCTGTACCCATAAGCTGCAGAACAAAGTACAGTATAACTTTCTCAAACCAGAATTTGCATGCATGTCTTAAAATTGTCACAACAGCAAAGAGAATAATACCAGGAGCATGTTTGAAATTTCTTGTCTCACACTCACCAAAATCCTACCCTTAGGATTGTACATGACAACGTGTTTCTGACATTGGAAATGTATATCCCTGAAGGGTATAGGAAAATAAGGTGTGCATATAATATTTTTAAGGAATGCAAATACAACCCAGAACACATTTCAAATAATTCAGCATTTAAGCATGTTTGAATTCACGAGAGGTGAATGTTTCTTGTAGATTTACTCCTCATGTAATGTTGATTTCAACAAGGAGCTGTCCAGGTGGCCAGAGTTATAATTATCCTCAAATGAAAACTGCAATTTAGAGTTGAAAGGCACCTCTGAAATTTGGCATTGCTCCAGAATCTTAGACTTTCTTAATGCTGCTTCACATTTAATAAAAACTCCCAACACCTGTAGACGGTGCTTAAAATGTCATTACCACCTGTAATTAAATGGAGAATCCAATTACCATGGTTAACAAATCAGGTTGGCGCCTCCAATTTCTATACATTGACCACATTGACTATAAAAAAATCCATAACCAGTAAAGTACACATAGATGGATATTATATGCAGCTTGTATAAAGCTCTCTAGAGCAATTACAAAATAAAAGGTAATGAGGAATAATAAGGACAAATCAGTTTAACTGAGGTAATGACACTTTAAGAGCTCTGGTTGCAAGTTTCAATTCAAATGTGGAAAGTTCTGGAAAAAAAATTCCAGCCATCAAAGCAAAAGAAAATAAACTTCTTAAAACATATTACAGGACGACACGAAGCTAATGCTAAACCACCGTATTTAGGAATGTATCATTCTCATAGGAAGGTGAGGGAGCCATGTGTTTAAACCCTTGTATGCTGAGATGTGAATATGCTTCTTGATTTCAGCATTTCTGCTAAGAAGCTGTTTGGATCTAGCTGAATTTTTAGAGCTCTGAATCACAGCCAAACAGGTCCCCTGTAGCCACTTATAATAGCAGTTACATGAGTTACGCTGTGTTATTTTAAAAATAATTCTATTGACCATTTTGAATTTTATCATACTGATTTTGGCCCAAATCTTGTTCTTTTACTGCAGCTGTAATTAGAGAATATTAATGAAAAACAAAAGCTATATTATATAATGCTATGGGACGGTGTTAAAGCTACCGAAGTGGAAAACTTTGGAATGAAGGCTTCCCACGATCTTGTAGCACAGATGGCATATGAGATCTGTTAAGCCCTTCTGACTCCTCTGGCCCAAGATGGAGTAGAAAGATAGCCAAGGGTGGAATATCATGGGGAATGAAGTTTAAAGCTGACCCTAAACATTATTTTGCTCTCATTGTTTATGTTATAGAACAAAACAGAAGGGAAAATTAAAAGGGAAGATTGAAAATGCTTTGAGTCCTAAGGGGAAGGGTGCTATCTTCAGATTTTATTAGTTAAAAGAATCTGCTGTTGAGATTTTATATGAGTACATATTGACTTTGAAATAAATATGGTGCTTTCACTGCTATCAGCTCCATGGTCCTTAATCTCCAGATCATGACGGGCTGTGGAAATTATTTAAGGGCCATTAGTCTGTCAAGCAAATACATACTTTTTGGCACATTTAATATGTGGTTTATAGACATGATAGATCACAACAGCTTTGAGTAGGCCATTATGGTGCATTGGGTCATGGACAATCTCTATGCATAAATTAGGCTATCTACTGCATACCAAACACTGAATGGAAAAACAGTTAATTTTTCAAACTTGGTTTACATTGATTTTTATACAGAAAGGCAATAGCTGCTCATGGAGTCTCATCTCTCTCTCATTGGCCCAGACTCTGCCACCCATACTCGTGTTAGGTAGTACTTTATTCTGCTAGTAGCCCCATGGAAATCAGTAGAACAACCTGCAGGGTAAGGTGCTACTCAATGAAGATAAATGGGGTAGATTCTGGTCCTTTGAAATTAGCATCAATTCTGCCAGTGACTTCAGTGGGACTATGATTAGACACTTGATGAACACAGTAGGGTATTTTATAGGACAGTGCTGGCTTTTAGTAGGGAATAGTCATCTGAAATCACAAAACATCCCTCACACAAATCAAATGAATCCAATTTTTAGAAGTTAGAATTAAATTACTATAGAAAAAACAAAACCAAAACACCTTCTCTTGGGGTAATTTTGGAAATCACCTTATATACCTGTGTGTAGGTTGAAATACATTTTTAAAGGGACAAGTTATAGCAATCTATCAAAAATTGTCTTTTAAAAGAAATGCTGACATATTCTTAGGTATAGTGGAGATAGTGGACATCACAGTGATTACCATTTAAGCCTTGTTGGCCAAAAGACCATGCTATTACAATGAAACACTGCAATTATTAAACGGGCATTATTCTTTTGGAAGATTTCTTTCTTTTAAATCTAAGACAATGGACTTGAGTCTCTTCTCCTTTACACCCACATAATTTCATTGACTTTATATGAGTTAGGGCTGATTTTCACTAGCATACATGAGAGAATATCAGGCCTTTTGTCTTAAAAATATTCATTTCTTTTTCCCAAAGTCCCTCTTCATGTTATTGACTCCACTTTTCCATTCCATCATTCTGATTTTTCTTTCTTATTTAGCTGATTGTAAATGTTTGAATGTTTCCTGTGACTGTCCAGTATAATAGATGCTCCCATACTTCCTCCAAACACACACAAAGATGGCAAGTGAGGTAGAGTTGTTTATGTACTTAGAGCTAACACCCTCTTATCCCATCATATTTCTGTTCCTTCACTACTAATTTTTGAAACCCCAGGAGCACGGTATGCAGGTTTCCCATGTACAGTATGTAGCTGTTTAACATGCTGCTGCCACTCCGCTAGGATCAGGGTTTTTTGGTAGAGCTTAAATGTATTAAAAATACATTCTTACTTCCTTCAAGCTGATATTCCTAGTGTCTCCAAAGGAGTATGGCCTATGCACTGAGATAACTCTATTTTGCAGACGGGGCTGTGTAAAGTCTGTAAATGGAAACTTTTATGTTGAGGGTCAAAATCTCAACTTAATAAATTTTTCCCAGCCTACATGAGCATCTCAGAAAACAGATGTGGATGGAATATGAAAATGTATATCAAACATTGCAAAAATATTGGAATTTGTTAACTGTTTGGTTATTGCTTTGGTATATTTTTCAGTTACATCAAATAATGTTTTAATATGGATATTAAGTATTTTTTTCAGATTTATCTGCAAGTTGCTTTTAGCACTATTAATTCCTTCCTCCCAGCTTGCACACACAGCCATACAAAGGCCCAATACTGCCCACTCTTAAGAACATAACTTTATTCATTTGAGTGGGCTCATTGACATCAGTGAGACCTTTCATCTGAATAAAATTACTTAATGGGCATGTCCAGAAGTAGGCCCTGAACACCTACAGAAAGATGCTTTTCTAGGATGCAGAACAAAGTGTTCAAACAAACACAATAAACAACTTTTAGCAAGGAGGAACCCAGGCCTGGATGTCACTAGAGGTAACATTTTCAAAAGTCCCTTTTGAAAACAGAACTTAGGTGCTTTTGAAAAATGTACCCCAGATGCTTTTATACTTAGCAAACCAATGCTGCAATAGGACCATATATTGGGAAATCACCACCATAGCATATACAAACCTCATGAAAAACTAAAATAAAACATTTTTGAACTAATCCTTACAGGTTTTACTACTGAGATACTCTGATGTATGTTAAAGGTAAGAGATTTCCACAGCCACATAAAGCAGACTTCTAACTAAGAGTTTTGTAAGTGATTCTTAAGGGTTAACAAGCCTGGTTTAGTTTTGAAGTCTTTTTCTTTCCATAGCAATTTTAGTTTAAAATTTTTATAGTGATAATGTAATAAACACACATTTGAAAAGACAAACATCAATATCACCCTCAATCTATTGTTTTAATTCCCAATTCTTTCCATCCAAAGCACAAACCTGGCTGAGTTAGAGTGGGGTTATTAGCTTGATAGTTACAAAGTTAATAGAAACTGAATTTTAAAAGGATATCAAATTCTTATAATAGGGTACGTGGAAGGTTGCATGCTCAGTGATCCATATTGTTCCCTGAAGATCAGATCAGGGAGATTAATCTTTTCTGCTGATTAGTTTATTTGCTTTAATGCAAAGCAGTGAAAGCAATTCAGTGAAGCATGTGGCTAAACAAGAGCATTTTCTGAGTTATGGAGAATTCAATACTACAAAACTTCATAAAATGGGAAGTCTGACAACAGCCAGAACATTCAAATGTAAGTGTATAATTCTTTATACTGTGCTGCTTGAAGGCATTACAGGAAGTTTCAGACTTAAATCTTGCAAAACCAAAACCAAATGAAATGGGAAACCTTAGTTTCCTTACAGGATAGTTCATGAACACCCATAAAAAGCTTGTTCAATTTTGAATAGTAAACATGTTCATAAGAACCAAAGCTCATTTACAATTTGCAAACAGAAAAAAAAAAGGCAACATTCACCTACTAAAATACTCACTATGGACAATTCATCCTGCTCTGCTGTGGACATATAGGCCCTGATCCTGCAGACACTAAGGTAGGTAAGTAACTTCACATAAATAGCCCCTTAGAGTTCAATGTGACTAGTCACATGCCTAAAGATACTGACCAGGAGCCTAATCCAAAGTCCCATTAACTCTACAGGGCCTTGGATCAGATCCTACAAAGAAAGTTCTGACATACAGAAGTGGGCCAGTACCCACTGATTCCAGTGGCTACTGTTACACTAAGATGCATAATTGTTTACAGCATTGGGACCATAGTATTTTTTATTTTATTACTGCTCACCGGCATGATATAGGAACCTATGCTTAGGTACATATTTGAATCCAAACTCGGACACAGATGTCAAAAATATTCAAATGAGACCTTCAAATCCAAAGTCCTGTTTCCTTTGCACATCATGACACTTTTGTGAAGAAAAGAGGATTTACCTCTTCAATTTCCTGCACACTAATTGTTGTGCCACTTGCGGCACAGCAGCTGGTTGGCATCCTACCACCAGAAATGGCTTCATTTCAATAGTGTACACACCTATAGTTTGTGAAGCACTTTGGAACACTTTGCATTGAATTACGTTGTGTTTTTACTTCTCCTTTTTGCTATCAGTCAAGTTCATAGAACAGTACTGGCCTATACATTTGAAAAACAAATCTGTACATAAGCAGAATTTGGAAGAGAAGGATTTGAAATGCACTAGATTTCTTTTCCATTTGGCTTTCACACAGTTAGTCATAAATTATCATCACATAACTAGACCACAGTTTTCATAAATGGATGCCAAAAATTAGACTCCTAACTCCATGATTAGGTACTAAGGTGATCCCAAGTGGAGCTGATAGAAAAATTTCAAATGTTGACATATTCTTCTAAAAAACAAAACAAAAACAAAAAACACCAAGGATAATTTAAAAAAACCCCATATTCATCAAAAATTCATCCCATTTTCAACCACCTGGAATCCTTAGACCTACAAATCCAGGTAGAAGATACCATAAATATATATGGGAACATGCTTACCTGACTTCAGATCAATATTAAGAAATTATGGAATGGGTGGTCTGGAGGTGAAGTAAATACTAGATGTGTCAAGTTGACTGTGTAAGTCATTTGAGAGTTTAGCATGGCTGGATAATTCTGGTTTGGCCCTAACACATACTTGATATAGTTGAGATGTGCACAGGATGTGAGCAAACCTTATAGAAACAGAGCAGAGCTTGCTTTACTGCAAAATACACGTCTGCTTTAAGGGGCACCCTGGGAGTAGCCACATGTATTCCCGTACAGGAAATGGCTATATAAGTATATTCCTTTCTCCTACTCCTATATGGTTATAACCTAATATGATTTTTAAGCTCTATAAAGCTTTCAAATCTGAAATAATGGAAATAACACAATGTTAGCTACAACAGTACTAGCGGGCACTGCTACTATCATTAAATACACAATGAAGTGGGTTTTTTGTATTTTTTAATGCACTAACCATAGAAGAAAGCAATTGATCAAAACTGTTCACCACCTCTGACTAATAGTTTTGTATCTTACACGGCTACTCAACCAGCTGATGAGTGCTAATAAGCTTTACATTCTTTTTGTAAATATAGCATTTGTGCCCAACAGTACTTTTAATGCCACTGCAATAAAACCTTTAACAAAAAGAGGTTAAAAGCATTTCAAAAGCACAGGAGAAGCCTTTTACAATTTTCTACATTTGCTGTGCTTTCTCCCCTCCTCAAAAAATAAGTGGCATGCAGCTATTCTACCTGAGCTGTGATCTGATGGGATCACAACATTTAAGCATCATTAGTCCCTATCAGATCTTTGATAGGAGAGCCTTCAAGGGAAAGACAGGTGCTATAGGCGGTCCTATTGTCAATTCAGTTTGTGGCATTCTGTCCCTTGAATCAGAGCCAATGTACCATTATACTGTAATATTAGTAATACTGTGCTTCTGAAGGAGCTGACTTAGATATACTGTAGCTCAAACCAAAGTTATGGGCTAGATACAAGAAACGGTGAAATTCTAAGGCCTCCGTTATGCAGGAGGTCAGACTAGTTGATCATAGTGGTCCCTTTTGGCCTAAAAAATCTATGAATCTTTACTGATGAAACATGAAACTGGTATCCTGACCTTTTGTAGTCATGATAGATGACAGACAAGTGCTCAGATACTGTGCTGATGGGGGCTGACACTTAGATCTATCCCATGGCACTTTTTGCAAGAGTAGAGGTGTTAACTTCAGCATGCTGGCTAAATTTCTATTTGGGCATTGCATTCTGACTACCTAAAAGTGCCCAGATATACAACAACAGTATAGAAGAGAAATGAAGAACAACTTTAAAATTACAAGGGAAATGTACATCCGAGAAAAGGTAAATTCCTGGGTTGGACTTTAACTCAATATGCTAACAATTTAAATATTCTCTTTCTGTATATTCTTTGGACAGTGATTCCACCATAGCATAAGGAAGCCCTAAAAACAATAAAACTCAGTAGTTCTGTCTTGCTACGCACCTGAGGATCATAAAGCACTCTACAAACATAAATGAGTGAAATTCCACCTGGTGCAGAGGGACAGCAAGGACTATGCAGCATTTAAGAGTATGTCTACACAGCAACAAGACACCCACAGCTGGCCTGTGCTAACCAACTCAGATTCATCGGGCTCGGGCTATAGGGCTGTTTCATTACTGTGAAAACTGCTGGCTCGGGCTGGAGCCTGAGCTCTAGGACTCTGTGGGGTGGGAGGGTCCCAGAGCTCGGGCTCCAGCCTGAGTCGAGAAGTCTACACAGGAATGAAACTAGCACCACAGCCCAAGTCCCAGGAGTCCAAGTTGGCTGGCACAGGCCAGCCGTGGGTTTTAATTTGCTATGTAGACATACCCTCTGTCCCAGATAAGCCCTCAAAGTAGGGTTTAAGTATACTTTAAGTGATGCCCAGGCCTAATTCTGGCTGTCTGCAGAGTTAAGTTTCACCCATTAATGACTTAACCCTCACTGTCACAACATGCCTGTGAGGTCGGTTAGTATTATTATATACACAGCTCCTTTAAAAGTGATATCTCTTAGCTAACTGATTAAATGAGTTGCAGAAAACTCATTGATATCAGCCTAGCAGCACTGTGTGTTCAATAGGATTACTGTCTAACTAGAGGTTCATCCCCTTCGATGCTGATTGCTGTAGCTACCCTTGTACGGCTGTGCTATTTGTATGTGATGTTTCAAAGCAGATATAGGAGGTATGTGAGCTATAAATACAAGGGAAAGTGTTTTTTTTTTTAAAAGCAGGGCAACAGTAAAAACAATTTGGTAGAAATGAAATGAGTTTAATGCTTCTCTCTAAAGTTCTGTGTTTATTTCACCCTTTCAGAGAACACTCTGGAGATCACAGACTTAGAGAACAGGGGTCTCTGTGATATACGAGTTTCTGATTGTAACAGGATCCGGGTGTTTGGCCTCAGCTTCAGAGACTCTCCTGATCTGCACTGTGAGGTCACCAGGTTGATTGTAAGCAATGTACCATGGGAGCGCAAAGTCAATCAGCAATACGGTAGAACATGCTTACATTTGTAAAAGCACCTAATCCTGTAAGGATCAGTGGCCCAGATCATAGAATCATTGTACTGAATACTGATTGATTTCAATAAATTGATTTCAATAGGAATTAGGTATCTAATTTAGGATCTGGGCCTGAGTCCCCTCCTATCCAATTGTCATTACCAGGTGCAGAACACCTTCAACTCCAGGTGCAAGCATATACATTGTACGCAACGGTAACTGAAGCCAATCTAACATGATTGGGTCATAAGTGAGCCAAAGCAATATATTCTCACCATTCTTTTTTTCTGCAAGCTTTGTTTAGCTCTTTTTTGGCTCAGCTATACCCGCATTCAACGAGGCCTAAAATCACAGTATTATTTCTCATTTTGTGCATCTGGAATCTGTATGCATGGCTGTATTTCTAAATGTATTTGAATGTGAAATATAATATTTAAATCACAGTTAAAGAAGGCTTCCCTGATATAGTGACAGGATAGATTATTTTTCAAAATGAAGCTGTTCCCATCAAAAGATTAGGGGGCAAACCCTGTGCATTTACCCACACAAGTGGCCTGTTGAAATCAGAAGGGGCTATCCCCTGTTCCAAGAATAGCCAGGAGGAGGCAGTGGGCACTCTGCAATGGTTACAGCGCAGTTCTAAAGTTGCTATTGCAGTTCTGAAGCCTGTTGTAGGGTCCACTGCTCCTTGGAGGCATTGGCTGCTGGATTTCAAGTAGCCTACTCTTCTGACGGGCCTCACACTTGCCAAATCCCATCACTTAGGTGTCTCAGATGGAGGCAGGCTACATAGCACACAGTGAATGGGGACTCCTGCTTGAGCTGGTTTCCCTTGTGTAGCAGAACCATCTTGATTCTGCTTTTTCTGGGGCCCTCTGCAGCCTTGGAGGGGGAGGTGAGATTTGCTGCTAAAGGCTAAATTCTTTACCTTATTAATTAGAAATATAAATATGTGCTGACAACTGGAATTCATTTGTATCTGGCTTCTGCCTGCATACATTTTCTTCTGTAGCATCTCAATGGCAACTGGATATCAAGAGAACAAGAACCCACAAAAGCAGATTTTCTCAGCTCTACAGCTGTTGACTGCCAGATTCCTGTTCTGAACAGCACAGAAACAGAGGCTGCGCGCTTCATGGCTGATGATGAACCATTCGCAAGATGGCAAGTGAAAGTAGGAATTTTTTATATTACTAAAAGACAATTAATGAGAATATCAGTTTGTCTGGTAACTAAAATGCAGAGTAAAATATTATTCTCACCAGTCATTAAATGTACATAGAAATAGATACCTTTCATACCATTCAGGAAAAAACAAAGCAAAACAAAGTCACAATATTGTGGACATATTTTAAAGGCAAGGATAAGGTGCAAATTACAATCACTGTTCCTGGTAGTCATCTAAGATTGATGCACTAGTCTAATCAATTGTTAATCACTAGTATTTCACTTCTGGAGGCCCAGGTTCAAAATTCTGATAAGATCACAAGTAAAAAGGAATCTTGTCTCATCATGTTGTATTGTATATTTTACTGTACATCACAAGACCACTGTACAGACTGGTAGAATTGACAGTCTTTTCTGAGGTGAGCGCCAGGATTAGCACTGAACAAGCAACGATGCATCAGATGAGGACTGAAGTGCACTGGCAGAGCTATAGGAGAAAGCTTTCAGAGCACCTGCTCACACTGTGCCTGGCTCTGCTGTGACTTCAACCCCTCACTTTAATCAGCCTTAAATATGAGGTTTAGATTGGATATTAGGAAAAACTTTTTCACTAAGAGGGTGGTGAAACACTGGAATGCGTTACCTAGGGAGGTGGTAGAATCTCCTTCCTTAGAGGTTTTTAAGGTCAGGCTTGACAAAGCCCTGGCTGGGATGATTTAACTGGGAATTGGTCCTGCTTCGAGCAGGGGGTTGGACTAGATGACCTTCAGGGGTCCCTTCCAACCCTGATATTCTATGATTCTATGATTTACAGAAAATCAGTACCCTGGTGACCCTGTACCTGCTGCTTCTACTTGGGTAGTCTCACCCCTCCAACAGGACAATTATTAACTGTTATATTTTATGGAAAATATATGTGCATCTCTCTCTCACACACATTCTAGCTTTGTATTTTTCCACAAAACGCAATTTTGTCAAGGTTGAAAATCTGAGATAAAAAACAACTAAACAAACTGTAGCTGGAAAAATCCGGGAGACTCTAGGAACAATTGTAGATGTGCTTTGAAAATCATTATTATACCTCAAATGTCAACAGCAAACATTTAATAAACTAGCTACAATCCATTATCACTGCTTTCATTGCAACACAGTGCTTTGGTAACTGTCTGTTTGTAATATGGACATACTAGTTGCATGCTAAAATCCATGCTGCCCTGGTCAATGGGAGAAGTCCAGGGATGTGGAGGCCCTTAGTCTCTGTATCTATACTCCTGCCCTCTATTAATAACTAGATAGATAGATAGATAGATAGATAGATAGCCTGTGCTTCAGATCTTAAACCAGTCTCGATTGGAAATCAGGATGAGACCTATGTAAGGGGCAAGAGTACCCCACATCTGCCTACTGGAGGATTCTTATACCTTCCTCTGAAGCACCTGGGTATTGTCCACAGGATACTAAACTAGATGGACTTTGATGCACTATGGCATTTCCTATATTTGTAGGTCCAGGTTTCCCAAGATCTAAGGAGATGCTACACCCTCTGCTTGTTATGTGGGTTGTGAGGGGAAACACTGCCCACTAATGGAATAATTTGGAGGAACTGAACTTTCTGGATCCTGTGTGGCAGGCTTTTCCTTGCGAGGGTATAATTAGTAGCTCTGTGTCTAAATAAAGGGCACTTTTCACTAGGCTGATTAATTAGGTTGATAGTTTTATACCTTATGCTTACTGTGTATTATGGTTCATTTTGTTTTCTGGTGCCACACATATTCATAGTTGGCTTGTGCAGCTTCTTTATTTTTCCCTTCCAAAGTTTCCATAGAATGTTTCTCTTCCTGAACTACAGTTCAAGGAAATCTGTCTCTGAGCACTCTTCACCTACCCAGCCTTTGAGGGCAATCCTCTTAGAAATAGCTGGTTCATGGCTACCTGGTGAAAACAAAATTAAACCCTTATGTGCCAAATGTATCCAGCTGCATGAATATTATATTCCCCACACTGGTTGTTTGGTGGGTGGGTTATGAAGGAAGCACCCAGACTATAGTTTTAAAAGCCTTAGTAGAGCTGTGCAGAAAATGAATATTGTGTTTCACAGAGGATTTTGAATTTTTTTTTCATTCCTGTTCAGAACAAAAGTGAAAAATATTGAAATTCTCCTAGAAAGAAAATTTAAAAAAAAAGTTCCATTTCAACAAAGCTGATTTAATATTATAATATATAATAGAAAACAAAAAATGAAACAAAAAGTAATTTTAAAAGGAAAAACTAGATTGTTTCACTCCAAAAATATTGAAATGGGATGTTGTCAGAACTTTTTTTTTTGGCCCTTTTTCCCTCAGAAACAAAATTTCAGTGAAATTTAGCAGAGCATTTTGCTTTCAATGTAACTGCGTTTTCCAACCAGCTCGACCTCTCCGTGCTCTTTCATTTTATCTCCTCTCCTATTCATGTTTCAGGTTTTGCTTATTTCTCCCATGCCTATGCTACTGAATGTAAATTAGACAATATCAGGTGCAACATCAGTCAGTTAGTTTAGAATAATTTGTGCAGTTATCAAAACACAAACACCTATTTAGAGAATGAGATCAGAAATGAGGCTAGCCAAAGCAGAATGCAGCAATCACCTCCATCAGCACTAGTTCAGTTTTGGAGGCTTTCTTGGTATGAACATATTATTTGAATGGAAGACCAATGAACTCCAAAACAGGTGTGCCAAGGATTGGCTACATAGCTTGTGAAGCCCACATTGCTGCCAGCTTCAGTGGGGCAATAATATTGCCAGTGATGAACATAAACTGAATCTCCCGCCCGTCTACCTAAAGGGCCTTGCCGGAGATTGATCTGGGTGGTGCTCGATCTGCCAGGAGGCCACGTCAACCCCTCCTTTTGGCATTTGCCATCATGATGACAATGAGTTAGGCCATCCACCTACGTGTGGGTTGGGGGAAAAGTGGGAGGAGGTTGGTGGGTAACTGTCAGATTTGGAAAGCATGCTCTTTCTCTGATTTATTAATATTGCTAGAGCTATGTGAAAAGTTGAAACAATTATCTAAAAAAATACAACAAATTAGAAACTGAATTAGGATTCACCAGGTTGGGTTGGTGTCATAAATATAAAGGGAAGGGTAAACCCCTTTGAAATCCCTCCTGGCCAGGGGAAAGCTCCTCTCACCTGTAAAGGGTTAAGAAGCTAAAGGTAACCTCGCTGGCACCTGACCAAAATGACCAATGAGGAGACAAGATACTTTCAAAAGCTGGGAGGAGGGAGAGAAACAAAGGGTCTGTGTGTCTGTCTATAGTCTGTCTTTGTCAGGGATAGACCAGGAATGGAGTCTTAGAACTTTTAGTAAGTAATCTAGCTAGGTATGTGTTAGATTATGATTTCTTTAAATGGCTGAGAAAAGAATTGTGCTGAATAGAATAACTATTTCTGTCTGTGTATCTTTTTTGTAACTTAAGGTTTTGCCTAGAGGGGTTCTCTATGTTTTTTAATCTAATTACCCTGTAAGATATCTACCATCCTGATTTTACAGGGGGGATTTCTTTATTTCTATTTACTTCTATTTTTATTAAAAGTCTTCTTGTAAGAAAACTGAATGCTTTTTCATTGTTCTCAGATCCAAGGGTTTGGGTCTGTGGTCACCTATGCAAATTGGTGAGGCTTTTTATCCAACATTTCCCAGGAAAGGGGGGGTGCAAGTGTTGGGAGGATTGTTCATTGTTCTTAAGATCCAAGGGTCTGGGTCTGTAGTCACCTAGGCAAATTGGTGAGGCTTTTTACCAAACCTTGTCCAGGAAGTGGGGTGCAGGGTTTTGGGAAGTATTTTGGGGGGAAAGACGCGTCCAAACAGCTCTTCCCCAGTAACCAGTATTAGTTTGGTGGTGGTAGCGGCCAGTCCAAGGACAACGGGGGGAATATTTTGTACCTTGGGGAAGTTTTGACCTAAGCTGGTAAAGATAAGCTTAGGAGGTTTTTCATGCAGGTCCCCACATCTGTACCCTAGAGTTCAGAGTGGGGGAGGAACCTTGACAGTTGGTTTTTCACACATTTTGTTTTTTCATTCACAAACTCTTGTACAAGCCAAATGTTGTTGTACAAATGATTATGAATAATGCAAACAACATTTTGTTCCATGATGAATTAAATTCATTTCAAGCAGCAGAAACAGACTTCCTGACTCACCCAGTCATTTGTCTAAAAGCCCTGCTGTTTCTTTGAAGTTGATACAGAAACTGAGTCATGGTTTTCAGTGACTTTCAATGAGACTTAGGCTCCTAAGCACCCAAGTTGCTTTTGAAAATTGAACTTGAGCTCCTAAGTCAAATAGGCACTTTTACAAATTCCCTCCAATATCACTAAGTGACCAATTACAAAATGACAACAATGAATAATGAAACAAACTGTTCAAAAAACCCCACAGACTGAAAGTTATTATAATGTGTTAAAAATTAAAAATATTGAGCAATTTGGAAAAGTTATAGTTTGTTCAGAGCACAATGAACAAACAGAAAAATGAGTCCTGTGAATTGTTCCTTATATAGAGTTTGCTCTATTCTAATCTTTACCATTATTGATGTTTATTACCATGTGTACTAGTGCTGACAAAACACACACCTTGAGGGTACTGGTAAAGGAATGAAATTAAAGTTAAAATGTATTAAGAATGGTCTTTTCTTAATGGAGATCTTGCCTGCAAACAAGCAAAATCTTATAATAGAAAAAAAAATTGAAGTTTTTGCTGCCATTGAATTAAAAAATAAAGTCTTCCTTTTTTAAAGCTCTTTTCCAATTTGTGCCAATACATATCACTTCTACTGAATATGATGTTCAGGAGGGAGTTAAGTTCTTTTTAAAACTGTACCAATACATTTTCATTTCAATTTAATTTAATGTTGCTTTTCCTTCTTTTCCAGAATTTCAAATTATAAAAGCCCACGATTACAATAATTTTTCTAGTTAGATTGGTTTGTGTGGAAGTGAGTGTGTTCAAAGAGTAATGTATTGTCAGCTGAGGACAATTGCAGGCTATATTGTGGGAATATTCACTTTATCATGTTCCAAAGGAACTTTTGTTATTCTTTCTGAACTTGTGATAATTGAGGCTCTGTGTATTATTTATTCATTCATTATTTTTTCTTTATATTCATTCAATGTTTTTTGCATGACTGGATTATAAATAACATTCCCCTCCTGTGAACTGAAATACCTTATTAGCTGATGAAAGTACTTTTTTTGCTCTGGGTCCAGTGGCTCCTAGCAAAGCACAAAATGTTACTGAATAGGAGACATGTTTTTGCATCCTGCCTCTGAATTAAGTATATGTCAACAGCCTTTCAGTTTTAGCAAACTCCTTACGCACTCCATTTTTAAAGTTGATTAAAGTATTCTTTATCTCCAGGATATGCATAAAGAAGGGCCTCTTTGCTGTCTTGCCAGTGTACTTTGTGCTTTGCTAGTTCAGTGAGTGTTCACTGGATACTTTCTGGAATGTTTTTGCTTGCTAATGTTCCATACCTCTCAAGTGTCTCTCATTTTGAGAAATCTCTCACTTTAGTCCCAAAATTAACTTTGTTCCACATGAATCTGTTTTTATTGTCAAAAATTATTTATATTAGAAATAAGGAATCATGAAATCTGGGTTACAGAAACAGTCATTCACTTAATGGCATGAACCTGACAGTGTTTAAAGTTACCTGCATTAATCATTATTTTGTGCCCCTCATTTTGTGCATCACCTACAATATCTCCGATATCTGGGCTTTGGCAGGTTGAGAGGTATGGGCTACTCACAATTTCAGACTAAAATCTGCAGTTCTAAAAGGTTTACTACCTCTGGTGGTTGAATATGGGTTGCATTGCTACTGAGAACAAATGGCTGGCTGTTACTGAGCAGAATTACAGGTTGTCGAGAGTCTGTGCTGGGACGCTACCGATGATGCAAGAAAACCAAAGATGGACTCTGAATAGGAACAATAGTGATTGTGAGTAAAGTGATGGTGAGGAAATCCTATGAATCCACTTAAACAATTTTAATACATTAATTGATTGCCGCGGGAATGTGACCCCTACCCACCCACCCCCCCCACACACATATACACACACAAACTGCTCTTGGTATTTGCTTTTCATTATGGGGATAGGGTGGCAAACAGTCCAAGGTAGGATGTACTGTTGAAAAAATACAAGTGTTTTGTCTACTGAAAATATATTAAGTAACACTTCAAAGCATGGCTATTTGACAAAGCTAACAGCTATCACAAAACTTCATATCTGAGCCAAAAGATCTTTTGGTTATTAATAATGGTTTCCAGTTTGCAACATCAAGCAATTTGTCAGCTTGTAGGGAAGTAAGTCACAAGTGGTTTAATTTATCTTGTTGGCAGGTATCCAGTTCAAGGGTGCAATGGTTATGTGCTCCGAAATGAGCAGACAGTATCCATATGGAACCTTATTACTTAGAATGATGATTTTTGTATCGTTTAGATTACTAATGATGGCTTCCAGTACAGCAATTCCAAAGTTCTGACCGTGTACGATTGAGCCTGCCAGGTCTGTGAATTCCATCCAACTGGACTTTGTAAGTTAAAGGTAATTTTAAAGAGTGTAAAGGTTTAATACAAATCATTCATCTTTTTCTTAACTCTGACTCACTTTTGTCTAATGTGTGCTTTAACAGTCTTGGAAGACGAAAAACTGTTTTATGGGTCATCTGGATAGCTAAGTATTTTGTCCCCTTTCTGAAAATGGTCACACCGTTATGTGATTTGAACAGTTTCTATGTGACATAAATAGTTGATGGATTACATTTGCTGCACTTTACAAGGGATCTTACTAATTATGACATTTCCAAAAGCCCATGGTTGTTGATATCTGTAAATTGGAAATATGTATACAAGTGAACAGAACTAGGGAGAACCAGAGGTGCTGGGGTCATTTCTGATAGACAGGACTCCCTCATGCTGAAAGGATTTCTAACCAACCTCCTCTTGGGAAGAATCTTTGCTAGGAAGATTTCTGATTTCTCAGTGGGAGGTAGGCTATTATCTGTCCTCACTTCAATCTTGTAGGGATATTGTAACTACAAGTCATAACAACTCTATATCCATTCCCTCCAGCAGCAGTAGGTATATCAGGGTGTGTGCTATGCATTTTTCTCATCTAGAGATACCCTTGAGATAACTTAAAACATCTTTGCTTGCATTAAATATCTGTAAGTGCAGATATAGAGTAATATGACCGATTCAAAACTGTAATCAAAGTCTAGTGCTACATTTTAAATTGCCGGTACACCATGGAAGTGGTGAGAAAGCAGTCTACCCTTTTGTTTTCCTGTGTGCTCTACTAAATTACCTATTAAATGACCCCCTTCAAAAACCCTCTCCCCTTTTTCAGAGGATCCCGATGAATAATTTTTCAATACAGTTTTAAAACATCTTTTTGGAGGCTAAAATATTTCACTGTCCTAATCCATCTTTTCAGTTCTGATATAAAAATAAATACAATATAGGCATCGATCTTCCCTTTGTATAAAATAAGTTTCACACAGGTACATCCTCTTCTTACTTCATTTGCCTTGTTCTCATTAACATTAATCAGAGAATAATGTCTTCAGAGTTGCACTGAAAATTGCTCTTGAAACACCATATCACTTACCACAATAAAATGGCAATTCCTACCTTTCAATTTAAGTCAGTAACATAAAATAATTAAAGGGTCCAATCCTGAACAAAACCACTTCAATTTTTGATTAAAAAAAAAAGAATTAAAGCAGATACATTACAATCAAAACATACTGTAAATTATACCACTCCTTAAATATATGCACTGTTATTGTAGCTGTGTCACTTCCAGAATATTATAGAGATAAGGTGGGTAAGGTAATATATTTTATTGGGCCAACTTCTGTTGGTGAGAAAGACAAGCTTTCCAGCTACACAGAGCTCTTCTTCAGATCTGGGAAAGGTTTCAGAGTAGCAGCCATGTTAGTCTGTATCCGCAAAAAAAACAGGAGTACTTGTACTCAGAGGGTCACAACTAAATACAAAATCAAAGGATAGTTTAGCATAAGTAGTTTTTGTCTTTTTGCATTTTCCTGTGTGAGTTCATTCGAGAGCCTAGTGGTTGTCTGGTTTCACTCACATACTTGTTGATGAACTCACACAGGAGAAGGATAAAAGGTCAAAACACCATAACACCTGTCGGTGAACACTTTTCACAAAGACAGGTTTCAGAGGAACAGCCGTGTTAGTCTGTATTCGCAAAAAGAAAAGGAGTACTTGTGGCACCTTAGAGACTAACCAATTTATTTGAGCATAAGCTTTCGTGAGCTACAGCTCACTTCATCGGATGCATACCGTGGAAACTGCAGAAGACATTATATACACACAGAGACTATTGGTAGCTATTACCAGCAGGACAGTGGGGTGGGAGGAGGTATTGTTTCATGGTCTCTCTGTGTATATAATGTCTTCTGCAGTTTCCACGGTATGCATCCGATGAAGTGAGCTGTAGCTCACGAAAGCTCATGCTCAAATAAATTGGTTAGTCTCTAAGGTGCCACAAGTACTCCTTTACTTTTCACAAAGCAATCACTCTATATCTGACCTATCAGTGCTCATCCTCAAAGGAAACTGCACAACACTTTCAAAAGACAAGCCTGGGAGCTTAAATTCGTCACTTTGCTAGGCACTAAAAATCATGGTCTTAACAAAGACACTAAAAGAAAAGGAGTACTTGTGGCACCTTAGAGACTAACCAATTTATTTGAGCATGAGCTTTCGTGAGCTACAGCTCACTTCATCAGATGTTTACCGTGGAAACTGCAGCAGACTTTATATACACACAGAAATCATGAAACAATACCTCCTCCCACCCCACTGTCCTGCTGGTAATAGCTTATCTAAAGTGATCAACAGGTGGGCCATTTCCAGCACAAATCCAGGTTTTCTCACCCTCCACCCCCCCACACAAATTCACTCTCCTGCTGGTGCTAGCCCATCCAAAGTGACAACTCTTTACATAATCAAGTCGGGCTATTTCCTGCATAGATCAAGGTTTTCTCACATCCCCCCCACCCCCATACACACACAAACTCACTCTCCTGCTGGTAATAGCTCATCTAAACTGACCACTCTCCAGGTTTAAATCCAAGTTAAACCAGAACATCTGGGGGGGGGGGTAGGAAAAAACAAGAGGAAACAGGCTACCTTGCATAATGACTTAGCCACTCCCAGTCTCTATTTAAGCCTAAATTAATAGTATCCAATTTGCAAATGAATTCCAATTCAGCAGTTTCTCGCTGGAGTCTGGATTTGAAGTTTTTTTGTTTTAAGATAGCGATCTTCATGTCTGTGATTGCGTGACCAGAGAGATTGAAGTGTTCTCCGACTGGTTTATGAATGTTATAATTCTTGACATCTGATTTGTGTCCATTTATTCTTTTACATAGAGACTGTCCAGTTTGACCAATGTACATGGCAGAGGGGCATTGCTGGCACATGATGGCATATATCACATTGGTGGATGTGCAGGTGAACGAGCCTCTGATAGTGTGGCTGATGTTATTAGGCCCTGTGATGGTGTCCCCTGAATAGATATGTGGGCACAATTGGCAACGGGCTTTGTTGCAAGGATAAGTTCCTGGGTTAGTGGTTCTGTTGTGTGGTATGTGGTTGTTGGTGAGTATTTGCTTCAGGTTGCGGGGCTGTCTGTAGGCAAGGACTGGCCTGTCTCCCAAGACTTGTGAGAGTGTTGGGTCATCCTTTAGGATAGGTTGTAGATCCTTAATAATGCGTTGGAGGGGTTTTAGTTGGGGGCTGAAGGTGACCGCTAGTGGCGTTCTGTTATTTTCTTTGTTAGGCCTGTCCTGTAGTAGGTAACTTCTGGGAACTCTTCTGGCTCTATCAATCTGTTTCTTTACTTCTGCAGGTGGGTATTGTAGTTGTAAGAAAGCTTGACAGAGATCTTGTAGGTGTTTGTCTCTGTCTGAGGGGTTGGAGCAAATGCGGTTGTATCGCAGAGCTTGGCTGTAGACGATGGATCGTGTGGTGTGGTCAGGGTGAAAGCTGGAGGCATGCAGGTAGGAATAGCGGTCAGTAGGTTTCCGGTATAGGGTGGTGTTTATGTGGCCATTGTTTATTAGCACTGTAGTGTCCAGGAAGTGGATCTCTTGTGTGGACTGGACCAGGCTGAGGTTGGTGGTGGGATGGAAATTGTTGAAATCATGGTGGAATTCCTCAAGGGCTTCTTTTCCATGGGTCCAGATGATGAAGATGTCATCAATATAGCGCAAGTAGAGTAGGGGCTTTAGGGGACGAGAGCTGAGGAAGCGTTGTTCTAAATCAGCCATAAAAATGTTGGCATACTGTGGGGCCATGCGGGTACCCATAGCAGTGCCGCTGATCTGAAGGTATACATTGTCCCCAAATGTGAAATAGTTATGGGTAAGGACAAAGTCACAAAGTTCAGCCACCAGGTTAGCCGTGACATTATCGGGGATAGTGTTCTTGACGGCTTGTAGTCCATCTTTGTGTGGAATGTTGGTGTAGAGGGCTTCTACATCCATAGTAGCCAGGATGGTGTTATCAGGAAGATCACCGATGGATTGAAGTTTCCTCAGGAAGTCAGTGGTGTCTCGAAGGTAGCTGGGAGTGCTGGTAGCGTAGGGCCTGAGGAGGGAGTCTACATAGCCAGACAATCCTGCTGTCAGGGTGCCAATGCCTGAGATGATGGGGCGCCCAGGATTTCCAGGTTTATGGATCTTGGGTAGTAGATAGAATATCCCAGGTCGGGGTTCCAGGGGTGTGTCTGTGCGGATTTGATCTTGTGCTTTTTCAGGAAGTTTCTTGAGCAAATGCTGTAGTTGCTTTTGGTAACTCTCAGTGGGATCATAGGGTAATGGCTTGTAGAAACTCGTGTTGGAGAGCTGCCGAGCAGCCTCTTGTTCATATTCCGACCTATTCATGATGACAACAGCACCTCCTTTGTCAGCCTTTTTGATTATGATGTCAGAGTTGTTTCTGAGGCTGTGGATGGCATTGCGTTCCGCATGGCTGAGGTTATGGGGCAAGTGATGCTGCTTTTCCACAATTTCAGCCCGTGCACGTCGGCGGAAGCACTCTATGTAGAAGTCCAGTCTGCTGTTTCGACCTTCAGGAGGAGTCCATCTAGAATCCCTCTTTCTGTAGTGTTGGCAGGGAGACCTCTGTGGATTAGTATGTTGTTCAGAGGTATTTTGGAAATATTCCTTGAGACGGAGACGTCGAAAATAGGATTCTAGGTCACCACAGAACTGTATCATGTTCGTGGGGGTGGAGGGGCAGAAGGAGAGGCCCCGAGATAGAACAGCTGCTTCTGCTGGGCTGAGAGTATAGTTGGATAGGTTAACAATATTGCTAGGTGGGGTGAGGGAACCATTGCTGTGGCCCCTTGTAGCATGTAGTAGTTTAGAAAGTTTAGTGTCTTTTTTCTTTTGTAGAGAAGCAAAGTGTGCGTTGTAAATGGCTTGTCTAGTTTTAGTAAAATCCAGCCACGAGGAAGTTTGTGTGGAAGGTTGGTTCTTTATGAGAGTATCCATTTTTGAGAGCTCATTCTTAATCTTTCCCTGTTTGCTGTAGAGGATCTTGATCAGGTGATTCCGCAGTTTCTTTGAGAGCGTGAGGCACAAGCTGTCAGCATAGTCTGTGTGGTATGTAGATTGTAATGGATTTTTGACCTTCAGTCCTTTTGGTACGATGTCCATCTGTTTGCATTTGGAAAGGAAGATGATGTCTGTCTGTATCTGTACAAGTTTCTTCATGCAGTTGATAGATTTCCACTCCATACGGCTAAATGCAGTGCCTTGCATAATGACAGGTTTCAGAGGAACAGCCGTGTTAGTCTGTATTCGCAAAAAAGAAAAGGAGTACTTGTGGCACCTTAGAGACTAACCAATTTATTTGAGCATGAGCTTTCGTGAGCTACACTGTATTTATGGCTTATTACAACAATCTACAACCCACTAGCCCCCCTTTGTCCTCTGACAACAGGGGTGTTAATGGGCCACTTCACCTTGAATGGTCCCAGGCTTAGAATATGTGCTACTTATGCTAAACTGTTTGATCTTGTATTTAACTGTGACCCTCTGAGTACCTTTCCCAGACCTGAAGAGCTCTGTGTAGCTGGAATGCTTGTCTCTCTCACCAACAGAAGTTGGTCCAGTAAAAGACATTACTTCATCAACCTTGTCACTGTTTCTTCAAGTTTTTTTCCTCATTCTTGTGTTTTTCAAATTCTGAAGTATGTACATTTCCTCAGGATTCATGCCTCCCCCAGATTATAATAATTTCTACTGTAAAATTCTCCACAAGACTGTTTGAATTTGGCTATAAAATGCATTAAACCACATTCTAATTACCCCTGCTATAATATTTCTTTATAACACCTAAATTGCTTTTAGGAAAGGCGTTTCAGTGAGTGAATATTTTATGCAAGGCCATTTCACATTTTGTGTTCCTCTTCTATGGAGCCCATTCATCACCACATTATCACATCAGAAAAGTACTCTCCTTTTTCACCAGAACCAAGTCTAATTCCTCAGAAAACAACAATATAATGAAGTCTTCTTATCCTCCAAATTATAATGGCTAAGATCCAGGTCTTTCTTTTTTAGGGTACTGCATGAAAATCCTTTCAGTTCTTTTATTTTACAGAATATTCACAAATTACTATAATGTAATATATTATGTAGTATATTGTAAGGATTCTGAGAAACTAAAAAAAGATCCTTAGAAAAGACAGGATTCAGTATATGAACCAATCGGAGAGTAATCCCATTGTCTTCTATTCGTGTGTCAGGTAGAATATGGCCTTATGTCTGAATTTGGAACCTTATGCTGGTAATACACTTAGTGAAGAAAATGAGATTAACTTGAATAAGGACTGAAGGACTGGGCTCTAATATTTGAGCGATGTCAAAAAGTAAAATGATTAAACTTTAAAGAGACAAAGTCTAGTTTGAAATGTATGCTTCAGGAATAACTCCACAATAAAATTGGTGGTTTGGATTCAGTGACTATAAAACTCAGAGATTTAGGGCTACATTCAAAAAGGGGTTTTAGGCATTCCAATGCTAAGCAGTATAATGCCTAACTTTTATGCACTTTGCTGCCTAGTGAATTCTCAGTCCCAAGTTAGGGTTCCAGGCTCCCTATACAACGCATGGGGAGAGTTAGAAGTCAACACCTAAAGTGGGAAGCCACCAAAAGCTAGCCAGAAGGCCGTGCTGAGGAGAGGAGTGTGACCAATGCCCCTCCCCTCAAAGAGAGTTAGGTGCCTCACTCTACGTGGGATGAAAGTACCTCCCATCACTCGGGATTCACAGCTGTCAACCATCTCCTGGAGTTACATGTAAGCCAAATCAATCTTTTCTCACAAAAAAAATGAGGAGGAGAAGGAGTTGGTGGAGGAGGAATTGATGGATCAGGAATCAGGGCCTGCAACAAAGCCAGTCTCAGGGCTACCTAACAAGCGCTGCTGACCTGTAGTAGGCTGCCTGATTGGCTACACTGTCTGATTGATTGGAAGAGTCAGTAAAGCAGCTCTTAAGCCCTGCAGCAGCAGCAGCATTTCAGTAGCTCCTCGAAGCATTTGTCTATGGCTGTTATAGCTCCTGAGCCTGCTGGTTCCCTGCCTTGGATCCAGCCCTGCCCTGGCCTTGCCTTGCTCCAGGTAACCTGGCTATGCCACTCAGCTCTGATTCCTGACTTTTGTTCTGATCCTTGATTCTGGTGTCTGGCCTCTGACTTGGTTTCTGACCCTCAGCTCCAATTCCTGGCTACCGACTCCTGCTCCAACCACTGGGCCTGATTTGTATTCCAACTACTAGGCATGTCTATGTCTCTGACAGTTTGAGCAACCCAGAACCCACAAACAATAAGGAAACTACAGCTGATATGGTGAGTATGGGTCCTACAAAGGCCAATATCTCTATGATGGAGATATACACCTACACACCTTTCAGACCCAGGTTGCCTCCCCGTAGGCACAGAATGAGGTAATGCAAGCTCAAGCCATTCCGCCTTCAGGTCTAACCCTTGCTCCCCATAAGGCCAAGCTCCCTCTGCCTGACAAGTTCTGTGGTGATCATGACAAATTTTGTGGGTTCCTAAATCAGTGTTGGCTCCTATTTCTGCTATTCCTGCAGTCATACTGCTCTGACCAAGCCCGAGTAGGATTGATTATCAGCCTACTTACCAGGGAGGCCCTGGCTTTGGGCATCTCCACTCCAGGAAAAATCAAGACTCATTCTGGGACAATTCAAGGACTTTGTTCAAGCTATGATGATGATCTTTGATGACCCAAGTCGCAAGCGTATTGTCAAAGCCACACTTCAGGTGTTGCAGTAGGGACACAAGATAGTTGCTAAATATGCATCAGAGTTCCAATGCTTGGTACTAGACACCGAATGGAATGAAGACACAGAGTTTTCATTTCCAGCTCAGCCTAAACAATTATATTAAAGATGAACTGACATGGGTGGAATCCCCATCTGGCCTGGATGCCTAGTCAGTCTGTGCATCAAGATCGACAGCTGCTTGACTGAATAACACCAAGAAAATGGATGGTCCTCCCAGCTCTCGCCAGTCCCACCAGCTCCAGCCCTCCCCTTCCCAATAGTCCACAGCAACACTTGTCCTCCAGTACCTTGGTGATGGCCAATCAGAGTCCAACACAACTCTGACTCCGTCTCTGGCTCTGGCACCCAGAGATGCCTGACACCAGTTTAGAGGCTGTCATAAATATAAAGGGAAGGGTAAACACCTTTAAATCCCTCCTGGCCAGATGAAAAACCCTTTCACCTGTAAAGGGTTAAGAAGCTAGGATAACCTCGCTGGCACCTGACCAAAATGACCAATGAGGAGACAAGATACTTTCAAAGCTGGAGGAGGGGGGAGAGAAACAAAGGTTCTCTCAGTCTGTGTGTTGCTTTTGCCGGGACCAGAGCAGGAATGCAGGTCAGAACTCCTGTAAAGGGCTAATAAGAAATCTAGTTATGCGTTCGTTTCTGTTTTGTTTAAATGGCTGATAAAATAAGTTGTGCTGAATGGAATGTATATTCCTGTTTTTGTGTCTTTTTGTAACTTAAGGTTTTGCCTAGGGGGATTCTCTATGTTTTGAATCGGATTACCCTGTACGGTATTTACCATTCTGATTTTACAGAGATGATTCTTTTACTTTTTCTTCAATTAAAATTCTTTTAAGAACCTGATTGCTTTTTCATTGTTCTTAAGATCCAAGGGTTTGGGTCTGTGTTCACCTATGCAGATTGGTGAGGATTTTTATCAAGCCTTCCCCAGGAAAGGGGGTGTAGGGTTTGGGAGGATTCTGGGGGGAAAGACTTTTCCAAGCGGGCTCTTTCCCTGATATATATTTGTTAGACGCTTGGTGGTGGCAGCAATAAAGTCCAGGGGCAAAAGGTAAAATAGTTTGTACCTTGGGGAAGTTTTAACCTAAGCTGGTAAAAATAAGTTTAGGGGGGTTTTCATGAAGGTCCGCACATCTGTACACTAGAGTTCAGAGTGGGAAAGAACCTTGACAGAGGCACTGGTGGACTCAGGTGCCTCAGACAATTTCATGGACCTGGAGTTTGCCCAAGCACATAAGAGTCCCACCAAACGCAAGGACTCCCATGAATTAGTGGAGTCTATATACACGTTACTCCTTTCATCAGGACCTATCACATATGTAACAATGCTTGTTCTGGTGGGACGCAACCGAGAGTGCCAATTCAGGACAAATTGCTTAAAGCAGGGCAGTTACAGCCCAAGGCTGGGGTTTTTCCACCCCTAAGGGAAACAAAACCAGCCAGACAGAGAGACTTTGGTTTTAAATGGAATAAATTACATACAGTAATGGTAAAGTTCTTAGTTCAGGCTTGTAGCAGTGATATAATAAACTGCAGGTTCAAATCAAGTCTCTGGAGTACATCCACAGCTGGGATGGGTCATCAGTCCTTTGTGTAGAGCTTCAGTTTGTAGCAAAGTTCCTCCAGAGGTAAGAAGCAGGATTGAAGACAAGATGGAGCAGCTGCAGCAGTCTTTTATCAGGTGGCCTCTCTTTCTTTGTTCCAAAGACACATGCAAGAAAAAACCTTAGAGTTCTGTCCATAGGCATGATCCTGCATACCTTGCTGAGTCACAAGGTGTATCCACCTTCTTTCAATGGGTCAGTTGTATAGCTGATGGTTCTTAATGGGCCATCAAGCAGGCTAGGCAGAGCTGACACCAACTTGCCTGAGGTGTTCCCCAGAAGCATAGTGCAAGTTTGAAATACAGACAGTATAGAGCCAATATTCACAACTTCAACTACAAAAATGATACACCTATACAGATAGCATAATTATAACCAGCCAATCATAACCTTCCCATAGACATCTCACACGACAACCTCTGTACAATATTTTCTGAAAATATATAACAGTGGTTGCAACAGTGATCTATATGGTTACAGATTTTGTCAATAACATCACAGCCCACCACATGGCTCCCTTAGAGGGAACTACCCTTTGAGGCCCCAAGAAATTCTCCAGTTCGGGCTAAGTTGTGCACTGCATCCACCAGTTGTCCTTGGACTCCCTGCTAGCTCATTGCCCACGACCCATCCATCCCCTGGTGGTCAGGCACGGTATGCTCTGACTCCCTATTTCGCCAACAATCCTGTTTTTATTGTGCCAACCTGGAACCAGCAACTCTTTTGGAGCTTACTTGGTCCTCCACAGAATTCAGAGATGTGAAGAGAAAATCCAAAGGTGACCCCAGCACCTCCCATGACCTCCCCAATGGCTCCAGGATTTCCTATTAAATATCAACACCTTGTTGGCATATTTAACAACAAGAAAACTTGACACCCGACCACCGCATTGCAGCTACACCTGCCCCAGCAATCTCCATCTGGGAGTAGAGTTTCTCTTTGGGTGCATTTAATCCCTCTCCAAAACTGAACCACAGCCCCCCCCCCCCCACCCCTCCCAAGCTATATCGAGGAAAAACCTGCAAAAGGAGTTCATTCACCCCTCCACATCCCCAATGATGGCCGTAATCTTCTTTGTGGTGAAGAAAGCTCCCTCCATCCTGGTGTGGACTACTGATCTCTGAACAAGATTACAATTTTAAAATTACCCTTTACCACTCATTAATGAGTTGTTGAAAGACTTTGCTCCATCAAGGACTTCACAAAGTTGCATCTCTGCAGAGCTTATAACCTGGTGCAGATCTGGGAAGGAAACGAATGGAAAACCACCTTTCATACCAGGTGTGATCACTTTGAGTAGTTGGTCATGCAATTTGGGTTGTGCAACAGCCTGGCAACCTTCCAGTATTCAATACATTTGTTATTATTTACATGGACGACATCCTAATTTTCTCTTAAAGTCAGGCCATCCACAGTCATCAGATGTTCACATTCTTGGAGACACACTGCCAAGCCACCACAAGTTTGATAAAGCCACAGTAGAATTCTTGAGCTATATCATCTCACCTGAAGGACTTACCATGGACCTGCACAAGGTGGCAATAATATCTGACTGAATCATACCCCAGGATGTACATGGGGTGCAGTAATTCTTCAGGTTCGCCAATTTCTACAGGCAATTTGTAAAAGGATTCCCTTGCATGGTTACACCCATAATGGTGCATGTAGAAAAGGGGGGCTGGGTTGCCTGGTCCATCGAGGATTAGTCAGTCTTTGATTAATTGAAGAGGTCATTCACCTCGGCATCCATCCTGATTCATCCACCAAGCCATTTACAACTGAGGCTGATGTCTCGAATTTTGCTATAGGTGCTGTATTGTTTCAACACACAAGCCCCACAACCAACTCCATCCTTGTGCCTTTTATTCTCAGAAGCTAACCCTATCGGAAAAAATTATATTTGGGACAAGGAGATACTAGCTATAAATGTAGCTTTCGAGGAGCAGTGCCACCTCCAAGAAGGAGCCTGATTCCCAGTCCAAGTCCTGATGGACCACTAGAATCTGGACTACCTCTGGACTGCTAGACACCTTAACCAACACCAGATCCGCTCGTCCCTTTTCTTCACTCGTTTGACTTTGTGGTAAACTATCATGCAGAGATGAGAAATGGAAAAGCAGATGCCCTATCCCACAAAGACAAATATCTTAAACCTGGTGAAGATCTCTCTACCACCATGCTCAAGGTGTCCAACTTTGTCAATCAGATGATCAACAGCAGTCTTACATCCACCATCCACTCTCTGATAACTCCTTCATAACCCAGATCCACAAGACACTGAACGCTGCAGGTACCCAACCCAACTTCAAGTTCCTATTTTAGAATAACCTCCTTAGTCACAAGGGTTGCACTTACATTCCAGAGGAACTAACTAGGCTTCAAGTATTGAAACAATGCCTGCATTTGCCACTTGTGGACCATTTTGGTCAATTCAAGACCTGGCATCCGGTCTCAAGAAGCTTCGGGTGGCCACTACTATATCAATAAACTTCATTAACTGCCATGATCCGAGGACATTCAGTAATCCTGGTTGCCATCGACCTTCTAACAAAGATGGCCCACTTCATCCTATGCTGTACAGTTCCTACCACACAGGAGACAGCTTGGCTTCTCCTGGAAAATGTTGTCTGCCACCAAAGTTTACCGACAGGCATTATATCAGACTTGGGACCCCAGTTCATCTCCTGATTATGGCAGGAATTTCTCAGACTCCTTGGCATCAAATTCCTCCTATCACATTGTCCACCTATCACCCGCAGATTAATTGGCAAACAGAGAGAGTCAATCAAATCTTGGCACAGTGTCTTCACTGTTTTCTGAGTTATTACAAGAACAACTGGCTTCCCCTGCTGTGCTCTGCTGAGTTCGCATGTAACAATAAATTCCATGCCTTAACCCAACATAGCCCATTCTTTACAAACTATGGCTTTCACCCCTAGTTCCGCACAGACATACCTGTAAGTTATCCAGTACCAACCGCTGCAGATTTAGCCTCCCATCTATACAAGTTCACCAGCAGATCAGGGGAACACTTGTAGTTTGCCAAAGAAGCCTATAAACACCATGGGGACCAAGACCGTCAGGCTGCTCCAATCTCGGCATAGGAGACAAGGTGTGGCGCTCTGCCCAGGATCTTAAATCGAGCCACCCATGCGCCAAACTATCAAAACCTGGGCTCTTTCAGGATTATACAATGAATAAACTCAAAAAGAAAAGGAGTACTAGTGGCACCTTAGAGACTAACCAATTTATTTGAGCATAAGCTTTCGTGAGCTACAGCTTACTTCATCGGATGCATTCAGTGGAAAATACAGTGAGGAGATTTATATACACACAGAACATGAAAAAATGGGTGTTATCATACACACTGTAAGGAGAGTGATCACTTAAGATGAGCTGTTACCAGCAGGAGAGCGGGGGGAGAGGAGGGAGGGGGAGAAAACCTTTTGTAGTGATAATCAAGGTGGGCCATTTCCAGCAGTTAACAGGAATGTCCGAGGAGCAGTGGGGGGTGGGGGAAATAAACATGGGGAAGTAGTTTTACTTTGTGTAATGACACATCCACTCCCAGTCTCTATTCAAGCCTAAGTTAATTGTATCCAGTTTGCAAATTAATTCCAATTCAGCAGTCTCTCATTGGAGTCTGTTTTTGAAGTCTTTTTGTTCTAATATTGCGACCTTTCAGTCTGAAATCGAGTGACCAGACAGATTGAAGTGTTCTCTGACTGGTTTATGAATGTTATAATTCTTGACATCTGATTTGTGTCCATTTATTCTTTTACATAGAGACTGTCCAGTTTGACCACATTGCCATGTACATTGGACAAACTGGACAGTCTCTACATAAAAGAATAAATGGACACAAATCAGATGTCAAGAATTATAACATTCATAAATCAGTCAGAGAACATCCATGTCCTGGATCTACTGTTAGAACTCCGTCAGTAATACTCTGAGAAACTGGGCCCTGAGGAGGCGCTCTTGAAGGGGAGGTACTGTCAGGATTCAGTGCCTGCAGCACAGCCTGTCTCCAGGCAAACATAATGAGGGCAGCTGGCCTCTAGTAGGCTGCTTGACTGGCTACTCCATCTGGAAAAAGGCTAATGTAGTGTAATGGCTAATGTAGTGTAAAAGGCTAATGTAGTGTAATGTAATGGCTACTCCGCCTGGAAAAAGGCTAATGTAGTGCCAATCTTTAAAAAAAGGGAAGAAGGAGGATCCTGGGAACTACAGGCCAGTCAGCCTCACTTCAGTCCCTGGAAAAATCATGGAGCAGGTCCTCAAAGAATCAATCCTGAAGCACTTGCATGAGAGGAAAGTGATCAGGAACAGCCAGCATGGATTCACCAAGGGAAGGTCATGCCTGACTAATCTAATCGCCTTCTATGATGAGATTACTGGTTCTGTGGATGAAGGGAAAGCAGTGGATGTATTGTTTCTTGACTTTAGCAAAGCTTTTGACACGGTCTCCCACAGTATTCTTGTCAGCAAGTTAAGGAAGTATGGGCTGGATGAATGCACTATAAGGTGGGTAGAAAGCTGGCTAGATTGTCGGGCTCAACGGGTAGTTATCAATGGCTCCATGTCTAGTTGGCAGCCGGTATCAAGTGGAGTGCCCCAAGGGTCGGTCCTGGGGCCGTTTTTGTTCAATATCTTCATAAATGATCCGGAGGATGGTGTGGATTGCACTCTCAGCAAATTTGCGGATGATACGAAACTGGGAGGAGTGGTAGATACGCTGGAGGGGAGGGATAGGATACAGAAGGACCTAGACAAATTGGAGGATTGGGCCAAAAGAAATCTGATGAGGTTCAATAAGGATAAGTGCAGGGTCCTGCACTTAGGACGGAAGAACCCAATGCACAGCTACAGACTAGGGACCGAATGGCTAGGCAGCAGTTCTGCGGAAAAGGACCTAGGGGTGACAGTGGACGAGAAGCTGGATATGAGTCAGCAGTGTGCCCTTGTTGCCAAGAAGGCCAATGGCATTTTGGGATGTATAAGTAGGGGCATAGCGAGCAGATCGAGGGACGTGATCGTTCCCCTCTATTCGACATTAGTGAGGCCTCATCTGGAGTACTGTGTCCAGTTTTGGGCCCCACACTTCAAGAAGGATGTGGATAAATTGGAGAGAGTCCAGCGAAGGGCAACAAAAATGATTAGGGGTCTGGAACACATGAGTTATGAGGAAAGGCTGAGGGAGCTGGGATTGTTTAGCCTGCAGAAGAGAAGAATGAGGGGGGATTTGATAGCTGCTTTCAACTACCTGAAAGGGGGTTCCAAAGAGGATGGCTCTAGACTGTTCTCAATGATATCAGATGACAGAACGAGGAGTAATGGTCTCAAGCTGCAGTGGGGGAGGTTTAGATTGGATATTAGGAAAAACTTTTTCACTAAGAGGGTGGTGAAACACTGGAATGCGTTACCTAGGGAGGTGGTAGAATCTCCTTCCTTAGAGGTTTTTAAGGTCAGGCTTGACAAAGCCCTGGCTGGGATGATTTAACTGGGAATTGGTCCTGCTTCGAGCAGGGGGTTGGACTAGATGACCTTCTGGGGTCCCTTCCAACCCTTATATTCTATGATTCTATGATCTGATTGGTGGGAAGAGTCCACTGACCAGTTCTTAAACCCAGCAGCAGCAGCTTGGTGGTTGTCAAGGGTGCGATAGCTCCTCCTTGTTCTCTGCCCTGCTCCTGCCATGAACGCCACCTTGCCTTACTCCTGGTAATGAAACTCTGATTCCTGACTTCGGCTCTGGCATCTGGGATCCTCAGCTCTGGCATCTGACCTCTGGCTCCAGTTCTGACCCTCAGCTCTGATCCTGACTTCAGCTTTGACCCTTGGCTCTGGTATCTGGCCTTTGATTCTGGCTCTGATGCTGACCTTCTATTCCTGGCTGCCAACTCCTGCTTCAACCACTGGGCATGACTGCCCAGGTCCCAGTCTCTGACGCTGGGTCTCCCAAGTGAGTGCCTTCACCACTGGAATATTGCGGGGTGAAGCTTCCTCAGCTTTTCTTATTGAAGCTGCTACACGTTGCATGGAATAATCAATGCTCCCTGGGCCAGAGAAAGAGTGAGACTCTATAACCCAGTGATTAGAGCACTTACCTGGGATGTGGGAGAGTCAGGTTTCAATCCCTACTTCAATGACTAATTATTTATACTAAGTGGAACTGCTTCATCAGGAGATATTGAGGGAGATACACCCCAAAAGGATAGGGTTTTGTTTGAAACATATCCAATAACCAGTGTACATAGTCACGATGGAAATTCAACATATGCCCTATATAGAGATGAAGTCCACATCCAATTGACTAAAATTAATGATGTTCACTGGGACTTAGGCTCCTAAGTGACTTAGGTGCATTTGAAAATGTTACTGTTGGTTAAAATAATGTCATGGAAACCTAAAAAATAAAATGTTTCCTTACTACATTTTTATTTCATTCTGTACTGGGTTGTTATTGCCATTGAATTTTATTATTATTATTTCAAAAGGAATGGACAGAAGCACTTCATTTTTTAAAAAACAGAGTAAAATTCCAGAACGTCAAAGTTTTTAGGAAGTGCCCCTTAAGTGTTTTTATGGAGCTTATTTTTTGAGTGTCACCACATAATCATCATATTAGCAAGCCACAGCTGGTGGTAATAATCACATACAGTACATACACATTTCTAGGAAAAAAGATGTGTTCTATCAAATTTGTCCATGACAGTGACATTGCAAGTTGCCTAGGATAAGACAGACACTGCTACTAGGATCTTGCACTGAATCTGGAAAACTCTTTGGTGTTTCAGCAATGTAAAGATGCACTGGTATTCTCCCTGGGGGACAAAGTGCTAGCATTTAAATTGTTTTTCTCTATTCCTAGAGAAACAGTAGATCATGCTTACCTCAAGCAATTACTAACTGCTAATTTCTGTCATTTTTCTGGTCTTTTTCTTTTTAATTTATTTATTTATTTGGCAGGAAGAGACTAGTAACATAGATGGACTATGCTACAGTGAAGGAGATTCAAGCCCTACTAGTTCATGTCTTCTCCGTGAACCTGACACTTCGAAATTCACGTGGTCTATTAATGAAAGTAAGACAGATTTTTGTAAGATTTACAGGCATTTTGGTAAGAATGCAGTATTACATTCATTAAGTTTTAAACTGGGGCCTGATTCTGTAATCTGTGTGCATTGCCTTCAGCGGGTGTTTTGTGTGCACAAGGAATACAGGATTGTGATTGTGTATATGTGCTACACATATATATGCAAGTTTCTGGTTCTAGGTTGAAACCTGGCAAAACTTCACAGAACTTTAAAAAAAAAAAAAAAGCCAAATAAACAACCCCCCCGAAAACAGGATTTTAGGAACTATCCACACAGCAAACACTTGAGATTTATCATTTCTGCAATACTGAAAACTGTTAGCCAAGGGGCTGCTGGTCCCAAAGACATCCATGCTACTCTCAAGAGTACAGGCTTTAAAGAGAAACCACTCAAGGAAAACAATGTATTTGAAACACCAATGGAAGCAGATTATTTTGGGGTTTTAAAATGGGCTATCAGCTAAATTCTTGTAGGTGTTGCACAAAGGTATCTAGGAGAAATCCAACAATCTGAAAGTGGAGCAAAGGGCAGAAAACATCCACCCTTATTCCTCTCCACAAAACCTACAGGTGCCCCTCTGAGGCCCCCATGACAGAAGTCATGGTGAAGGCTTCTGAGGCAACTCCTAGGGATTAAGGCCTGCAGTCTACATTTTTGTGTATGTACCCAAAAACTTGATATAGCCATTACCCAGAAACCCCTTGTGCAGATTATTCATGCTCCTAACAGCAATGATTGTCATGGGTTTATGTTCATGGTCACACGTGTGCGTGCACAGCATTATTATTGAACTGTTGTTGCAATAGATAAATGCATTGGTTGCGGAGAGCAATTACATGTAGACCTAGCATTTGATTCTGTGTTGGTCTTCTGTAAACTTGGTCATGTTGTAATGCAAAGGGTCCACCAGAATATTGGGGGGGAACAAACTAAACAAATCATACTATATGTTATCATGTAGAGGATGGCTGAGGGATACCTGTAAATGCAATGGGATCATCTAGAGAACAGTGTAAGATTTAGATTTGGATTTCTGATGCCCTAAAGTATTGGAATTGGGATTTTGGTTTAAGCTTTAGTAAAGATAGAAGTCCTTTGTGAAATCTGGACACAGATCCTTGTTCAACCACCCCAAGTTTCAATAGTGCCAAGGTCCATGATTGGGACTCAGTCCCATGTCCAGAATTGCTGAGACACTTAGAGAAAGTAAATAGGGCGATATTTTATATTCATATATTTGGATAGAATGAAACCCTCCATGTAAATCAAAAACACTCCTCTTTACAGTCTGTTTCAGGAACACCTCATTTCGTGTGCCTCTGTTTTTGTTAAAAGAAAAGGAGTACTTGTGGCACCTTAGAGACTAACCAATTTATTTGAGCATGAGCTTTCGTGAGCTAGAGCTCACTTCATCAGATGCATACCTGTAAGACAGACTAACACGGCTGTTACTCTGAAACCTGTAAGACAGACTAACACGGCTGTTACTCTGAAACCTGTAAGACAGACTAATATGGCTGTTACTCTGAAATCTGTTTTTGTTACTTCCTCTTGTAACTCTCCATCCAATTAACACCTTTTGTGTTTATCTGCAACTGCATACCCATTGAGCATGCCATTGATTGCTTCTGGCATAACCTTTATGGGCTTAGTTGTTTTGAGTGTTTGTGACATAAAAGATAAATGAATAATAGATAGAAGCTTTCAGCAGTTATGCCATGACAGTCTGCTGGACAAGCAACTTAGGTTTGATAGCACAGCAAAGACAAATGGAGAATCCTATTTAAATAATTGCATAATGTAAGACATGCTTTGGAAAGCAAAGGCTGAAAAATTGATACTCAAGAATAAAAGGATAGTGCTGATTCTGCTCCACATGCTGTTTACCAAAATTTATTGCAAAGATGCATCCAGTTCTTATGAGAGATATAGATTTAAAATACCAGACTATGAAATGAAATTAATCTTCATATATATTGGAGGGTTACTCAAAGCTAAACATACCTATGAATGAATTCCATTATGACATGATTCTTTTAAACATAAAAAAATGTAAACTTGTACTGGTGTTTAAAAGAGAGAAAGGATGGGTTTGAGTTTAAGACACTGAACTAGGACTCTGGAGGTCAGGTCAAATGCCCAGCTTTGCTACAGACTTGCTGTGTTACCTCAGGCAAGTGAATTAACTTCTCTATGTCTCAGTATACAATTTTTATAGTTGGGATAATAATTCCTTTCTCCCACCCTTTGTCTTATCTATTTCAATTGTAAGATCTTAGGGGTAGGGTCTGTCTCTTATTTTGTGTTTGTACAGTGCCTAGCTACAAGGGGCTTTAATTTTGATTAAGGCATCTAGTCACTACTGAAGTACAATAATAATGTATATGAGATCAAATTGTGATACCTTTAATCATGTTGACAAGCACCTTATTCCTCAAGATACCCATTGAAATCTATGGAACTACTCAAGGAGCAAGGTAGTACTGAAGTCATGAGTTAATGGTATCAGAAACGGTTCAATGGGCTGGTTGTTTAATTTACAATACTTTTTCTCAAAGTTGCCTGTTCAATTCATTTGTCATTCATCAATTTGGCAATTAGATTACTTAAATTTAAAATATGAATTACATATGCTATAAGTATACACATATATTTGTATGTAGTTATAATTTTTCTTGTCTTCAATGCCTATAATACACCCCTGGAAACAAACAAGTTTCAAATTCAAATACAGTCAACTAGTATGCAAAGAAATCATCTTTAATCACACATTCACAGATGTATACAAGGCATGTAGACATAGAGATTTATTGTATACTTCAATATGCAATTTTTCTTACAATAGATAAAAATATTAAAAATCCCTGAAAATAATTAAATCTTAGAAATCAAGGTGATATTTGACTGATGAAGTGAAGGGACAGTATCCTCTTCAGAACTCTGAAATGCTATTGCATTCATTTTGTTGTAACTGATCTTTCCTCTTCCAGGTAAAGAGGATTTGTTTCAATTTATTTCCTTTGTGCTCCTTATAAGGTAGATCCAACCACGTGGGCAATATTCACTCATCCCTTGAAAAAAGTTTGCATTTGCAAATCACAGCATCAGGCTTACAAGAGCTTGCAGCGTTGCTTTCTGAATTTGTTACTTTAAACCTCTTACTATAATATCCTATCCTGCATGTTTTCACAAGTAATACGAATGTGTTGTCATTTTCTGATTTCTACATTCTCAGTCTAGCAGTGTGTGTAATTCCACGGACAAGTAAATGGTCAAAAGGTAAGGGAGGTGTCATTTGACACATAAAAATATATGTATAGAATTATAATTTCAGTGATGTCATCCTCTGTGGTGTGGTGGGAGGGACTCACTGCATCCCCCCAGTTCCAGGTCCTACGGTTGATGGAAATTTTGATAATACAGTGTCATCAGAAACAGATCAACTTGGGTGTCATTTAAAGCCCTTTCTCCCAGGAGCAGATGGTATGAAACATAACAAACACAGAACAATTATGTAGATATATATTCAAGAAAATGTGTAAAATATAATTTAAAAATTGTTTTTTAACAGTCATGTCAAAATGCAGCCCTCACAAAATTAAACTGTGAGCCTTGATCGACAAGTGTGCCATCAGTTAATGCTCAGAACATGATACCTGATCATTTTTTAGTGTTTCAGATTACTGTATATGGAAGGAGAGCTTCAAAGTGATTTGCCATCATCAGCAAAAGAGAATTGGTTCAGTGGTAAAGATGATCAGCTTTGTTTATTATGCCAAAAGAATTATAATGAGGCACTGGTTAAGACATCAGCAACCAGCCAGAAATTTCTGGAATCCATCCACAAACGGTATGCACATAGTTACCTGACATACATTACACAACTTAATTAGTTACAATCCCAAAGTAATTTATCACAGAATTTTTGTTTTTACTTTGGTCTTGATCATTTTTAGGCATCAATGGGGAGATGAAATGTAATGACTAGGAACTGAATCTTTGGAGAATATGACCACAGAGGACCTGGTTACACACAACTCTCAGTGGCACTTTACATGCTATAAGAAGTACACCCATAAACTGAATCTGGCAAGATTGGAGAGGAAAACAGCAAGCACCAGGAAACATTTGAAGACGATGGGACAAGTGTCAGTTGTGGGCAAAACTCACTTTATACTAGGTCCCATGGTGTGCATTTTGGGAAGACATCTACATCTTCTGCAGTAAGCCAGAAGCCTGAAGGCACCCATTAAGCACAGTTTCAACATGTGAGACAGATGAGAAACTGTATGAAGCTGTCACTTGTAGTGAGACAACCCTAGAACTCCATCAAATTTTGAATGAATCATTAACTGTAGCTGGATGACTTTCTCAGTAGTAACCAAGCAGCATTTTAGGTGCTGTTTAATGCCAAGAAAGGGCAATTTTAAAGCTACAAAATGAGATTACTCACACTGGCAACACATTTGTATATGACAGAACTGAGCTTATTAATATGATGAAAGCAGTCTTCTGTGATGAGATAGCTAAATATGTCAGATGAATGGATATCTTGGGTAATGAATGAACGAAGCCTCCAAAACCCAAATAATTATCCAAGACTCCATCAATCTATGGGCACCAATCAAGAAGAACAGACTTAAACTGGGCTCTAGTGCAAAGAAGAAAGTCAGACTGAAGGTGTCAGGGACTATTACAGAGCTAATCACAGATAGGTCATTGTTTGTTTTTCGTGTCCAGATCTCAGCATGATGTTGTTCTACATGAGACTTGGGAGAATATGAGTTTTCGGTGGTTGCATGATTGATGTTCAAATATGACAGAACAATGCACATAACAGACAAAAAGCAAACTAATGGACATCTCACATGATCTTCCTAAGCCAGTGTCTACTGACAACATGATGGGTACTTTATGTCAGCAGAGGCCTTTCAGCATGGATGGTATGCCTGAGTACAAGCTCTCAACAAACTAGAAACTGTTAACGCCTGCTGAGATTTGGCTGAATACTTCATTAGGATGCCACAGAGAAAATACTGGACCGATGACATAGTCCACCTCGTGTTTGACACGCAGGCAGAGGAATCAATTAAAATTACTCCATGGTATTTTACCTGTCCAGTACAAAATCATTGGCTCATCAATCGTATCCAATGTCACATTGAAGAAACTACTCTCTCATACTCACAGGAAGGTCGAGTTAACTGCACACCTTGCAGGAATTGCTCAAAGAATTTCATTGTTGCGTGGCATAAGGAAGCTGCTGCCTTGCACTTTTCCTTGAAGTTTCTTCATAGTTCCCATGAGGAGGCTGACACTAAAATTATCTTGCCATCAATGCCAGAGAGAGCGGTGCTACTAAACTCTGGATTTTTTGCACAAGTCCCAGATGTTCTCGTGCTCTCTGTGAGATGCTCCCAAGACTTCAGCTTTTGTGCCTGCTGCTGGGGAGCAGAACCTTTTATATACCTCAGGGATGTGTTCCTATCACTCGGATCATTAAAAGCTACCACACTGCCAGGTTTCCACACCCTTTCAGGGTATGACCACTACTGGAAGGTTGGTTGGAAAGACCAAATTGTCTTACTGGAAGGCAGTTGATTCAGCCTCCAATGTCTCTTTCCTCACTCTGAAGGTGCACAGAATGGCTGAGACAGTTCCTGATGAGGTCATAAATGAACCGTAGGCATTTATATGCCAAAGCTTACCATTTGAAGACCAGCATTCCAACACTTGCAGAGCAATGTTAGTGGATGTTTTCCAAGAAGTAGACAGACAGCAAAAAATTGCCATGATGGGGGATGCATTTATACCTGCTATCAAGAGAGCAAATTATCAAGCAGGGGAGAGGCTCTGGAATGATCAAGCACATCCAAAACTACCCTTCCCTATCGAGCACAGATGGGTCTTGGAGGACGGACTGATCACACCTGTTATGTGTGAAATACCGTGCACTCCCGAATCAATCCTTCAGCTAATCAAACGCTCCTGTGCAAAGACCAGGTACTCATGACCCTGCAAATGTTTGGCCAGCTGCCTGCCTTGTACAAAGATGTGTGCATCTGGCAGAGACGAGGATCAGCATGATGTGTCTAGCTATGATGCCCTAAACTCAGATGACACTGCTGATGACTTTGATGAATAAATGTTTTCAGTCCTGCATGTCAAGGCTAACTTCCCTAGGATTACCAAAGATCAATGTCTTTTTTATGTAAGCAGTGCATCTCTGTGTTAAAATATAATTAAATAAACATTGATTTTTAAACATTGTCTTGAATATATATCTACATAATTGTTCTGGATATGTCATATTTGCCACTATGTTTGTAGGAGAAAGGGCTTACGAATGATACCCAACTCGACCCATTTCCAATGACACTGTATTATTAAAATTTCCACAAACTGGAGGATCTACAACTGGAAGCCCTGGGGGATAATGAGTCCCCTCCTCACCATGCCACAGAGGATGACACCATTTTTATGAATCAAATAACACCTCCCTTACCTTTCTATCACTAACTTGCCCACAGAATGAGATTTTACTACTTTGAACTCCCAGACTATGTTATAGTGCTGAGCTTCACTCCAATAGTCACTAAAGCTCAACAACCTCACTAATCCACGTACTTTATAACACACACATTAAACCCACTTATTAATATCAATGTATAGCTGATTGCTTCAGGGAGCTCTCATATTCCTAAGACTTCATTATATATATTACCAAATAGCACTTGTATATTATTAGCAGCAACTGGATGTTCCAGCCAAGATTTGTGCCCCATTGTGATACGTCCTGTCTGATGCATAGTTAGAAACAGGGCGATCACATTATAAATAGAGCTGCATGAGCCATACATATAGAAACAGCTGGCTGAAGTTTCAGGACTTTCAGGTCTTTGCCCCTATTAGAATTACAGTTACCACTTCAGGTAAGAGATGGGGAAAGGGAAGCAGTGGACGGGTTTTCATATTGGGACTGCTCCCATATGTCCGACGAATCACAAAAATGATGAAGGTTCCATATGAGTGATGAACCAGTTAGAATGGAGGAGGTTGTGCTTTCTGATGGAGTACAGCACTTTGTTATCTCTGACATCTACTTTACTCTTATCATCAGCTTTAGTTCACTTAGTCTATTTACCACATTACTTAAAAAATATTAATGTGAATATTTAAATTGCAGAAGTCTGAATGTACATAATCGTTGTCTCGTTTCTGCTTTTTAGACAATCTACCTCCTGTGTTCCAAGTCCCTTCCAGCCAGCTGCTGACGTTTATTGGTGAGAATTTTGTTTACCAGTTAATAGCAGTGGATCCTGAAGGGTCGGCAGTGCTATTCATCTTAGAGGCTGGGCCACAGGATGCCACTCTGTCTCCTGCTGGCCTTCTTATCTGGAAAGTCGATTTGGAAGAACCGCAGATCTTTGAATTCTCTGTGTCAGATGAATGCAATGCACAAAGCAGATACTCTGTTGAGGTAGGAGGGGAACGTTAAGAAAAAAAACCTGTTTATCATGCTATTGGTTTAGTGCAGTTTCCATTATGGCTAATAATTTGTTACTGTCTTAAAAACTGAGACTTCAGCTATTTCTTAGTAAGTGCATATAATCCAGTATGGCAGTAATGATCAATTAATCAAATAAATATCTCTGAGAGCATAGAACCAATATATACAATGAACAGGAGCGGGTTCTATTGATTGCTATTTGAAAGAACACTCTTGCACAGCCTCTTAATAGTTCATTAATCGGCTTTAACATTCACAGTCTGCATTTGGATCTTTGAAAAAAGCACATAACATAAAAGACCAAGTTTTAGCTCTAAAGGGGAGATTATAACTCATTCTCAATTATATCTTTAGAGGGTACCTTGCTCTTATGTCATTACTCCACTTTTGGTTTCTCGTACATTGTTTTGTCTTTATTGTAAGGTGCTACATTAATCCTGTGATAGCATGAGCTAATGAGATGAATGAGGTGGGGTGCAGACTCTTAATATTAGAGCAGTTTTGCTAATAATGGATAATTGTTGGAGATGCTAATGAGACTCACATGCCTAACAAAGTTTTAGCCAAAATAATCATCTGTAGAGTTCTTAAAGAAATGGGGAAACTATAACTTAGTTATCAGAGGGGTAGCCGTGTTAGTCTGGATCTGTAAAAGCAGCAAAGAGTCCTGTGGCACCTTATAGACTAACAGATGTATTGGTTGTTACTGTGATGGGTGTATTAGAAATGTATAGCTAGATTTTATAGAGAGAATGTTTCTTTATTAAAATTCTTTGAAATCTTGTCTTTGCAAGTACACAGCATAACTGCACTTGAAGCTGTTCTCTTTACTTGGAATAGAGACTATCTAGGGAATGCATGCCTGCAAAGACATTTGTTAAAGAATTAGTGGTTAACACTAAAGGCAGGCAAGCAGTTTAAAAGATTATTTATTTCTTCATTCAAAACTAAGGAACTAAGGAATTCTGCCCTCAGATACTCAATAACAATTGCTATTGTAGCCAACAGGAATTTTGTTTGCATATTTGAGGTTAGACTGTGCCCCTAAATGATGGAAGCTAAAATCCAGCTTTCAATAGTATAAATAAAAAGCCTTCACTGTGAGACTAGCTCTATGGAAATAGTACATTGGTTAGAAGGAAGTTTTTATTAGTAATGGATGGGAAACAGATTTAAAAAAAAATTTGCATCCCAAATTGGGATGAAAGTCAAAATCTCAAAAATTTTCACTCATTTACAAAACAACAACAAACATCAAAATATCTTGTTATATTAATTTCTATACGTTTTATGTTCATTACAGCCTTTCCTTCTTTTTAACCTTGTTTTATTATAAATTAAGTCAAATTCCTAGATGCAAAGTTGTTTTTAATGAAAAATGTCATTAAATGCTTTAAAAATGTCAAAATTGGACATTGACAATTTTGACATTTTTTGCAACATTTTTTTCAAGTCAAAAAATTCATCAAAACCAGTGCTTTCCAGCAAACAGTTTAGATTTCAACAAATCAGCATTTTTCATCAAAAGAAGTGTTGTTGACATGTTCCTGACAACTCTACTTTTTATAATAATGTATCATGAGTTTGCATTTCAAGTCAAACCTTAAAAGGTAGCTAGATGCACCTTTTCTCTGTGATTATTCAATAGGAGAAACATATTTATGACTCCCTTTTGCCTTCTCCAGGTTTTAGTGAAGCCTTGCAGCTGCATGAATGGTGGATCATGTGTTACCAATATTAACTTCCCTCCAGGAATTGGTGAATATCTCTGCATATGCCCCAGTGGATTTGATGGGAACTTTTGCCAGGAAAATATAAATGACTGCAAACCAAACTCATATGGGAGTGGCATTTGCATGAACAGTGTAGATAGCTACATTTGTAAATGTCCAGCTGGTTTAAAAGGTAACACTTCACTGCTTCTAACTCCTATTTGATCTGATAAGGAGTGTGGGGTTTTCAAACGCAGTGTAGGATGTCCACAAACATCTGTCAAGCGGGCTGCATGAACCCTCTCTTTGCTGCCATCACTCCCTTTCTTAGCTTAAGGCATGTGGACAGCCATTGGTTGTCGGTGCTGAGGGAATCAAGCAACCGAAAGCTCCAGCCCATTGAAATCAGAGTTGAGCCTGTGGTGTTATGAACTGTTCTGACCTCAGTTCATCTCCTTCTAACTCCCACTCCGTCATCCAAGCAAGAGAGCTGGGAAGCCCAGAACAGGCAGGTGGTCATCTTTATGGGCTTCTGGGGCTGCTCTAAGCTGAACCAAGGAGCATTGTCAATGCTGTCCGAGAAGGAGCAGAAAGGGGGCAGAACTGAAAATGGGTGATAGAAAGGCGACTGGAAAGGAGATGACTGATGTTGGGAGAGAGGGAAGAAGAGCTGAAAAGGGCATGAGAGAGATTAAGAGGTTTATTGTTGTAGCAGAACCACACTACCCTACCTGAAGCTTCATTAGTCATCGGGCCTTCGTCAGGCGTAACACCTCTGGGGTTCCCAGACATCTTGCTCGCACAGTGTACTCTTCTCTGCCTGGCTAGCCATCTCTTCTGACCCCCATGTAGGACATACAGAGCCATTGTCTCACCTCTTCCTGGTCACCTTTTTGGGTATCTGCTGCTGCAGACGGTGACAAACAAGCGGCAATGCACATTCATGACAGCACAAGCACTGCAACTGTGGATGGCTCTCATGCAGATGGCATAAAGGAGAAAGACGTATTTGACCTTTCATTTACCAGGAGCAAGAGACTGTGGGGGCAGGGTGAGACTTGAAAGCACATGAGGGAAGGAATGAGAGAATGCAATGCAGGGACAGACACAGATGGGAAGCTGCAGGAAATGCAATGAAAGGAAAGAATGAGGTAAAAGACTGAAACATGGAAAGAGATAGTATAAGCATCAAACAAACAGTGTAGGCTAAAGGACAGACATAGCTGAACCTCCTACAAAGGATTTAGGCCTTTGGTTTTGATTTGCAGTGAATAGTTCAATCACTTGTACAAGTGAGCAGGTAGATGCAGGAGGAATTTCCATCTCTAGCTGTTATAAAGCAGATCTTCACCTGGTATAAATTGTTACAGTTTGATTAAAGCCAACAACGTACACAGATCTACACCCGCTGTGAACCAGGCCTGGTGACTCTTTATGATCCTATGATCTCTTTTTCTGTTTTAAGTGGTTTTGCTGTTACAGTAATTTTGGGCATGGGCATAATTCTACACTCTTTGAGAGGATACTTAAATAAACCCTGGAGTGTTTGCTGACAAACCAAAGTGGTCTCAGAGGAGTATTTACAATACAAAATAGTACGTGTACCAAATTGCTAAAATTACTTATCTCAGATGATATGCCTCTGTCATTTTCATTTTAAGGTATAAGTTAGAGAAAGATAAAACTAAGCCAGCCAGCTACACACATAACTTCCTGTTGCTCATAAAAAGATTCAAGTCAGTTGCTTACTCTGGCTAATTGGAAATATTGAGATGTTGTTGAAAAACTAGAGTGTGAAAGCACATGAGAAACCTTACAAAGAGATTAAACAAAATGGACAGTACACATTATGTTGGGAATGCACTTTACAGAAGTTCTTATTGTTTTGATATTTTGCGTGTCATAGCAGGAACTTTCTTCAAGAATGTTAATATACGGTGCAAGCCAATTTCAAGAATAGAAAAAGAACTAGAGAAATGTGAAAAAATTGAATTTAAATGTTTGCACCAGATAAGAAACCTTGTTGAATGAAGTCACTTATTTATTGGTAGAATAACTACAACACCACAGTGGCAGCAAAAGCTTCCTCCAATATGGCTCACCCCTGTTCTCACCAAGTCTTCAAATACTTATTCCTTTGCATCGCCCCTGATGCTACTAATATGGTAGCCATTTATAGCTCTGGAACAATACCACTCAGGTGCCTCTGTGTTTCACAATGTCTGCTGAATCAGCCATCAAAGAGTAACAACTTTCAGTTGCTGTCAAACCATGCCAGATTAAAATCTGTTGTCTAGTGATGAAAGGTCATTACCATTCTTGAGCCTGTGTCTCCTGGAACTAAACCACGTGTCAATGTGGATACTCACAAGTTCCGTACTGAAAGTTACACTCCACTTTCAAAAATTGAAACAATCAAGTTCAGACATAAAACACACCCTAATGAAATAGTAGTGGCTGCTGTACACTAGAAAACTGCTGCCCTAGTGTTGGAAAGGTGACTAAAAGTGGGGTCAGAATGCCCAAATGCACAGTAGGCCCATGGAAAAACCTGACTTCAGTTTAGGAGGGAGGAATATCCATTTTCAGCCAAAGCCAGCCAACAGATTTTACTAAACCCGTCTGAAAACCGAAGAACAGTCATGCAAACCCACACCCTCTCTTTCAGCAATTCCCTCACTGCTCCTGCTTGTTTTCTTCTAAGCAACTGACAACTGTAAAGTTGCAGCAGGAATGAAGAAAGATATTTCTTACTGAGACATGACAACTTATATTTTTGAGGCTAAAAAACAGCCTAGGATTCCCTTTGCTGGCACACAAAGAAAGCACACACATATTCATGCTATAACCCAGGATCTTCTTTCTCAGCTTCCTTCGTAGCAAACTATGCACTAGCAAATAAGATCCTGGGGGGCATCTCAGCCCCCTTCCGCCTCCCTCCCCACCCCTCCACCCATGCTGTTAAAGCTCTGTCAAAGCACTTCACCAGGCTACATACATTGTACAAACTCCAGTGTTTTAGTTGGAAACTGGCATTCTCACTGCAAGTTCTGGAGTAGGGAACAGGGAGGGGGAAGTAATATGCCAACTCCTTAAATAAAATAAATGGGATTGCAAAAGAGTGGGGGCTAAAATGGCGGGGGCAATCCAATAGGCAAGTCAGCAATACTGTATATTGATCAGTATTAGGTTACGCCTCATCTAATATCTTCATTAATGTTCAAGAAGATGGAGTAAATGACATGTTAATGAAATTCACCAATGACCCAAAATGTAGAAGGATACATGAACAGCAGTGCGGAGTGAGAAAGGGCTTAGAGAAAGTTAAAAACATGGGCAGAAAGTAAATTAAATGAGACGTGGAAAAATGCAAGCCAATGTATTCGGGGACAGCAAATTCAGATAGTAAGTGAGAGAAAGAAATCTTGAAAGAAACCTGCTATGTGAGACTGAGTATGGAAAAGAAATTTAGAAAGGGAAAGTGTAGGATGAATATCTAAAATATACCCTAAGAGTGAAGCTGATTGGAATCTTCTATTTGGCTGGAGAATATAGTCTCCCAAGGAGAGTGTGAGAAACCTCATTACTAGGGACTTTTAAAACTGGGTTTGATAAAACATTCAGAAACATAGTATAGGGAACAATTCTTCACTGGGCCCAGGGAGATGGATTAATTGACTGTGGGCCTGATTCTGATTTCATTTTCACCGGCATTAATCAGGAGTAACTCTAGTGAAGTCAATGAGCCTGATTCTCCACTGAGTTGCACCAGTTTTATCCTGCTGCACTCATTCATGTGGAGAGTCAGACCCATTGGTGTTATATTAGTATATGAGAATAAAGACCTATGAGTCCATGTGAACCAGCTTGTCTTCATAAGCAGCTTGCTGCTTAAAAATCCTTATGGGATATTTTCAGTATGATTTAAAGAACACTTTGCTTCTACTTATATTTTGTTGGGACAATGGATAAACAGCAGATTGAAGAATAGCTAACACTTAATAATATGTTATTATCATGACTATAAAGCCATGGATGTATGATTCATGTCTGTTGAAGGACACACCAGGTTTCACTGATCACATTTTTTTCTTGGACATTTATATGCAATATACATTATTTTTGCTGTATTTTCCTGACCAAAAAATACTTAAAAAAACAAACAAGCAAGCAAACAAACAAACAAAGCAACAACAAAATAAAGAAATAATTGAGTAAAACAGAAATACATCTCAATGTTTTAATAGCAGGTGAAAAATTATAAGCAAGTGAAGCTTAAAACCAGCTGGGAGGTAGATGATTTTACTTCAGGGCAGGTTCTGTGACAACAATATAAGCTCATCCTGGATGTTGTGTTTATGTCTCAATTCCCCAGAAAGCCATCAGTAATCTAATGAGAAGGCAATGCTATCATGCTCAAGTGACAGCACCATTTTAGCAACAAATCTTTACAAAGGATAGTGAACAGGTAGTAGAAGCAAAATGTTAACTCTTTTGAGAGTTTCCCAAATGCCACTTCTAGAGAAGAAACTTACTAAATACAGGATGCATTGTTAAGTAGCTGTGATCCAAGTGAATTATATCCCTGCATTCCTGAGCGTGACATCAGAGTCTCAGGGCTTGTCTACACTACCACTTAAATCAATGCAATTTACATCGCTCAGGGTGTGAAAAAGCCACTCCCCTGAGTGATGCAAGTTACGTCAACTTAAAGTGGTGTCCACACTGTGCTATGTCAGTGGGAAATGCTCTCCAGCCAACATAGCTTCCACCTCTCATTGAGATGGAGTAATTATGCGAATGGGAGAGCGCTCTCCCATCAGCATAGCGTGTCTTCACTAGATGCGCTACAGCGGCACAGCTGCATTGGTGCAGCTGTGCCAATGTAGTGCGGTAGCGTAGACTAGCCTTCAGTGAGCGTGGAAGTGAGAATGGGAATAGACATGGGCAGGAGCTTCTGAAAAGTCTGAGGAAAGAGCCTTCTATCTATCTCAATTCACATCACAAATATTAATTCATTTCCCTTCAACACGAATATTGTCCTCTCTCTACTGATGACAAAACCAAAAAACCTCAATATCCACTGACTGGGAATAGAACCCAGGTATCTAGAATCCAACCTCAAGTGCAGTAACTTAATTACAAAACCACCATGGATCCATCTATGAAATGAATAGTCCCTTAATTATTTTTAGAAGCCTTTTCTAATTTTATACTATTTCTCCAGTAATGGAACAAACTTTAGTTTCTCTTACACTACATAATACTCCCAGAATCCCTCAGTGATATTATAGCCCTATAATTCAAAATGGTCAGTTACTTATTCTTCAGTATATTTAATAGGATCACACTCAAGAGTTTGGTCCTGCATCCCTCAGTGGGTCATTTCTCCGTAAATACAAGGAGAAGGATATTTCCCTTCTCAGAGTTTCATTGTTTTTTCTCTCTCAAGAGATGAGGGAGCACGGTTTGCACAACAACAGCAGCACTTTCAGCCTCCACATCTGTCGAGGGACCCATTTGAGGCCAGCATAATCTGTCCAGAGTCCTTGTTGCTATTATTTGTATTGTAGCCCTGCCCAGAGGCACCAATCAGAATTGAGGCCCAACTGTTCTAGTGACCCTACACACACAGTAATACACAGTCCCTGTCCCAAACACCTTTCAGTGATACCACTTCTTCTGCTTCCCCACCACGCCTAGGCCATGATATGCTACAAACTTTCTGGATACTCCACCTGAACCTTAGCTACCTTGTCCATATGCCCCTGAGATGGTCAGGTGCTATTTTAAGCCCAATGCCATTACCAGTTATATTAACATATCGTCTTTACGTTATTATTAAAGTAAAATACATTTTTAAAGTCTGATTCAACTTTTCATTTACATTGTTTGCCTTTTGCAATTTTCTCAACACAGATTACTCAGGATCACTTTATTTATTGGATGGTCAGTTTAACTAGATGGTCAGTTTCCTTTTTAGGTTCCCCTGAACTGGTCCAGTGCTGTAAATTTGGGGATGTAAAGACTGCAGAGAATGCAAGACGCAGACTCTATTTGAGTTTTACAGTCGTTTATTATTTTAGAACACTTAAACTCTGCCCCAAATTTGCTTTGAGCGTGTCCCTTTAAATTACATTATAAGAACAGAGCATGAAAATTTCCAAAAACCATCTGGTTGTTTTGTAAGATTTGTTCCAAGCAAACCCTATTGGGTTGACAAGCAACAAGCTGTTAATAATATGGCTCAAATAGAAAACAACAGCACAATACATCAGAACATGGCTCTCAACATGCTAAAGTCCAAATGGTGACACTGAATTTTTAAATAAATGGCAAAGATCTCAGATAAATGACATAAAAAGAAAAAAAGAAAAAGCAGAGACGAAAGCTTCAAATGAAGCTTCATTTTCTTAAAATGTCTAAAGTTTTCCACGCAGTTTCAAGTTCAACAGTTCTGATGCAAAAAACTGACAGTAATAATAAACAGTGAGATAACAGCAGATTTAAGTGAGACTGGGGACTTTGACTCGAAAATGAGTGATGTACCCTGTAATGAGTTTTCAAGAGTCTACCTGAACATTTCAGCTGAGGAATAAACACAGATCCTTCCTTCTTATTAACCTCTCCTTTGTTTTTGCCACAGGGCTTACTTGTCAGGAAGAGGTGAACGAATGTGAAGAGAATCTTTGTTTTCCTGGAGTGTCTTGCATAAACACCTTTGGATCTTATATATGTGGAACTTGCCCCAGTGGAATGGAGGGGGATGGTAAATCTTGCAGATGTAAGTGTTTTGCATGATTTACTTATATAGACAGACAAAAATTAGGGTCCAATTCTGTTTACACTGAAGTTAATGGGAGTCTTGCCACTCACTTTAATGGGAGTAAGGTCAGGCCTTTAAATACACAGATCAGGCTACTATTATATTACCAATTTGACTATTCTCATATTGGGCTCTGTTAGCTGTGGGTTTTTCTGGTGTTTGAAATCTTTGTTTTAATGCACAGCCCTACAGCATATCCATGATTACACAGACAGTACTTGGAAAATAATCTGCCTACCTATTGCCATGGCGTTTGGTCCCTGGATCTGAGTATGTGTGGTTCCCTCCCCGCTCCTCTAGCCTACTCCACAACGGTTTCCTCCATTGAAGCCATATTGGGATGAATGCAGAGCCACCTCCATGGTGCACATCGGTTGTGGAGTCATCTATAAAAGATTGCTCTGTTCCCATACTAAGGGATAGTGTGGAGCCAGGGCCGGCTCCAGGCACCAGCGTTCCAAGCACATGCCTGGGGCAGCAATCTTAAAGGACTGGCAGTCCGTGCATCGTTAGGGCGGCATGGTTTTTTTCACCGTGGCGGCATTTTGGCGTCAGCTTGTATCTTCACAGTTCCGTGGTGGAAATTCGGCGGCAGCTCCCTTCTTCAGGCAGCAACTCGGCGCGCTGCTTGTGGCGGCAAAAAGTGTAGAGCCGGCCCTGTGTGGAGCTTAAATGGAGAGAAGGCACTTGTGCAAGCCCTTTGCACATAAGTGAATTTCACCTGTATGTCTGCTGAGTGTTTGCATACTGGATGCTATCTTCAGCTGTGCTGCTGGATTTATGCTTGGCAGAACTGGAAAGGTACAGAGGAAGGCAAAGGTGGCTCTGTGTTCCTGGGAGCAGCCAGGAGCTACACCAGCCCCAATTAAAGCAGCTTTGAAGCAGCTAGAACATTCTCCTAGAGACAATTAAGCCCTCTGTGGACCAGTGGAGTACACTGGGCTTCACTGCCTCCTCCAGCACTGGAAAGCCACAGCCCCCAGCTGGGCATACAGCTAGGACAAGGAGAGGTTTTATAGAAACGCAGGATTACCCCATGTTGAGAAATCCTCATCAGTCTCCTTGGAGAGGCTTAAGGTCATTTTGTGCAGCTCCAGTAGCGCAAAGGGACCGTCCCAGGTGCAAAGAATCTGATCTACTCTGTCCCTTTACTTTTTTCATTTGTGCATTGTGGCAGGGCGCTGCTGGGGAAGCCTCAATCAGCTCCTGCCACTCCAGCCCCAATAAAAAGAATATTTTTGGGGGGGAAATAAATCAACAATTGAAATTCGTTTGTAAGTGTTTCCAAAAATTTCAAGCAGTACGAGACAGACTTGCCAAGACACCTACTCTTTCTTTTGTTGATTATGAAAGAAAGCTGCTGGGTATTTCTATACACGTCTATAATAGAGGAATGTTGAAATCAATGAGCTGTATTGTCAGGTCTATTGACTCTTCCTTCAGTGAAATTTACACTTTTCTCGGACATAAATGTTTGCTATACATTATTACTCCATCAATTTGAGTAATTCCAATGCTGCCGCTGTGTCTGCTTTTTTTTGTTGCGTTTTTGGTGTTAATTTGATTAATTGTGTGAGGGGGAAGAGATTACATTAAAAAACAAACCTTTTTCAGTTTACATTAAAAAACCTTGGAACAAAAAAATAGGTATTCATTTGCATTCTCATTCAGTTCTTCCAGTCATGTGACAATTTTAAAGAATCAGAGTCACTTTCCTCTAGCACAGAGCAAGGAGCTTTATTGGAAAACATATTATCTCTGTCTCTGCTTCACTGTAGAGTCTCTGCCTAGAACTTCACATAGCTCTTCCAGGCTTCCATCTATAGATTGAGCCTGCACACACACACTTCCCTGATCAAGCTAGCTAATATGAATCCAGATGGACTTTACTGTCCCTAACTCATTCAGGTAGTTTCCCTAATGTGTTCAGGAAATTAATATTTTTAAAAGTCTCTAATGATCAGTCCTTTCATTTTACATCTCTGTGCACGGTGTACAGGAGTATCCAATGTGCGCAGCTGTAGAATCAGCCCACAGACTTTTACTACATAGCTTGCAGCTGTCCTCGTTTTCATATAGAAGTATGGGGCAGAGAGATTATAGATCCCAGCATTCAATCTAGATCTGAGAAGCCAGGCCACATTACACATCGGAACTTGTGGACCCCTTAACAGCTACATCTCTATGACCACTATGCATATTGGGTGTTTTTCTCATTTAAGCAAAGTTTGGGTAATTTGGGCTTAGTATATATTTTCTTATAATTTTTGTACTGAAGTCCTGATGACTTTCAGCAGCTGACTCATCTGCTTTGCTTGCATTTGTTTTATGGTTGGCTTCTAGGATAAACAAAGGTGGGGGTTACTTGATTTGCTGTTACTGTTGGTTTTTATCATCAATCACAGCTAAGCTCTAACACCTTGCTACCCTGACCTCCATATGCTTTCCTATCACAGATGAGGCCACTGCTGACATTACAGAAGATTTCATTACTGATAATAATAATGCCAAAGGTGAATTGAACAAGATAGAGGGTGAATGGCCAATGCAACCCTTAGAGGCAAAGAAAGCTCCTGCAATTAAGAGTGTTAACGGTAGTGACACACATGGTAAGTATGTAAAGTTATGCTATGCCATGACATTTCTTTTCAGATTTGCAGTTTATGTACCAAGACTTCATACATTTTACATCCTTATAATCACAAATAACTGTTTCCAGCACATCACAATAAGACAGAGCCAAATGCAAAAAACAGAGAACACAGAAATGTTGCATTATTACTGGAAAATGTGACATAGGTACGGGAACTATTAGTGTGGATAAGATTCATGGTGGATCTTTCAGTTTGGTGGCCAAACCAAAACACAGTAAATATAAAAATAAAAATTGTTTTGGGTCAAGCAAAACATTTTGTTCAACCCAAAACAATTTTTCACCCTTTTTTAGTTTAACTTAGCTCTCAGAGTTTTCTTTTTTCTATTTTTTTTTAAGAAATCTAGCTAAATTTCACAATGAAATGTTGTTTCTATATGTAAAGTTGAAATGTTTTATTTTAAAAACATCAAAACACTTAGACTTAAAAAAAAATTCCTGAGAAAACCATTCACCAAATTCAACCCAAGTTTGGGAATAGTTTTGGTTGACTCAAAACTGTATTATACAGTGAATAAACTATTCATCCAGAAAACTTTCTCCAGCTCTGGATGGGTTAGCACTGAAATCTCTATTCATGCCTATCGGAGGGACTCCATTTTTGCTGGCATAAAAAAATAGACAAAGGCACTGACGTCTAATAGGAAGTTATCCTAGTCATGGGCTGCCAGGAGTCTTCTCCTGGAGTCCATGTCCAGCCCCAGAGTTATGCAGGAGCTTCAGTCATGCAAGAAATATGGACTCAAAGCATATATTAAGAATCTATTGTGGATTTTTTTTGCCACAGCCTATAATTGGAGGGGGAACATACATCTCCCAAAATCTTTGTTCCTTCAGCAGACATAATGCCGCCAGGAGCAGCAAACGTACACTACAATGGACACTGCTCCACCCTTAACATGGGGAATCCTTCACTCCCCTTATGCTGGCATGAGCCTGCAGTTTGGTCCGCACCACTTTGGGACTTATAGTACACTCAAGAAGCAGAAAGATGAGGTCTGTGACTGGCTGTTGTTCAGGGGTTCATGTGGGGGAACTGTTTTTTGTGTCCTCTTACCCTTTTGTGTAGTTGTACAGTGGTAGCCACTATCCAAAGTAAGTCTACACATTGCATTAAAATCACATAAATCCATAAATATTTCAGTTTACTTTGTACTAGTTCTTTTGCAACCAATGTGCAGAATTAACACTGAAAATATTTGAGTGTCATAATCTAGAGCCCACTGAAGACAGTTTAAAAAGAAATACAACCACCATTCAGACTTTATACATCCTTTGTTATCTCTGTTCTAGGCCAGATAACTACATATTGCCAGGTAACCTCTACTATTATTTAACTATGTACAAAATTAAATGAATTTAAAGAGTCTTGTGTCACATAACGGACTTTCCTGGACAATTTCTATATCAGAACCATATGCAGAACTCTACAATATATTTCTAAAGGTAATGTATTACCTTTGCCAAAATATGGTTTGCCAAATAGATTCCAATGATTTTTTAAAATATGGGATATCTGAATAATGCAGTTTCTTACCCTGTTAATCTTTCACTTATGCTGAAAATTACAATTTCTATTCTGTCCATGATAAACGCCAAACAACTCTGAGTAATAAACTTTAAAACACATAATTAGAGAACTAATAAATCTTGCTTTAATAAGAAACAGATGTTCTGATACATTGTGCCTTCAGGACATTCTTATGTTTGGCATAAGATTTGGGAAACATTCGATGTTAATTATATTTTAAAAGAATAAAAGTAGTGTAAAGCCTTGGCTGGGCTTATATAGTCACTGTTTCACTTTTAATAAAGATTTAATTTAATAAAGAAAAGTTCTTGGATACTCTTTTAGGTGTCAGAGCTCCTGAACGACCTATTACTACCTGTGCCAATAGGCCATGCTTCCCTGGGGTCTTATGTGTTGATCGTAAACCTCCTGATATTGGGTACATTTGTGGTCGGTGTCCATCAGGCTTTTTTGGAAATGGACGAATCTGTACACAAACTCCTAGACCAGGTACTTTTTGGGGTTTTAAAAATGTTTTTTGAGGTAAGGTTATGAGAAAATGTAAGCTGTGATGGTGTAATACTATGGTATACCATATTTCTTTTTTATGTATAATGCTCAATCAGTCAAAACTTTTGAACAATAATTGGCAGAGTAGCTAGAAAAGTCTCACAGCCAGAAATATTTGACTCTTTCTGAGTGGAGATAACCCAGACTCAGTAGGCTGTCTACAACAGTAACAGTTTTGTGGTGAAGGACTTCATGGGTGCCATGGTAAAGAAGAATCACCCCACCTTTATTTCTAACACAGGGCCGCAAGCATAAAATTTGTGCTATTATCAGTCAGAACAGCACGATTTGTGCCAATAGCACCCTACCCTCCTTCCTACCTGCTTCATTGGTTACAAGACATGCATATGTCAAGGTGACCTGTAAGGGAGGAGGTAAGCAAGGAGGCGTGTATCAATAGCCGGGGTCAAAAGATAATTAAAATGTCCAAACAATCTTTCAGTGTGTGTTCCATAAGCTGAACAGTTTTCTTCCTTGCGGCTTTCTGAAACTCAGTTGTTCTTGGAGGGTGGGTCATTTGAAGATGGAAGCAAAGATGGACCCTAAAACAGGAGGAAACAATAGTGCATGTGACCTCGCAAGGGGTTCAACCCACCAACCATCCATCATTAGATCTTGCTTTCTAATCTTAATGAAATTTACAAAATCCTCTCTAATCTCTAAGAACAGTGAGGATACTTTTTCCTTTCGTATTGCTTCCTGCCCAGAATGTGTTTAAAGAAGTCATGTTTCATTGAGGATCTTTTTAAATTGTATTAAGTCTTCAAATTGGACTCTCCTGATTTTCAAACTACCCTTCAAGCCTCATTCTGGGAAACCACATTTCTGTTACAAATCAATGAGCATGTCTTGTGTGATATTTTAGTGAACATTGTCAAGAAGGAAGCAAATTTGCCAATTAGTGTAGGCGTCATCCAACCACTTTGAACTGCATATTGATTTTAGCCAGTTTTCTGAATTTACAGGTAACAAGAACAAAACCAAACATCTTTCCTCTTTTCTAGCAATGACTATGTAAGTATGGCGGTATGTTACTAAGTTTGTCAGAGTCACAAAGTCAGGTATTGATTGTTCTATAACTTGATGAGGCCCTGAATGCAGATGAGCAAAAAAATAAATAATTGTGCATATAAATAAACTAACCTTTGCATTGTTGCACAGAAGTTCACCTTGCTGTGCTAATGAAATGTTAGGATACATAGTCTATGCCCTTAAGGTCATTCAAATGCCATTGCATAGGACATACATTCTACAGTCTAGGTATTGAATTGATATTGGTACAAAATATTGATAGGGTAAATCAGATACGCTTCTTGCATTGTACTTATAGAATTACTAATTGAAGAAGTTGTGTGTCTTCTAAAATGAACACTTATCGAGGAGGTACAGTTTATTATGATTCATGCATGCAATTCACAGCTCCAAGGAAGATTAATTCTAAAACTAAAACGCTTCTTTTAAAAGCAATTTTTATGTCAGAGATTGAATAAACCTGGGGGGAAAAACCTTTAGGATTCTGTGGTAAATAGGATCAGCCTGAGTATTTTTTTTTTTTTGGATGGGGGGGAAAGGGTTGCAAGATGATTCCTTGGATACGTCCAAACTTTAAACTGGCCCGTTTTATGTAAACCATTTGTGAGAGAGTCTTTACTTCTCTCCTCAGCCTCCTGCTCCAGAATAGGAGCCCACTTGCTTGTTCCTTTCCATTTTAGCAGTCAGAATATCTTTTAAAATGTTGACCTACAGTTCTAGCCTTTTTCATTGCAAATGCGCGTGCCTGAAGTAGGCATTTATGTCAAAGTGGCCTGATTTTTCAAAGATTGTGCTACTCAACTCCCATTGAATTCCATCAGAGCTGTGAGTGCTCAATCATTTGTTCATAATTCCAGGGATTTCACAGAGTTGTGTGTATTTCTCGTGCGCACTGGAGAAGGGTAAATATGTTTGCCTTTGCAGACCACATGAACCACTACTTCATTCCTTTGTGTTTTTGTTGTATCATTTATCTAGATTTTATTGTCAACCCAAGTGCCCTTGTATAGCTCTACAAACATGTATATTTCAAGGTAAGAAGAAAGCAGTTTGCTTTAGTATATAGGAGAAAAAAGGAAATAGCTACAGCAGCTCAGCTGAGGATAACAGACGTCAAACAATTAGTTTGTATTTGTGTCTTAATTTATATCCGGAATGCAAAGCTTAACTTTCTTGCGCAAATGCTCTGTTATTTAAGCAGATGTACCATATAGTACTTGATGTTTAAAAGATACAAAAGCTTTCAATTACATTTATGTACATTTATGGATTATGATTATTATGAAATCCCCGTTTGAATAACAGCTTCTCTTCCTTGTAACTACTGCTGTCATTCATTCAACAAAACATACAGAATCCTCTCCGAGTTGCTAAAGCGCTTGAGGTATTGAGATTTTGTACTGGTTGTTTCCAGGGCCAGAAATTTTAATCTAAAGCTCTTTTTGCTAATTCCCATTTTCATCTTTTGCTGGACGGTTTTGACTTGTATTATATTCAATTGTCATGATTTAAGGATTAAGGGATAAATATGTTTTGATACAGAAATTGCAGAATTGCCCATCTTTACTAAAATGCCTTGGTACATTAGCTGAGGCGAAAAGATGTTATTTCATGCCTTCAGAAAATTGTGTCTTAAAACAGTCTTTGATGAGAAGACACACATTCATGTCTTCATGATTTATAAATACCAAAGTGCCATTTACTGACCACTGATTTGTGGTAAGAGTTAATCTAATGATGTACTCAAGTTACAGTTAATTCCTCGGTGCCACAGATCAGTTTCTGAGCTGAATACAGGCCTAAATCTGCTCTCACTTGCACATTTTTATAATGGTTTACACCTTTAGTTTTATATGTTGTTTACACCTACTAGATTTCAAAGCAGTAATTCTTGATTCATATCACTTATATATAGTCATGCCCCGTCTCAGAAATTGTATGAGGTTTCATGCACTTGGCAAAGTTTATTGCTTTTATTAAAAAGGAATCTCTGTTTTCAGGCAAATAACAAAACAAGCCCGTATTTACCCCAAAATAAACAAATTGGTAACCTAGGATTTTTTATTTAGTAGTAGTATCAATATCCTTTTTTTTTTTTTTTGCTAGCAGTGTGATGAAAAGGAAAGCCTAAGGCATTTAGTCCTATTCACTGCTGCTAGTCACTGTTTTCTGCTTTGGATAAAATATCTATCACTCCTTTGGTTGGGAGAGGGGGACATATTAAATGAAAACATACAGTAACACAGGTCATATTACTGGCATTCTTGGCTTCACAAATAAGACAGCTGACGTCCTACTGTGAGGTAGCGGTGGCATTATTGGTATTGCATGTTGCAGTAACTGTGCTAGTCAGATGTTACCGGTGTTTGTTTAGTCTGGTTTAATCAGTCAGAGTCACAGCAGCCCTCATCTATCTGCACTTATTCCCCTTATACATGGGGGGAAATTGTGTCACAATGGTTTAGTGACCTGCTCAAATTCATACAGCATAATGAGTGAGAAAACTGGGATTAGAATTCTGAAGTCCCTAGCTGCCTGTGCCATGCTCCATCTTTTAGACCCTTTGCACATTATGCTTAGGGTTTGCCATTTTGCTAAATTCAACCCATGGGACAAATTTATGCACCACAATCTTTTGGATTGTGTTGACACATAAGGGAATGGGACAACATGGTAACAGAAGCATTGTAACATTGCATCAAAAACGTCACAGTAGGATGGCATTTAATGGAAATGATTGTGAAGGACTCACAGAGCATTCAGTGTGGGATGCAGGATAACCCCAACAGTATCAAGAAGATTCTGGAATTGCTGGGGTGGGTGACAACTCTGTGCTATCAGTGCTTAACTACTTGCAGCTAAAAGCCATCTCCTATTCAGCTGTTAGGAAACTGAAAGATCTGATAGCATTTCCATTTTTCTCCTTTTTAGTAATACTCATTAAAATACTAGCTATTTCCAAAAGATTATCAAAGGAAGCTTCTATAGTATATTCTATGACCCAGATATACCACCCTAAAGTATACACAGTGGGAAGAATATGTTTATATAATTTAAAAGAAAAATGGTTTCCAGCTTTGCCTATCCATATACTCTATCAGTTAAGTGCTTCCAGCCCAGATGATATATTTTGCAAATGATGTAACTCAGCAATAGGAGACCAATGAAGCCCAAGTCATAAAACCACCAGGGAAAGGACAAAGCTATATGCCATGAATAATATTTACATTCGATCAGAACATCAAGTATAGATTACATTCCTTTCCTACCAAGACCATGCCATTTTTTTGCTTAAGCAATCACAGTGCCATCATGATTCTTAAGCGGTAATAATAACAACTCAGCCTCCAAACAAATAATCTATAGAGGGCAGAGGCCTTGTAGTTTGTTACAGTGACAGAACTGAGAGCCAGATTATTTTCTTTTTTACATTTTCAAGCCCCTTTAATCATATAGTAGTAATATCAGGCAGCTTTTTAAAGGGAAAAGTTCCTGTTTTCATAAATATGGTAGAGTTGCAGTTTTGTTAAAGACACTTAGAATTACAATAATTCATATTGGGCCCTATTGAAGTCAAACAGGAGTTTTGCTATTAAAGAAGAAATAAGAACAGCACAGGAATTGTTAAAGAGAAAGAGGTTATAAACATAATACGGATGGGTAGGGCTTAATGTGAAATACCTGGATTCTCTGGAACCACAGTATGTTAGCAGGGGCAAAGTAGGCCTTCATGTCCAAGGTTTACATTGGCTTCCATACAGCTTACTGTGGGTGATATTTTTTTAGAATGAAACCCTAAAAATCAATGTCCTGTCTGCTGTTGTCATTATCACAAGGCATTTGTCATTAGAACAGGGGTTTGCCCCACTACCCTTAACCAAAGTTACTAAGGGCCAGGCTGTGAATGCCCACTCACAATGGTGAGCAGTTATTCACAACCGTAGTTCCATTCACATCAGTAGATCTACTCATGGAGTGACATAATATTCAATGCAGATAAATGCATCAGAATCTGGAATAAATCGGTACATTTCTGTAGACAGATTTACTATATTTTAATGGTGATATGATTACTATACACAGCTTACAAAACACTATTGGATCTTTGTGGATGAAAGGAGATATATGCACCATAAAGTATTATGAGGATAATTTCAATTATTAGAGTGTTGGGGATTTTTTTTTAATTATTTAGGAAAAAGCGAGGGTCTAGGAGACTCTCAGAAGCTCTCACTAAGAAACATGCTCCGAGCCTACTGGTCTATCGTGTGACTGCTGACAAATCACTTGGAATCTAGATTATTTAAGAGTAGCACTAAGAGGTTCTATTTACTGAATTACTGTATTTATTTGTACAGTCTTAGAAACCTAAGATCTGACACACCAAATCCAACTATTGGTTCACTAAGTTTGAGGTCCTTCCTTCAGTAGCGACCAATACATAATGCTTCAAAGGAAAGGCAAAAAGTCCCCATTATGCCTGATCAATTTTTTCTCTCCACTTACTTTTATCTAAAAACAGAACGAGAGAGATTTGGCTCCCATTTGCTTGTCATTTTGGTATCAAATCTCCAAGAGGCCCCAACTTGTTTCACCATGGACATTCCTGCAGCTTTGAAAATAATAAAATCCTTTGTATCCTCCCAGAGCCTAAGAAGAGAAAGGATTACATGTAATACAACTACTCTTTGGAGTGAACCTGGAAGATGCTCTTTCTTGCCCATCTTATTATTCCCTTTCAAGTAGAAAAATATAAACACTTTCTTAAAAGGATGATATCAGAATAGACTATGTCAGTGTCAAGGATGCTGTCAGTAGGTTTCTAAACGCAGGAGTAGCTTTCACAATTAAGTGTATATTTAATATAATAGCTACATGTCCCTCTTTGAAAAATCCTTGCATTTGGGAAAAGAGGCTATTTAGATATATGGCAAACTTCAAATTCAGCACTAATGTTATCAGTTATTTATATATTTCTCAAATGGGATTTAGAGTTGTCTGGCACCAGGTTTGGATCCGGAATCTGTAGTATTTCTTTCGGTACAGCAAATTGGTAAGCTGTTGCTAAGAGTTAACATGCTAATACTGTCCATAAGTAAAAATGTCTTGTGCTTCATTTGGTTGACCTGTTGCCAGTTAATTCTAGCTAAAAACTCTATAAAAGTTTCAGTATGTACTCAGAAAAGCTATTATCTAAAATGTTCTTTTTTTAAAAGATGGTTGTCCAGATTTATTCAATTGAAAGTGATTGTGAAATTTTGGGAAATTATATAAAGGAAAAATCTCACTGAGGGCATTTAGATGTGCTCATGTGATATTAAAAGACAATCTTATTAGTCTTCAACAAGACACAGTTCAGATAATTTCTGGGCTTTCATATGTAAAGTAACTCATTTTTATGTATTTACCACTCAAAACAATGTAATTGTAATTTTAGGCCATTTACTACTTGAATAAAGTGAAAGGAGAACTTCAGTAAAATATTCAAATTCAAACCATTTTTCCTTTGAAGAAACATTATGAATTTCCTCTATACCCTGCTATTAAAGTTCTGAGGCAGTCTGTATGGAAACAGACAGGGACACTGCAGACAGGATCTGGGTTGATCTAAGCCACTAAGAATATATATCAACCTGTCTAAGCCAAGAGAAAGAGTTTGAAGGCCCATGAGGCATCAGATAAGAGTGCCATTTTTATTAATATTTCAGACACTCATGATATCAAGCAGAAGTAGAATATATTGCTATCTCCAGAATACAAAATACAATTTTGTTTTTTATACAGTCTCTCCTGGAAACTCTATCCTGACATTCTTTACATAGTTGCTAAAGTAATACAATTAGAGAGTTAAATAATAAATAGCAGACATTATATGTTGAGATTTGAAATGTGGTGAAGTGATGATAAAGCAGAGAGAGATACTGGACAGGAACTGCACAAGAAAAGACTCTTGTCCCAACTGTAGTAAGGTACACATAGAGAAGGCTATAACAAAGGAGCAGAGAAGGAGAAGGTCACTGTGAGAGTGGCTGGAGCACATCCAAGGGGAGTTTTGAAGTCAAAGAATACATCGTTAAACTGGATCTTGAAATAAACCAGAAAGGAAACCAGTAGAGCTATTTGAGGAGAGGGAAAAAGTTACATATCCAACCAGACTAAAATATGTGGTAAATGAGTGGCAGACAAACATGGTAGGGTTCAGAGGTTTGGTTTGAGAAACATATCTATATCTCTCTGGTCTGGAATTATAACTGAAAAAAGCTTTTGATATTTTTATACTGATTTTCATCAGAAATTTGATCTGTAAAGACCCAGCCTGTGGTTGAAAACTTAGAAAAAAAATTAAAAATAAAACTTCTGAGTCTTAAATAAAGGAACAGACCAAATTATATGTCTTTAAGGCCCACTTCTTCTGCAAAGTTGTGTGTGTGTTGATGTCAAGGTTCCTCCCCCACTCTGAACTCTAGGGTACAGATGTGGGGACCTGCATGAAAAACCTCAGCCATGACTGTCGCTTTAAACTGGTTAAAGGCCTTCTGACACTTTTCGGTCCACTGAACAGCATTTGGCTGTTTCTTTTTGGTTAGGTCTGTCAGTGGGGCGGCAATTTGGCTGTATTGCGGTACAAATCGTCTGTAATAACTGGCCAAGCCTAAGAAGGATTGAACCTGTTTCTTTGACTTTGGGACAGGCCACTTTTGGACAGCATCCACTTTGGCCTGTTGGGGGCTGATAGTTCCTTGACCCACCTGGTGTCCAAGGTAAGTCACTCTGTTTAGGCCTATTTGACACTTCTTAGCCTTAACAGTTAGTCCTGCCTTCCTTATGCGCTCAAGGACTTTTTGTAGATGTTCCAGGTGGTCTGCCCAGGAATCCGAAAATATGGCCACATCGTCAAGGTAGGCGACTGCATATTCTCCTAATCCTGCTAGGAGACCATCTACAAGTCTTTGGAAGGTGGTGGGTGCATTTCGCAGCCCGAAAGGGAGTACATTAAATTCATAGAGCCCGAGATGTGTGGTGAAGGCTGACCTTTCCTTGGCAGATTCATCTAGCGGTACCTGCCAGTACCCCTTGGTTAAGTCCAAGATAGAGATGAACTGTGCCAGTCCCAGTTTCTCTAATAGTTCATCTGTGCGTGGCATTGGATAGTTGTCTGGGCGAGTTACAGCATTTAGCTTACGGTAGTCACGCAAAAACGTATTTCTCCATCTGGTTTGGGAACGAGAACCACTGGAGATGCCCATGCACTTCCAGAGGGGCGGATTACACCCATCTGTAACATATCCTGGATCTCCCGTTCTATAGCAGTTTTAGTTTGAGGAGACACCCGGTAAGGTTGGACCCTAACTGAGTGAGCATTACCTGTGTCAATGGAGTGATATGCCCGTTCAGTCAGTCCTGGGGTGGCTGAGAACGTTGGCACATAGCTAGTGCACAGCTCCTGGATCTGCTGTCGCTGCATACGCCCAAGGGTCATGGAGAGGTTCACCTCTTCCACACCACCAGCACATTTCCCTTCGTAGTAGACACCTTCAGGCCACTCAGTGTCATCTCCTCCCTGGGCTGTAAACTGACAAACCTTTAATTCTCTGGAATAAAAGGGCTTTAGAGAATTAATATGGTACACCTTAGGCTTTCGGTTGGAGGTGGGGAATGCTATGAGATAATTAACATCTCCCAGGCACTCCTGGACCATGAATGGCCCTTCCCACGATGCTTCCATTTTATGGGCCTGGAGCGCCTTTAAGACCATGACCTGGTCCCCTACTTTGAAGGAACGCTCTCTGGCATGTTTATCATACCAGGCTTTTTGCTCTTTTTGAGCATCCTGTAAGTTTTCTTTAGCAAGGGCTAAAGAGGTTCGGAGGGTGTTTTGTAGGTTGGTTACAAAGTCCAGAATGTTAGTCCCTGGAGAAGGTGTAAATCCCTCCCATTGCTGCTTCACCAACTGCAATGGCCCCTTAACCTCACGGCCATATACAAGTTCAAATGGGGAAAACCCTAAACTGGGGTGTGGTACAGCTCTGTAGGCAAAGAGCAACTGCTGCAACACTAGGTCCCAATCATTGGAGTGCTCATTTATGAATTTACGTATCATGGCCCCCAAAGTCCCATTAAACTTCTCCACCATGCCATTTGTTTGATGGTGGTAAGGAGTGGCAACCAAGTGATTTACCCCATGAGCTTCCCAAAGGTTTTTCATAGTTCCTGCCAGGAAATTAGTCCCTGCATTTGTGAGGATGTCGGAGGGCCAACCTACCCTGGCAAAAATGTCTGCTAGTGCCTGGCACACACTTTTAGCCCTGGTGTTGCTTAGAGCTACTGCTTCCGGCCATCGGGTGGCAAAATCCATGAAAGTCAGTATGTACTGCTTTCCTCTGGGTGTCTTTTTCGGAAAAGGACCCAGAATATCCACAGCTACTCGCTGAAATGGAACTTCAATGATGGGGAGTGGCTGGAGAGGGGCTTTGACCTGGTCTTGGGGTTTCCCCACTCTTTGGCATACCTCACAAGACCGGACATAGGTAGAAACATCCTTGCCCATTCCCTCCCAGTGGAATAACCCTCCCAAACGGTCTTTGGTCCTGTTCACCCCAGCATGGCCACTAGGGTGATCATGGGCTAAGCTCAAGAGCTTGGCCCGGTATTTAGTTGGAACTACCAACTGTCTCTGAGGATGCCAGTCTTCCTGGTGTCCACCAGAAAGAGTTTCCTTGTATAAAAGTCCTCTTTCTACAACAAACCTGGATCAATTAGAAGAGCTGAGAGGCGGTGGGTTGCTCCGTACCGCCGTCCAAGCTCTCTGGAGGCTTTCATCTGTTTCCTGTTCGGTCTGGAACTGTTCCCTTGATGTTGGAGACATCAGTTCCTCATGGGATTGTGGACCTATGCTTGGTCCCTCTGGAAGCGATGTAGGGGATGGGGCTGTTTCCGTTGACTGTGAACCGCTCTCCACTGGTGCACTATGTTGGGATTCAGGCTCCGGCTGAGCCTCTTGTGTAGGGTTAGGGGCTGTTGCCAGTTCAGGTTCGGTGGGGCCCTCTGGTGCTGAGGTTGCAAGTACTGGATTCAGTGCTGGCAATGGGTCTGGTGTTGGTTGTTCGGCTGGTTCCGGTTCTGGGACTGGTTCCGTCTGGGTCTCTGGGACTGGATCCACTACTACTTGCAGACATTGGCCTGGGGTCCGGGTCCATCACCTCTGACTGGGTCCTGATAGAAGTTTCCAGAATAGAGCTAGGCCTCACGGCTTGTTTAGCCTGGCTATGGGTGACCATTCCCTCCCTCTTGGCCCGCTTCACATGATTGGCCAAGTCTTCCCCCAACAGCATGGGGATGGGATAAATCATCATAGACTGCAAAAGTCCACGTTCCTGACCAGCCCTTGTACTGGACAGGCAACTTGGCTGTAGGCAAATTGAAAGAGTTGGACTTGAAGGGTTGAATCGTCACTTGGATCTCTGGGTTGATTAAATTGGGGTCCACTAAGGAAGCATGGATAGCTGACACTTGTGCTCCGGTGTCCCTCCACGCGGTGACCTTCTTCCCGCCCACACTCACAGTTTCCCTCCGCTCCAAGGGTATCTGGGAGGTATCTGGGCCTGTGGACCTCTGGTGTGATTCCGGTGCAATGAACTGTAATCTGTTGGGGTTCTTGGGGCAGTTGGCCTTTACATGCCCCAGCTCGTTACATTTAAAACATCGTCCAGATGACGGGTCACTGGGGCGAGGTGGGTTGCTGGAGAATGGGGTGGTGGGACGATAAGGTGTCTGGAGGGTTCTTTGGGAGGTAGGTGGGGCCTTGGATGGCCCCCGGTAATAGGGTGTGGTCTGGGGTTGTCTCTTCTGGTCTCCGCTCCAACTGCGACCAGTTTTCTTCTTCTCTGCCACCTCCACCCATCTGGCTCCAATCTCTCCTGCCTCGATTACAGTTTTGGGCTTCCCATCTAGGATGTATCTTTCTATTTCCTCAGGAACACCCTCTAAGAATTGTTCCATTTGCATTAGGAAGGGCAAATTTACTGGAGATTCAACACTTGCTCCTGATATCCAGGCATCCCAATGTTTCACAATTGGGTAGGCATGTCGGGTAAATTACACGTCTGGTTTCCACCTTAGGGCTCTGAACCTCCGACGAGACTGCTCGGGTGTTATCCCCATTCTGACTCTCGCCTTGGATTTAAACAGTTCATACTTGTTCATGTGTTCTTTAGGCATTTCAGCTGCCACCTCAGCTAAGGGTCCACTGAGCTGCGGCCTCAGCTCTACCATGTATTGGTCAGTAGAGATGTTGTACCCAAGGCAGGCCCTTTCGAAGTTTTCTAAGAAGGCCTCAGTATCATCGCCTGCCTTGTAGGTGGGGAACTTTCTGGGATGGGAAGTGGTACCTGGAGAAGGATTGCTAGGGTTTGTTGGGATATTCTGCTGAGCCTTTATCTTCTCCATCTCCTCCACATATTTCCTTTCTTTTTCCTTCTCCTCCAGTTCTTTGTCCCTTGCTTCAATAGCTCTCTTGTGAGCAGCCGCTTGGTGTTGTTCTGCCTCTTTCGCTGCCTCCCTTTCTTTCTCCTTTGCCTCCATTGCTCTCCTGTGAGCAGCTTCTAGAGCTTTTTCTGTTTCTTTCAATGTCTCCAGTTTGGCTAACTCCAATTTGTGTAGTGCCTTGGTGCCTGACATCTTTACCTCTCTGTTTTTAACTAACTTTACACCCGAGGTTTAGAAATAAACAAACAAAACTTGGCTGTAAAATTTTGCTGTGCTGGAATAGAATACCTATTCTCTGATAGTGATTGTCAGCCTACAGAAAAAGACAATTCCCTTGTCTCTGCTCTGGGCCCAAATCAAAGCAAAAAACCTCCAACTACTTGGAAACCTGCTTACTAGCAGCCCAAAGGAAAAAAAAATTTTCCTTTTCAAACTTGTGCTCCTTGTAAAAAATCAAAATTCAAAAAAAAAAAAAAACCAACCCTGCCACTTTTGTCTCCAGGCAAATGGGTAGAATACCCCACCCCCCATTTACTTTTAGGGGAAAAAAACTCTGGGTTAGAAGACTGTGAATTTCCCTGCAGGAGTTAAGTACCCTGCCTCCAGGCAAAGAAAACCTGCAATTCACAAAGATAATACCCTTTTGTCTCTGCTTGGCCACAAAGCAGAGAAAAAACAAGCTGCTTTCAGTTTCAGCTGCTTTCTGGACTTCCTTTCCAAAGGAAAAAAAATTTCCTTTTTAAAATCTGTATTTCTAGTTCAAAAAATCTCAAATTGATCTCAAAATGATTTCAGGTTAATCCCACCGCTGTCACCATGTCAAGGTTCCTCCCCCACTCTGAACTCTAGGGTACAGATGTGGGGACCTGCATGAAAAACCTCCTAAGCTTATCTTTACCAGCTTAGGTCAAAACTTCCCCAAGGTACAGAATATTCCACCCTTTGTCCTTGGATTGGCCGCTACCACCACCAAACAAATACTGGTTACTGGGGAAGAGCTGTTTGGAAATGTCTTTTCCCCCAAAATACTTCCCAAAACCTTGCACCCCACTTCCTGGACAAGGTTTGGTAAAAAGCCTCACCAATTTGCCTAGGTGACTACAGACCCAGACCCTTGGATCTTAAGAACAATGAACAATCCTCCCAACACTTGCACCCCCCCCTTTCCTGGGAAATGTTGGATAAAAAGCCTCACCAATTTGCATAGGTGACCACAGACCGAAGCCCTTGGATCTGAGAACAATGAAAAAGCATTCAGTTTTCTTACAAGAAGACTTTTAATAGAAATAGAAGTAAATAGAAGTAAAAAAATCACCTCTGTAAAATCAGGATGGTAGATACCTTACAGGGTAATTAGATTCAAAACACAGAGAATCCCTCTAGGCAAAACCTTAAGTTACAAAAAAGATACACAGAAATAGTTATTCTATTCAGCACAATTCTTTTCTCAGCGATTTAAAGAAATCATAATCTAACACCTACCTAGCTAGATTACTTACTAAAAGTTCTAAGACTCCATTCCTGGTCTATCCCCGGCAGAAACAGCATATAGACAGACAGACAGAGACCCTTTGTTTCTCTCCCTCCTCCCAGCTTTTGAAAGTATCTTGTCTCCTCATTGGTCATTTTGGTCAGGTGCCAGCGAGGTTACCTTTAGCTTCTTAACCCTTTACAGGTGAGAGGAGTTTTCCCCTGGCCAGGAGGGATTTCAAAAGGGATTTACCCTTCCCTTTATATTTATGACAGTTGACTTCCTCCTTGACACTCCCTCTTCATCTTGTTTGCCAAACACAGAATGACGAGGTCTTTGCTCTGAAGAGTTAACTATCAAACTCCAACAAGTATGATGCATGGGAAAATAGATCAGATGCACATTTATATTAATGGCACTATATAAATAATTAGTAAAAATCTTTCTTCCTGTTCCATTCATAATTTTGTCTACCTCAGTAGAGTTTAACTCATAGGGCCTTACCCTCCTCTAGCTTATGCAGGCATAAATGGAAGTAACTCCAAGGAAGTAAATGAAGCAACACTAGTGTGAAATGGGTATAAATTAGGGCAGCATCTTGCCCCTAATTTGTCTGCATTACTACGTTCCCTGAGTCACAGAATTGTGCTTTCTGTTGCATATTTTTTGTTCCATATTGTCTTTTTCATAATGAAGTGGTTAGAAATAAGGTGACTATTTCTAGGGTGTTGTTTTGAGACTCCTCGAGTATTAAAAGGATCAGTGAGAAATAAATTCCATTCCTTCTCATATCAAACAGTTGCAAAAAATTTTCTCCAACCTTCATTCAGTATCTTCATTGATATGTTTGCCTTAAATGACTTAAGCTCTCAAATTCTTAGATCTCATTTTATTTAAGTGCATCAATAAATGGATTAAAATGTTAAAGAGTCCCATTGAAAATCCTATAAATATACTGAACTGTTCATTATGGGAGATAAATAAGGCCATTAATATAACATGAGTAAATAGATTGTCTCCTCATAACACAACCTTTCTCTTATAAAATAACACAAGATTTCAGCATTACTCACTTTGCAATGATTAAGTCTTCAGCCTCCATCCCAATTTTCTTCTGATATAAGTTCTAGGAAATAGCATTAGTACATTTGCTGAACAGCCTTGCTGTACCAGACTCTGCTGAGCAATCATCCCAAGGTGAGGAGACAGCCCATTGCTCTCAAAAGTAGGGCTGGCCAGAAAATGACTATTCCTTTTCACCAAAAATGTGGAGGTTTCAAAATCTGTTTTTCTTCCAATGTGGATTGAAAATGAAATCTTTCGACATTTTTTGTGAGGGGGAAAAAAAGTCTATGCAAGACCCTCACTCTAGAACAGCCAGGGGTTAGGGACACGGTCCTATAGTCTGGGAGGCCCACATTTGAGTCTTTGCTCATCCTAATTCAGAGCAGGAACTTGACCCTGGGTCTCCCACATCTCAGGTAAGTGCCCTAATCTACAGTCAGTCTTTTGGAGATGAATAATTAACTACTCAGGGGACCAGAGGGAGAGACTAATGCTGTAGCTTAGCAGATAGCCTACTTTTCGGGGGTCAAGCTGTGTAGGAACTTGAACCTAGGTCACCCTAGATGAGTGTCCAAACCTCCAGGCCATTTCTTTAAAACCCTTGGTTTTGATGGGAAAAAAACCTTTAGTCAATTTTTTTTGACCAGTTCTGGTCAAAATAACTCCTTTGGCAAATAAATGGAGAAATCTGGATGGGGGGAAAGCTGCAAAAACCCAAAGGTCCTTAAAAAAGGAGTGGGGAAAAGTCAGTGGAAAAGGAGGAATATTGGAGTTTTCTTTCTTTCTCACTCAGCACCCCCTACAGGATCAGGCCCAACAGTTAATGTCGGTACTGGGGCAAAATGGCTGTATTCCCAAATTAAATGAAGTCCAGTATAAACAGCTCGAGTACCTCATCTTTCAGTATCTACCTGTCTGTCCAGTCACTATGGTATCAAGTTGCTAGTATGTGCCTCACTATGACTAAGCCCCCTTGTTTTCAGTTTAAACTGATTTTCCCTGAAAAAAATCCTGGCTTTTACAAAGCAGTATTCTTTTTTTTCCCCAGTTTTCACCCTACTTTTGTTTTATTAGGAAAAGACAAAACATTGCATGAGATATATGTAATATATATGATTATATATGATAATACATTAGTCTGTATGTATATGCAAAGCTGCCTGTTGAAGTAAGGCTATGTACAAGTCTAGAAGAAAAACACAATAAACAAACAGGCATGCACACAAGTATGAGCGCTTATGAATGTTCTGCTGAATCTCACACCCACCATGTACACATTTCAAGCTGCTAGCAGATAACGGTTTAAAGATCTGACACACTAAAATCGAAAGAAAATGAAAATCTATATGAGAACACAATGGAAGTATTCAAGTATTCAAAAGTTTAAAAACAAAAAACAAAAAAAGCAAAAACAGGAGAAGACGATGGAGTGTACATGCTGCAAATGCTATGGCCCCATTATTAAATGTAAATGTTTATAGGCTAATAGTTCTAAGTCTACAACAGTAAACTGTTGAGTTTTCAGTAAACTGAAAAGTTTTATTTGGGGATTAGAGAGATATTGTTTTCTTAAACTCAGAGGTAGCATGTTTTGAGTTCTGGATGCAAACCACATTGAATTCCATTCATCAAAGCATTACCCTACTGAATACTTTTTTCCCTGTTCTTCCATCCACCAAAATAAACCCAGATATTTACCCAGAAAAGTTATTAATAGTTTTTTCCACTGATTTTCACCAGTTTTTGTTGCTCCAGTAATGAACACTGATAAATTCCTGGGAAAAATTAAATAAAATAAAAACCAAAAACAAAGGGCCCTAACCAGGGCCCAAATATTGTGTCTGTTTGTATGGGTACAGTAAGGCCAAAAGCAGTGGAAGGGGAGCATTTCTGCCCACTCCCCTCTCCCCAAAAAAATGGATTTTACATGACCCTGAATGCTACAAAGATAACCTTCTTCTGGCTCTCCACACCATGGACGGCCCTATAATTTTCTGTCCTCACCAGCTATTGTCTCATATATGTGACCCTGTTAAGAAAGGTCCAGTCAGGAGATTGTTGGCTCATTTAATTGCCTCTCTGCTAGGACTCTGGGGTGAACCCTGGGTGAAATCCTGTCTCTTCTGAAATTGCAGAATAGCAAAACTCATAAGGTCTGTCTACACAGTCCATGGAAACAAGACTCTCAGCCCGGGTTGACAGACAGGGATTTGCACTCACGTTCTAGAAATAGCTGTCTACTGTGTAGACAGCACTTTGAAGTTGTGACTTGGGCTCCGAAGCCCACTTCCCTCCCTAGACTTCAAAACCTGAGCTGCAACTTCAAAGGGCCATCTGCACGGGTATTCTCATAGCGCTAGTGCAAACCCCTCTAGTCGACCCAAACTAGGAGGCTGGCTTGCACAGGCCATGTAGACCTACCCATGTTGACTTTAACGGAGACAGGATTTCACCCCCTTGTCTGTGCTGGAAGGTATTTAAATAATTAGCACTGGAGATTCCACTATATCCAGAGTTTTGAGCTGCTTATTGTATCCCTTGGCTTACCTACATGTTTACCACACATGCCTCTCTGGGATCTCCATTTCTGCCTGCTCCACAACATGATTCTATCTCAGTGTTATGTCCAGTAGTCCCCCCTTCCTTATAAAATAAAGCAATTCTAATACAAATACTTGAGTGTGCGTTTACAATTTGTTATTCAGGACTGTGAGCATTCAAGCTCGCAATATTTCTCTTTAAATATTTGTGAATAAAATTCAGTCACTTAAATGTTCACAGAAAATGAACCTGGAGGAGGGGGGAAATACAAGCCTAGATGAAGCAGATTCATTTTTTAAATCTGAGAGACTGCTGTACTCTGAATACACAGATCTTTTCGCAGATATTAACATCAGAGCTGGCTGGAGATCCCAGTTTTTCCTTTACGAATGCTTTGTGGCAGAGCTGTGCAATTTTCTATTTCATATGCACAAAACAAATTTGCATTGCAAAGTTCTGCATGGTTTTGTAGAATTGTGTATGTACCGCTGCAGATGTTCTGAGAGATGTGGCCACATTTAACAAACAAAACACTTAAACGCTAAAATGGAGAATGGAACTGTTGTAAAAAGAAAGCAGTTGGAGAATGTCGACACCTTAGAATATTCATTATTGTTCATGATTCCATGTTGGGCACTGGGGAAGAGAATTTACAGAGGCAGCCTAACACCAACATCACCATCTAAGTCAAGAGAAACTTTTCTGTGAGGATAAGCTATGCCTGTAGGGAAAGGAAAACTAGATGTCCATTCTTTTATTTTGTTGTAAATAAATTAGTGAGTGAACTTAATGATCACAGAAGTGATGGACTGATAACATTGATTTCAATGAGGCATAGTATGGCAGGCTTCCACCCACATGTCTGCCACTGCATCTCTTTTACCACTTGTAAATTCCATCCCGGGCACTACTTAGGCCCAGAATGCCAATTCATCCAAAATCCATTTTGTGATGTGGGAAAACAGTTACAAGGATGAGAACAAACTCATTTTAAAAGACAATGTAAACTTTTTTAAAAATAAGGTGAATATTAATACCTCTCTATTTTCATATTTTTAAAAGTGGTGATTGATTAAAAAAGAAGCAGCTCATGGTAACTATGCTTTAAATTAGTGCAAAGAGTTCACTTTTTATTGCACAGTGTTTAACTTTCCACCTTTGACATTAAGACAAAAGAGAATCTGAATCCTCAAATGGAAATTATTATCTAAATGTACATTCCCATCCCAGTCTTAACTAAGGATGTGCTCATTTCTCATTTAACCTGAAAACAGGTCCTTTCTAAGGCTTGGGGCTCAAGATCATATGTTGATTAGTGGGGAGGCTTTTTTTTGGAGGGAGGGATTGAGGGTTCCCAGCTAGGGGGATTGGGACTTGTTGCTTTTTATGGGAAGACAGCAAGAGGCTACAGCAACTGAAAAAGCATCTAGACACTTGTCTAGATGGGGTACAATTCTGAAGAATTTGACAGCAGGGAGGGGAGAGTCAAGGGTGTGTGCACAGATGATGGTTGTAGGAGGTGTTCATAGATGAGAGGAAGGGGGGTTTCACCACAGTGTTGTTATGGAAACAAATGATAGTAGAAAGGTTCCCCAGTTAGGGGGCAGGTTGGGACCAGGGGAAATGGAAAGATGAGATCACTCTTTTTCAAAATATTGTGAAATTTCTCTCTTGCTTTCTCCTCTTCTACCAAACATGGGGTCACAGTGTTCCTCTCTCATTGGGCAAATTTTAAAAAGTATGAATGCAGAGAGGAGAGAGCTAAATAGAATGATACCTTATACTTTGGTAACAAGATTCCTTAGACCAACATAATTTTTCTGCTCTCTCTTGACACTTTAAATGAGATGTATGTGCTTGTAGGTGTTTCAAATTTTAAAGGATGAACCACACAGTATAATATGTCAGAAAAACGTTTCTCTGAAGACATTTTTCTGAATGAGAAATGTGCTACACAGAATGTATTACTAAATGTTAATGGCTCTAAAGATATACAAACTGTAAATGTATTAAATTGTGTTAATAATAAGGTGAATTCTTAAATTATCTACTGCATTGTGAAACAGTTGTATGCTAACAGGATGCAAAGGTGAAATAATACTCTGCATTGCCAGAGAATGTCATAGCCAATTCTTGAGCTGGAGAGTAGTGCTTCATCACTTTTATGTGTTTAGTCAGGTCTCAGGACATAGTGAGGGCTAGATTAAGGCATAGGCACTATCGGACCATGTGTTAGGCTACAGATCTTGGTGTCATGTGATTGCATCAGAATGTATGCTTTTTTAAAAAAAGAAACAAACATTTCTAGCTCTCATCATGTGAAGAAAAGCTTGAAAATGAGACCCAGATATAAACAAAGCAACAATAACTGAGTCTGCAGGTAGCCTGGAGCAATAGCTTGGAGTGGTGTGAACTGCTCTGTGGATCTCAATAAAATGTTCACTCCAAGACCCATTGTTCTGTGCCACCCTTACCAACACCATTCCAAAAGAGGATTGAATGTGTGGCAGGAGGGGAAGAGTGCAGTGCGCCAGGTCCACCCACCCACCTGTCAAGCAGGCACACTCCAGCTGCTATGTTGTGGGGCCTGCTGCCAACCCTGCCTCTTTATATGTAGGGCCCTTCGTTTTCAGATTTTATTTTATTTTTCTCAGGAATTTATCTGTGTTTATTACCACCACAACAAAAACAGGTGAAAATCAGTTCAAAAAACAATAATTTTTCTGGGTAAATATTGGGGTATATTTTGGTGGACGGAAAGCCAGGGGAAAAAAGTATTCAATTGATTAATGCTTTGAATTTCAATCATCAATGTAGTTTGCTGCAGAACTAAAAAAGAACTCAGATCTTAATGCCACCTCTGAGTTTAACAGTATAACTCTAATCCCCAAATAAAACTCTTCATTTGAATAAACAGTTTACTGTTCTAGACTTAAAACTATTAGCCTATAAGTATTTACATTTAATAATTGGGCCACACCATTTGCAGCACATACATTCAACTTCATCCTTTTCTCCTGTTTTTGTTTTTTTTAAACTTTTGAATACTTCCTTGTGTTCTGAAACAGATTTTCATTTTCTTCCAGTTTTAGTGTGTCAGATCTTTAAACCATTATCTCCTAACAGATTGAAATATGTACCCGGTGGGCATTCATCATTATGTTCAGATGCACATGCACTTCAGAGCTTGCATGTGTGCCTGTTTGTTCATTGTGTGTACTTTTAGACTTTATACATAGATTTATACATAGCCTTACTTCAACAGGCAGCTTTGCATATAGAAAGACAGACTAATGCATTATCATAATACATATATCTCATGCAATGGATTGTATTTTCCTAATAAAACAAGTTATTTTTATCTATTTGAATGATACAAAAGTAGGGTGAAAAATCAGGAAAAAAATGAATAATACTTTTTGTAAAACTCGGGAATTTTTGGTAAAAATCAGTTTAAACTGAAAACAAAGGGCTTATTTATATGGGAGAAGGATCCACTGCTGCCTGCCTTAGGGGGAAATGAGGGAAGGGAGTCCCATGCTGCTGATGTTTTGGGGGATGAGGGGGCAGGTTCTACACCGGATGCCTATGTTTTGATGTGTCTATGGCCCCATTTGGCCTTAATCTGGCCTTGGACTTGGCATGCTTTTGAAAGCCTGCCAAGGCACAGAAGACAGACAAGAAACTCAGAAGACGACAAATGCGTTAGACTTGTTTTCTTCTGGTTTTCAGTGTCTGTTTCTTTCCCTGGAATGTGGCAGCATTGGAGTGTCTCTGATCCATTTTCTTGTATCTGAGACCAATTGTGTTCACAGGCTCATACAGACCCTTTATTACTTTGAGAATGGGCGTGACTTTCTTCTTTTTGACTACAGCTGTGCAATATTTGCCTGGAAACTGCAGTTCACATCAGAAAGAAAATCAGAATTTGCTGTGTCTTCTCAGCACTGTCACGATGGACTTTAGGTCAAATGTTGTGGGTCAGGTTGGGCCTCCTCTCTGGCTCTTACATGCTGCTCCAGTACAAAGTAGCTGGAAAGCTGTCTTAACTGAGAGTCTGGGGACTTCCAGTGTAGAGAAAATCCCATAGAGGGGAATCCCCAGGTGGCATAGTTCAAAAGTAGCATGTTGAGAGTGGGGTGGGGGTTAAATGTTCAGTCTCTGAGATCTGGACCCGGCCATTCAGATCCCAATCTTCACCAGATAGAGAAGAAGAATAAAAATCGATAATCTCGGGGCTTGATTCACCACTATGTTACTCCAGTTTGAAATTAATGGAGTTAACAGCAGCATGAAACTGGAACAGTGTAGTGGTGTATCAGCCCTCGTTCTCTTATCTGTGCCTATAAAAAAAATAAACTCAATCACTTCACCACTGCATATCTCCTAGTTAACATAGGTGGAAAGGCTGGCGGTGAGTAAAAATGTATTTTTGTACCATAATATAACCTTGAGTACTTCGGCCTGTCATTTTGGTGTTATTTTCATCCATGCCAATATGTAATCATACACTGGCATCACAGAGAAAACTAGATTCATCCAATCACACTCTGCATTGATAATAAGTTATACATTATAAGATATTGATCGACTGTATGGAAAATAAATTGAAGTACACCGGATTGAAGAAAGCTGCTGACTACAGACAACTGAGTCTGCAATCTCTTAGAATGCTTCTTTGTTGTCTATTTAGATACTAAAAAAATTGCCCAGTAAAAATTACTGGCTCTGCCAGAAAAGTTCTATCATAATCTCGTCTTAACTAGCTTGCACTGGACCATATTAGTGAAAACTTGCTGTAGTGCTGGGGATGGATAATGGGATACTGAGACTGTCACCTTTAAGTCGCATTTGAATTGAGTCCAAAATTCAATTCAAAATAAATATTTTATAGTTTTATGGTGGCCTACGGAAAATGGCTATCAGAGATCTTAATTCAGTAACTACCATAGTGAGCAGATGTTCACCCCCACAATTTTACAACCACGGTTAGCTCAATTGCCACCTTTGTTGGCATTCTGACCAGAGAGGCCAAAGGCTGAATGGTCATAGAAACACTCAGACCTAGAGGAGGGCTTCCCTCCTCCCAGAGGTGCAGCTTGGAGCACATTAGCCAGGTCTTATTTGGAAGATTACACTGCATCTATTGTACCTGATCAGGAGGCAAATGGAAGATTTCCGTTTCTAGTTTGCCAGGCTGATCCCTTTGGTAGTTACTAACATTCATTTAAGATAAAACCGATTTGATTCCACTGTGATGGCTGGAGCTCAAAGCTATTATTAGTGTTCATTTCAGAAATTTGTCAAAGTGGCGATTCAGGCCTCCACTGTCACTCCTGTCGCTTCTTGATCTCTGAATTGGATTTTCTAGAAGCAGTACTTCTTGTCTGTGACTGGTAATTATCTCTGGGGATATTTCTTTCATCTTTCTTTCTCTCATTCATTTTTAAAAATCCCTTTACTTCTCCTATTTTTTCTTTTTCTCTGTTATCTCTGAATTCTTCTTCTCTCATTTCCTCTCTCTGCCCGTTTTTCTACACTCTGATCATTTGTCAATCTTGTATTGTGCAGTACAATACTTATATTTATTTACTGCTGTTGTCTGTTGCTTGAATCACTAGCAGCGTCCAACTCTGGTACAATGCCCCATTGTGTTCCAGGAGAGAAAAAAACACATCATCATCAGCTGAGACAAGGATATGGTTTACTAGTTCAATGAACTCTGCTTTGGGAGCCAGGAACTCCTGTGTTCTAGTCCTTGCTCTGATTCTAACTCTCTTTCACTGTTGTCAAGCCACTTAATCTCTGTACTTCCGTTTTTTCATTGGTCAGCTCTGGTAATACCACCAACCTCAGAAGGAGCGTTGTAAAGATTATTGCTATTTATGTAGTCCTTAAACATCTATATAAAAAGTGTGGAGTAATTATGCAAGGATTGTATGCCTAGGGCACAGTCCCACAGGCTGAAATGAGCCCTGTGCCATGGAGTGAGCATGCCAGAACTTGTTAAAAATAGCTTCTTCATTCATTAGACACAGCATATGGCAATTAATATTTCTGAAAGAATTGATTCAAACTACTTGTCTTCACTTTCAACACCTTTCACAGCCCATCTCCTCCTCATCTATCATCTCATACAACTACTGAAAGGTCTATCCCAACTCCCACTCTGCCAATGGTGCCAGTCTTTATCATCCACTTGTTATATTTTCAAACAAGCACCTTTGTGCTTTCTCCCATGCTGCTCCTTCTTGGAAGGAGCTCCCCATAAACATCCCTAAAGCTACCATATTGTCCTCTTTTGAATCCCTCCTTAAAAAACCCTCCTTTGCCAGGATGCCTACAAAAACTTAATAGTGCTAGTGTGTCAAAAGCACTGCCCATCATGCTAACTATACTGTCTCATCATTTCCTGCTGCTCCACCTCTCTGCGTCCATCTGTTGTCTCTCATTTTACACTTAGACTGTATACTCTTCAGGGCAGAGTCTTTTTACTAAGTGTTTGTACAGTGCCCAGCACCGTGAGGCTCTGATTCACAACTGGGCTCCTGGGTGATACCGCAATCCAAACAACAAACTCAGTTATTGGGACTCAGTTATTTGGGACTTATTATGTCTCTTCCTCTGTATAGTGGATTTCATTCTTCCATGTTGATGATACCCTGTTATTTATTAAGATGATGCGTCATTGTTCCTTTTGTGGATTTAGACCAGTAGATTTACTAATACATATCTTCCTTTAACTCTAGTGTCAAGATCTTCCTACAGTCGTACAGATACTGCTGAGAGAGGTAATATAGACACTAAAGGCTCCTACCAAGAAAAAGTTGTCATAAAGTCAAGAAATATTGATTCTAAACTTTCCCAGGCTCAAATCCCAAGACTAGAACACGCTTACCTTATGACAAGAAACCCAACAGTCACTGATATTCAATCACTTACTTTGAAAAGGAGGGTTTCCCAGCCTCAGGCATCAGATACAAGGAATACTGATCCAGATTCCTCACTACTTCAAAGAGCATCTTCCCATAATAAAGTAAAAATAAAAAATTCTACACATGATCTACTTCTGCTCCAAGAACGTAGCCCCAAAGCAGCAACTGTCAGAATGACAACCCAGATCTCCTCCGATTATAAACTAAATGTTAGATCGCATGCAGCTGGGACTATTTCTCCCCATCATGAGAAGAACACAAGTTTATTAGTTACAAGGCCACATGCTGTTCGACGGATCCAGCCAACATTTGACTTTTCTCCTGGAAAATGGTCCAGTAGGATTGCAACTACAAAGACTAAACCAGCCCATGCTTTTAGAACAGAGCAGCCAAAGACGTCTGCTTTGACAGCACCACTAACCTCCTCATTCCATCTGAGAGCTCCTTTTTCAGGTATGGCTCCCCAAAGTGCTAACTTCCCAGTACTTCCCAGAACTTTTGCTCAAGCAAGGATTCCAGAACAGAGAACTGCAATCAGAAAGTCAAGTGCCTCAAGAGTGGATCATTTGGCACTATCAAAAACTATTAACAGGATGCTGCATCCAAACAAGAAAATCACATGTGCTAATACGCCGTGTTTTAACAGAGTGCAATGTGAGCCAGCCAAAGATGGAGGATTTAAATGTGGCCATTGTCTCTCTGGATACAATGGTGATGGAATTACATGTCAAGGTAAGAGAAAAAAGAAACTGCTGAATACCCTTCAATATTTTCAGTGCTAATCGTTGTGCAAAATGATTTTTTTATTATAAGTTTGCAGGGTTTGTCAGTTGGGATCACAATTTTTTTCAATTTTTTCAAAAGCCTGGTTTTCTTTTGAAATAATGAACAAACTTGTTTTATAGCTCAGAACAAACAGCTTTTTTCCCTAAATTTAATGGTATTTTTATTTTGCCAATGTGTAATCAATAGAAACAGCGCACCTGATTTTGATTGCACTTACCATGACAAGGCAGGAGTCATGCTTTTGAAGTCAATGGAATTACAATCATGCAAGATTGGTGTAAGAAACATCTGAATTAGGCTCCAGAAGTCTACACAAACTTCATATGCCATGGACAATTTAGATTTTGCTAAACAACAAAGTTTCTGCTACTTTGGAAAGCAATTTTAAATCCCATCACTAGTATTCTGAATAGACCTTATCACCTGACATGCATAGTTCCAGAAGTGTATTCATTTATTAGACATCTTAAAGAACCTTAGAGAAACAATGGTATTATATACTGTTTAAAAGGAGTGAATTCGCTTACATATCATTAAATCCTCTGTTGAAATCCCTTAGAAAAGCCAATACAGTAACTAGCCTTGCATTGCTAAGATTAATAGGCAAAAATGTTTGCGTTGTCTGTTTAATTCCCTTTTACACACACATTCTCATGTTATGCACACACAAACAATGGGCCAGATTCTGCCCCCCACTAAGTTTGTTTTTCACTGTTCTGGGAGTGCACAGCAGCATTCAAGCTGGCTTTACTGGCTTCCTCGGGCTTCCCACAATATGGTGAAATCCCCAGGTGGGGTACAGCAGGTGTAGCCAGCTCTGTGCCATGCAGCAAACTGTTCCCAGCACTGGGGGAGGCATATTGGAATCTACCCAGGAAAGGGGGCCACATCGGGGCACAATAACCTCCAGCTGAACTGTCCCAGGAAGGGTACACAAGCATAAGGCAGTGCAGTCCTGAGGCTGCCCTATCTTGCCCCAGGGACAGGAGAGATACCCAGAAGCCTCAGGACCATGGCACTCCCAGAGCCATACTTAGTGCAGAATGGCTGGTTCCCAAATTCTGGCCTTACAGAGGCACACACATCTTCTTTGTATATAAGCATAGTTAGCAAGCAGATGGTTATTTTTCTTCAAAAAATATCTTAGCTGCCATTCCTTAGCTCCCTCCCTTCACCTTGGATCACTAGACTTACTGAAAATCCCTCTATAGAGTCCTTAAGATGAAATCCTTTATTACCAACATTATTCTCTGTCTGAGTTTGATACAATACACAAACATCCTTTATTTTTCTCTTGATGCTAACCATGTCACCTGACAAAATAACAAGTCTGTGTCTTCTGTGAGTCTGCTCCATCAAAAGTTTCACTGTGCACCTGCCTGGAACAGGACCAAAAATGCCTCCATTGCTGGATCTGCCTGAGGAACATCTATTGTACCCCCAGCTGTTAATGTTTCTTTCCATGTCAAAAGCAGCAGACTCATCCTGACAGGGGGTGGAAAGATGATGAAAATTCCTTGCATTAAGGACTGCCATCATCTCCGCTAAAACGCCGACAGACTAGCCAGGACGGTACTGATTTCCCCTGAAACAATAGTACTCTTTAAGAACAGACAACAAAACCGAGCAGATGATCAAAGCGCGAACGAGTCCAAGCTTTTTGAAATCTTTACGCTTGGATGCAGCGTCTCCGGTATTGTGATCTAACAATGAGTGAAACTGCTGACAGCCTCAAACTGTCTGCTGAGAGCTGCCACCATCTTATTTCATAATGGAATTCGTCTAGATAAAGGAAGCAGCCCATCTGTAGCAAGGTTTGATACCTGTGGTGCTTAAGAAATATGACTTGTGCTTAATAGTAATGGCTGAAAATATTCCAAGATAATATATACTGCACTAAGTGATGTTTATTTTGTGTGACAGAATCCAGACTTTTTTTTTTAATGAGTGCTCAAAATTAGGCCTAGGGGAACTGGTTTGGGGCAAGTAAGAATCAGCCCAGAGTTTAATATTTCTCCTGAACCAAACCAAACTTTTTGGGGTTTTTTTGATTTTCTTTCCTCATTTAGGACAAAGACTTTTCTTCTCTGACTCTAAACATAGTTGTGGCTCCCTCCTCCTTTGAGATCCTTCATTAAGAGACTCTTCCCTCCAAATAACTCTCCTACTTTTGAATGTGCCAGGCAGATTTTTCAATGATCTTAGCTCAGATTTAGGTACCTAAATGAAGTGGCCAGATTTTCCAAAAGTGCTGCAGCTCTGATGGAGAACACTCCCTTCAGCAGCTCCCTGACTGTGCAAGTGGGAGCAGGACTATCGTCTTGCCTTCACCCTGCTCTTTCTGGTACCACCAGCTCTGCAGGCAGAGCGAGAGTCTCCACCCCCAACTCTCCTGCACTCTCTGGCACTAGCTCAGCCCTCTGCAGGTGAGCTGAGAGGAGGGTCCTTCCCCATCTCTTTCACTACAGCACCACCCTTTTTTTATTCCTAAATGCTCAGTTTGTAAAGGGCTTCGTCCTTTCTGCGTGGAAGGCACTCACATTGTTATTTTTTAGTAGTTCAGTGTTAAAATGAGATAGTGGGGACCTATAGCACATCATGGAGAAAGAACCTCTTGAAGGGTTGAGAAGGAGAGCGCTACAGTCAACTGCAGAGTTACAGAAAGGAAACAGGAGGGCCAGGGGCCTATTGAGGTTTGTGCACGTGTACACAAATGAGTGTGTTTGCTTGTGCTAAAGGATCAACATACGTTGTGAAGTGAGGGAGGGAAACTTAAAAAAGAATCAGGATCAGCATCAAGTGCCCTTAGAGGATGTGTCCACACAGCAAAGCAAAACCCACGGCTGGCTCATGCCAGCCAACTCGGGCTGCAGGGCTGTTTCATCGCCGTGTAGACTTCCAGGCTCAAGGACCCTGTGGAGTGGGAGGATCCCAGAGTTCGGGCTCCAGTCCAAGCCCGGAAGTCAACACAGCAATGAAACAGCATCACAGCCTGAGCCCTACAAGTTCAGCTCAGGCTGGCGGGCACAGGCCAGCCGTGAGTTTTCCTTTGCTGTGTAGACATACCCTTAAAGGACAAGTACCAAATTGCCAATAAATGATAGTGGTACACATTCAGCAGGCTTGTGGCACACTGCTCATCACAGACCAAGTGTGATAAAGACATTCCACAATGTTTACAAAGCTGTTATTTTTCAGTACCTCTTTTTAAACCATATCTATAGAATCAGAGAAACAACAGATGAAATTAGTTCATCTAAGCCATACCTAGCCAAAACAGGATTCTTGTTCAGAATATATTTTTGCATGTTTTGTCCAGTACATTTTAACTTTAACGTTCCACATATCCTTACAGACTGGTGCTCTGAAATGTTCACTGTGATGATTTTTAAATCATAATGAAATATGTTATTTATGTTCTTGATTCCATTTCCCAATGTAGTAAAGTGATGTAAGCCTGTAACTTTAAAGGCATTTTAACTACTAAAATATTGAAGGAAATGCTGTTCCTCCCCTGGGGTTAGGTTTATTTAACAGGGTGTGTACAGACAGTAGTAAGTGACTAGGAGTAGCTGTTTACGTTATATAGGATTCTTTAGGGTACCCAGGGATGGAGCTTGTACTGTAATTTTCTATCCCAGGCAGATCATTTCAACATTGGAAATGAGGTCAACAGAACATTCTGTTCTGGTATTTTGTTGTGCTTGTTATTGGCAGATGTAAAACTTTAGAATCAAGAACAACATAGAATTCAAGCCAAATGCATGGCTCAACTCTTTATTCTCCACCCCCACGCATGTTCAATGTAGAGGTACTGACAGATAACAATCCTTGCAGTAGAGACAGGTAGAAGTCGATCTCTGTGGAATGCAGGCTATTTCCTGAAACTATATTGCCTTAGGAGCAGTTTGAAGGATTTTTACGTTCTAATCCCTTTTTAAATGGGAACAAAAGTTTCCTGTAGAAAATAAAACCTATGTGGAATAGATATTCTCCTGAACACATGATGTCTCTAGAGTTGTGCAGACTATGCTGGTCTTACAATATACCTGGGTCGGGGGAGTAACTAGAACCAGTGCACTAATAGTCACAATTAAGGATGGCCACTTGTCAAGTGGGAAAACTCACAGCTTTGTCGTTACCAAATTAATAATAATTATAATTTGTTTTAATGGGAAAGGAAAAGCCACTGGAAATGGAATTCTGATGGCAGATACTCACAACTGATTAAATTGGACAAAAATTCAAATACATTTTTTTCTTGACATTAGTCTGACATGCCATTCTGCAAAAAAATCCAGAAATACAGCCTAACAAGAACTGTTACTGCATTGTCTGCATTTTTAGTCATGAAATAAAAGTCTATTTTCTATTTATTTCCCAACCTGAAAGTCATTCTTATTACTTTCCTATTTGCTATGATGGGAGATTATTTTAGGAACAGTGATCAGAGCTGCCATACCATTGAAATCTAATAGCTCTTTTAGTTGTCCTGATACATTTATGAAATACAGCCCTCTGCAAAAGGCCAGCACATAGCCTGGACATTGTTTTGCTTGGTAGTGCACATACTTTTTGCCAGCCTTCTGCAGAGGGGCATGTGTCACTCTGAAAGTTTAACAGTTTACACTAGATACACTCTTTGGCTCAATTTTGTGCTGAAAAGTACACAGGTAACCAAGAGTAGAATCTGTCCATTACTATCTAACTTGGTGATCATTTTTATATGTTTTATTGGTTCCTGTAACTTTTATTTAGTTACTTTATTAGCTGTTTGTCAAAATCCATGTGGAAGGAATATGGCATGTACAGCTCCCAACACATGCCCCTGTAAGATTGGATACACTGGCTACAACTGCTCTATAGGTAAAAAGTGACTTAGATGTCATTGTATAATCTATATCTTCTTCAGCTGAGTCTTCTACTTTCCACATAGATGTGACTAAAGGGAAAAAAAGACAGTTGCTTAGGGCCGGTTTTACAAAGGTACTTATGCACCTAAAAATGCAGGATTTTGTGGGATTTACAAAAACATCTAGGTGAATTAGGTGCATAATTCTCACGGACTTTTGTAAATCTGGTCTCTAGCCACCACCATAGTTTGGGGTATGAAAAGGATAAAATATTTACTCAAGGTGATTCTTGCACACACATACAGTGGTTGAGGTGGTATTTGAATCTGGGACAGAAAAGAATATTTTTCCAGGGTATATTAGAAAGGATTATATGCCAATGGGGGTTTCAGCCTTCTCATGGGGATCATCAGTATGATTAGCTGAATACTCTCCCCTCCCCAAGTATTCCATTCCCTGTGATTGTGTGTAGGAGGTCTTGAGCATTGGTGGACCTCAGTCCTTTCTATCTGTTGTCTGGGGCCCAATCCAAGATGTGTATTAGCTCACTATGATACTTTGTCTTAATGAAGCTGACTATCTTTTTTTTTTAAGATTAATGCTTTTATTGTTGCTTATTTGATAAAATGTGCTAGATGCTTATAAATACTTTTTACAAACAGAAATGAATAAAATACTCTTCTTAAATGCAGTCTATCCTGACCAAACACAAACATACTGTACTAGGAACACTGAGTTTGATTCAACACACATTGAAGTCAGTGGGATTCTTTCCATTTACTGTCATGGGAACTGTATTGGGCTCTACCATGGCAAACAGACTGCCAATCTAAAAGTCTATCCTTGTCACTTATACATTTTTGTTATACACCTTTACTGTATCTTCTTTCTCTATGTGCCCTAAATTCAAATAAAAGCTTCAATCCATTTTTATTCAAATGGAAAATTGTGGTGTTGGATGCTGGCCAGATAACCCATTTTTCCCCTGTGCATATTCAAACCTTATCTCTACCTATTGGAGGCTTGTTCTATTCATCTGTGTTGGAAGATAAATAATTTTATAATTGTTACAGTAACAGTTTCTAATGATATCTGTTCTGATGTTGCTTAGTTCTCTCAAATGCTGAAACAGAATAGCACATAAGTGAAATCAAACATGAAGCCTTGATTTACTGGAAAGTATGCAGGACCTCAAGTCATAGTATGTACAGGCTCCATATCCATTACCTAGATTTCAAGTAAGAAGTCTATATCATTTCAGCGATTTGTAGAACTGTCTCAAAATGTGTACAGCCCCTGTTATTTGCAGGTATTCCAAAGGGGATAGTGGCGAGACCTGTAAAAATGATATGATCGTATTTTAAAATAAAAATTAAACACAATGAAAGTACTTTCAGAGGTGAGGGTTGTGGCAGATTTTTTCTTTTTAAAAAAAATCTGATGTTCATAGAAAACACTAACAACATCTCAACTTCTCATCTTTGGGTTTTAAATTATAAATATTATATAAATTTGACAGAAAGATTGTCTATTTGTCACAATCGTTCTCTCCTTATTGAAATTTTATGCCATCCAAAAAGGTTTTAAACAAAAAAATCACTGTAATACTTTTGCACAATTTATAAAATATTTGTGGGAAATTGCGTGTCGTAATATAGAGGAAATATGTTTTAGAAAAGAATTTAAAACACCCAGTATATTTCTATTCCTGAGGGAATGGCCCAGTAGATGCATTTCTTATACTATGCGATAGCACATGCTCTCTCTCTCTGCAGCTAATGTACTGTTTTCACCCTCTGCTTCTCTCCAGCAGCAGAATTTCTTTACCCTATATTTAATATTCAAATGTCACACTAAGTGTAAAATGTTTTGACATCACGAACAGCATGTTTTTTCCACAGTTCAAATACCTCTTAAAATGTGGAAAGGGCAGGAGGAAGGAAGTCCACTGAAGTGGACATAATTACTTGATGTCTTGCATGCAAAATACACAGTGAAAGAAGAAATAATACATCTGAATGTCACTTAGTTTAAATTGCCTGGCATAGTACTTGGTCACACAAGTTTTATGAAATAAAGCGTATGGTCATGTACTTTAAAATCATGGTGCATTGCTGCCTGTCTTTAGACACCTGTGTGTCCAGAAAAGTGCATAGTGTTAGAACACTGTTCATTCCTGATTAATAAAGAAAATCTTGTATGTAAATGCTGTCCCTGTGTTGCAGTCTTTCAAATGCACATGCAGACAATAGATCGACTAATGCAAGGGCTCCTAGTTTCCAAGCTATAAGACTCCCATTGACTTCCATAAGCTTTGGATCAGGTTGTTACAGTCCAGAGATATGGGTTGCTGTAGTTACTTAACATAATTTAGGATCGATGCCAAATATCTTTTCTTTATAAATATCCATTATTTCCCTCGTCTGCTTCCACCAAGTATAGTTACATTCAGTAGAACAAGTTACTCTAGAATCATGAAAATCCTGCAGTATGAGACACCGTGAGTTACTCCAGTAACTATCATAGGTGAATGTATTAGTTCAGATAAAGTATGGGAAAGATTTATTTGCTAAACTTAAACTAAAGCTACATACACCTCTTCAGATGTTTGAGAAAAGTTTGACTCTCCCCCTCTGCCTCCTCCCACGCACCCACCCCAGTCCCCTTTTCATGCACCTCCACACTTCCTGATTTCAGTCAGGACTGGAACTGCAAATGTTGACACCAATGGAGTTGGGCCCTCTTACATCATCACTGAATTTAGCTTCATGTCACAGTTTACATGCATAGTATGTCCCCAAAGCAAATCAGATAAGCTCTCCAGTCTTACGGATTTCAAATTCATAAAACTATATTATTGCAGTATTGAAGACTGCATAGTTAAAAATCAAAAGAAATCAGGAAATGTAAATATTAAGGTTGCCGTTTCCAACTATATAACTAATTCATCTGAGCAAAATGTAAACCCTATATCTTTGACTTACTGTAGCTATGCAAATAAACAAAAATGCACTCCATAAATGTAAACAATTTCCTAAATAGCCTGTTGAGAGACTTGTTAAAGGTTTTTGAAAGTCCAAATAAATTATGTCAACCACTTCTTCTTTATCAATTCTTTTTTGTAACATGCTCAAAAGAATTCTAATAGAGTAGAGACACTTTATTTTCCTTTACAGAAGTCTGGTTTATAACTATCATGACATGCACTATAAAGAGAATTAGCTATTCATTGTTTGTTAACTGCCATTCCTTATCTCCTATTTTAAAAGTTCCAGTAATCCATTCAGGCAGCAAAAACAAGGCTATGATTTAGATGACCAATCACAATCCTAAACTGAAAAAATTATCTAGTTATTTAGTGAATAGTTACAATTGATAAATATACGTGCAGAAATCAGGACAGTCCATGTACCATTTGCAAATGGAACAAGGACACATTTGTTGTTTAATATATTGGTACTTGGCCATACACCTAGTTCTTCATAAAATCCATGTACTGGCAGTGGAACTGGCTTCATTATGTTAAAACTGATGCTAAGTATTTGCTTATTGATATGCCTTTTTATATCTGTGCTATAAATCTAAGGCATTATCATTTTTCAGCAGTTCTCTAAAGATCTATTGATCTTAGAAATTTGGACTTAAATCTTCCCCAGTTTATCACACCCATGAGCCTCTGTAGATTTCTTTATGTTTAGGAATTGGTGTTGCAAGAAGTGCTTTTATTTTATCTGGGTCAGCAATTAATCCATCTTTGTTCAATATTTTTCCAGTACAGATACAGTAAACAAAAAATGCACCAAGATTTATGTATTTCACACACTAAATGCATAATTTGTCTACGTCTTTCATTGTGTTTAAGGACTTTAGACCAAATTAAATAATCATCCAGTACAACTTCAACATCAAAGATATGCATTGAAATACCTCAGGAGCAGAACTAATACCAAATGGCATTCATTTAAATTGTTAGTGTCAAAGTGGTTTATTAAAAGTCACTTCCTTAGAGTATGCCTTCTCTAACTTTAATTACCAAAATACACATCCTGCATCTGACACAGAATATTTTTTGCTTCCGAGCACTTCGTTGCAACTTAAAAAGTTTTGAGAGGATAATGTTCACATTATGGCTTTATGTAAATCATGTGAATCCCTGCAACTTGTGGATCCATCTATACTTTATTTAGCCTTCCAAATGCACAGGGTGAGTGTGTGTACCTTTTCAATACCTAGTTCACTTTATTTCATGTTATATATTTTTACTTGTCATCTAGATCAGAAACTAGGGCCACCGCTTGTTCAGGCAAAGCCCCTGGCGGCCTGGGCTGGTGTGTTTACCTGCTGCATCCGCAGGTTCGACCGATCGTGGCTCCCAATGGCTGCGGTTCACTGCTCCAGGCCAATGGGGGCTGCAGGAACAGCGGCCAGTACATCCCTCAGCCCACGCCACTTCCCGCAACCCCCATTGGCTTGAAGCGGCAAACCACGGCCAGTGGGAGCCATGATTGGCCGAACCTGCGGCGGCAGGTAAACAAACCAGCCTGGCCCGCCAGGGGCTTTCCCTGGACAAGCGGTGGCCCTAGTTTGAGAACCACTGAGCTAGATCACAGCAGTTAATGATTTGTTGGTCTTCATGTGCTATTCTCTATCCAGATATCTCAGGTCTAGGAAATCATCTCAAATGTCTCTCAGTATGTTTCGATCTACTTTTTATGTAACTGTGTGGTGTGTACACCCAACATTTTTAAAATAACTTGGTGGCATAATTTTTCAGACCCAGCATAAGTGGCAGATGTCCATTTATCTTTTGAAAAGGTATTATCAAGTGTTACTGGTTTTAAGAACAAGTTGTAATAGTTACTTTCCCTGCTAGTAGTCCTTTATTATCTGAATGTGGAAGAAGCTTTGTTTTAGATTTAGGTAGTTATATATTATATAACATTGGAATAACATTGCATTATCTTCATATCCATTTTAACAGATACAACTCTGCCATTCATGTTTAGATTTGTGGACCAAGCTGCTGTTTCTTTTGTACTCTGTGTACTTACAGAATGATCTAAACCAATGCCTTGCTGTTTGCCAAGCATGTGGCTACATTCATTTTTAATTGTGTGGCGTATTTCCTCTTGGATTAAATTCATCCCTCAAAAACAGTGGGTCCCCAAACTGTGGGGCAGCCCCCCTAAGGGGGCACAGAGGAACATTTAGGTGGGGGAGGAGGGCAGGCCAGCCCCCACAGAGGGTGGGGGGGAAGCGCTACCCAGCCCCGCTCTGCCCCCAACTTCCCTCTGGCCCCAGCCCTGGTCTCAGACACAGCAGATAGATCCATTACGAGTAAGGTGAGGCGCGACAGAAAAAGTTTGGGGACCATTACTCTAAAGAATGCATGAGTGGGAACTAAGTGGTACATAGGCCTTGTGCTGGTCCTCTGTACAGGGATGAACTTCCCCACTAGCATATCGAATTTTTGGATTTCAGGAAACTTTTTAAATCCTATTTTGGATTCCTCTCATTTCTAGCTTTTCCCTTTGAAATCGTGCCATGTTTACTAGCAGCTTATTTTGTACAGAGTCACTGGGAGCCTGATCTACATGTCAAAGTTTCAAGGAGTTTCCTGCAGCATTCTGTTTCTGACTAGTCATTTGTATTCCACATATAAGCCTCAATTTTATTGAATCACATAGTTCCCTAAACTGACGTTTACTATTTAAACTGGCTCATAATAGCCTTCATTTCAAATAAAAACCCACTGCCTCGCACAAATGATGTTTTTCTGGAGTTGCAGTACTTCCCAAGTTTATCTATGATTTGTGCCATATGCTTCCTCCTCTTCTTCCTTGGGTAGAAAGCCATGGTATACTACAATATCACATCCTGTAGAGAAATTTATTGCCTATGGTTTAGTTGCTTTCTCTGCAGATCCCACATTACAGATTAAAAATTCAAAAACTGTTGCTTAAATGGATAGCATTTTGCTACATTTCCTTGCAAAGCCATTGGACTTGGAGGAAGTAATTACTCCTTCTTTGGTTCAGTACAACTCTGACGCCATGTAATGTTTACTGAGCATTCGCAAGCCAAGAAGAAATACCAAAGACTTTTTAATATTAACTGCACAAGCGGCCTGTTCACACCAAGTCTTCTAAAACATTTGAAAATATCGAGTTCAAAATGTGCGTGCTCAGAGGCTTAACACAGGAATCAATATGCTGTGGCAGTGGTCACTCCCATACTAATATTATATCATATTTGCATTATTACTCCCGTCTTATCAAGGTGATGCCAGGGTTTTCCCACATAATGGTATTGTAAGCAGCCACTTTGTAGAGGAATATTTAAAAATAATAATGCTGTTGTAGGAAATAAAAAAGTAGTGAGTATTGGACTCAGAAATGCATAGAGCTGTGCTTAGTCTATTCTGTAGCATTAAGTTGTGTTCCTTTCTTTGCTTGTCTGCTTGTGATTTGTACAGTGTTGTGTGATCCACCTTGTGAGCATGGAGGAACCTGTGTGGCTCAGAATAGCTGTTCCTGTGCTTATGGATTTGTTGGTCCTAGATGTGAAACAAGTATGGATAAGTCAATTTAGTCTTTCACCCCCATTTTGGCACTTGCAGAAAATTATAAAACACAAAAAGCCTATATTTTCCCTCAAAATTATGATTGAATAGAGCAAGAAAATTGAAGTAAAATATATTTAATGCACTGGCTAAACCATTTCTTGGAATATGTTTTCCAAAAGTACATTTATGTTATGTAAAATTAGGCACATCTGTATCCACATTTGTTACATAAAAGCACCTATGGTCAAAAAAGCTTTATTTACAGTAACGATTGTGAAATGCAAGGTTGTGTGAGTGAATACAGTAATACTAAGTTTTGAGAATACAAAACAGGCAATCTTAGCCATTAAGATTCATGTCATTGTGCAAAACAAGTTACAATATAGGTTCAACATAAAGAACACCAGGGTGGGGGGGCGGAAGTCAGCCTTCAAAACACTCTATATTAGTTGAATCGCAAAACATATATTACAGTTTCATAACTGCAGTCCTTGCATCTGATTTAAATATCAGGTTGCCTTGACAGGAAAATAATTTTAGCTCTGCAGCAGAATAGTTGAGATACATAAAAGTTAAGAATTTTAGATGCAAGACTTTGTCAAAAACGTGAAGGATTAAAAAAAACCCAAAGGGACAAATTCTGCTCGCAGTTTTACCAGCATAAATCCAGCGTAACTCTTAGTTGCTGCTGGATTTGTATCAGTATTACTGATAGCAGAATCTGACCCTAATCCTTTTCATGTTTAAATTTACTCTTGAAATCAATTGTTTATTTTGCAGTGATATGCAACAGACATTGTCGTAATGGTGGGAAATGTGTATCACCAGATGAGTGCAAATGCAAAACTGGATGGAGCAGTCCTTCTTGTGAAACAGGTAAACATTTAGAAAGCATTGGTGTCTCGTGCATTCATTTCTCAATCTGAAACCCATGTGATTTGCCCAAAATGCTGATCATACTGGGAATTACTAAAGGAATTAATATAAAAAAAGAAATGAGGAGCTAGTACTGATCATGTAAGTGTAAAAGAAGAAAATGCCTTTAGTGATGGAGAATGCACATTTTGATTTTGTAGGTGATTGTTTCATAAGCCATGGTAGCCTCTCATCCAAACTATAGTTTCATATTTTCCCAGCCTTATATAGCTGCATTTAATTTAATCTGAAATATCCCAGTGACCCTTAATTTCTTCATTTGCACTTGCAATAATGTAATTCTTATGAAACAAACTATTGCTGTAACATACTGAAAGACAAAAGAGATAGAGAGGGAAAGCTATTTTAAACAGCCACTATACTTTGAAAAAGTATAAACTTTAAAAATCTTGGGCAAGATACAAAAGTCAAAGCAAATGAATTGTGCAAATCATGGATAGACATCTGAAATAAACTATTAAAGTATATCCACAGGATCCCCAAATGCTTTAAAGCTATGCTAAGGCATCACTGAAATCCAGCCACTGCTAGGACAACCAATACACTACACAGCAGACCTGCTAGACAAATGGGACATTTTTTGCTAGCATTGGAGAAAACCTCTGTTCAAATGAAATGTGCTAGGATATCTTTCAGATTTATGCAGAAGCAAAGAGAACCCAACTCCTAATATTTTAAAACTAAAAGAATGAGAGTAATTGATTTTGATTGAATTTCTATTTATATCCAGCTATCTGTAGCCCTGTTTGCCTAAATGGTGGAATCTGTGTACGCCCAAATACCTGTGCTTGTCCTTATGGCTTCTATGGACCCCAGTGCCAAACTGATAAGAAAGTTCAATATATCACATGGATAGTAGATTCAGGCTTTAATGGATATGGTAAGTGATAAAGTCTATTTAAATGATTATCTGACTTTATGCAGTACGTATTATACCCAGGAATTTGTTTTGTCAACTCCATCCATGCCATTTTCCTGTTATAGTACATTGGAAATCTGCGTTGTTTTTTTACAAGGAGTTGATGTTGGACTAAATATTTATGTATTGCTGAGAACTAAACAATTCATCTGAAATTAATTAGAGCAAGTCATGACAAAATTAACATCTAATTAATAACTTTAAAATATAGCTCTGCTCTGACAAGTATTTATGTTTTTCAAAAAAAGGGATCATCATCTTACTCTATAGTGAGTTTGGTTTAGAGCAAGGTGCATCTCAAACCAAAAAGTACAAATATTTCTGTGACATTTAACAAACAAAAACCTTTTTTCTGCACATCAAGAATACTTTGTTCCATTTTGAAAGTTGCTAGATAGCCAAACATTTTCTGCAGACAGCAGCAGAGTGCAACTTTTGCTAATAGGCAGAGATCATAGGCCATTGATGCTGCAATTAGTGGATCAATAGTTAAAACTTCTCTCTTATCTCCTTCCTTTGACAAAGACCTGAGCGCACCAAGATATATGCTTGTGTGCTTCCATTAGTTGTCATGATACATATAGAGTTCTGTAGGGTTACACAAAAATGCATCTTTCAAGAACGCTAAAGTTCTTAAAAGGGTCAAAAATCTCATCTCCTCAAGGATGGCCTCTGCCTTAGGGAGTTAAAATGATGAGCACCCATAAAATTACTATGGTTCTAGCACCTATTGATTTCCCAAATAATTCACACTGGAGAGCATTGGAACTGCTTGTGGTTTGGTTCTAGTTTGCAGGGATAGGGGAGGTATGTAGCATCCTGCTACAGCAAAGCTTGTCTCCCTCTTCCCCCCCCCCCCCAGTACATTCTCCCAGACTTACAGGAAGAAAGACAAGATTCAAGGGCTTATTTAGGCTGCTGCGTTATTAACTTAACTCATCTGGGAACTATCCAGCAGTAATTCATAACAGTGCAGGTCATGATTCCTTCCATACTTGTTTCCAAATATTTGAGGGCTGCTATCAGCACCCCACTCCTCCAACCCTATTCTCCAGTTTCTTTAGGGGATGCCTTCCCTCAATCCACTTCCAACTCTGGTTTACCAGGGAACCAGACCTCCTATGCAACAAGCACCAGACACCTGCCACAAGAAGGTGCCACCAATTACCTTGGTTGCCTCCTGCCACCCACAATCAAATTCCCAGATAGCTAACAATTCCCTCCTTAACAAGAGCCAAAAATATATCCTCTCCCCCATCAGAGAGGTTGTCCCTGATCCAGGCATGAAAGAGGACTCCATCTGAAGGGATAGGGCACATATACCCTCCCGCAGTTGCACCCATGGACAATTGCTTACCTTAGCCTCTCCTCCAGCTACCACCGCAAGTGATGCTTCCTTCTCTGCCCCCAATCAAAGGAGGCCAGGACCTTTAATGGAACCTGACACCTTTGTTCAGTGACCAGAGAATGCCCCACTCCCATTGAGATTACAGAGGTTGCATTTCCAACAGAATTGCCACTCTTAACTGGGAGAGTAACACTGGAATGAGTTAAACAACTCTCTTGCATTGAGTTATCTTGTTTTTCAAAGGACAGTGGCACATTTACAGGGTTTGATTTCAATCCAATTTTTAAAAATGTTGAAATCATGATGCTAAATTGACCTAAAGTTCTTCTCTTTCACTTTGTTAGCTCTTTGCTATCCTCCTTGTAAGAATGGTGGCCACTGTGTGAGAAATAATGTGTGCACCTATCCTGAGGGTTACGCTGGAAGAAGGTGTCAGAAAAGTAAGCTATATAATTTCCCTTTTTCTTTCCGAACATCTTCTGCTTCAGATATGTGTTTTTGTCTAGGGATGGATTTCCCTACCATGCATGTTAAATAGAACATTTAACTTGTATTAATGCTCTAATCTTCGATTTTTATACCATGGCACGTATATCAGTAGCCTATGTACAAAAGACAGAGCATCCCATTTCCCAAGCTTTGCTTGCATTCAGTACCGATAGGTTAATGAAAATACCATCATGTCAAGCAAACATTAGGAGTAAGTGTTTTGCTGGAGTCCTATCTCTAAATTTAAATGCAGTTAGATTGAGTCGAACAATCAGTATTCTGAGATGACTTAATTATTTTTCATTAAATTTACTGCAAGAGAAAATTAAAGCTAAAGCCATAGCAGCTGATTGGGATCCTAAAAATGTCAAAACACCATTCCTTCTAGCGTAATTAATATAGTTGGTTAATAATGCTTTTTGCTTTTCCTTTTGCTCCTATCACTTTCAAATGTCTCTTCAACTCCACACAGCTATTCATGTTTGAGGCTTTTATTCTTAAGGGGTAATTTGTTATTTTGGCATTTTTACTGATTCTACTGCACTTTCCAGCATCTGTCATCCAAGGAGCTTAAGGTAGGTAGGTGAAAACTTATTTTTTTCCCCTTAACCAGGTTGAAATTGGCAAAATGAGAACTGTGAAAACAACTGCTTTTGGCAGGAAGAACTTGTAAATTTTCAGAGCACGTTATTTTTCACACACACAGGGACAAAAAGCCAGTGAAAAATTCCTTCCAGCAACAACAGCTCTCTCAGTCCCCATACTGCAGCTTTGCTTCCCTTCAGCTGAGAGAATCGTGATGCACAGTTCCTGCCTGGCTGCAAAATATACAATTGAAAAGTCTATTCTGGCAGGAACAAGCTGGAGGGAAGATTGGCGTGGGGGGATATCTTATGTTCGGCATCTTGTTTTTGAGGTCAGAGTACATTAGAAAAGTGCTGTTTCTAGCTTAAAGTACGCTACCATTGCTCAAGACAGATCAGCAGAAAAGCAGTTGATAATGATTGCAGCTTTAGGGAAGCCTTTTCCTAAGTTGTCTAGCTGCTACCAGCCCACACAATAGTTTCTTTCCACTTAAGCTCTTTTCAAGAAGTGTACGAAGTTTTGCTGCCTACCTGGCTAGCCACTAACTAGCGTAACAAAATTTTCAGTGACTATCAAAATATTCTTGTCCCGTTTTAGCCAAATAAAATCCATTCCTCCATTCCACTCCAGTAACCAGCAATTAACTGTCTGTTTTATTTGGTTTAATATCCTCTGAGATTGAATTAAGGACCATTCATCGTCTATGAGGAATACAGAAATAAGTACAAGGAATTATTTCCATACTTACATGCTGCTGAATGGTCACTGATTGCTAACGGGATTCACATTTGGTGTGTTTTTTTTTTCCCATTTAGACAGGTCTGCACACCATTTTATAAATATGTTATTTATAATAGTTCAATAAAGTGGTGTTACAAATACATATGGACCTATGGGTTGTTCACATATTCTTTGTATTCAACTATTTGAGCCATCTGACTGGTCACCTAAGACACATGGTATGCTTACTGTTCCCTGACTGAATGTCTTAACTGTCAAAAGCAGGAGGAGTATCTGGAGAAGTAAGCCCCCAGCCACCTGACCAAAGGACTTTTAGACTCCAGCCAAATATGGGATGGCAGCAGTGAGCTCCTGGCCCCCTCCCCCAACAAAGAATCATCTGCTTGGGAGAACTTCTGTCATTTCAAAAAGAAAAGGAGTACTTGTGGCACCTTAGAGACTAACAAATTTATTTAAGCATAAGCTTTCGTGAGCTACAGCTCACTTCATCGGATGCATTCAGTGGAAAATACAGTGGGGAGCCCCTTTTCTTTTTGCGAATACAGACTAACACGGCTGCTACTCTGAAATCTGTCATTTCAGTGACTCAAAGTGGCTATTTAATTGGAGGTGCTGTATGGGAAGGTGGGACTAAGAATATAGAGGGGGGTTGAATAGAAAAGGGAAAGATCACATTACAAACACGGAGATAAATGTTTGGTGGGGAGGGTTTTCTAATGCTTTGGCAGGCTTTTCTGTGTGCCTCTGAGATGAGGATATAATCCATCTGTGCCTTGGGTGAGGATTTTTTATTTCTTTCAGGATTTATTACTTGCTATAGTAATTGCACAGAGCCAGTGGATATCCTTACACAAAGAATGAAGGGAAAGGAATAACTATATGGCAATAGAAAGGCTGTAATGAGTTACTAGAAAATAAGTTAATTGAGGGGTTAGCGATATAACAATTCCCAATTGCAGACTATCAAGACCTACATGCATGTCAGTTTCAAGTCAATTGTGCAAGGTGAGAGAATTGTCTGCTTGCTGGCTTAAATGCCATCAGTTCTTTTGGAATGTGTGAGAACACATTGATTGGTGCTAAAACAGTTCAACCAAAATTCGGAATTATGACATCAGCAGAATTTTTAAGAGAAAACCATCCATTGGATGTCACGCTATCAGGTCCTTTTAATTATGCCTTACAGCCTTAATATAAACTAACAGAGTTACATTAAACTCTTCCAGGCTATTAGTGTTTTCCCCCAAGTTCTCAGAGTAGATCTATTCCTAGGACTTTATTCTTTCTCTTACACTGGTGCAAATCAGGAATAGTTCCATTAGAATTAAACTAGTGTCACACTAGTCTGAAAAGGATATCCTACCCTTAGTCTGTGTGTAGTGAGTAACTACCTGGGATATTCTAGGAGGAAATATTATTTGTATCAGTTGAAACATGTCAGTGTCCAGCAAGATGAATATACAGTAGGGTTCTAAATCAAATTATTTAAATGGCAACTTGAAGGAGTTCTCTGCTGATTAGATAACCACCATATCCCAAATGAACAAACTCTAAGGCTGGCAGCTAAGATGTTTATTAACCCAGTGTACCATTATTACCCAGATCCACTGAAATTTTAAATTAAACAGTCAAAATGTAAATGTAAGATAAGAAAAAGCTGCAAAAAGATGCTAAAACAAATTAAATGAGATGGAATGTAAATTAAATTGTTTCATTTCCGCTTTCTTCTGCCTTTCCCTTTTCTAGTGCTCAGTAAAGCTCCCCACACACACACTTTCTCACTCTCTCTCTCTCTCTTCATAACTGAAAGAAGATGGGGAAGTCAGTATTCTTGTGATGTTAACAAGGGTCTTGCTGGTCTGCAGAGAAGAAAGGTTGGAGGCAAAGATGAAAATGAGTCCAAACAGTGTTGCGTTGAGAACACTTTCCCTCTGGGCACCTCCACACCCTGTTTGGGTGCTTTGGGGCATTTTTCCTTTTCTTGTCAATATTTCAGGTGAAGGACTGAGAAGGAAGTGGCCTTATTTATTGCTGGCAGCTTCACATTTTCAGTAAAAGGGGAGAATGAGAGGAGAGGGAACATAGCAGCCAATCAGAGTAGACATATTTGCAAATTGAATACAAGTTTATTTATGGCTTGAATAGTTACCTAATTTATTATTTCACTTCCAGTGTTCTACACCTTTGCATTCCTAAATGAGTCTGCCTGACAGCTACCATTTTGTTAGACAGAGAGGATGCACCATGCCTCCGTCATTCCGACCTTTTCTTTCTTTTTTCCTTACTTTAAAAGGAAAGACATTCAAGTTGTGAGTGTATGTTTGTTCTTTGTCTAAGCAGACAACAGCTATGTAAATCACACAGTTCTCATTGGCTGAAAGCTGAATACAAGGATTTGCACCTGTGTTTACTGACAACCGCACAGTGATTATGCAAACCAGACACCCACAAACAGAGTGAGGAAATGTCAGACCTGACAACAAAATGTACAGTTATGGATCAGTAACTGTAGCAACTTTGTATTCCCACTGGGTGAGAATTCCATTCTGTACAATCAGTCTTACTCAGTATAAAGAGGCAAACACTGGCAGTTCCTTTAAATAAAATATCTTTCGTGATCGGCTTTACATCAAACACACTTACAGCTGCTTCAGTAATAAAGAAAAGCAACTCATGGTTTGTTCTATTTCCCTTTAAGGAAAGTGCCATGTAAAAACAATCTTGGAACTTCACTTTCTTCCTGGGGGCTTTAAACACACTATTCATATTGACACCTTACAGAAATTAACAGTAATGAAAATGTTGTAGAATTCCAGATATTTATTACCTATGTTTTGGATAGCTTACTTTAAAAATAATGCTAACGTAATTAAAACCAATAAAAGGCTTGATCCTCTATTTTTTCTTTAAAGAGAGATTTCCATTTATCCTTTTTAATCTACCCTCTAACTCACCTCTGGCATTTTCCTTTCTGAACCAAAAATCTGGACACAGCTCCCTCTGGAGCTCATCAGCAAGTGAAATTCATGTGAGAACAACACAACATTCTTCCACCCCTACGCTGGGAACTCCAAACAAATTAGCAACCCGAACTCTAATATCTCTCTTAGCAGTATATCATGTTGCCACTTGTCAAATCTAGATAGCTAGTTGGACAGACAGGTTTTAAAAAATAGAGACACCCCAAAATTCTGCACATTTCTAATTCTTCTATGAAGTCTGGTAGAAAAATTGGGGTTCAACTCTGCAAATCCATAACATCACATGAGTCATCACACTGAAGTTGAGGTTTTGCACATTTGGGTCCCAATCTTTGTAGACAACTTTTTCTTCACTCTAATAGTTCCTGCAGGCAGGATTTATTTTCAAAACACTGCATACAATATAACTCAGTCTTATTCTTCCAACTTTGCTTTCCTCCCCTCTGGATATCATGAGGATGTTGCTAGTCTGAGAGCTAGAGGCAAACTAATTTGGAAATGTGAACATGTGGGTTTGTGAAATAGCCTTTTGCTAACCACTGCAATATTGTGTAAATCACTCATTTATTGTATCCCATCCTTTCCATGTGGGCTTCTGTAAATTAGAGCCTTCTAGATTGTAGAAGCAGGTAGTTTACCAAATTATACCTGCACCAAGTCATCTTTTTGACAATTTGTAATATATTGTCAGGAATATCTCCATTCATTAGGCACAACCGATTGAACACTGTATCACTGGGACAGAGGAAAAGGAAATGGAGGTCTCAGCTGTGACTCCTCCTACATGCCCATGCAGGAGAGTAAATTAGCATACGGTACCACCTTACTCCTTTTTCCCAGATATTCATATCATGGGGCATAGCACAAGAGGGAGAACAATCTCTGCAGTGCTGCTAGTCTCCCTTCCCACACAGGAGGGAGGGGAACAATCATTGCCACTGATGCGTGGAGGGGAGCCAGATATAGGATTCCCCGGAGCAAAGAAGAAAACGGGGACAAGATTGCATCTGAGGCTCACAATCTTGTTCCTGTCTGCTCCTGGGGCAGCAATACTAAGTGCTGCCCCTTATTCACGGTGCATGGCAAAGCCCTTTTAAAAAGACGACATTCTCTTCTCAGATGTACAGATGTGGTTGTTTACATTGACTTTAATAGGAATTCTGAGCATCTATGGGAGGAAGTTGTCCCTTAATCTGTATATATCAACGTGTGCAAGAATCCATCTGGGTAGGAGTTAAAGTATGTACTGAAGAGTGGGCCAAAAGTCCTTACTCAGTGTTTACTCATTTCATGGGCAAAACATCTACTGGCTTCTTTGTGAATTTTACTTGAGAAAGGACTCTAGAATTTGATCCAATGTTTGCAAATAAAACCAGCAAACCCAATTGCCTAAACAAGACAGTGTGTGCACTCTGCTTACTTTTTGAAGGCTATGATCAGCTTTAATTGCCAGCTGTCACCAGTTACCACACAGCTCTTTCTAACCGAGCACATTTATTCTTAAAGTGAAAGCATAACAGAGAAAACATATTAAAGACAATAATAGTTCCTATACTCATGCTGTAAGCCTACCAGAGGTCAAGATTGCCTGTATTTTCTTTTTCTTTGCACAGAAGAAGATAAATTGAGTTGCAGCAAGCATCAACAAAGGCTTAGCCCACTCACAGCAATGAAAACATGTCTAACTGACTGGTCATAATGTACGCACAGACGCTGCAAAACCAATCAACAGAGGAAAACATAAATGTATAAGAGAATCTTCTGTCACCTCTTATTCATGCATGACAAGAAAGCTGCTGAGCAAAACAAATTATATACACATTTCCACAATGCCTCAATGACTTAATGAAATATAAAGTCTACAATGAAGGGAAAATTTCTCCAAATCCAAAACTTCTAAAAAAATGGGAATAAAATCTATGCAGAGAATACACCTTGATATTCCACATATTATGCATTAAAAGGCTGCACAGACAGAATAAGTATTACTGTATTCTACTTAAGATATAGTGATGCAATGCCACTGAAGTCAATGCAATTTGCAACAGTATAAGTATGATTTTTTTGGCCATAACCTTTATCGTTGGCAGCTCCTAGTGGAATAATCTATTTAAAATCAATAGATGTATAATTTACACACGTGCACCTGCACGTACACACACTATGTGTATAATGCCTTTCGTTCTGAAGGATTGCGTAACACAACATAAACTACATACATATAGGCAGCCCATTATCACTGAAATGAAAATACCTCGAGGGAAACTGCCAGCTGGTAAGCAGACAATTAGTACACTAAAGAATAAGGGACATGGAATGTTAGGGGAAAATCCCCTACCCCTATTAAAATGACCATGAGATCATTAATATCCAGGAAGAGCAGACAAGACCTAGGTGTAAGTTCTTATTCAAGAGCTGTGCACACAGTAAGCTACCTGGAAATCAACTTATCTGCCTGAGAAGGAGACTGCTAGAGACAGAGCACGGTCAACCTTGCCAGGTAACAAACTACAATTACTCATCTGACAACGTTGATGAATATGCAACAGACTTTCAATATATTACATACTGACATGAATGCTCATTTCTCTTCCTGGTCCATTGCATCACCTTGGTCATTCAGTATCTCATTATCTTTCCCATTTTTAATAGCCTAGTACTGTAAGTAGGGATGGTCTCCGAGTTCAATAGCTCTAAAATTATCAGTAAATATATTTGGATATGTTCCAGAACTAAAGGCATAATACAACTAAAGGAAAGCTCCAGGGTCATACAGCTGTTCATTTACTTTATGTTTTTCTAATCCATAATGCTTGTATTTCAAATAATCATATTTATATAGGCACACATCAGTCTGACGCTAGCACCAGCTAGGTAACTCACGTCACCACAGCGGTGTAGAAGGATGAGAATATTATGGATGCAAACAACTGTCACCACACCCATCCCAATTACATTTGCAGCTGCTTCTGTGTCTTGTAGCAATTTGTTCTCCTGGAGTGCATCCCTTAGAGCTTTCCACAAGATTATTTTTACCATATGGTAAGATAATTTATTGAGAAAGTGGTTAGCAGCTCTGTCAGGAAGACATGCAAGGCTAGAGCTAGCGATGCATAGTCCTCACAAGGGTTTGATTTGGATAAGCATCCAAAAGTTTGGATGCTCATCTGAATGGGATGACCATGTTGGGTCCGTAAAAGGAAATCTTTATGACACAAAAAAAGTGTTCTTAGCAAGATGTGTGTGGTTTTACATACATATTGTGGCCCGCCCATCCCAAGGTAGAACTGAATTTGTTGTTTTACGTTATTTAGGCATAAAATTAGTTATCTTGTTTACAAAGCCAAATCAATGTGCATAAAAAAGCTCAGCAACACATACATCTAAAGCTTAAGACTCGTGCAAAACTAGAGCTATGCTACCCTTCAGAGGAATAAAAGGACAAAAGTCCTCAGTGTCCCAAATCCATAACATGTTCTTGGAGAGCTGTGTGCATTGGGACCTTCATAGAGGCAGATATATTGTTACATCTGTCTACCTAGTGATCTGCTGAGCATCAATTGGTATACCCACTGAAGGGCAGAATGAAAACTTTTACCGGAACTGGACTTCAGTTAGTGTCAGGACAGTAAATCCAAAATAATGACACAATGGCCAAAGCACACTAATTTTGGCAGATTCAAAGGCGAAAATGGCATGCAGCCAGCTCAAGGCTGTATTTGGAGTATGGAAGCATCCAGTCAAGGCTTTCCGCACTGCAATCAGAAAAATGCTTCATTTGGGCAGCTTACCTGAGACACATATCACATCTAGTGAGACTTTGAGCCAGATCCCCCGCTAGTCAATGGAGCCATGCCAACTTACCCCAACCAGAGATTTGGCCCTTCAGTTCCTCTCATAGGGAAAAGGACTGTGCTATTTCTGTGAAATTCAAGCAGCATCACTAAGATATTCTTGTTACCAGAATAGACACTCTCTCCAGTTTTTCTAGTAACAGACAATACATGTGATACTCGTACCCAAAGAACTCAAAGTTCCAGTTTTAACACTGATCCCCACCACATTCAAATATGTTGGTTTCATTTCCCCCCCGACCCCCCCCCACACACTTGAGTTCTTTGCTTCCATCTGCATTTCTTGACAAGACTAGTCTGTGACATCAGCGTTATTTTTGAAGCTGTCCCACACGACGTAGTCTTACTGTCATGCCTCTCCTGTTCTCACTCCTTGTTTTTGTGAATGCTGTCGCAAATCAAGATAAAAACTAAGCAGAAATGGAGAAACATTAAAATCATGTGCATGTGCAAGAGGCTACACTTTGACCAGTCAAACCCCCTGCTCTCCAAAACAATAGAAAAGTAACGAGAAAGATAAAACTGTACTAGGATTTCCTAAAAAAGCCACCTGAAAACCAAATTGACAGTTTTAAGGAACTGTCACTGTTTGCAGATTTATAAATCATGGGGGGGGGGGGGGTTGTTTTTTTAAAAAAGCAGATTTATGACTTTGATTTAAAGGAATTATTTTAAGTGTGCATCTCAGAATGAGTGTTGTCCTCCCCCTTCCCACTTACATTCATTCTTCTGTAAGCATCACCTGTAAGCTATATCCTGACACATTTACTTGGCCTGCCAGAATAGATGTTATTGCTTGGGATTACTTTCTGCCTTCCATCTAGAATGTATCATTCAGGCCAATTTTCTCAGCCTCTGCAGGGCAAAGAAACCCAAAGCTGTCTTGAAAAGCATATCTCCCAGTCAGCGCAGCTGTGCAGGCCTCTGTCTCCTTATCACCAGCTTGATTCGGGATGGGTGATGACAGTGATTATTGTACTAGAGCTAAATAGGCTCTGCATGATCATTTTCAGGAAAAGCTAGTGCACAGTCCTTCAGTTGCTGCAGTGTGCTCCGAAAACATCCTACATTTAAAGGGTTTGTCATTGTCAAGATTTCAGGCAACTGATTTAATATTGTCTCTGTCATAACTAAACTCTAGTTTCCTAGGGTAGCTTTAAAGTCTGGGCTGTTTGAGCAATACTGTAATCCATCAGAAGGGGATATAAACAATGAAGGGGATACAAGGTATAATGGGGTGAATGAATCAGAAGTTCTCAGCCTGCTGTGTTAGGTTCAGCATGAAGAGTTTTCTGTTTGCTCCTTCAGATTCTAAGGGCAACAATTGGTTTTTATTACTAGCTTCAAATTGATCAGGAATTATTAGTTATCACTGACTAATAATGTGACTGTTTGAACAGAGAGATATTCTGGGTTACTTATATCATCTGCAGCTGTAGGAAAGCATGCCCTGTGCTTAACATTGCCTCAGGGCTCCTTTGGCTTTGCTTGGTAGTGTTACATTTTAAGGGAGCTGCTTTTGAGGTTGAGATTTAAAAAGGTATAGTGGAAGTTGTTGTTGGTAAGTATATACGGTCAGCGGGCACTAATGCTGCAGGAGAGGAACAGCTGTTACAGGGAACAGAGTTCCTATGTATCATCTTGCTTGTTCTGGCAACCTATGACTACACAGGAGAAAGAATTGTATACATCAGTGTGACGGTGTGAGCATTGTCGATGTCTATTATTTTAATTCCTACATTTATGTTTCTTGCTCCACTAAAATCACTCTTCATCTGAGATGTTGCATGAGATCATCCCTTTTTCCAAACCTGAATCATCAGCTCCAAAAAAGGGTTTATCTTAGGTGACCAGATGTCCCGATTTTATAGGGACAGTCCCAATATTTGGGGCTTTTTCTTATATAGGCACCTGTTACACCCCACCCCCTGTCCTGATTTTTCACAGTTGCAATCTGGTCACCCTAGTTTATCTTAACCTTAGTAAACCTAACTTTCCATAAAGTAAAGAACATGGCAGTGGGTTTTTAGTTCTGATAACAGTGCCCTGCGTTGCCAGCAAGCTGTCTCATATCAGATTCGTTATAGGATTTAGAGCGGTAGCCATGTTAGTCTGAATCAGCAAAAAGAACGAAGAGTACTTGTGGCACCTTAGAGACTAACACATTTATTTGAGCATGAGCTTTCGTGGTCTAAAACCCACTTCATGAGATGCATGCAGTGGAAAATACAGTAGGAAGATATATACACACACACAGAGAACATAAAGAAATGGGTGTTGCCAAACCCACTATAATGAGAGTGATCAATTAAGGTGAGCTATTATCAGCAGGAGAAAAAAACCTTTTGTAGTGATAATCAGGATGGCCCATTTCCAACAGTTGACAAGAAGGTGAGAGTAACAATGTGTGTGTGTGTGTGGGGGGGGGGGAATTAGCATGGGGAAATAGTTTTACTTTGTGTAATCACTCCCAGTCTTTATTCAAGCCTATTCAGCAGTCTCTCACTGGAGTCTGTTTTTGAAGTTTTTTGTTGTAATATTGCAACTTTTAGGTCTGTAATCGAGTGACCAGGGAGATTGAAGTGTTCTCCAACTTGTTTTTGAATGTTATAATTCTTGATGTCTGATTTGTGTCCATTTATTCTTTTACATAGAGACTGTCTGGTTTGGCCAAGGTACATGGCAGAGGGGCATTGCTGGCACATGATGGCATATATCACATTGGTAGATGTGCAGGTGAACGAGCCTCTGATAGTGTGGCTGATGTGATTAGGTCCTATGATGGTGTCCCCCGAATAGATATGTGGACAGAGTTGGCAAAGGGCTTTGTTGCAGGGATAGGTTCCTGGGTTAGTGTTTTTGTTATGTGGTGTGTGGTTGCTGGCGAGTATTTGCTTCAGGTTGGGGGACTATCTGTAGTCTCCCAAGATCTGTGAGAGTGAGGGATTGTCTCCCAAGATCTGTGAGAGTGAGGGATTGTCCTTCAGGATAGTTTGTAGATCCATGATGAACCTCTCCAGTGCATCATATTTTGAAACTGGCGCTCTTCCACAGAGGCCGTGGGGTGGGACTAAGAAAGATCAAAACTAGTTAAAATTAATAAATGTAGAATTCTGCCTAATGGGCATGAAAATGGAATTCTAGTTAAGAAAGTTAAGGGAAGGGAAAGTGAGGCAGAAGTGTCAGTGGAAGGGGGAAAAGGAAAGAAAGTTATCTTCATTTACATACAGATTCCTTGTGAGATTGCTATCAATGAGAGAGAGAGAGAGAGAGAGAGAGAGAGAGCACAAGCACACATGAACATAAAGTTAGAAGGGCTCTAGCCCTTCAGAATATGTTTGGCCCTGAACCTTCAGCCTTTACTCAAATTGAACTCCCACTGACCTAATTTACACCTGAACGCTCTTGGATTCCAGCTGTTGTCTACGTATGGAGTGGAAGGTCTGGCAGGAGGAAAAAAACCCAACCTGAGAACTTATTGTTGTATTCTCATTGCAAAGTAAGGAAATAGTTATCAATTAATTTTTAAGAAACCCAAAGGAGGTATATATTGGAATAAAACATGGACACATAACATCTAAGACAAGTAACCTACCCTAGAAACTACCTGCTAAAGTGTGATTCTTGGTATATGGTGAGAAGAAAAAGTAGTTAGTAAATTGAATCATGGAGCATTCGCTTTTGACAAAGCCCTGCTTAAATGCTTTCTACAACGCTTTTGTTACCACCCTCTTTCGTGGCTTTTGCGGGGGGGTAAAGTGGGGGGGGATGTTTTCAAGGGCCTGTGATATCTAGAAATTGCAAGGTGTGACTGTCTGCTGGGGTTCCCAGAATATGTGATCCACTGTGATCCTCTCAGCCTCAGTAACACTCCATCTTGTCTGCCTTGCCAGCAAACTCTTCAAGACTCTGCCAGTCCAAACCATGCCTAGCAAGTAACAATCAGTGAACATCAGTTCATCAGTGACATCCTTCTTTGCTTCACTCAGCCCCTCTTACTGTAAAACCCACAATACCTTATCAAGTTCTCTGCTCCTTTAAAGAGACAATACGCAGCAACTTATGAACATAACTGGGGTTGACAAACCCTCCACTTCAGTCAAAGCCCTGAGTTAGTTTATGGTAAAAGTAAAAAAGTTTATTAACAAAAGGACATAGGTTTAAGTGATACCAAGAATAAGAAATAAGGATAGAAATGGTTACAAACAAACAGAAGTAAAAATATCCTTCTAAGAATAAAACTCGTCTTAACAAACTAGAGTCTTTTGTTCAAAGCAGTTTTTCTCACCATAGTCTTTCTTCCAGCCTTACTGGTAAGACCTTTAGCCAGGACCCAAGACACCGAGCTCAAAACGCTTGGTTTCTTAGACTCCTTAGGTGAAGCATAATTCACAGGCTTACCTGGCCCCTTCTTCATAGTCCAGTAAACCTTTGAAATGTTTTCCTCTGAGCCATGTCCCCAGATAAAGTACCTTTCCCTTGCTGGGTGTAGATGCCAGGCTGCCCGATGTAAATTCCATGCTCATTCCTCTCCTACTGGTGATTTTTACAATGCAGATGATCTTCCTGCAATCTCCAATACCCATTGTCTTTGGCCACTCTGGTTTGATTTACATAGGAGAGCAGGCAGGACCACAGTCCTTTGTCTAGGGAGGGGCAATTTATGCCCTGCCTGACACACATTTTAAGAACAGTTTTCTGTACATATTTGTACTTTTCCATACATCCCCCATAAATGCACCACACAATAATATTAATGACCAACATACTACCGGTTTGCATTGGGTACCTTGCATGACACCTTTTAGATTCAGATTCTGACACCAGAGAGATAGGTACACTGGACTAGTCACTGCTGAAACTCACTGCTGGACACCAGCGAGCCCCTTGCCTTCTGGCATAGGGATGCTCTTAGGGTCACATGAGTACAGATGATCTAACTTTTATAGATGGCCCCAAACCAAACCCTCGATCTCATTGCTGTAAACTTTGGGGGAAAAGTTTAGTGTCCTGGAATCAAAAATACAGATTTTGCTGTGTGACCCTCTCTTTGTAGCAAGCTAAACGCCACCAAATTAGGGTGGGGGGTGAAACCCAGAGTCAGATTTTGAGGTCCTCTCTACTAAATTCTAAACCTCTAAAATATTTTATAATTAAATTATAATACAGTACAAGAACTTAGGTTACAAGTCTGCTACAGGAGAGACATGAAACAAACAAAACACACATACACCAAAGGAATTAAGTTTTTGTTGTCATTGCATCCTGAACTCATTCTGGTTATGACTAGCAGTTACAACACCTGTTACTTTACCAGGAGTGCTGACTCATTGTTAGCCTTACCCCGTGGCATACCCCTCCCTCTCGAAATGACCAGGGATAATGACTGTAGTACAAGACAGAGAGGGTGGAAGGAAAAGGAAAAAGAAGAGGGACAGTTTAAGGGCTTGGTCCCTGGAAGTCCCTACCACTTTGAATTTTACCTCGCCAGCAGAGTAAAAATCAGCTTATCTGAGAGCAGATCCCTGTGCTGAAAGACCCTTAGCACAGAGTAATATCAAAGACTAGGAGACAACTGAGATCAGTGCAGAAGCACAAAGAGAAGACTGCTAGTATGGCTGCATCTGCAAACAAGTGTAAGAAATGGACCGAGTGATCAGGTAGGAAGAGTTATTGAAGCAGTGTGCCCGGTTTAGGGTCCCAGAGACATAGGTAGCATTAGCTTCCCAAACGATCAGAAAATACCAGAGGCAGGCCTGAGAGGATGTTATCCTTCTATTGCATGATGAATTACTGGCGTTTTGGACACTAATTTCTTGTAAACAGTTGCAATATTCTTGCTTGGAGAGTTTTTGCATGACTTTATCCTCGACCAGAGACAGTAAAGATTCCTGTTCTTTGTAGCCATTTGAGTGGTTTATTTGTAACCCATTCGATGGCAAGACCATTGTACAGGACATGCCAAAGCACTTGCTGTACCACAAAATGGAATGTATCATTTGCACAAGGTCTCAAAGTGTGTTGTTATACAATGGTCAGCGTATGATCACAGCATTAATATCTAAATCAAACACAGCATTTGCAAAATTCTGTGTAGTAGCAGCAGGTTGAAATGCCATGTGATTTAGAGGTTATAGAATTCAGCTGAAATGATTCTAGTAGTTGGAAAACTCCACAGTTTTTAAAAAAGTGTCAGAATTATACAGTTTATCCTGATTGGCAGCAAGATAAAGATGTGTCTTTATCACATGCATAAATTTAGTGAAAAACTAAATATTTGAACTTGTGCAACAATTTTGCCATATTTCAAAACAGATGGGAATACAGCCTCATCTTGTCTTTAGCCTTGATTGATAAAATACTAAAAAGTTTTCCTGAAATTGTCTGAAGTTAATCTATTCTCTTCAAGTCCTTTCTGAACTGATGAATGTCTGAGAACATGTTTTTCAATCAAGAGGTGAAAGCTTTCACAAGAATTTGGCAATCAACAGTAATAAGTGGTACTGGTCTGTCTGCAGCTGCCACAGAAGATTTCTTGTTTGCTTTTTCAAGAATCATTGTAATTAATGCCTCTCTCATTTCTCCGCTGAGGCAGTTCTTACTGAAGGCTCACTGAAAGGTTTTTTGCACAACGGAGCTCAGCAAATTTCACAAGGATTTATCGAAGATAGCAAGCCCCAGAGTTTAAAACTTTCACATCCAAATTACCTTTTTGTTTTTAATTACAACAACTTCACCTTACGAAATGATGTAAATACATCCTGAAGTAAAGTCTGCCTGAATACGTACCATCAACCATGCTCCTCATTTAATATGTAACTGCAGGTATCTGTGATCCCATGTGCATGAATGGAGGGAAATATATAAGCCCAGATGTCTGTGACTGCCCATCTGGTTGGAGGGGCAAGCGGTGTAATAAACGTAAGTATCTCTGCCTCCCAGCAAACACAATATTGTGTAGTACATAGGCCAGTCAGAATGACTTGTAATCATTTTTAATATTAGAAAAGAATATAGTGAATAGACCTTGTTTTGCTACTTCGGCATTTTACAAAGAAAAACAGTTGTATGTACAGTTTTATGTACAAAATGATATAAACATTTGATATTTACAAAAAAGAAAGGTGGGGGGAACCAAGGGGTTCTATCTCATGCAGCTGTCTGTTATGCATATTTTTATGGAAACTCATTTTTATGGTATTAAACTTGAAGTATTGATTTTAGGTCATACCAGCTACACATATTTTGTTATATTTTACAGAGAAATGTCATATATTTCAAAATACAGGACTATTTAAAGCCTGTAGTAAAGCCTTCCAAACTGATATACTTTCAAGGTCATCAGATGCATTGCAGTGCATAATTCTGAGACTGATGTATTCTTACACTAAGCCTACCACATCTCACTGCAGTTTACATAAAAATGCAATTAAAAAAATCACCTTATCTTAAAATGTTTCAGGGAATATTTTTTCTTACATAGTTATTCATTACCATGATGTTGGCGGATAAGCTGAATAAATTTAAGAACAAGATGACACTGTGTGGGAGATGGATTAATGTATTGCCTTTTTCACCCTAGGAGTACTGGTGATGAATAAGGCTTGGGAATCAGCACAATGTTAATTTCAGTGCTGTTCCTAAAGTATAATATTGATCATTTTTCCTCAGTGTATATTTACATATACAGTACATATACACACAGAATCATAATGTATTATATATACTATGTATACACATACATATAAAATAATCCCAGTGACAAACATCACTTAAACTGTGTTGTGATGTAAATGAACATCACACCCTATTTATTTGGAACATCTGATATGGGTGTACCATATATCATACAGAAAAGAGTACCTTAATTTGTTGGTGCCAGGGTACTTGACCTAGTTCTTGATGTTACCAGCAGCCACTCATTTTGAGAGAACTCTTTCTGGGGAGGGGAGGTAATATCACAGAAATTCAAAATGCTAATTATGGTATCTTGTGAAGAAGATTCATTAAATTCTTTGAGATTCCACTATTTTGAAAATAATTATGTGAAGCAATTGCCAGCATGTTACCCTCTAAAACAGCTCATGCACATGAGTACATTCATGGATCTTCTCATTTGCCCGCTTTTCATGTTGGTTTTTTCAGCTGTTTGTCGGCAGAAGTGTCTGAATGGTGGAGAATGTGTAGGCCCCAGTATCTGTGCATGCTCTGAAGGATGGATAGGAATGCTGTGTCAGACTCGTAAGTGCTTCTTTCATTAAAACACTATGACAGCCATCCTTATAAACTGCATATATTTTCCATATATGCAGTGCAGTTGTAACCGTGTCAATCCCAGGATATTAGAGACACAGGTGGGTAAGGTAATATCTTTGATTGGACCAACTTCTGTTGGGGAGAGAGAAAAGCTTCTGAGCCACACAGAGCTCTTCTTCAGGTCTGTGTAAATTCATCTCTCTCACCTACAGAAGTTGGTCCAATCAAAGATATTACCTCACCTGCCTTGTCTCTCTTATATCCTCCATGATATTTATGTGACTTGAATAACGTGATAATAAAACACTTAGGATTTAATTCTGCCTCCCTTACTCTCATTGAGTAGTCCCTTATTCCATGTGTAGAACAATTGTTTTCAGTGGGACTACTTGACTCAATTTAAGGGCTTGCGTATATGGTAGAGTAATGCACCCTACAGAAGTGTGATTTCTAAAGAGCACTAATATGTTGCATGTTAATTGATCGATGCAGACACTTCTGGTACACACTAGAGGTTCTTTAGTGCACTTTAACAGAATACTGTTTGAAACAGCTTTATTGTATGCGCACAGGCAGGGTCTACATGCAATTACAATATAAACACATGAGTGTGCTTTAGAAATCATACCCCCGGAGGGTGAATTATCCCACCATGTGGACAAGCCCTGAATAAAGGAGAGAGAATTAGGCCTTAATTTACTTGAATGGATGCCATTTTAAAAGGTAGGAAAATCTTCACATTTTCAAAATGCCAACATGAATACTTTTAAAATAACCCCTTACTATATTTGTAACCCAAATGCTGCAGCACTGTGCAAACCCGCAAGCCAGCAAAGTTTCCATGTGCAAAGAGACTGAACAGTGTGGCCCGAGGGGAAGAACATTGGTTATTTTAAATGTGTCCCTTGGATTCATGCATGTTGCTAACATCACAATGGAAAGGCAGTAAACATTTGGGGATATAAGTAAAGTGTCACTCCTTCTCTCCTTTTCCATTGGCAGTGTATAATTATGTCTTGCAATCTTTCTGGCCCAGTTACATCTCATCAGTTGTATAATTGTCTCTGACCCAAACACATATATTAGTTCACATTTTTTAATGTTTTAAATTATTTACTAGTTAATGACTCATACCTAGTCCAGTTCATCCCTCCCCCCATCACCACCACCAAAGGCAGGTTCTTCACTGGGAAAGACTATCAAGACTCAATATTTGTATCAGTTTCTGCTGCTTTACACGGTTAGCCACAATGCAGAGTCTAGGCACATTTCTGTTTATTTTGTCAGGCCTTTTGAAGGCAGCACCAAACCTGTTTGTTTGACATTCACTCTGTTTTTACTATTTCCTCCAGTGTTTTCACAGCACCTGACAATTTAATCAGCTTTTTGTCCAGAAAAACAACTGGCTGAAACGTCTAGGTCTCACAGCAAATCTGAATAATGACTGAGTATGGAATTTTGCTTTTTTTAGAAAAAAAAAAGACTATAGTGGGAGAGCAGATGTTTGGGTCTTAGAGTGTTGCTCTCGAGTATTCAGTGGTGCAGCAAAGACGAGGCAGTGGAACCATAAGTCATATTCCTTACAGATGTTAAGTATAAAAAAAAAAAAAAGATTTTCCCATGGAAATAACCCAGTAAAGTATGTCTGGATTTTTGCATTTTGAATACAGTTTTCTTCACTAATATTCAGGAGTCTATACAAAATTATGTACATGCCCAAGTGTTATGAGCTTCCTGAGGCAGCTCACCTATAGGACTGCCCACAGTGCTGGCTGCAGGCACGGACAGGCAGATTACTAATGGTGCTACCGAGGCCTGGGTCCAGTCACAGGTTACCACTCGATCCTTTGTTATTACACTAGAGTTACTCTAGCCTGCTCCCTATCACCAATCAGCCCACACTCATGCTAGGCCAAATCCATCTGTGGTGTGACTCTGTTGAAACTAATTAAATAATATCAAGGATGCATTGGGCTCTGTATAGCCTCTCCTACACAAAAGTGCTTTGATCAAGCCTTTCAAACTCAAACCTGCAAGCTTTCTAAACGGCCTGCTTCACCCTTGGAGAGCCTCTATACCTTTCTGCTTAGACACACAAGGTCAAATCCTGCTCTTATTTGTAGAAGAATTTCAGTGGATCCACTCCATTCTTGCACCACTGTAAGCAAGCACAGATTTTCGCCCACAGCCTTAAAAGTCAGAGTAGCATTTTCACAGTGCACTGTAAGATAATTAGTAGCCAGCAGACATACAAGAGCACATTTTTGTAGGTTAATATCAGTACATGTTTCCAAACAATTTCAGCTTTATGAAAGACAATTTCCACTCCCCAAGTCACAATCCAGATCACTTTTACTGGCAACCATCAATATGTTTGTTTTACCTTTATTCCACTGGTCATAAATTTAATTTCTTGGATTGACCGGCTAAGCTTCAGTCTGAATTCAGCATTGGGTAAGTCAGTCGGCCACCCCCAGCGATGAAAATACAAAGCCAGGAGTCATCCATAGACAGAAGAACTACAGCCCATATTTCTCCATAAACCAAATAGCCTCATCCACCTGTGGTACCAGAGGGAATGACAAGAACCTCATATATGCTCGGGAGGCTTCAGTGAGCAGTTATCCCCTGGGATTTCTCAGAAAGAAGGACTCCACTCCATGACACCTCCACCTACTAACTAACAACACTTCATGGTCATTGGTAGTGAAGGGCAGCTGACAAATCTGGAAGAATCACCGGGGCCATCTGATTTTACTCCATCACCAGAAAGAAATCACTGACCAACATGACCACTGTGGTGTCTGTATCTCAGAGAGGCCTAAACTCCAATTGACTGTGGTCAAGGAGAGCTTTAGAATCCAGATGTAGCTACATTGCTATGGAGCTCTCAGTTTCCTCAAACTCGGAAATTTAAGATATGGATTTCTTCAACTTTGGGGGCTAATAATTACTTTAAATAATTAAAAACTGTAATGATACAAAATCCCCCTGCTGGCTTTTGCCCGACAAGGTGAACATGGATCTATATTGAAAGCTGCACCCCAGAGTTCCTCCAGCATTTCAGTAAGCACCACTAGCTGAAACGCCACTGACGAGGTTCTGTGCTTATCCTCCCCACTCACAGTTCCTCTGCATTGAAGATTATTAGCTCAGTGTAAATATGAATTGTCTTTCTCTGCAAAGTATATTGAAAATGCTTCACTGAGAGCAACACTTGACTCTGCAACCAGATATAAATCTCACAGATTATTAATCAGGTTGTACATCATGTGGAACAGTTGTGCTGATTGCCACTTTTGAGATGCTGTGATACAAAGAAACCTTCCTTTGCTACTTGTACAATTAATAGCATAGAATTTAGAAACTCCTGATGCTGTGAAAAGAAAAGGAGGACTTGTGGCACCTTAGAGACTAACCAATTTATTTGAGCATAAGCTTTCGTGAGCTACAGCTCACTTCATCGGATGCATACTGTGTGTTAAACTCAGAATCAGACTTCTGTGACCAGCGTGCTAGCACCTTCCCTCCACTTGTCACTGTGTATAAGCATATTATCAAAACTGACAAGGGTACAGCCTAGGATGAGAACATTTAGGAGACATTGTTTCAACAATCATGGACAGAGCACAATAGCCCCATTCTACTAGGCTTTAAATAAAGAGGTTGGTTGGCAGACCAGTGTACTTCCCCACTCGTCTTAACTGAAGAGAATAGCTTCTGAGGAAGGATCGATAAAATAGGTTTTTCACTCCAGCAAATAAGGTCCATGGTGGTTTACACATTGCCCTGTATATACAGTATGATCTTGATGGTATGAGGGATTAATGGTCAGATTTCACAGCTTATTGCAAATGCAGGGAAATGATCTTACAAAAGAGTGAAATGTTATTCATAATTAAGGCTGAATCTACACTGAAATATATTTTATCTCTCTCCTGCCCCTGACTTTTGATTACTTCAGTGCAAATGTTCTAAAAATTCTACAACAAACTTTAAAAATATATATAACACATCACTGAGGCTGTGGCAGTTTCCATGGCAGCAGAGTTTCCTATCAAATTCGTTTAAAGTTGAGGCCCCTATTAACCTCCCTCTACCTGGTTCCTCCCTGCACTCTCCTTTGTGCATGTGTGCGCAAACACACACCCCTCTCTTCGAGCCATCGTGGGATCGTCAAATCAAAACAACAAAGACTAAAATCCTATAATTTAACCTGCTCTTGCAAATATATGCCTGAATGGAATCCTAAGGAAGTCAGTGGAGTTCTACCTAGGCATAGCAGTCTGTCAATGTGGATCAGACTGTAGGATTGGGGTATAATTCCAATAAATTATAAAGTAGAAGGTTATACTCATGAAGGATCCTCATTATTAAAATTCATGCTGGTTATCTGCAGTTCTAAAATTATTGAACACATACTGGTGTCTGATTTGCCCTTCAGAATATGTTCTCTTTATTTGCATGGTATAAGTGTCAAGCTGATAGCCTCATAATTTCCTGAGCATTCTTGTTCTTTCCCTTTCTCTGAATAGTGTCTCAGACATGCTTGCCTCCAGATTTTCTCTGTAACCCTTTCAGTCCTTTTAAAAAATAAAAAAAGATTCTCAATGAAGATTTGTGGCACCTTAGAGACTAACAAATTTATGTGAGCATAAGCTTTCATGAGCTACAGCTCACTTCATCAGATGGATGTAGAAAATACAGTAGGAGATTTTATATACACAGAGAACATGAAACAATGGGTGTTACCATACACACTGTAACAAGAGTGATCAGGTAAGGTGAGCTATTACCAACAGGAGAGCGGGGTAGGGAGGGGGAACCTTTTGTAGGGATAATCACACAACAAAAACAACACACCAAACAACAAAAACCCAGGAACCTATCCTTGCAACAAAGCCCATTGCCAACTCTGTCCACATACCTATTCAGGGGACACCATCATAGGGCCTAATCACATCAGCCACACTATCAGAGGCTCGTTCACCTGCACATCTACCAATATGATATATGCCATCACATGCCAGCAATGCCCCTCTGCCATGTACATTGGCCAAACTGGACAGTCTCTACATAAAAGAATAAATGGACACAAATCAGATGTCAAGAATTATAACATTTAAAAACCAGTCAGAGAACACTTCAATCTCTTTGGTCACTCAATTACAGACCTAAAAGTGGCAATTCTTTAACAAAAAAAACTTCAAAAACAGACTCCAACGAGAGACTGCTGAATTGGAATTAATTTGGAAACTGGATACAATTAACTTAGGCTTGAATGAAGACTGGGAGTGGATGTGTCATTACACAAAGTAAAACTATTTCCCCATGTTTATTTCACTCCCCTCCCTCCCACTGTTCCTCACACATTCTTGTCAACTGCTGGAAATGGCCCACCTTGATTATCACTACAAAAGGTTTTCTCCTCCCCCAACCCCCGCTCTCCTGCTGGTAATAGCTCACCTTACCTGATCACTCTCCTTACAGTGTGAATGGTAACACCCATTGTTTCATTTTCTCTGTGTATATAAAATCTCCCCACTGTATTTTCCACTGAATGCATCCGATGAAGTGAGCTGTAGCTCACGAAAGCTTATGCTCAAATAAATTTGTTAGTCTCTAAGGTGCCACAAGTACTCCTCTTCTTTTTATGGATACAGACTAACACGGCTGCTACTCTGAAACCTGTCAGTGAAGATTGTCATTTGCATTCAAATTACGGCTATGTTCTTATAACACTCAGGGATAAATCCCTTATTGTAGTGAGCATTTATTGATTATAATTTTAACATAAGCTTGTCTTATTAAACAACTTTCCTTGCTGAGTCTGTACAGGATAATGCATACAGAGCCTATGTCATTTTTAGTATTTAATGGCTTAGAGTCCCTTGTAAATACATTTATGAAATATTCATTTGGACTTCAGCTATGTTATTATCCTCTCTGATTTCAATTGTCTTCTGAATTTTTATAAAATCTTTTCCCTAACTGAGCTCTTTTTTTCACAGCACTGGGAGTTGGGGAGGGCAGGTGTTTCCATTTCAGATTTTTTTTTCTAGTTTTTCCTTTTTGGCATCATCTGAGACTCAAAAAATTAGTCAAAGAAAGGCCTGCTAGATCATCTAATTCCTGCCCCTGCCCTTGTAGAATTGTTCACTAGTATACGTCTCCTTGTGCCTTGTCTAGTCTGATTACACATATCCCAAGTAATGAGGTTTTATCACTCCCCACTATTCCACAGCCTGTGTTACTAATCACATTACACCTAGTAACACCATAAATAGTTTCTCTCCCTGTGTAAGACAAAAACTCACTGAGTGGTACTAACGGGAGAGGGTAAGGAGTGCAAGGAAACTCTTGCCCTAATTAGTGTACTAACAAGGAGAGATACCAACTCTGTACCCCCCCCCCCACGGAGCACTGCGCTCCAGAGCAAACGTCCACTTCTGACACTCTTCACTCCCAAAGGCATGCTATCTGCGGTCTGGGGGCCTGGACAAGTCTCTGTGAGCTTATGCTATGCACAGTAACATATGCCAAGGCGAAGAGCAGGTACTAAGGGTGAATGTACACCGCTCTCTTTGAAGAAGGATGATTCCCCACCACATTATACTGTATAGCTCTCACTTGAAGAGCAAGGGTTTGCTTTTGGTGTTTCTATTTTTTGGTTTAAACATCTGTAGATTGCCATCATGTCTCTTTCTCCATTTCACCAACCCCACACATCGTGCCTTAGCCAATCTATACAAATCTTTTAATCTTTTTTTATAAGGCAAACCCACCAATCCCCAAACCACTTTAGCTGCTGTGACAACGCTGTAAATTTGCCAATTTATTTCCAGTGGTGGACAGAAGGCAACAAGTTCCAGGCATAAGAATGGCATGAGGAACCATTATTCAGAAATGTCATCTGTCTCCCCCACTGTCTACCAGAGCTGCTTATGACAACTCTCATTGTTTGCAAGTGGATATAATTTTGTATCTAAGAATCTGATATCATGAGCTCCAGAAGTTTCTGTGTTCAGAAGTTTCTGTGGCTTCAGATCTGAACTAGCTTTATTCCATACAAATCAAATTGGTTTAGCATATTTGTATAAGTAGGCCAAACAGTTTTCCATGAAAGCTTTAACATGTTCAGCACTTTTGAAAATCAGGCCACTCACGTGGATGTCTAAATATGGATTTTTGGAGCCTAACTCTAAGTACTAATGTTTAAAAGTCTTGGCACTAGACTCTCCAGAACAACAGGTTGGAATTCCAGAAGTATTTACTTGGCCCTTTGACTTTGAGGTAGATACACTTGACTTTCACAGTGTCCTGTGCAATAAACTTTAGGATGAGATATTAAAGTGCACTAACTCTGAGATTTGACTATAAAAATGGAGTATCTCACTAAGCTACTATGATGAGGGGGATGGTATTACAACCTAGATAGAGGGATATTTTTATTTTACTTCTATTTGACAGTGTGTGGTTAATGACTTTCCATAGGCCTCTGCCAGACAGAATCATGAAAATACACTTAAAAGTATCCACCAGTTGATTCACGTCTGATTGGTTTGAAAGCCATTCAGCTCTACTCCCAGTAATGGCTGTGCTAGGACAGAACATTTTGGCAATATTTGAAGGAAAGTTTAACTCCTGAGATCTAATTAAAATAACAACATGACATGTGTGTTCTTCTTGGATTGGGTCCTTATGAAGTGGTTGTTTTCTTCTTTCCTTGCCAAAACAATGTCATAGGAGCACAAGCTGCTAACTAGGATGAGAAACAGGCTAGAAATCAGGTAATTCTTACTTTAAACAAAGAGGAAGAGACTGTTTTATTAGTTGAATATATTTAAATAGGTTGCACTATAAGTGAACTGATGTGCTCTTAAAACTTCATACCAACAACACTTTTCTAATTAGGCTTGCATTTTAAAATTAGAATGGGTTGCAAGTAGTTGTTTCTGCAAGAGCAGTTGTTTCTTAAGTCCTGGTTTCCAAAATTATCCAGTATGCAATTCGCTAAATTGTACAATCTTGTTGTTTTTTCCCTTGTGATATCATAGTCTTTGGGATTGTATATTTAACATTCTTCCATCTCAAGTCAAAAAAGGATCTTTTTAAAGCTACTATTTTTCCTTCTATTGGAACAAAAGAAAAATCATTTTTGCCCCCAACCCTTCTTCCCACCCAAATTCAGAAGTTGGATCAAAATTCACTTTGTCACAGCATGGGGTGGGAGTAGGGGAGGAAGAATAGCCAGAGTATTCCTAATCTAATTATGATTCTTATGACAAGGGTATTTTTAACTAACTTGATCTTTTATTTTATTTGTAGCTCTTTGTGAGAAGTGTCTATTTGGAAGCAGGTGTATAAGACCAAATGTATGTGCCTGTAGAAGTGGATATACTGGTTTAACCTGTAGAAAGAAGGTAACATGCAAATTCAAAAATATTGAATTCTCCTAGTAAGATGGGGGAAATAATTCAATCTAACTGAAGTATTTTACATAGTTTTATGAGAAAATGTTCATTTATAGCTTTAACTTTGTGAAAGGGGTGAATAACATTATCAAAATATTTTAAAGAAAGCTTGATTTTTATATTCAAGAGCTGGGGAAAGTCAAGATATTTTCAACTGCTAAATAATGACAACTGAGAAAATATGATAGTATATTCATATATACTGTATTCTATACTAAAAATTAGATTTTAACCTCAGAATTACCATTAACTATGCATTTTGACAGTTACATTAGCATACTAAAAGACAGCTTCTATTTTGGCATTAAAATCAGAAGCTACAGATAAAATGAATGAGGTTCATTGTAATTTTCTAGATACATAAAATCTATTAAACTGGTCAGCTGTGGTTTAGGAGAATATGCTCTGCATTTTCTAAAATGCTTTATTTCATATCCCACTTCGACTTTTCATATGAAGTCAAGATAACTGAAAGCAATTGTCTGCATCAAAGGGATTTCTGTTAGCACAGCAAGAGATGCCCTTTTTGGTGTATCAAACCAGGATTATCAGGTTTGTTTCAGAACATCACTATAGTTCGTGAATGTCCACTACGATATGCCACTTCACAAACAAAATGGAACTTTGTTGCAATTCATAGTCAAGAACAATAAAATACTGTGCATGCATTTTTCATATGAGTGAACGACAGCACAATAAGTAAGTGTGGGAAGAAAGAGAAGCTACTATAATTGTTTCCATACTGTACATGTTTACAAGAGCCAGGCCATCTATAATACCTGTTAGCCCTGTGGGGATCCTCAATAACGCAGGTGAACCCAAAAAAGGAGACATGCACATACCCCTTTTGAAACTTGTGAGACAATCTTGAGTTTCATGATCCATCCTGCAAGAATATAGAATTAGACTCATACACTTTAAGGTCAGAAGGGACCATCATGATCATCTAGTCTGACCTCCAGCACATGGCAGGCCACAGAACCTCACCCATCCACTCCTGTAACAGACCCCAATCTCTGGCTGGTTTAAAGACTTCAAGTTAAAGAGAGGTTTCAGAGTAGCAGCCGTGTTAGTCTGTATCCGTAAAAAGAAAAGGAGTACTTGTGGCACCTTAGAGACAAAAAAATTTATTAGAGCAAAAGCTTTCGTGGGCTACAGCTCACTTCATCGGATGCAACAAGTTAAAGAGAATCCACCATTTACCCTAGTTTAAACCTGCAAGTGACCTGTGCCCCATGCCACAGAGGAAAACAAAAACCACCCAGGGTCTCTGCCAATAGTTGCACTATGACAATGCATTGTCCTGATCAAAAGATGGAAATCTTGTAAATGAAAGGGGCTTAGGTGGCTTTTCCCTACCCCTATTATCTAATAGCTTCATTACAGCCCAACATCCTAAAGTCAGCGCTAATAATGCCTGGTGCATTGGAGTCTGGTTTCAGAGCATATGTCAGGAAATCAAAATAGTCAAAATCCAAATAGACCTTTTCCTCCAATATCCAACTTCATTAACATTGCTAGTAATAAACTGGTTTATTAGCATAGGTGGGAAGAAATGTTGCACATAAATATACAGAGTCTTGTGCTTTGCTTCATTTTCATTATGAACTTTTGGATAACAGAACCAATACAATAGTGGTGGCATATAAAATCTGTCACAAAATCCTGATTAAATTGCTACTGGACAGCCTCTTCACACAGCACCAGCTGCATGAGGAGGCTCCTGGTGACTATACCTCTGCATCTAACTGAATCTCTGCCCATCTCTCTCTTTCTGCCTAGTACAGAAGGAATAAGAAATGTAAGGTAATCACTAGGCAGTCAATTTAGAAGATTGACTTCCCTCACTTAAAACTAATTGCCAGTCCAATTGTCCATTAGAAGTAGTCTCAGAAAAGGTTAAAACTAATGCTACATTTTAGTAGTTCTTTTCCAGAGCCTGGGTAAGAAACTGTCTTGAAGACAGAGACGGAGTGCAAGAGGAGAGACATCTCTGTATAATAATTGGTAGGAGATGCTCCTTTCCACAAGCAAAAAGGAATCTTAGGAGACTCTTATTTAGACAGGGATGAAGACTAGGATAGTCTAAATTTCTGAGACCACATTGTGTTCTCTTTCTCCATGGTGTTCTCCATGGTATTCTTTTCTCCATGGTATTCTGACTCTTGTGCTGTCGGCATTCCTAAAGAATCATCTACACTTCATGAAATTTAGCATATTATGTTGCCAAGTGAATTGCAATTCATTTTTCTGACATTTTTGGTTTACTTTGTTTTGGAGTTCTGTTAAAAGCAACTTGCCAAAATAATGGCAAGGAATAATGAATTTGCTAGCACAATTATCACTCTTATACCTTTTTGTATTTTTTCAATTTGAATCTTGCAAATAGTCAATGCAGATAATTTAGCATGACGACAAGTGTTCCTGCTAGCTTTTAAAAATCAAAGCAGCCATCAGGATAGGCTTGATTATGGGTAGCAGAGGTGATCCCAACAAAATAATCAAAGTATAGAGATCTTTGTGGTTAGCACCACACTTTAGCAAAATGTAAGAGTAACAGTGAAACAAAAAGAAAAGGAGGACTTGTGGCACCTTAGAGACTAACAAATTTATTTGAGCATAAGCTTTCGTGAGCTACAGCTCACTTCATGGGATGCATTCAGTGGAAAAATTCATTGTTAGTCTCTAAGGTGCCACAAGTCCTCCTTCTCTTTTTGCAGATACAGACTAACACAGCTGCTACTCTGAAACCAGTGAAACAAAAGTAATCCCTAGCCAATCGTACATTGTTACATATGAAAGTTTACTGAAAAATGGCAGCTTACACTAGCTGTGACAGATGTCTTATTTGTAGTGTACCTAGTGGCTTCCAAATCCTCCCCCTAAGGGTTTTTTTAAACATTTTCTATATTTTCCACAGTATGCATCCGATGAAATGAGCTGTAGCTCACAAAAGCTTATGCTCAAATAAATTGGTTAGTCTCTAAGGTGCCACAAGTACTCCTTTTCTTTTTGCGAATACAGACTAACATGGATGTTACTCTGAAACCTTAAATAGGTACATAACTAATCAACAGAAGCTACCTACACTGTTCTGTTTGGCCATAAATGGTACATGACTCCACACTGAGAAGTATCCAGCTCCAGACTGCAGTTTCCAGTTACCTTCTACTAACGTTTTTATATTAAACTGTACTCACATGTCTCAAATGCCTATACATTTATTATAAAGGGACTTAGATGCTCAGTATTCTAGCCCACGGCAGAAAATAACGATAATTAAAAAGAAAAGCCTGAAGTCAGACATTGCATAATGCTTGAATTCACCTGTAAATCTACATGAATAGCAAGCGGCCATTCAGTCTCTAAAAAGGAATCCAGTGAATATTATGCCAAAGATTCAATATGCTATCGATTTCAGTACAAGCCTGAAAATACAAGAAAACAAGTTTTTGGTATTTTAAAACTACTTTGTTGGAGTCAGTGAAAAACATACTGAATGTCAATAATATTTGTTTCAGTTTATATATATATATATATATATATATATATATACACACACACACACCATTATTAAACCCCACTTTTCATGCTTGTAACTTAGTAACTCTCCATTATACATCTGTTGGAGTATACAAGTCAGAAAAGGGATAAAGCAGAGTTTTTTAAAAATGAAATACTCAAAAATACTTGACAAATAAAAAGGAAGCAATATATGTGAAAAAAGAAACATTTAATGTATGTGCTATTCTATTACAAATATATTGAATGTGCTAGACTATATGCTAGTTAGTTACAAGGGAATTTGTAAGAGTAATTACCCTGCTATTTAAAAACAAGTTACCATAGCAATCTCATCATGTTATTGCATACATACAGTTGCTCCATAAAGTAGATGCTGAAGAGTATCTGAAGAAATATGCTGTTGAGACAAAGCAAAAGCCTATGAAGGACTGGAGGGTGAGAAAGATTGAAAGAATTCTCTTTTTAAATTTTAAAATTTTCAAAAGGGTGAATGTTTAATTTTTAAATTTTCAAAAAGGTTAATTTTATTCCATCCCTGGACAACTGCCCAACTTCTTCCACAAATGGAGGGATGCATCTTCCCTTATGCTTCTTCCTTAAAGTCTATGTGGGACCAGTATAGCACTACTGATATGGAAACTGTAATTCATGTGTCTGCCACCTATCAAAAATCACTCCAACCTGGCAGAAGTAAACAGATTTTACCAACATTCTTATTTGAGCTGTTTTGACTTCAGCTGCCATAATCTCACAGAAAGTGTTCCTGATGCGATTGCAAAGATAATTGTGTAATAAGAATACCTAGCACTTTTGCACTCCTTAGTAAATATTGCAACTTCAATGACATTTTTTTAAGGAGCATAGGACCCTTGTAGCATGTTACACTTAAATATTCCACCTGGATTTACTTTTTAATATCTCACCTCATGCAGCCATCCTATAAGATCCTGTAAAGTAGTATTTCCCTAAAGCTATGGAAATTTCTTCATGTAAGAACTAAATCCCACTCCAATTAAAGATAGGCCGAGGGTGAAAATATTCTTTGGACATGCAGAGTAAAACAACTAGTGACCAGGCTTCCAGCTCTATGGAGAATGGCTCTCTTGTGAGGAGTGGGCAGGTTCCCATGCTGGTGTACATGCAGGAGGAGCCCATTCTGTCTGGCAGAGAGATGGATGCTCAAGCCCTTTTCTCTGGCATGTGGAGAGCGAGCCTGCCTCACAATGGTTCTTACTATGGAGCTCAACTCGCAAAAGTGGGGCCTGTGCCTTGGAACATGAGCTTCTAGTATGAATTTAGGGATGTTTTCAGGAAGAAGGCAGGCAGCAGGGCCTCCTTTGCCATGAGGCTGGGCCAATCAGACTCTCCATCCAGCCCATTGGCTCTTGTAAGAGCCTGGCACGCTGTCACGTGCAAGTGGGTCTTCCCTCTTCCTGCCCCACCCACTTCCTGGCCCTGGAGATGCCAGGGGCATTTGCCTGCTGAGATGGGCTGGTAGATTGGGAAGACTGAGTCCCTTCTGGCCCTAGCCACCTACTACCTATGCAACTAAACCTACCTAAATTCAAGCAGACACTTGTGGAAATCCTCTTTGCTGTAATTTAAAACAAAAAGCATATCATGCACTATTCATAAATAAACCACAGCAAACCAATATCACCATTGGAACCTAAGGAACAGTATTTTAGAATCAAACATGATATGATGCTAACAACGTAAACGTGATCAAATAGAGAGAGATACAGCAAGATGAAGGAGCACCTTTCCTCCTGTCCCGAGTAATAAATTAATGTCAAAATCTTTATGTGCTGTGTAATGTGGACTTCCATAAAACTGTCCTTTCAAAATGGGTACTTGAATGTATGCATTAGCATAAAGCAAAGCTTTTCACATTATCTATTATCTTGTTTTGGGATCAAGATATTCACTCAAGTACTTAAACTAAGATGCTGCAGTATGAAAACAGGATAAGTGCCCTGAAACACCTGCGGGCCAGGAGCCAACAATCTCCATGCGTTATGTGGAAATGGCACATTGGTTTTGTAGACATGCCTGCTTTAGAAGAAGGAAATTGAATTCCGGCTCCATAAGTGCCAAGTGCCACTGCAAATAAGAGAGCCTAAGCCACACCATTTTAGCAATATAGCTATTTCCCTATTGAAGTGATGGAGAAGAAATCAACCTAGCTAGATGATATCACTTTATGTGCATGCTTTGGAAACTGTTCCATTCATCACTTCATTGCTTAATCCCTTTCAGAATCATGTTCTTCATTACTTGTGTATTACTGAGTTTAATAAACACTTTTGCTCCTTGGGTCAAATTGTGAAAAATGTGGATAGTGGGTTTGCCATAATTACATAAAAAATTCTGAAGGAAATAAGACAGCTACAACAAATCATTTGGACATTTTCATATTAAACTTGTTTTGTGACACCACATGCACAAGGCTGTTTCTTACATAGTCTCTTAAGCAGATGAATACTCATTTCTGCTTTGCAGATCCCAATAGAATGAAGATAACATAGCAGAAGGACAATGAAGACAATCATTTGGATGCTAGTAATCTGGCACTGTGCACGTTTTTCTTCTGGGCTGGCTGAAGATGCAGCGTGAAGAAATTGCTAATGCTCTCCCTCCTGCGTCATATGGTCGTGATGAGGAATAATTGATTCCAGAGCGTATACCAAGAGATTTACTTACTTTTGCAAAGTTATGTGGTGTGGCAATGCTCAAATCCATATTTCTATAGCTGAAGTGTCACCACCTCAAGTACTTGCTTCCTGCAAGAGCCAAATTTTACAATGAAATGCGGATCATTATAGAAAAGACACTTTCGTTTGTGTTCTTTTGTTGTTGTAAAAGTGTGGAAGTAATCAATTGCCTCATTCTTTTTATATTTTTAAATCAGATTGTTTATTCACTTTCCTGAGAAGAATTAATAATTCAGAGATTGCTTTTACTGAAAAAAATGTTATTACCGTGAGTACAGGAGAGGAGGTCGTAGTAATGTTGAATTGCTTTCTTGAACTTGCTCCAGATTGTAAGATCACCTAGATAAACATGGCTAACTGGGGGCTTGCGAAGCAAAGGAATGGGTAACTGCCCAATAATTGCCAAAAAAGTGCCAGCATCTATTTGAGATATTGGACTTTGTTTCCTCCTGCACTCAGAATAGGAGGTAACTTTGTAGTATCTGTTGGAATGTTGATTTTTAGACTTCACTAGGCTCCCCTCCCCAGCCTTAACATTTCCCAGTTTTGCTCCACCAGTGAAGCTCGTCCAGTGGTAGATGTGCTAATATAGATAACACTCCAGGTACCCACAGCTAATTTAGAAGCATTTAGATACCTTAAGATGCAGATAGGCAGCTAATGGGATTTTCTGAAGCACCCAAGGAGTTAGATGCTGAGGCACTTTTGAAAATCCTACTAGGAACCTAAATACCTTTAAAACTCTAGCCCTGTGCCATCACATGGAATTAGACAACAAAGTGGTTAAAATGCCAACAGCTGCCTAGCTCTCTCTATTTTAGCACTGCCAACATTACTAACACTGGTGGAAGCAACGGCCAGAAACAAGGACACAGATGCTCAGGCTATATGTTTGCTTGAAAAAATAGTTTAAAAATGTAAACTCTGACAGTCTCAGGTACTGTACAATAACTCTGAGGATGAAATTGGGATACCCCACACTCGCTCTTCAAGTCTTGGTAGAATAATCAGATATACTGTCGAGCAGGATCTAGGTGCTTGACAGAGTTGTACATGGGAATTTTGGTGTTGCCTTCTTCACCTAATAGTGACTTTAATGGTTGTACTCATCTGAGAAAATATTTTGATCCCTTTGTTTTTCTTGCAGCAGTAAATAGATCTGATCTGTGGGTATTTTACATACAAACACTGAAGGAATAAACAAGATTTTTGACTGTAATCTTGTAAAATTTAAAATATAGAATGTGTGTGTCCTCCAACATTACAGACTAGATGTTTACTGCTTGGAAATTCTGCTGGCATTGTAACCCTGCAGAAAAATTCCCCCTAATCCCTACTGGCCACTTAGGGGTAGCATATATTTGTTTCTTTCTACACCATCTATTGTATATATAAAAGTGCATTTAAACTTGGCCATACTCCATTTTTCAAATAAATGGTCTTCATTCCTTACCTTTCTACAATATTTGTATTCAGTTATTATGAAATACTGATGTAAACAGTTTTGCATGCGGAATGCAAAAGATGACTAAACGGACATGAGCATTAAAAGTTTTCTATTAGATATACAGAGATGAATAATGGTGTCAGACTCACTAACAGTCTGCACCATTAATGGAGGTATTAAAAAAGGCAGCGGGGAAGAATCTTAGCTCCACGGTGAGCTAGATTCATAGTTAGGTGGTGCTAATCTCAGCTTAAGCTTTGAGAGTTCACTTCCGCTGTGCCAGGAAGACATTGTTACAAAGGCAGCATGTTGGCACCAGAGGGTATCTACAAGATTAAATTGAGGGTGGCAATTATGCCTTTTTTCCAGCTATCGCCCTAATCAATAAGAGACGGATTTCCATTACCTTGCCTCCATAAGATCTATGATAGACAGTGCTAATGAACAGAAAGTCCTTGCCAAGATTGGATTTGGCAGCCTAAAACAGATTGCAATGCCTCAGTGCATCTCAATGCATTTTTAGAAGAGGCTACTTAAGACCATGTACATCTTCATTTATCTTCAGAATAGGAGAAATTGAGCAGTTAGCAGAAGAGACTCTTTGCGTCTCCAGCACCAGCTTGTGCAGAATCATGAAACACGTACAATTGGTGATAGGTAGCACAGCCCATGCAGTTCATTAACTAGCTCTTTCACCACTAAACCATATGCTGAGCTGATGTGTAGATTACCAGTCTATACCTTTTTCATTTCAAAATCATTGATACATGGTGTTTCTGAAAGGAAGTATGCTCCCCAGAACAGCTGTTGACTGAAACTGACATGATTCTTATCAATTTCACTGCCAATCACCACTGAACAGCAGCCATGAAACTGACAAGAAGCATTTCAATATCACAGCTGCCTTGGCTTCCAGGGTATATGGTTCAGGAGCTGCGCAGCCCTGCAGACTGCCAGGGACCCAAGGGCTTCCAGCCTCCCAGGTCCACTTCATAGCCAAGCTGCCCAACCCTCCAGTCCATCTCCCTGCCAATGCAGGATCTTACTATTCCAAACCTTGTCCTCTACATATACACCACTCTGTGCTTATTGTCATTGCTGGCTTTACCGTGTCCAGATTAGACTATAAGTAATGCAAGGCAGGGACAGGCACTGTATAAATAATTTACTTTTTAGCATATCATCTTGATACCTTCCAATACTTTGCATGTTGTGGAGACTGCCTTCAAAATCATTTTAAAACCACAGCATATAAAGTCCAAATAAAATACAACATTCATAACTGTCTTGTGTGGGAATAATTAAAACAAACAATAGAATCGTTAGTTAGTTGTTTTTTACTCATCATTAATCATCTATCGGTGGGCTGCATTAGGAGTTCTAATTCACTCTCAAACCCCATATATCCATTTATCTGGATGTCTCAACTCTTCAGACCCCTAGCTCAGTGGTTCTCAAACTTTTGTATTGGTGACCTCTTTCACACAGCAAGCCTCTAAGTGTGACCCCCACGCATTATAAATTAAAAACACTTTTTTATATTTAAACACTACTGTAAATGCTGGAGGCAAAGTGGGGTTTGGGGTGGAGGCTGACAGTTTGCGACCCCCCCTGTAATAACCTTGCAACCCTCTCAGGGGTCCTGACCCCAGTTTGATAACCCCTGGCCTAGCTAGTTTCCCTATAACTTCTCAATATTGTAGTCATAAAAAAAAATCCAATTTTGGGGGGAAGAGGGGCAGCAGTAAGAGAGAGAGGAGTTAATCTTCTTTGTCCCATGTCTCTATCATTATTCTTAACTAAAACTTTAAAATAGTCTCTCAGACACACACACACACAAAGTTGTCCAAACTATTTTTGTGTTAGCAACAAATTAATTCAGAATCTCTGAGAAATGAAATATTCAATAAGGGAGAAAAATAAAGCAAAATCTTAGTGGAGAAATATGAACATGCTAGCTGGTATATCAGAAGGAAAGATATTACCACTATTACCTACCATTTATATTTTAGCCTTTTTAGAATTAAGAAATTCAATAAGTATTGAAATAAACAATTCTACTCGCAGTAGAAAGTGCTAGGAATTCAGATACAGCATTTGAATATTTTTAGAATAAACTGAATCATGCTCCTGAAAAGCGCCATATTGAAAGGTTGCAGACAGAATTCCATTATTTATCCATAGACCAGGTACAGCACGGGCAATGCAATAGGGGGCACTAATACTGTCCTAGCAAGACCATCCATAGCGGTGAGAGGTATAATCCAGTCTCCCTGATCATTTAATTCTTGGTCTTCCTGTTGAAAACCTACTCTACATGGATCATTGGAAAGTTAACAGATGATGAATTAAAAATGAGTACAGACTTGGGCTGGTTTCAAACCGATGACCTATAGAAAGGTTCTGTGCCAATTCTCTAAGCCATAACACATCCCAAATTAAAGATGCTTAACTATACACAAGTTATACAGAAAGCTATTTTAGATTTAGATTATTTAGTTACTAACACAGAAAAGCAGGTTTTTCCTTACTAAGTTAATTCTCTATTGGCCTGATCCTGTACCATTATGATCAATGAATTGTTTGCCATTAATATCAATCAGAGCAGGACCAGGGCCATTATAATACCTGTAGTGTTCATAATACAGTATGTACTTTTAAGACTGCAGCTATACCCTTTGGGATACTAGTTTGAACTCAGTAGTTTTATATGTTGTACACAGTTATCACTTCCAACATCAGTTATTATTTGTATTGCATTAATACCTAGGAGCGCCAGCCATGGACCAGAACAGCACTGTGCAAGGTGCTGTACAAAACACAGAACACAAAAAATATGTTTTGAAAAGAGGCCATTTTTATTTTAAAAATCTGAAGTGAAAAATTTAGACCAGCTCTATTCTGTATGTTTAACTCTGTTATGCCTTGACCCTGCACCGATTGAAGTCAATGGGAGTTTTGCAATGAATTGCAATGGGACAGGATCAAGACCTTATTTTGTTTCCTATTGAGGACTTGTGTCAATAATTTAAACCATGCATTTCATTAGCACCTTTGCTATAATAATATCATCTCCCAGCAGCTGAACAACTGCTGTGAATAGTTTGCCAGTGTAATCCAGAGAGTTTTGCTCAATTTGCCTTAGGGCCTCAGGGGGAAAGAAACTTGCCAGTGGGCTGCACTTATTCTCTGCTTTTTTCTCCCCGTGAAGCAGCTTTCAGAATGCATTATCCATGATAGATTTGTCAAATTGTTAGCGCCCTAGAAGTGTGTCAGGTGCAAGGCAGATTTGTCATAATAGCATGGTGGAACTAGACTAGCTGATACAAAAGCTCTGTGTTGCACCTATATTCTATAGTAGGTTTCTGATATTGATAGCTGCATTTTAATGTTAGGAATACACCTGTTATTCAAGACAAGAACATCCATGTATTCATGACCACCAAGCTTGATGATTTTAAATCTTATTTAGGAATTAAACCAGGTGCCTGAAAAAGCTCCTACTAATTCAAGATGCAGCAGCCCATCTGTTTAGCAACCAAGATCACTGTCATCACATCACCCTGGAACCCTACTTTAAAAAAAGAAGGGAGGGGAAGAGAGAGGGGGAAGGGAGTAATAAAATAAAAAAGAAGCCTTTATCTTTCCTTGCAAATGTTGGTAAATTCTAGTCAGTCCAGTAGCCTCTCTGTGCTGGGAGAGACAACCTGCTAACTGCACTTTGTCTGTCTGTGACAAACTCACCTCACTGCTGGCAACCCACTCAACCCCTCCTATCTGCCTAGTCTAGTATGCTTAAGGCTTTAATATCTTAAATAGCAAACTTTACCAGCCCAGTTGGCATCAGGCTGCCAGTGTTTCCTACTTAAAAGCTTCCCCATTGTTTCCCCAAGGACCCTTGGTATTGTCTATGATAGAACCTTATTCTTGTCGTCATTTCATTTCCTGTTGGTTTCCTCCTTACAGCTTCCTTTGATTTCAATCTATGCAGCCAGGTAGGATAACAGCACACAGGTAAATGGAGGACCACATGCTATTTATGAAAAATACATCTAACTCCCTGATTCTCCACAAAGAGAAAAGATGGGGATGATATGAGGTACTGTGTAGATTGAATCATGAGTTTAAGTGCAAGAATAAACAAATGAACTCTCCCTGGGAGAGAGAATGGACATTCAACAAGGATAAATTCTTATGTGCATAAACTGCATAAATATATGATTAAATAATACTGAATATTTAGTTAAGTCTGATCCCACACCATTCTGTAACATCCATTTAGGAAACTTATTTCAACTTCTTGATTTGCACTGGGATTTTTTGTTACTACGAGACAACTGGAGGTGTTTGTTTCTTCACTTTCTAAACCAAGGTAATTATTTTGGGCCAGATTAGGCTTGCAGTTACCCCAATGTAAATCCAGAGTAACTTCATTGCTTTTAGGGGTGAAGTTTATGATCTGCCCTGTTCTGGACCAGGATTTGCGATTTGTGAAATGATTATAAGAATATTTTTGGGTACATGATCAGATACAGGTCTCAAATGCATAGTGATTGCTCCTTACACAGTCGCCAGAGCAGTCAAGCCAGTAACTGTAACAAGCACTAAATCCCCTTAAATACAAACAACTGTAATTGATGACACATTTAAATTGGTATGAGGACTGAATGTGTGACACAAATAAAAACATACCAATTAATGCATTTATTTGAATACCTGATCATTAAATATACCTACTGTTTATTTCACATCTGGCTAGCCATGCTTTGGGGTCAAATTCTTTTATTATACCTATGTAAATCCAGACTAAATTCAGTGCAGTTATACTAGATTTACATTGAGGTAACCAAGAAGAGAAACTGACCCTTGTGTGATAAGAAAAAACACAATGTGCACGTTACTTTTCGCTGACTTTTAGTTCCTCTGTTCTTCAACCAAACCAGTCTGGTGAAAAAGCCACCAGAAGCAGAGAAATTCCTCCCATCTCCAGATCAGTTCCGACACAAATCAAATTGCAATTTAAAGCATCCCAGAGATAGGATTGCACGGAGCCATATTGTTGGATTTCTTAGTATTAGCTGCAATGTAGGAGGACACAACTAAGCTCGGATTCTGCATCAGATTGTCTATTGTAGACGCACCACTCAGCTCAGAGCCCCACTAAAGTCAGTAGAGGCTCTGCATGGGTGCAGCGGTCCATGCTACAAGATCTGATTGCAGGACCAGAGCCCTACAGTCATACACTTTTCTCAGAAGTAGCTATGCCACTGACTCCAAAGGGAGCAGGATTGACACTCTAGTATGGGCCTACTTCCATTTCTATAATAGCCATGGTCTTGAATAACTGGGAACAACAGGTCAGCTTCAATTATTCAACAATTCCAAACAATTTTGGGAAAAATACAGCAGTTCTGCCTAATGAATTCATCCTTGTTTTTCAGAGCTTCAGTGTTCAGCTGACAACTGTAAGAACACATTTTAAAAATCACCTTACAAAATATATCTGGAAAAACCGTAAGTGAAACTACTGGAGTATATTTTGAAAATGTCTGCAGATGTCATAGCAATATGTTTTCCATAGTTCCAACATGATTTCTAAGATGTAACTAAAAGGATGAATACATATCTGGCATCCTGCCTACAATCTTGAGGGGATACTGATGAAGACATGGTGCTAATTCTGGACGATATACTTTATTGTCAATTCCTGTTTCAAACTGAAATTTGAAACAAATGCCACACTTTCAGCTCATCTTAAGTGATCACTCTCCTTACAGTGTGTAAGTGAAGTGAGCTGTAGCTCATGAAAGCTTATGCTCAAATAAATTGGTTAGTCTCTAAGGTGCCAAAAGTCCTCCTTTTCTTTTTGCGAATACAGACTAACACAGCTGCTACTCTGAAACCTGTCAGTCTGTATGGTAACACCCATTTTTTCATGTTCTGTGTGTACATAAATCTCCTCACTGTATTTTCCACTGTATGCATCCGATGAAGTGAGCTGTAGCTCATGAAAGCTTATGCTCAAATAAATTGGTTAGTCTCTAAAGGTGCCACAAGTCCTCCTTTTCTAAATACCACACTATATTTCTCCTTTTTTTATTTTTTTTTTCAAATATTCATGGCAGGAAACCATTTTAAATTAGAGCGGGCTTTGAGCCTGTAAAAAAAATGTATTTGAGGTCAAATATCATTTACAATGTTTAATATTTTATTTTTAAGAGTGATGACATTATAGTTCATAAAATATTTATGGGGAGATGTAATATTCTCATTTTCAAAGGAATGGAACTACCCAGACAGAAAAGTCCTCATCGAAGTGGCTGCAGAAATTAACCCAACTTGTTTTTTCTTGTCATCAAAACGTAGATTAAAGCCTTCAGTTTAGTCAAACCTCCTCTCAGTAAGGACTGCATGTTTACATTTTTATATAATACGGGGCATTCAAATATCATGGAAATCGCTTAATAATGAAGCTTTGTTAAGGCATCTCAGTGCAAGTTAATTTGACAGTAGGACATTATTCTCCATGGAAACAATAGCTTGTGTTAACAACTCTAGGGGAGATCTAATAGGGAATTTCCTAAGATTTTACAAGGAACATTAAAGGACAGACAAGAGAGACTCTGCTTGCCTGCTGCTTCAATCTCAGCCACCGGCTGCTGGTAGGAGAATTCACCAAAATTAAAATGGAAGGCCAGACCCTCAGCTGGTATGAATCATCATAACTCCACTAAAGTCAATTTTCATCAGCTGTGGGTATAGCCCTCATGGTAACATATAAAGCCCTTTAACCAACTGGCTCTATGTATTTTTATTGAGCTTTGACACCCTTTGTTTCATTGCATTTTCTTAAGTCAGCAGATATGGGAACAGAACAAGTACAAGTTGGGTCTTTTCTTCAGACAGGCCATGTCTCTAGACTATCTCACCTTGATCTTAGAAGTGCAAGAGAGGAGGATGGACGTGGGCAAGTTCTGACTCTCAAAAAAAGGGAAAGACTCCACAAACAAGGGACGTATCTTCTGAGAACAGAGTTCTTTGCATAGGGCCAGATTATGAAGTTACAATCTAGCCTAGGTTTCAGAGTAACAGCCGTGTTAGTCTGTATTCGCAAAAAGAAAAGGAGTACTTGTGGCACCTTAGAGACTAACCAATTTATTTGAGCATGAGCTTTCGTGAGCTACAGCTCACTTCATCAGATGCATACCGTGGAAACTGCAGCAGACTTTATATATACACAGAGAATATGAAACAATACCTCCTCCCACCCCACTGTCCTGCTGGTAATAGCTTATCTAAAGTGATCATCAGGTGGGCCATTTCCAGCACAAATCCAGGTTCTCTCACCCTCCACCCCCCCACACAAATTCACTCTCCTGCTGGTGACAGCACATGGGCATGCTGCCACAACAGCCGATCATAGACTCCACTGTGACTTACTCACAATTCCTCCTTTCCTCTCCCCTTGCTCCGCAAATTATTCCATGGAGAAGGTACTCACCTCACATCTGCCAGGCCAGCTACTCCAGCTGGGGAGGGGCAAGACAAGAAGGGTGTGGGGCAGGAGCAGAGTCAAAGTGTCACCCTGCGTAATTGCTTATGGGGGATAATTAATCAAGTAACCTTTTTTACCAGTCCCCCCTCCCCACCAGTGATAGAGGTCACAGTGTGGGGAGCCCTTACTTGGCTGAACAAGGGGAGGATCTTATGCCAATCTAGTCCATAATGGTCTGAAATCTATGAGCAAATAAGAAATGCAAAATACAGTAAATGGACAGCCTATGTCACACATTCTAGGGGGAGCCGGTAGTGATCCCTATATATAGATTGCCTAACACCTTCTATTATAAAGGATTCTTGCAACCTTTTTTTTGAGAAGTATTACCACCACCATTGTTTGCAGCAGGAAGCAATCCCTCAGGTTAGAGGAGTGCCTTTTCTGTCTCCTGTGAAATTCCAGTCAGGTTTAGCAGTATTGTAAAGTCTTAAAAATCACTATTGCCCTTCTCTCACTTGCATTCTGCAGTAAGATTGAAGCAGCCTGCTAAAAAGAACTGAGCATTTTAAAGGACCAGTCCCTCAAGCAGCAGAAGCAGATGACACTGCACGAGGAACATTTGGGAGCTGCTACAGCAGCTGGAGAAAGCCAAGCTGAGCTTCCCCTGAGAACCTTTCTCCCTATCTTCCCTCCCACCTATCTCCCCACATTTACTACATGCAGCTGCATTCCCCCAATTCCTAGGTACAGGAGAAAGAGAGATCACAGAGCTAAGCTGCCCCCATAAGCCCAGACCTGGTATATGATTCCAGTTTCTCATAGTCCCTCAGGGGCCACATGAAGCAGGAACTTAACCTCCTGGGGTTTAAGAGGGGCAAAAAAGCCATACTCTTCTTCAAAACCCCACACACCAAGAACATGGCCCTAGCAGCCTTATCCCCCTTCTTGGGGCAGGACCCCAACAACATTCTCGGGTGGGGAAGAGATATCTGGGACAGGTTCCCACCCCCGCTCAGCCACAATATGAATTGTCAGCAGCCCATCCCTCCTCCTGGGATAACAGCCATCTCCTGCTACCTGCTACCAGCTACCGTAGTTAGTCCTATAGCTCAAGTAGTAAAAGTCAGTGCTGAAAATTCAGGGTTCAAACTCTATGATGAAGCATGATGGAAGATTGAATTTTACTATGTAAAACTGTAATACTTTTACCTTTGTACTTTAAAAAACCTAGGAAATTATACACAAAAACTATTGTAAGCAAATGTAATTTATGTTGCAATGTCAAAGTTGGAAATTAGGAAATGCCAGATTTACAATTATCCATGGAAGCTTAATTCTGCCCCACTTTTTTTTTAATATATATATACACATTTTCATTATGACACAGTCTAATTACATCATCACATTTTTCCCCCACAAGACCTCTCACTTGTTCAGTGCACAGGATAGACATACAAGGGAGCTGAATTAAGATTTGACAGGCAAATGTAAACCTTCCCTTTACCAGCTTTCAAGTGCTTGACTTTGCATTCTTAATACAGGCTTTTTTGTATATAGTTTGAGGGGTTTGTGTCATTATATTATACACACACCTCACATTACATTTGACTCAGTAGCTGATTGTCCCTCTCCCACCTCATTGTTTCTCCATTTTGATAGATTCTCTTCCTCCTCATTCACAAAAGCCCAAGCTTCCTCCAAAATTCACCAAAAGTATCAACTCAGCACCACATTGTCCACCTCAAATTCAGATTAGAAGTGAGCCAATCCCTCCCAAAGAAGATTTTTTTGGGAATGTGGCAGAGGAGCCATCTATGCACACCCCTCACAGTATGGCACAGCACTTCATCAGCACTGTCTCAGTTTCCGCAGTGGAGCCTTCAGCACCCTTCATTTATAGACGTGACTTAGGCCTTCAGCCCAGTCAGAGAGAGTTCAACCCCTTACGGGGAGCAGAATCCCCAAGTCAATGTCCAACATGAACACAAACCAAAAGAATCTTTGGCCCTGTAGGGCTCTGCTTTCAGACCCATCTTTCAGGCAGAACCCAGCAACTGCAGCTATACCCACCACCAGGGTCCTGGTAACCAAATCAAACTAACAGTCTGTGTCAGACCCACCCTCCCACAGGGGAGGCTCTGGCAAACTAGAGTCTTTAGTCAACACCTGACCCCAGTTAGGCTTCCCACAGGTAGTGGCTCTCCTTCCCAGTCTGCTCTCCTTCCCAGTCAGCCCCCAGCTGAGCTGTGGTCCCTCTTTTTAGCCTCCCCTTGCAGGCCTGACGTGGAGCATAGGTGAAACAAGGTGGGGCTGACTGGGGTCACTGCAGCTTATTAACCCTTCCTAGCCAGTATGGAGTCCATATACCCTATCACTGAAGACATGTAGTAAGATCTTCAAACAAGATACAAAATGCTACCAAGTTTTCTACTTCTGCATGCGCTCCACCTACCAATGCATCTGAATTTACACATCAACCACCCCCTAAAAATTATCCTCTTCCTGCTTGGGTGCATGATGGAGGAGTTTTCTTCTATCCCAGAAATGTTTCCTGCCCTCACAGCTTCCTGAGTGCTGAGCAGACCTTCCTTTCTCTAAGCCACATGCCCTCTCTGACTACTAATAATCAAAAATGCAACCTACCCTTGCTATCAGATTAAAAAAGACTGTAGAAAATTACCAGTGCATGGAGAGATTGGGGGATAAGAGTGAGGAAAACATGTCTCCAATAGTGTTAGGTAAAGACTGGCATGAACTTGAAAGCCTGCAGGTCGCATTTAAAAAATAAAAATGGAGAGGATGTTATATTTGGAGCACATCAGAGTAATAGAACGCCATGCATTTATCTTTTGCATTTTTAGTGCTGCTGTCAACTTCACACAAACTGGACTTGTTAGCTTTTAATGTGTTTTGCAGACCATCAGCTGTCTTGACCACTTTCGAGGCATGAAATTATCACAAGCATGGCTTTTTTAATTAGCTGGGATGCTCAATAGATTTTTTTCCCTTTAAAAATCAATTGTACAATTGCCACAGCCAATTCCTGGGCGGCAAAGAAAATCCTTATTAGTGGGGAATTTTATGACGTTTGTAAACCATGCAACTTTTACAATCCTCTACATTGAGAATCTTATATTAAAATGTTACATAAGAGCCAAACTGTATCTAAACCAACCCTTTGGGGGCGTATGGGGCTCCTATAATACCACACTGAGCACCTAGGGGACTGCCCCTGGATTTACAGCAGCAATGGTGGCGGAAGTTCAGGACTCTGCTTTCCAGATGGCCCAGGACCGAGGGTGGAGATAAAACTGGCTAGCAACATGACCAAAACCATACAGCCAGAACTCAGAGACAAAGCATTTGACTTTACTTTTGGTTTTGGCTATGTTTGGAGTGTAGCAGGGAGAGAAGCATCATAGCCAGGGAAGGCCCTTCCCCATTCCTACCCAAAGGAATCCTTTGGGGATTTCTGGACCATTGAACATGATCCTCACAGCAGAAATCAGAAACCCAGGAGGCTCAGGAGAGTCGTGGTCAGGCTACCAAGAGCCAGCCTCTCTGCACATTGGAATCCAGACCAGAGAGCCATAAGGATCTTACCATCCTTAGTGCAGATACTTTGTAAGAACACCTTGTTGGTTTATTTTTCTCTTTTGTTTTAAGCCAGCCACTGACTTCAGCCTGGCCCCACACATCAAAGACTGAGGCCTTGTCTACACTGCCACTTACAGCGCTGAAACTTTCTTCCCTCCGGAGTGTGAAAAAACACCCCCCGGTGCGCTGCAAGTTTCAGCGCAGTAAAGCGCCAGTGAAGACGGTGCTACAGCGCCGGGAGCTCTTCCCCTGGCGGAGGTGGTTTGATTACAGCGCTGGGAGAGCTCTCTCCCAGCGCCGCGACTACACAGACGTGTTAGAGCGCTGCCGCTCACGTTGGCTGTGTAGACATGCCCTGAGGCTATTTCCCTGTGCTGGGAGGGAGCACAGAGTCGTTTGCACTGGCTGTGAATGTTGGGAGGGGTAGAGTTTATGTATTGTTCTTTTCATCTTTTATTATCCCAATCCCCTTTTCCACTGTCCCTTACTCTGCATTCCCCAGACCTAATAAAGCCCCCGTTACAGTTTTATTACTCTGAGAATTGTGATCACTATTTTATTTTTGTGTGCTCTGACTGACTCTCCTCTGTGTGAGATGGTGTTAAATATTTTCCCTAGGATCAAATCTTGGTGTTCTCCACTCTAGAAGGTGTTTCCTTGGGTGGAGACACCAGGCACTCTTATAGGTAAACCCAGAACCCTAACCCTGAGGAGAAAAGGGAGAAGGCTGCAGCCATACTTCAGGGTTGGGGTTACATACATAAAAGCTGATTGTATCAGAAATTCTAGAAGAGATGTCTGAAAACTTTTTAATATAAATAGTTCACATTATTTTTCAATTGTTACCAGCAAAACACAGAACTGACTGTGAATACTGCCACTACAAGAGACTTAGCACTTGATGGCCAGTTGACATGACTGGATAAAATTCAGTGCTGCTTGGGTGTGATGATTCCAGTCACAATAGTTGAATTGTTTAATTTAGTAAAGTTACAAGACTTATTTTCCTCTTACTTTCTATGTTGGTTTATCCAGGTTAGTTCAGTCTAGTATAAAACCCTTGGACTGGCACTTAACCTTCAGTAGACACATCCTCCGGCTGTAACAAATTAATTGTCTTCACCTCAGGAAGCATGCTGGCCCATTTTTAGTGGTAACCTTTAGTTACCTAAGGTACAGCTGTAAAGTACTACCTGGTGTCTACAAGCACCCCTGCTCTCTAATAGTTGTTGGTCCTCAGAATACAATAGAAGTCTGACTGTCTGAACTGTGTGAAACCTTCACATTGAATCTCACACCAGCTTTCTCCTAGCATAGATTTTAGGTCCAACACATTCCATTAGCACAATCAGAAGATATCCACAGAGCTATAAAATTAATCAGCTCTTCACAACCTCCTCTCTCTCCCACCCCCTTATAGTACCCAGGGAGTGGAATATCTATCCCCATTGTGAAAATAAGACCGTATTGTACAGTAATAGTCCACAATGCTGCAAAATCAGTATTCTAGAACTTATATGTTTGTTTTCTGAAACAGCAGGAGGCAGGAGAAGAAAGGAGGTATTCTTCTTGCTTTAAGTTTTCCCACCATGGGGAACACTGGTGGCAGCAATCTGAAGGCTGCTGCCTGAGAAAGCTCCAGTAGAATTTATACACTGCTCAATCAATTCCCCTCCCACGTCTAAAACTTTCATCACATCACCATGTCGGAGTCAAATTTATGGGGCAAATTTGTGGAAATGTGTATGTTGTAAACATAACAGAAGGCATTGTATACTGTTGCATGAACGCCTGAGGGTGCGTAGCTGAAATTACAGCAAATAAGCAGTGCTAAATTGTATTAATGGTGCAGTGTTACCAGGCAGTAGCGCTGTTATTAATGCACACCATGACTACAAATAGTATGCACATTTTCTTCCTACATGGTCTGATTTTGATAAATCTGTATTCTGAGCACAAACAAATGAGAAAATACAAATAAACTTAATTTTACTACGGCTGTATTATTTTATTATGGAATCTCAGTTTTTTGCAGATAAACCAACTATGAAAATTTATCATGGCTACTGCCACTTAAGAAAAAAGTAAGTTATTTTCTAACCACTGTGGGGAAAGCAATAACAATTATGAACAATCCCTTTAAGGTAAAAAATGGATTTTCCATAAGCTGTCATATCTTTCTGGCTATTATATTAATTTTCTCTTTACTGCAGTCACTAACTTTACCAATAACATCTTTTCAGCATTCTTATGCAACAAGCTAAGTAATATTACATGTAGCCCAATATTTCACTTTAATAACCATTTATTTTTGAGAGATCAGGCTCTCAAAACTCCGCTGAAGTAAGCTGTCTCTTGTGAAATACTCTTAAGTGTGATACATTATTCTGTTTGGCCTTAGGTACACAGATTTTGTCACACAATAGTAATCTTTTAGCCACAAAAAGCAAATTTGACCAATGAGTTACAATTAAAAGTCATTTAGCCTGCTACCTAACTTGTTTTCCTCCTGGAAGTTACAGTATTTTAAGATTAGAATCCACTGTGACTTTTGTTTATCAAGAGGTATATAATATGGATAAGACTCATTCGTTTTAAAGAGAGATAATAGGACTCGATAAGAAATGTTGCTCTGAGATGGGCCCATTTAGTTCCAATATTATGGAACTCACTTAGAAAGCCATTCTCAGCCAAGGGCTTGGGAATGGGAGGCAAGAAACCTAGGTCCTAGTCCAAGGTCTGACACTGACTGCCTCAGTTACCTCATCTATGAGAAGCATGTGTTGTTATTTTCCCTCTTTGTAAAGTATTATTGATCCCAAGTGCTCCCTCCCACAGGAAAATCCACTGGAAGGGATTAATGGAGAGCAAATCCCCACGAGGTTTTCCTTAGAGATTTTGCCCATAGTGTATCAGATGAATGGGGTTTTCCCCTCCTATAAACTCATGGAATCCAACAGGACTATTACAAAACTCTAAGGAAGAGCGGGACGTCGGGTCCTTCCCTGCAGAGGCTCTATGTGTCTGCAGCAGCTCTGGCCATTTGTGGCTTTCCTTGCCTGTCTAGTTACTTAGATAACCCTCATCAGCCTCATATCTGGTTGTCTTACAAACATTAAAAGACAACAATAATTAAGCCTCCAGGTTCCTGGGACCCCTTCAAGATGATTTTGTGCCCTTTCTTCAGATGGTCTCCATGAGTTTTTTAGCATATAGTAAATCCTTAATGAAAGGCTTATGGAGTGACATTGCCTCTATGGCATTCCTTCAAGTATCTGCTTATAATAAAGTGGGTTTTATTTTTTCAGTTTCACTATAATAGCACTGTAACGGGGTCCCCAGGTTGCAACATAGACTGTGGGATCACTGAGCCCTCCAAACCCACTAATTTGGGCTGCCTCTCACACGGTGATGCCGATGTCAAGCTACAAGCCTCTGACAGGCACTGCACTTACATAGACTTCAGGCAGGGACACACCCAATTGAGTTACAGGACTGATCTCCCCACTCATGAACCATCAATAGGGAGGCTTCAGCCAATTTCCCCCAGCTCCCCAGCCTTGCACTCCAGAACTATATTGTCTTGCACTGGTCAGAAGCTCGGCCAGTATAAGCTCATTACCTAGCTCATCACTCCCTCAATGTGGAGTGGACATACACTAGCCTTTGTTGACTGAGGTGAGCTTTCCCAAGCACTTCACCCAAAACACAGTGTTTTAGGTAAAATATAAAACAGATGTATTAACTACAAAAAGATAGATTTTCAGTGATTATAAGTAGCAGGCATAGAGATCAAAGTTGGTTACTTAAGAAACAAAAATAAATCCACAGCCTAAATTTTAACTTAAACAGACTAAGCAAGATTTGCATCAAGCAGTGTCTCCATTTCATATGTGACTTCTGTAAGGAGTCCCTGGGATAGTGGATTCTTTTCTTGAGGGGTCATCAACGTCAGTCTGGCCCTCCTTTGTTGTAACTGAAAGGCTCATTGTAGGTGTTCCCAACCTCACAACGTATTTCAGTAACACAGAGAGCAATACTTCATAACTTCACATATAATGATAGCACATACAGGATATTAATGTTCAACAGATCGAGCCTTTAAAAATGTTACCTCACAAGGTATACTTTGTATCAAACATATCAATTATAAGATGGTAGTGAACATGGGGGTTCCAGGGTACTTCTTTGAGGTACAGAGTGTCACAAGCAGAAATTTCTACTCGGCCACATCCCTTGATGGGAAAATGTATAAAAAGGCATCCTTTCTTAAAATTTCAACCTATGCCTCCAGAAGACAGTGGCAGCTTCTCTCCTGCTCTGATAAATCAAAGGAGATAAATGTTGCATCCCAAGGGGATTATCCCTTAACACCCACTAGGTGCTGCATTTTTAGGAGAATTAGCTCTGAGGTATCAATTTACACTGAGAAAAATTGACTCCAAATTCCAATTGGTTTTAAAACAGCTAGATCCAAACCTCAGACCGGATTCCATGGGTATATATATACGCTGCAATAAAACACCTACGGCTGGCCAGTGTCAGCTGACTTGGGCTTGCTAGGCTTGGGCTGTAGGGCTATATGATTTGCAGTTGAGACGTTTGAGCTTGGGCTGGAGCCTGGGCTGTCAGCCACAGCCATGGGTATTTTTATTGCAGTGTATATATATACCCTTAGACATACCCTAAGAGGTCTGAATAGCAGGTGGCCAGTCTATGATTTGGCTCTAACTAGATTTTTAACTGATTTATCTGAACCAATTTGAATATTGGGGGAAATTTCTCCAGTGTATATGAGGTCTCACAGTAGACTACAATTTCACTGTAAGCAGCTCAAAGCATCATTAAAAGCAGAGTAAAAGCAATGTTAAACACCCTGATTCTTGGGGGATTTTCACCACACTTCACTATTTTCAGTATCTCTGCATAGAAAATCACAAAGTGAGAATTTTTGTAAAACACCATTCATATGAAAGTATCAGCATTCTGTGTATCATATGAAAGTATCACAGCATTCACGGCCAATTACAGACTAAGAAAATCATGTAGGACACAGTATATTAGACAGCCAGCACACTAGAACACCAAGGCCAAGTTTAAAAAATGACTGAAGATGGGTAAATAAATAGGGATGACTCTGAAATAGCAGAATGTAATTAAAATCCCGATAGGCCAGGAAGAGGAGAATTGTTTCCATGTGACTTCCCTTCTCATTTCATTCTACCTTCTTGCAGCTCTCTAATAAATACTGCACAGTGCAAACTTCCACCTTCTAAAGGGATTTTATTTTGCAAGTATTTCACAAATGGTACTTTTGTAATTTTATTTACGATTATCCAGGAAATGCCAGCAGAAAGCAGCTGCCTACAGGCCAGACTTAATAACGGAGTAGTTTGTTAAAAGACTTTTTTCTTGATATCAAAAATGAAGGAGAGGACATTTTAGGGCATGTTTTTCTATAATTCAGTGCAGATTCCTATAGATTCAGACTTTTGGGAAGTTGAGTGGAGAGGTTTTGTGGAGAGACAAAACTGTCGATTGCCTAGCTTCAAGGAACACTACATTCCACATTGTGTGGTCCTGTCTGAATTTTGCATTGATTTTCTCTGCCTATTGATCACTCAGAGAAACAGTTAACTCATTATAAACATTTTTTACACCATCAGGACAGATGCTGCTGCATTACCATATACAGTCGTAAGCTGTGTTTCATATATTAAATTTCCAAACCAAATAGAATTGGCAATTTTTTGGTCTTACTTTCCTGATCTTAGTAGGTTTAAAAATCTGATTAACCTTGCATTAATGGTGGTTGGGGGGGTGCATGAGATCACACGTTTATAGCCATTATTATAGCCAGTGCTCCAAGGGGCTGAAAGGCACTCAAGTACCAGCCAAGAAAATGGCTGGTAAGGGAGAAAGGGGAGCTCTGTGACACCATTTTTCTCTCCAAACCATTAAGCCCCCTCTCCCTCCAGCTGATACAGCCTGGATTCCACAGGTTTTGGAGGGTTGTGATGGGTGGGGAGGGTCACCTTTGCAAATAGCAGGTCTACATTCATCATCTCTAGAGGAACTCCAGGGATATTCCTAATGTAGTTAATACTGATGGGTCAGCATTACCTCTTGAGGGATCCTAATTCATGCAAGCAAATACCCTCAGGCCTTGTCATGGCTAGGAAAAAAAGATGTCTTCTTGACTCTAGTTAGCTGACTCAAGATAAAATCTTAGTGAAGATAAGCTATATGTTGTTTTCACAGAAGATAGCCATGAAACCATTGTCTCTGGAGTCCATGATTTTTAATGTCTAGCAGAAATAGGAATTTAACTTCTCAGGCTCATCTTTTGAAGGTGTTGTGACCCATTAACAGGTTGGCATATTGGAGAGCATCCTAGTACCCATGGCTGTTCTCATGGTTTGGACAAAGTGTTTTGTTGTTGAATGTAAAATTGTTATGGGTGAGGATGAAATGGATAAGTTTGGCAATGTGTTTGGGGTGGATATCTGAGGGTTGTCCATTGCCTTGTAGAAATTTGAGGCAGGCAGTTATGTTGTCATTGTGAGGGATGCTTGTGTATTGGAAAATGACATCAGGTTAGAGAGGATGGTGTTCTGAGGGAAGATGTAAATATTGGGGAGTTTGGGGAGGAAGTCAGTAGTGTCCTAGAGGAAGCTGACCCTTTGTGCGTGAGTGGTTTGAGGATGGTTTCAATGCGTCCTGACCATGGCCAGATATGATCAGTCTGCCTGGATTCCCTTGTTTGTGTATTTTGGAAAGCATTTAGAAAGTTCCTGGGGTGGGTTTGTGGGGAATAAGTTTGTAGACTCAGTTGTTCGAGGAAGGATTTCAGGATATCCTTAAATTCCTGTGTGAATTGTGGTGTGGAGTTCTTTATAGTAGTTGGTCCCGGAGTGTTGTCAGTTGGCCTTATTAACGTAGTCATCATGGTTGAGGACTACAATGGCATCCCCTCTGTGGTTAGATTTCAGGGACTGTATGGATGTCCTCTTGGCAGTGGAGAGATTATGGTGAATGTGATGTTTGTTAAAGATTTTGCGGTCAATTTTTTTCCTGAAGCAAATTAGTGTAATGATCAGGACTGTGGTTTCGTCCACACTGTGTTGTTCAGTCAGATTATTCTTTTTTCTTAGGAATGTCAGTGGGAACATGGTAATTATGAGTGGTGTCATTCTTCTTGTGAAAGAATTCTTTGAGGCGGAGATGGCATCCTACACATTCCTGTCACAACATGTGGTATATCTCATCCAGTACACTCAATGCCCCAACAACAGTTAGGTGGGTGAAACCAGACAATCGTTATGCTCTCAAATGAACTCACACAGAAGTTTTCTCTCTAATATCCTCGGACTGACATGGCTACAACTATATTGCATATAACTCAAGAACACACCTTTCCCCCCCCTAGTCAAGACAGGGCTTTAAAGTTTGCATTAGAGAGCATGAAAGGGCTCCATTCCCTCCACACCCAGCATTTTGTAGTAGCCAGTCATGGACTTGAGAAACATGCTGTAACTAAAGGTTTCTTCCCTTACATTCACTGTGCTTCACAGCATTTTTGCATAGAAAAGCCCCTATACTTAGGCTTTGCTTCCTGGAGCCCTATGTTAGATAGTAAGATACTGTGTTTTGGGGGAAGCATGTTTATATTTACTGGAAACATTCTGTGCCTAGCCATGTTCTTGTTCTCTTGTATTAATTACTACCTGTTATTCAGCTTGTCATCAGTAGAAAGGATGATTTCTCTTTCCGTTACAGTGATTCAACAGTCACCAGACCTTATCAATATATAATAAGGTGGTGCCAACTGTTCACGTTACCAGATGGCCTTTCTGGTTTGTCACCCAGACGGACTTTTTGATTATGTTGTTAATTCATTTCCATGTTCTAATCATTTTAATAGTTCTAGTACTATATCTTCAACTACTTCTCTTAGCAGAATGCATTTATTATTTCAATTATTTTTCTCTTAAGAATAGGAGTACTTGTGGCACCTTAGAGACTAACAAATTTATTAGTCTCTAAGGTGCCACAAGTACTCCTTTTCTTTTTATGGATACAGACTAACACAGCTGCTACTCTGAAACCTGTCTCTTAAGAATGTCTGCCAAGTATATACTTACGTTAGACTAGCAAAATCAAAGTTACATTTTAATGCCCAGGAGAAAAGCCTAGCAAAAACTTGGAAAAACAAAAACTTTAGATTTTATTATATCCATTGGGCTTTAGGGTTCACCTTAGATTTACTAGTATCCATGGAGACCTTTTAAATACAGTAAAATGTCTACCCTAGGTAAGATTGCCAGCACTTTAGAACAAAGGTTTTGTAAGTAGTGGTTTATAATGCAAGGAGGATTTGGAAAGTACATTTTTTTCTTGTCTTGAAGATAAGACTTATTAAGATGGCATGCCCCCTTGGAGGCAATAACATTTTCTTCAATGCTTCAAGCTTGCAATAATACTTTTTCTTGTAAGAAAGGCAAAAGTAGTTTTTTAACCTAGATGAGATTGATGCTATCTGACCAAATATTGTTCTAGCAGTATATGGATTTAAAGCCAGAACAACTTTCATCCCTGTAAGCACAGAAATCATCACTGCCAATATAAATTGTCAATTTTCACTTGACAATTAGATTTAAAATTTGTGTTTTTTCACTCTGTTCTTTATCCCTTAAAAATAAATATAGTATTTGCTATTTTGGCACTATATTACAATGAATCATAACATCGAGTAAACTAGAAAGATATGAAAGACCTATTAAATCATCTAGTCCATCTCCTTGTCAAAGCAATTTTGCTCCCAAAAATAAATTTTCTATAGTGCCCTCTGTGAAAAGTCTTCAACCACTACTCAAAGGACTGTCACTGTTACTGAGCTAAGGGCACTTCTGACCTCTCCTGGTCTCTTTGAATGCATCCCCTTCTCTCACTTCTCTCAGGATGGAACCATGCGATTCTCCCATTCTCAGACTCTCTAACTTATGTCTAGCACCTGCAGGTCTGTTCCTTCCAGAAGCAATGACCATGGTAAACAGTGACCAGACAGCCTTCGTAGAGCAAAGTATTTAATTAGAACAAAAACATTTAAGAAAAAACAGGTTTTAAAACAATAAAACAGACCATACGCATGTTTAGTCTACCAGGTGTCTATCCACATGGGGACCTGGTAGGTCTAAGCTTCCTATAGACCCTCCTGGCAGAGTCCATTCCCTTAACTCTCAAACTGTTTTGTTCCCCATTTCAGGGAGAGTCTCACTTAAAAGCTGCTTGGTCATTTTGATCAACCTCCCCTGCCCACTTTTCTTAAGACCCTTTTGAACTGTTTATAGCCCTTTGATCTCTTAGCTTCCAGCATAGGCAGAACAGCTGTGTTACTTCAGGCTGGGGTCTGGAACTACGCTACTGTCATGGAATTGCCTTCCTCTCTCTCTCTCTCTCACACACACACACACATTAAGCCAGAAAGTCTCATAACCCAATACACAACAACTTCACCTCACTGCCCAGGTCACATAATTGTATGCACATAATTGTATCCACCTTTTCGTGTTCTCTGTATGTATATATATCTTCTTACTATATGGTCCATTTCTATGCATCTGATGAAGTGGGCTGTAGCCCACAAAAACTTATGCTCAAATACATTTGTTAGTCTCTAAGGTGCCACAAGTACTCCTGTTCTTTTTGTATACACTTTGTAGCTCTCAGTAGTCTTATATCACCCTGCAATTCCATGACCAGCATAGGGACATCCTGCTGGATTTCATAGAAGTCAGCCTAATTTTTCCCTTACTTAATTATATCCCATTATTCCTAGTACCAATCTCATTAATTCTCTGTCATTGTTTATATTTGTAGATAACCATCATATGCCCACCACTTCGCTTAGTAGTTACACCATTCTGTATGCATTTAACTCTTAGTTATTCCTGATGAGTCAAATCCTACAGTTCCCTGATCACTTTTGCTGCTGTTCATTAGTTTGTTAATAGCTTTGCAGAATATAGGCCTTGATCCTGCTTTTATTCAAGTTAATAGCAAATGGGTAAAATGCCCTGCAGGTTTGTAAGGGGAGGACGGACTCTCCTCCTCCTTCCTGTTCAGGCTGCTTGGACTTCAGTTCTGGGCCATGACTCACACCCACTCCCCAGAACTGGCTGTTTACAGGGTAAGGCGAGTAAGCTGTACTCCTAAAAGCAGTGAAGTAATTTAGGGCTTGAATGTACAAACATTCTGTTTGCAGCAAGCTGGGGTGTAAATCTACCCCACTCTAGCCTGCAGCACATTAAGTGTCTGTGTAGACCCTGCTGCCATACACCAGAAGTTCTCTATGTGCTTTGATCTACTCTCATTGCAAAACAGCATAGATCAAAGCGCACTAGGGAACTTATAGTGCATAGCTGAAAGGTCCACATGGACTGTTAGTGTGTGACAGGCTAGTCTGGGGTAGATTTACACCCTCGCTTGCAGGCAACTTAAGTTCATATAGACAAACCCTTATTCTCCCAAAGAAGTGGAGGAGCAAAGGAGCAATTGGAGAATTGTGACTGAAAACATCAGAATTCCTTCCTGATGTGCCCTCCCTTAACACAAGGCTATGCCTAAATGCTCAGTCTACCCCAAAGTGGGTTTCTAATGGGAGCAGAACTTCCTAGAACTAAACACTGTATTCCAGGAGTGGATGCTCTACTGCTGACTAGAGAATGATTATTTCCCTGCAATGTTATTCAACTACATAGCAGCTCAAAATTGCTGGTCCTTTTCTGCTACCATTTCATATTAAAAGCATGTCTAGTTTTCTGTCAATTGTCACATCCCACCATAGTTCTCTTTCAGGATTACTGCCTTCCAGGTTTCCCCTTCCCATTGGTGCTCTATATTTTCTATTGTTTTTCCCTAGAAGTATTAGCCAGTAATTTTACAGCAGAATCTCATTTAGGATTTTTGCCCATGTTTCTAATAGGTCTAGGTCTTTCTATTAATCTCTTACATAAGAGGAGGTTCTTCAAGCTGTGCAGTGTGCAGGCGTGCCATGTGCCTGAGTCTGGAAGCATTTCTTAGCAGTGTCCGTTGACTATGGGTTTCCTTGTGCTCCTAGCTGAGGGCATCAGAGGTAGTGTGTGTCAACTCTCTCCAGTCTCCCTCTTACTGTAATGGAATCTAGTCCAAAACAGAGGAGATGGAGGGTGGATAGTGGAATACAGATAGGGACGACACATCTCAAAGAACCTCCCATTACAGGTAAGTTACTTCCTCCTCTTCTTTGAGTGAGGGTTCTTATGTGTATCATACCAGTGATTCGCGAGCAGTGATCAGCATGGAGGTGGGTGTGAGGATGCCAAGAGAAGTGGGGTCTGCAGTATGGCCTGGCCTACGTCGGCATCTGTAGCTGCTGCTTGGGCAATGGCATAGTGTGATGTGAATGTGTGGATGGAGCTCCACATTGCTGCACAACAGATGTCTTGCCAAGCCAAATCCACCAGTGAGACTGATGTGGTGGCTTGTACTCATGTAGAGTGATCCATGATTCTAACAGATGGGCATGGGTTGGGTTGGTTGTAGCATTCACAGATGCACCTGAGACCCTCTTGGCGATCTGTTGGGATGAGAGGGCTTGACCCTTGGACCATTTGGCAATGGCCAAAAATAGTTTTGGTGACGTACGAAAGGGTCAAGTCTGTGGATGTAGAATGCCAGTGCCTGGCATACGCCAAGGGAGTGCAAGGCTCTGTCATTAGGGGAAGTGTGTGGTATGGGGTGGAGAACCAGCAGGCAGATGCACTCAGTTAGATGGAACTCAGACACCACTTTTGGGAAGAATTTAGGTTGCAGCCGTAAGGACACCTTGTCCTTGAAGAATATTGTGTAGGGAGCGTCTGCTCTCATGGCCGCGAGTTCACTTTCTCATCTGGCCAAGTTAATGGCTACTAAGAAAGTCACTTTCATTGAGAGGTGAGAAAGGGAGTGTGTTACCAGCTCAAAGTGTGACTTCATGAGGGCAGAGAGAACAAGATTAAGATGCCATGGTGGTGTAGGCTTCAGTGCTGGTGGAAAGGTATTGAGTAAATCTTTCATGAAGCGGATGCTGGTGGAGTACGTAAACACCAATGCACCATCCATGAGAGGGAGAAAGGCACTGAGTGCTGTGAGGTGCACTTGAATAGAAGTGAGGGCCAAGCCCGACATCTTGAGAGTGAGGAAGTAGTCGAGGCTGACTGGAAGAGACACAATGCTCAGTGAATGGCAGTGGCAGTGAGCCCATGCTGTGAAGCCTCTCTATTTAGCTTGGTAGCAGGCTCTGGTGGATTCTCTCCTGCTTTGGTAAGGATTTGTTAAGCTGGAGTAGAGCATGCATGGTCTAACCTTGACACCCATCCAAATACCAGGCTGAGATGTGAAGAGGACCCAGATTGAGATGATGGAGCCTCCCCCAGTCTTGTGTGAGCAGATTTGGGAGTGTGCAGCAGCATTGTGATATGCGGGTGGAGAGTCTGAAGAGGTTTGTGAACTAGAACTGATGGGGCCATGAGTATGACAGTGGCTCTGTCCTGGTAAATCTTGCATAGCACCTGCGGCAGGAGAGGAATGGGGGAAAAGACAGTGAAGCTCACCTATCTCATTGCCTTGAGAGCCCTCCCTCAGTGCTCCTTTCAAGCAATAGAAGGGGACTTTCTGTCCTTGTGAGTAGCAAAGAGATCCCATCAGGGGGTGCCCCACTTGATGAAGAGGTACAGAAGCATAGTGTCATGTTGCTCCCACTCGTGATTGAAGTTCAGAGTCCTGCTGAGCATGTTGGCCAGGGGATTCTGGGTGCCAGGTAGGTTGGCAGCTTGAAGTATCATGTGGTTCTTGATGCACCAGTTCCAAAGCCAGACCCACTCAGAGCAGCCTGGGTTTCATCACTTCCTCCATCTGGTATTTATGAAAGTGAAGATCACAAACTTCCCGGGTCTGGGACAGGAAGGATTTGCTAATGGTGCCGTGAGCTCTGACGTGTGCCTTGTCACGGCAGTAGAGGCACCGTTGGTGCTCATCACTCACAGAGATGGAGCGCAAGCAGGAAACAGCTTTTGAAGCCTGGAATCTGGGCCACAGTCCCTGAGGGGGGGATGACAGAGAAGGAAATACAGTCCCTGACCGGGGAAAGAAGGAGAACTATACTCACTATACTAACTTAGATAACTTACACTAAAAAAAAACTGGGGAGGCATTGACCCCTCACTACTTCTTATACCCTCAGCTGGGAGCATGAGGAGATGCGCTATGCAGGTGTGGGTCAACAGACTTGCTAAGAAACACTTCCGGACTCAGGTGCATGGCACACATGCACACCCACATGTGGAATACACGTGGGAAGTATCACTCGAAGAACTACTGATATTTGCAAGTCCTTCAATTTAGTATTCTTTGTGAATCTTATTAACACATTGTTTACACCCTCCTCCAGGGTGTCGCTGAAAATATGATATAGGATTGCCCTTGTCACCCACCCCTAAGGTGACCAGATGTCCCGATTTTATAGGGACAGTCCCGATTTTTGGGTCTTTTTCTTATATAGGCTCCTATTACCCCCCTCCCCCAGTCCCAATTTTTCACATTTGCTGTCTGGTCACCCTACCCACCCCTGAGATACTCCATTAGATGTTTCTATCATATATCACTATCCTTTGGTCATTGTATTTAGCATACATTCAGTTCACATAATGTTCCTCTCCAATTCAATATAAACTAATGTTACAGTCAGATTTTGTGACATGCAATATCAAATGCTTATAATCAAGCATATTTATGAAGTTCCCCACTAAATTTGTACTTCAATTAAAAAAAATCCCTTCCAAATGTATTTTATTAATTCATGGTACCTTTTGCTCATGCTTCTATTTTTTCAGAGTATTTTCCCCTTAATAGTTACTTTATTAATTTACTAGCGCTAGAAAGTATAGGATGGTAACTGCCGGGCTCTTTCCTTTTTTGAAAAAACAGTACTAGGTTGTTTTTTCCTCAGTCTTTCAGAACCTCTCTGGTCTTTGGTACCTCTCCCATACAGAAGTGTCTGTGCTGTGATATGTTCAGGGTAGTACGTATATGGAGTATACATTCCACCTCTGAACAAACAAAACCTTTCATTCAGCATCAGATGCAAGCATATGATTTTACAAAAGTTCCATTAATGCTAAAAGTAACATTAAATAAAATGTATTGTTGTTCTTCATCATCTTATTTTCACTTACAGTTTATCTACTTTAACCTCACTTTGCAACGTCCTCTCTGAGTTATTGAAAAATTACTGTAATTACAATATAAAGCAGTAATTTTCCTTTGCCTGGAAACTTCTCATTTTATGTGCAGTGTTCCTGAAATTTCAAAGAACATAGATTGTCCATAAGTTTTTTTTAGAAGTCAAACAAATCTAATAATCATGAAAACTGCTTTATTCAAATCAAGAAAACAGAAGTCCAGAACAAATAAATATGACATGCTTTCATTGCTGAAATCATATAACATTGCAATAAAGGGTTATACAAAACTTATTGCATATTCTCACTGAGTTCGTCCCCCAGGGCACCGTCTAGGCCCTGTCTGAGTCTCTGGTCTGCGATGTACGGGTGTTCCACAACACCAGTCCGGTCGTAAGAGCCTCAGCCCTTTCCAAAGTATCAACAAATACAAAAATTAATGAATTCAAATAGCTTGTCCCACAAGTGTGGTAAAGCTCTCTTCCTTCAGAGGGCTTCTGTTAAGCCAGCTAGGCTCACAGGCTAACATAGTCCTGTCAAAGATGGATCAGCATCAGGCCCTCCCTTCCTTCAGGCAGTGGTTGCCTGAGGAGTTCTTGCCTTCAGCCTGCCCTCTCTCCATGAGCAGAAGAACAGAGGTCTGCTCTCCTCTCTGGTCTGCCACCAGCAGTGCTGTGCTTTAAGCTCCTTCCTCCAAGTCTGACATCTGTCACAGGTGTGGACAGGGCCAACTGAGCCCACAACAGCTCATTAACACTGTGTTGCCCACTGTGGGGTTTGTATACAAACTGTAAGCAAACTGAAGGCAGGACTGTAATATTTATGCTGGTACTACCTTATACCACAAGAAGTCCCACTGAAGTCAATGGAGCTGATTATGGAATTCATTGGATACATATTCATAAGTACACATTCATTGTGAGAAACGATATCACAACCTGGTCCTGAGTATTTAGCCAAGACATCTTGAGATACATTTTCAGAGCATCTGTGCATGCACAAATCACATGCAATTTGTGGCATGTGTACAGTAATTCCTATAAACAACTCTCTTGCACGGTTCAGGGTAGTTACCCAATGGGAAAAAAATGTAAAAATGTTTAATAGCTACTAAGCCAGTTCATAAATATGTTACAATATCTACTCCTGTTTGAATCTTCCATCTGAGAAATATTGTACGGTACCTAAGACACAACAGTGAAATGCAAGGTAGAACAAATAAATACTCAGGGATAAATGTTTTCAGCTTCCAAAAAATGATTTTGTATCAATTACTTGCATAGGTCACCTTCAACTTTTGTATTACAGAAAGCTCTTATTTTTATGCATAGTTCTTATCTGACAAAAGGGTTCATATTTTCCTTTAGGATAAAAAACAAATGGTATTGAAACTCCTGCAAGTCCCTTAGCTCATGCATTATGTTGAGAGACCCAGAGTATTAGTGCAGGAAACAAAGAGTTCACAGAAGAAACTGAAGGCTGTTATGGTTGATATATACCATTAGAATGTCCCTCATCTTCCCAGTGTTACAGCCAGGAGGGAGACATGGATCCTTGAACAGACCTCTATGTTCACGGGCCTTTGATTGATTAGATCTTTTTTTAGAAAAAACAAAAACAAAATGAGAAATACCAATCTGCTATTGCAAATGGATTAAATGTCATGCTCACATTTTTCAAATTGTAGTTACATGTTCAAAATAGCTGTGCAGTCCTGAGGTCTATTTAAAATAATTTCCATCTTTCTGTATAAATGGTTTTGAGAGAGAGAGAGCGAGAGAGAGCGAGAGATCTCAGAAGTTACTTTAACAGCAAGTCTCCTTGGTTGCTCTGTCCTAAAAACCTTTTCTGTGTTTGCTGTAAGAAAGATCAATGTTAATTTTACAAAGTCTTTGAGTTAATGTATTTTAAAATGTAATGCTATTATTTCAAAAAAAAATCAGTCATGTGTTAATGTTTTAAAGGTTAACTTTGTGAACCTTTGTATTTCTCACTTCCAGCCAGGAGTAGAAGAGGAAAGCCTAATAAACAAACTAACACTTCCATCCAAGGCTCTCAAAGAGATTTACAAACATTGAGTAAGTCAGTATCATAACACCTCGGTGACGTGGGTAACTTATCAGCCTTGTTTGACAGATGGCTGAACTGAAAGAGAGAGAATAAGGGGGAAACCCTGACCCTATTGAAGTCAATGGGAGTTCTGCCATTGACTTCAATGGGGCCGGAATTTCACCTTAAGTGACTGCCTAATGTCACACAGGTGATCTGTGTTTGAATCATTAGACAACAGGCCCAGTCTGTCAAAAAGTTTTTATTTCCAGTACTAGCAAACCAAAGAAGCCCTAGAAATCCTGGGTCAATGCATTCTCCAACCACCTTCAAAACTCAAAGGGGTTCAGATAATTTTGGGTTAGAAACCAAACCGAATCCAGCCTTTGAACTTTCTCCACCAACTGATTATCATAAGGTCCATTGTGACAACTATTGCAAAAACCTAATCTAAATCCACCAACTGCTGCATCTGAACCAATGGAATCCTTTATGTTTTAGGTTCCTTTCCTGCTTGTTCAAGCTGGTATTCCAAAATGTCTGTCGCACTAGCAGAGCTGCTACTATGTACTTCTTAAAATAACCTCCTTCAATAGTACCACCAAACATAATTCAGTACAAGTGCCTTTTGGGTTGTGTATGAGAGCTGCACAATGCATATGGCTGTATCGGGTAGCATCATTGCTCATAAGGGAATGACAGACTCACCAAGACAAATAGCAGGAATTAATCTCCATTCAGTTTTCATGCCAAAACTCAAGCTGATTTCTCCTTGCAAGCTACATTTTTCAAAAATAATCTGTTAATATAACCAGTTACTTCAGCATTCCTTGTTGCTGGGCAGATAGGTAGTGTACAGGCAATAAAATGCTTGTCCTACCAAAGAGCAGCCCCCCATGTTCAGCAATGAATGAAGCTTCCACAGTGGTTTTAATGATTTCTACTTTAAAATATTCTCTCTCCTACCAGAAGAAAACTACTAATGTTCTATTTGGGTAAATCATTGTGCCAAGAAACATGCATCATAATCATTCAACCTTCAGTAGAATAATTGAATGTGGGGAGTTTTCATCATAGCTATGTAAGGGATCCGGAGATATTTCTTAACAGCAGTAAAGTAACTCCAGGGAGTACAGTTAACATGATTATCATCAGACAATTACTGTCTAGCTACTGAAAGATAGGAGATCTGGAGCTGCATCACTGTATCACAACACCTACAGTAAGAAGTTTGATTATCACTTAACACCTGCCTGTTTATCCTATTTTACTGCTTACCTTTATGGAATACAATGTGATAAAGGGAGAAGAGCTTGTCTCTTTCACCAACAGAAGTCAGTCCAATAAAAGATGTTACCTCGTCCATGTTGTCTCTCCCATATCCTGGGACCAACACAGCTACAGCAACTTTGCAAACATCTATTATACTTGAATTATTTATTTATTAAATGTCTTGCAAGACTAGAGGTCACCAAAATACTTCTCTTGTGTTTTTATTCCTATAATTATATGAATTGTGAACAGAGTTTGTGTGCCAAAACTCCCAGGCTAAATACACCCATCTGTGGGGAATTCTGCAACTGCGTTTTACTTCTTAGATCCATATTTATTCAAAAAGTCATCAAATACAGAGTTAAAGGGCCCTGCCTTCCTGTAGGTTGGTTGCACAAACCAGCCCTAAAGCTGGGTTAACTGGCCATTAAAAGTTGATTCAGGCGGTGCAGCTCCACCAGAACAGTTTGTATGCTACTGCCTCCTCCTCCCACATCACCTTCCCCTGCCCACGGGGGCCTGGGCAGCTACATGAGGAGCGGGCACAGCAAATCCCTCTGTCAGATGATATCTCAGTTCCATAGGCTGCTTTACTTTACACCAGATGGCTTCACGATACAGGGGATGCAATGGTAACTTAGAGACACAAGCACCTCCGTTCATAGCAGAATCTGGGCCAAGGTTGAAAAATTGACTTTTATTCTGCATTTGCTGATGTTTATTTTCTGAAATTCAATGTACCTTACTAATCCCTTCATCCCTACTGTTTTCTGTTTAGTATTCATAGGGAGACCAATAATCCACCTCGTCCAACATGATGAAACTGCTAGCCCTTTACAGTGGACAATTATGCAATGCCATGCCAGTTTGGAAGTTTCTTCCATATGCCACGTTGTTAGTGGTTGGCTTATGTCCTGAAACATAAGGTACAATATCCCATATACTTTTTTATTCTAATTAATATCACTGTAGGTGACTATTATCCTCTGTTAAATCTATTAAATTATCTCATCATTTTCTAAAAATCTTACTAAGCTCTTTGCTCCATTACATGTTGTGGCAATGGGTTCCACAGAGTAATCAAGTTAGGTGAAAAAAAACCTCCTAGAGTTAAATTTTTTCCAGAGATTACTGGTGAGGGGATGGCAGATATGGTAGAATAACAGCAATAGTGTTGCATCAGGAAGCAAAAAAGCTAGAGTAGCAAGGGAAGGCGAAGAACAGTAAGGGGGTGTCGGGGATTGGAAGCAAGAGACGAACCGGAGAGACAAATGACCAAACAACTTGCTATTCTTCTCCTCCCTTGCTGATAAAAGGGTTGCAGCAACAAGGGAGTTTATACTGCAGTTTCTTATTCAGCATTAAGCTGGCAGGTCAGGTTCAAATGATTCATGGAGGTTTTTTCACAGTAAATTAATTTGCTGTATATTAGGCTTCATTCCTAGCAATAGTTTAACACTCTTCTCAGTGTTGGCTGGAAGCAGTGGCTCGAGATGTGTTTACAGTGATTTCAAAGCTAAAAGGCAGGCTTGCCACTCTCAGTGACCTCCAAAATGAGTAGAATTGCAAACAATAAATACTGAATTTAATTCAGTACCCAGTATGCTGTTAATATTCCACATGCGTGATCTGTGAGCAGGACAGGGATGTGAAAAGAACTGAATATGCATGAGTGGAGTTCTCTAATCCTAATTTCAAAAGGTAAAATATTATTTTCGCATTGACAATAACATGTAGCTCATTTAGATCCAAGAGTATTTTGGGTTTCTTCCAAGTACGATGGCCAGACGGTGATGTGCAAAAAGCTCATTAGAAACTGTAAACCAAACGAAGAACCACTGTTCTTTGTCAGCCTCTAGTAATCCTTAGGATGCTATTGGCCAAGATCACATGACTCATTAGCTATAGCAGGTATAACTATAGCAACACAGCAAGCTCTGTGTGAACAACCAACTTGAACAAATGGGTCACCTTATGATGGTTATCTTATACTTTTTCCACCACCTACTGTTTGTTGCTCTCATCCATTGTGTCTTGTCTTGTATGTAGACTGTAAGGCAATGTTGTGTCTTGTCTTGTCTTGATACTTGAAAAGGTGGTGGTGTCAAACCAACCTTAAATGAAAATTATTGATCTTGTGGACAGATTGACTTGACTGATATGGAGTCTCAAAAATTCAAGGCACAGGCAATGGTATTCCAGGATCATTGGCTCAAGTTTTGTATGTTTAAATATCGTTTGTAAACCCTCCAAGCAGGGGATGTTATAATATCACTAGAATCCTTGGAATTCAGCAAACTACCAGACAATTAATTGGGTCCAGTGTGTGACCAAGTGGGTTAAACAGCTTGGATAAGGGGACAGGCAAACAGAGACAACCCGTACCTGCCGATTGTGGGAGGGGGAAGGCAGAATGGGGGCAGGGACTTCAGCAGATGTCACTGGCCATGCTGAGTCCATGTGAGCATGCTCAGTACAAGCCAAGCAGCAAATCTGGGGTTGGGGAGGCACATGACCCTGCGTTCCCGCTATGTGTTGCTTCTGTAGGCAAACCTCAGCCTAAATCCTACCTATGATCAACAGCAATTGATCCCACATTATTAGGGCTACAATTGTGTCACGGAAGTCATGGATTCGGTAACTTCCAGAGACCTCCATGACTTGAGCCCGCAGCGCCTGGGAGCTGCAGGGTCCCCCCATCGCCCACGGTGGCTGGGAGCTGCCGGTAGCGGCCAGGGCGCCCCAGGAGCTGGCAGCCGCTGCGGGCAGCGAGGGCACCATGGAGGGGTGGCAGGGGTGCCCCGCAGTTGGGCTACTGCTGCGAGCCAGGGAGCCATGGGCTGGGCTACTCAGGGGAAGCACAAGTGCAGGTGCCCTGAACTATGGCACAGAGCGCACATTGTCAGCCTCTGTATCCTCTGCATAAGGGAAGGGCATTGGAGATAATGTGTAAGGCTAAGATTTTTGTCATGCATATTTTTAGTAAAAGTCATGGATAGGTCACTGGCTTCCGTGAAGTTTTTTTATTGCCCATGACCTGTCCGTGATTTTTACTAAAAACACCTGCACTTCCCCTGAGTAGCCCAGCAAGGGCCCCACTCAGGCTTCCAGATCCCCACTTTTTTGGGTGCTAACCCTGCATCTCACTCCCTTCTGACTGAGATAGTTCCAGTTTGCACAGTTCCCTGCCTTCACTGTGTTATTCCCAGCAGAGACAGGCTGCCCAAGCACACCTGCTTGCTTTCTCCTCAGAGGCAATTAATAGTAATTGTTACAGTTACACGATGCCACACAGCACTGTCTATGCAAGCCTAATTTATTTTTTAAGGTCAAAGCTCTTCAGAGAAGCAATTAAAAACTAATAAAAGAACCTAAACACATGCTAATAAGCTTACCAAACACCATCCCAGCTCTAACATGGGCTCTGGCAGAAGCATGTCCTTCAGCACCCCACTCAGTGGGTTTCCTTTGTGGTCACAAATTCACCATAGCTTCAGCTCAGAACAAGCCCACTCATAACATAGTTAGTCCATCCTTGATACAGTTAAGGGATCTCTGATCTGGAGTTTCTAGAGCAAGTCATTAGTAGATAATGGGATTTCCTCACCAGCGCATAGCTTCAAAGGGTGGATTCAAAGTGGGCCATTTGCATTCCCCTCTACACCCAGCTAAGTCCTAGGGACCCACTTCCTAAAAGTTCTTTGAAGTTCCTAATACCTTCCCGAGACTGAATATATACATACAATTCCACAATAACACAAACAATTGCAAAGGACCCCCGAAGATATTAAACCTAATTCAACAAAGTTCAACCTAATTCCATAAAGTTCATTCAGGATATTGCAGGAAATTGTCAGTCTGTCACACGCTGTCTGTGTAAGAATTAAGCCACCCTTTGTTCTAAAACCACCAGGAATGGTGACAGCGATCTCCAAGACCTGCACTCAAATTTACCCTAGGAACTGACCACTCTGCCAAGTCTGTTGGCATAGGCGCCAACTCCATGAGTGCTCCAGGGCTGGAGCACCCATGGGAAAAAAAAATAGTAGGTGCTCAGCACCCATCAGTGGGCCCCATCAATCAGCTCCTCCCCCTCCTCCCCAGCACCTCCCACCCGCTGCTGATCAGCTGTTCTGCGACAGGAAGGAGGCACTGGGGGAGGGAGAAGAGCGGGGGTAGGAAGAGGCGGGGTGAGGGTGGGGCACACTTGCAGGAGGGTGCAGAACAGGACAGGAAGAGGCGGGGCAGAGATGGGGCCTTGGGGGAAGGGGTGGAGTGGGGGCAGGGCCTGGGGCAAAGCAGGAGCCGAGCACCCCCCGGGTCAATCAAAGTCGGCGTCTGTGTCTGTTGGCAATAGCCTTTGACTTCAAGCAGTAATACATTTTAAACAAACATGCCTTTCATATCGTGCCTAATGACCAAAACTTCAGATGGCTGTGGGGATGTCAAAAACTTACTAAACACTATACCAATCTTGACCAGAGAGATCTCCCTTCTGGACCCGACCATCCCCAAAAAATCCAGCCCAGCATATCTGGAAATGCAGTGAGAAAACTACAATTGATTCACATGGGCAGGCCAGAGCAGCTCAGAGATAGAGTGCTGCACTGCCAGAAGCTGGGACTGGACGATGGGGAACGGATCACTCAATAATTATCCTGTTCTGTTCATTCCCTCTGAAGCACACAGCACTGGCCACTGGTGAAAAACAGGGTACTGGACTAGATGGACCATTGGTCTGAGCCAGTATGGCCATTCTTGGGTTCTTGATGTTCTTATGATGAACTTTTATATCCTTGGAGGGGCAGAGAAGCCAATCAATTTAACATGCCTCACCCACACTGGCCAATCACTGCCAGCAGGTGTAGTGTGAACCCTTCCTTTCCCTTTCCCCAACACATGGAGAAAGAAGGAGAAGAAAGGAGGGACCTCCCTTGCTTCCATAGGACCCAGGGTTGGCCACTCCCCACTCTGCTGGTCAAACACCCCATCTCAATGCATTGGAGAACGCATGTCAATAACCTCCCTACTGCTTGTCTTACAGTGCCCACTCAACCTTAAAAATTGCAGCACAGATCAGTAAAATTTTGAGATACCATGGATTCATGCTGTTCCTTATGCAAATCCCCCAAACACACCATCAGTGCTCCATTACGTTCATCTTCTACCCTGTTAAGCGTTGCAAAAATATATGTAAAGTTCATACTCGCATATTACTAGACTGTAAAACCCCATTTCCTATCAAAGGGTCAGTTTCCAGTACACATTAACATCTACCACCAGAGATTCTACCAAAATAATACATAGTTTAACTGCTACTCAGTATAGTTAAGATAGTTGAAAAATACAAATTTGCAAGCCATACTTTCATCAGCACCAAACAGATTTATCATTTCATTTCTGCCATACAACTATTTTAATATAAAAAATTATATAAAGACTTTTATGGCAACCACTGTATACTTTATGTTGTGATCTGTTTTATGTAGTGTTACTGTGTGTTAAACAACTGGCAAATTTCATGCCAGAGATAGCTACATTTTACTGGTAGATGAATTTCTGTAGTTATAACTGTAACTATATTCATACATAGATATATAGGCCGGACTTTCCAATGTAAATCAGGAGTAACTCCATTAAAGTAGGTTTCAGAGTAGCAGCCGTGTTAGTCTGTATCCGCAAAAAGAAAAGAAGTACTTGTGGATTTATTAGTCTCTAAGGTGCCACAAGTACTCCTTTTTTTTTCCATTAAAGTAGAGTGGTATAAGTAAAAGGAGAATCAGGGCTACAGTTTGTAAAATCATGAAGCTCCTTGTGGATACAACATGTTATATTTATGTAAGCCATTATCATTTGAAAATAATTAACATGTACATTAGTTTACGTCGGTTTCTGCTAATTTCTTGTTCGCCTACCTCACCTGCACATTGTACAGATATTCTGAAGATAATTTTCTACAGGAAATTACAAATATATTTTGAGTCCATGTTTTGCACTATCTTTCTATTTGTTATTACCCTGTGGTCAAAGATACATTATTTTAAATGATCTTACACTGAATTTCATTTTCCATCGGTTTTCATGAGTAGTTGTTGTTCTTTGTACAGTTATAACTTTTCAATACAAGTTTTTCTGGAGAATAGCTGATTGCAATCAGGTTCTATCCAATGCATTCAACCTCCCGTAAAAAGCACCTCTGTAAACATTATATTTTTGTATTATAATTTCAGCACATGCCAAGAAGTGTTTCCACAGTTGTAAGCAGTCTGTATATGGTATGTAATATGCCTCCGTCCTTTTCTATATAGATAAAAAACTCCTTTCAAGTTGAGTTTATCCTTTTTATAGACCACAATATTTATCATCCTGTTTCATCAACTGGGAGGATGCAAAGCACCCAGGTCTATTACCATAACTGCGTGATGATCAAAAAGCTTTCTATCCCACAGTTTTATTCTTCTGAAACTTCATACGCTCTAAATGTAGAGGTTTAAGCTCTCTGATGTAGAGGTGTGTTGTTAAAGCCCCTGTAGTTGTGTAGCTTAACAGCAGGTATACATAACAGGGAGCACTGAGAGTGTGTTGGGGGATTTGCAAAGTAAGGAACAGTGTGAATACAGAGTCTGGTATCTCAAAATTTTACTGATATGTGCCACAGTTTTTGTTACCTACGCTGCTCTGATTTCTTTCTTTTTCATTTTCCATCAGTACGTTTGCACATTTTCATTTAGCCTAAAATGAGGAAGTTTAAAAGTGCTTGAACTCTAGACAGGAGAAGTGAGATGAGATTCATACTATATTTATTGGAATGCACTGTATTTTCTCATTCACTGTACTCAGACTGATGAAGTAATTACTTCCTAGCTTCAAGATACCAATGTAGTTAACTGATAAAAATTGAACTGGAATCTATTGTCTGTTCACATCAGAAAACTACCTCTTTTTTTGGTCAGTAAAATTGAAAATGCAATGTTGTGAGGCAGGTCTATCAAAAACATTTGTGAAGACTGAAGTGAGGCTCCTTTGCGTGGGGCAGGGGTGAATGGGCAACTTGGCCTTGGAGTTCTGGATCAGGTGCCAATCAGAAGACATTTTTAAGTTCGGGAGGAAGTTCCAATCATGGGGCCCTTAGAATAGTGTGCTGTGATAAGTGATATCCAACTTATTTGTCATAAAATGCCCATCCATTAATTCAAATGACAATTCAAACAGCAGCATCTGAATTTGTAATGACATATTGGGGTATATCAGAAGTTGGAAGACAATTGTGTCAGTATAGTCTCTCTGGGATATATTGTGAGCACTAAAATAGCACTTATGCAAAGAAAAGCCTCCAAGTAATTTTGTTCTATATTATTAAACACTTATGATGTGGTAGCACTGGGAGGCCAATCCGGTGGGGGGCCTGTTGTGCTAGGTGACATATAAAAATATAGTAAGTGACCATCCCCAAAGGGCTTACCATCTAGAAGACAAGAAATAATAGATGATGAAACAAACAAAAGAGTCAGGGTGAGCGTTGGGAAGGCACAATAAATGAAAATAGAACAACCTACAAAATCTAAATTAAAAGAAAGGGAGAAATCCAGCAGAAAAAGACAATGTGATCATCCTAATGAACAATGGTGCCACAATACACAAATACAACAGCTGAGAAGATTAACATTGCAAGGGCAATCTTGCCTTTTGCATTCTCTAACTTTTCAGTGCTTCGCTTTGTCATTTAATGTTCTTTTAATGTAAATTTATTTGGATGTTCCTAGATCTTTTAAATGAAAAAAAAATGTCACAATAAAATTCCTTCTTGTAGAACTCTCTGGTGAACAACAGCAGAATGGCATGTCCTGCACAAGATACGTACTCAGGCCCCAATTCATCAAAGTACTTTAAATTTGTACCTAACCCTAACTTTAACCATGTAAGTAGTCCCACTGAAGTCAATGCAACCCTTTTGCTTCCATTGTCCTCTCTGTCGAAACTAGAACCTTTGTATTTATAGTGAAAACAATAAATATATCTCAGTGCTATGGTATTCTACAAGGAGCTGATCCTGAGCTGACTCATTCAAGCTTATGTATGCACTGTTTTCTTGAGGACAGCAGACCAGGTGTTTCTGTGAGTGTTCAGTGGAGAAGAGGCTGGATATTACAGGGAAACACTTCAAAGGAGCTCAGGGATTCGGGTGCACCTATTGTTAACCTGCAAGGCAAAGTAAGGCCTGGCATAGCCCAGAGAAGAGTGTCTGGGTGGCTAACAGGCTGCTGGTGTCAGGGAGCTGACACCAAGTTAAGCATAGCAAGTCTCCCTCTTGCTGGAGGCAGGGGAATAACAAGGTGACTATCAGGCCTGGATACCCCAAGAACCATCACAGTCCCCAGCTGTGTCAAGCAAGGTGCCATCCTATATAAATGTATCAATACTTGGGCAGACGATTTCATGATTTGCTTTCCGTCATCATCATTCTCATGAGTAAAACTCAACTGTTTGAATGTTTGCAGGAAGCAAACCCCAAAGAAGTGTGAGCATAGCCAAAGTGAATTTGCATTTAAATTCAAGCTGCCACTCATGGAAAAATGCAGTAGTATTCACTCAGCTCTACTCATTTCTCTTATGACTTTTATCACATTCTGTATTCTTAATTATGAAGATGTGCCTAATAATTAAATATTGCAGGCTGTTGCATATGAATGATTGTCTACTAGTATTTTATCAAAAAGTATAATTGGAAGCGCACTTTGTGAGGAAAATCTGGTTTTGCAGCTGTTTATGCCTGTGGATATATTTACCTTACATCTCTGATGCAATTTGTAAATGCAGGTGTTGTTTGATTATCCTGCACATTTAACATAATTCATATTGACTTGCAAATGTGTACATTTAATCAACATGTGAAATTCCATTTAGTTCTTTTTCTACTATTTGTACATTGGGTGGGCGGGAAGTATTTCAGATCTCACTGTATTTCTTTTGCAGGGAAGGAGGAAGGGAGAAACATATGGTGACTGCTTCATGGTACATTGGAGGGGAGAACCATATTTAAGACTAGAATACCTTGTGGGAGGCTATTCAGCAGAAAAGATCATCAACAGCCAGGTCACTCAGTAAAGGCAAATGTCATTGCATCACCCTGAATAAGCCAGTTTTGTTGCATCCAATAGATCTATGCAGCCATGGGCTTACTAGCCATGCCTCCCTCTGTTTCTTAGGCTGCCCTGTAATTCCCCACCATGGTGATTTATTTGGGATTGGCACAGAGCCTGGCTCTGCCATGTGTAGTACTGCACAACCACTTACTCTGTGCAGCTGAACCACTGCAGTTCTACTGCAATGAGTGGCCTTACATTAATTTCGTATAAACTGTTACTCCAGGGAGTCACCGTAGAAATAAGAACAGAGAAGAATTAAGAAAGGATCTACTTGTTTTTATGGAGGTCTTCCATGTAAGTGTACCACACACACAGCGCTTAAAAATATAACTTCTTTTATCTTAACTCTGAAGTATAACAGTCCTGTTTCAGATTTTGTACCTCCTAGATTTCTGTATTACGTTTTGGGAGACATGGTATTCGTGAAAGCCCATATGTCTGCACATGTCCATTTAACATTTAATATTAGATAAAGAGAGCAAACTGTTTAATAGGATTTAAACCTTGCTACTTTAATATGTATAAAGCTGTGGGCACAAGGTAGTGCCAAATGATTTAGCTTCGGCTCAGGAATGAGGAAATGATTTTTTTTAAAAAAGATTCTTCTTATCACAATATATAAGCAATTGCATCCATTTGACATTCATGGCACATGATACTAATGGAAACTGAGAAGGGTCATGAAGATCATATTTGTAATCAACTTGTGTGTCTTCAGGATGAAGGTGTGTGAGAGTTTCATCTAACTGCTGAAAAGGATATAAGCTTTTTAGGGCAGGGACTGTCTCTAACATGTCAGTACAGTACCTCTTACAATGGGGTCTATAGGCATTCCTGTGATAATAGATAATACAAGACAGTTTGCACATAAAGGCTATTTTGTATGATTTTAGGGAATGATAGAGAAAAAACACCTTTCATTTTACATGGTTTAGCAAATTTCCCAATATGAGAAAAATGGCTTTAATATGAGGGGAAACAGGAAAAAGGACAGTCTGATGGTCCATGCAGGTGAAAAGAAGAGAAACAGGAGAACAGATATGCCCTCAGACCAGCGAGCCGCAAGAGGGGCACACTTTGCTAATAGATGTTTTGCAGGCCCAAATTTGGATACTCCAGAGAAAGAGTTTTACTGACTAAAACTGTATAGGAACAGAGGAGATTGCTCAAAAAAGGTGATTTGAAAATAAAATGTAGGAAAAGAATAAATGTATCATTTGAGGAAATACTGGATTCTCTCAAAATCTTGAAACCTCTCTTCATAGTTTTCCTAGGGTCAAATGTTGTCTTCATAATCTGATACACAAGTTCTGTGAGAGCTGTACAAATTAATACAAGGGCAGAATCTGACACTTAGGACTTGTCTTCACTACAGGGGATAAGTCGACCTAAGTTACGCTACTCCAGATACATGAATACCGTAGCTGGAGTCAATGTAGCTTAGGTCGACTTACCGTCTTATCTGTGCTGCATTGATGGACGCTCTCTGGTTGACTTCCCTTAGGGCTTGTCTACACTACTCATTGGGTCAATCTAAGATATGCAACTTCAGCTACGTGAATAGTGTAGCTGAAGTCAATGTACTTAGATCTACTTACTGCGGTGTCTTCACTGCAGTAAGTCGACAACTGACTCTCTCCCATCGATTCTGCTTGCACTTCTCGTTATGGTGGAGTACCAGAGTCGACGGGAGAGCACTCAGCTGTCTGTTTATCACATTTATACTAGACACAATAAATTGACCCCTGCTGAATCGATCGCTGCCCGCCGATCCAGCGGGTAGTGTAGACAAGCCCTTATTCTTCTCGGAGAGCTGCAGTACCAGGGTCGACCAGAGAGCGCTCTGCCGTCAATCGATCCCTGCTGAAGGAGAACATCATTTTTCGTTCACAGATTAAGTTTAAGCATAAAAATTACCTGGCAGTTAAGCACCTGACAGTTACAGTCACAAGCCTCGATTCAGCAAAGAACTTCAGCATGTGCTACATGGGGACACTAACAAGTGAGCTACACCAGGGATGGTCAACTGAGCTACACCAGGGATGAATTTGAACCATTATCTTTTTATAGACATGCTAGAGAGAGGGAGGTTGGAAAGAAAAAGGAAGCTATTTGTTGCCCCAGGCATGGTAAAGTTTGTTGTTCAGTTCATTTAATTTAAGTACTTAACTTTCAATGGTTCGCTTACTGGAACACATTACTAAAAACATTTTGCTGTGGTTTCATTATACATTTCCCATCACTTTTCACAAAAATGTTATTTAAATGCATCTGACCATTGAAGGTTTCTGGTGAATTTCTGGTACTCAGGTGCAGGTGGATTTCTGTAGGAATATCTTCTGAGTTCTGGTGAATTTTTATACCAATATCTTAAATGATTAGAGACAAAGTTTTCAGGCAATTTTTTAACACTTGGAATCCTAGGAGACTAAAAAAATCCACTTAATGTTACATTCTGTCTGTCATTATCTGATGAATTGCATCACAAAAGCATAAAAGAGCATATCAAACCCACCACCACCATAACATTAAAAAAACACATATCTGGAAGAACCTCTAGTCTAAAGGAGGATGGTGAAACACTGGAATGTGTTACCTAGGGAGGTGGTAGAATCTCCTTCCTTAGGAGTTTTTAAGGTCAGGCTTGACAAAGCCCTGGCTGGGATGATTTAGTTGGGGATTTGTCCTGCTTTGAGCAGGGGGTTGGACTAGATGACCTCCTGAGGTCCCTTCCAACCCTGATATTCTATGATTCTATGAAAGGTTCAGTATTTAGGATCAGTAAAGGATTACATTCTAATCTTTCGACAGACCTATGTAGGCTCCCACTCACACCTCTTGGGCATCTCCCTCTTCTTATCCTTTGTTCGCTCCACCACCTACCATGTCTCTTCTCCTGTGCCTCCTCCCCTACTAGCTCCCCAGGATGCAAAGGAGACCCCAGCCAGAGGCCAAAAACTTGGAGATACCCTGGTAACATCAGGAGTCTTAGCAAGTAAATTATTATTAGAGATGATTGGAAATCTGAATTTCCACCCCATGGGGAATCCTGCTATTTTGACATTTGTTTTTGTCCCAAATTGGGACAAAGTCAAAATATCAGAACTTTCTGTGGAATAAGCCATGATGCACCATGGCAGCTCAGTCAGAGCAGAGACCATGCAGAATCATGGGAAATGTAGTCCAGCCAGGGAGCTCAAACCATCTGGGAGAATGGGGACATAAGGCACCACAGCAGTTCTGATACACAGAGATTAATGTCGGATGGAGCCATCTCCAATATGTTTCAATTTGGGTAAAACCAACCCAAAACTAAATGTTTTATTTCAATTTTCCCATGTCAAAAACTTTTGGCAAAAAATTTCAATGGAAAATTCCCAACAAGCTCTAACTATGGCTGTAGCATGAAAGCAATCCTAACCCTTGTGGGAGATAAAACCCAAATCATCTCTCTCCTCTATTACAATGAATGTAGTTTCCCATTACAGGCCCGTCTTTTGTCTTCCTCTGGAAGACTGCTTTTCTTTTACTGCTGGACATACAGAGTGATATTAAAAGCAAGATGGCCATTGTTTTAATTGCTGGTGCTGACTGCTTTTGGCTTGTGCCCACTATGTCCTTCAGCTCCTACAGAACCACATGCTGATATGTAATTTACATTTCTATCTGTACAGAATCTTCTCTTTGCACTGTTCATCTAGTACAGAAATTTTAGCCACAGCATGGTCATAATAGGATCAAGAGCATAGCTACCAACTGGCCAAACGCATGATATGATGGCCCTTATCAATTACTGACATTTGGTAACAGCAGTTGAAGTCCTTCATGTGCAATTTCCTTTTGATGTTGGTATGGACAAGCTCTCATGTGATGTAGGGTTTGATAGACTGCATCAAATTACCAGTGTCTTCAGACAGTGGAGCTAATTCACCCACTGACTTAATCCAGAATGGAGGTCCCATGAAGTCATCCTGGGTTGGGGGGAAGGTGCCAACAATCCCTGTTCTATGAAGAGGGGCAGCCTGCAGACACCCACAATAAATGCAAAAGCAGTTGGCACTCACAGGGGAGGGAACCCTTGGGACTGTACTAACTTAGCACACCCACTCAACTGTCACTTGCCTAATTCTACTTTCCTAAAGGAAAGAGCAGAACAACTCAGGAGCGACATGGTCTACCCCAGCTTGGGAACTTCAGCAAAGTCTCCTTGGTGATATTTTTGAAAACTAGTGACAGTTCTAATAGATCTAAGAGAATCAGCCTGGACACCTGACCTTTCTTGGTTGCTAAAAGGAGGCATCGGCCAGATCACATCTACCATAAACCCAGGAGTATCCATCACTTCTCATGGGAGACTATTCCACTGTTTAGCAGGCATGCTGTCAAGAAGTTTCCCTGTGAAATTCAATATGCCATTATCTCTTATACATCATTTTTTTCCATGCAGAATTTTAGTTCTTAGAAGAAAAACATTGTGTCCCCTTTGGGATGGGAAATATAGTAATTGTACTTTCTGTGGATTGTCATTTTGGAGAAACTTTTGGGAGGGAGATAAATGTGTGTCTGAAAAAAAGTTACAGCCTGAAAGCTACTTAGCTAATTAATCTGTTCTGCATCCTAAACCCCACTTATGAAAGAGTATTAAAGCTGGAGTTGGTTAATGGGTAAAATCTACACCAAGGTACTCTAATTCCTGTTAGGGGTACTGGAAGAATAAAGGGGTTAACTTCACAAAATAAGTTAGAACAAGCCATTTCAGTACTTAAATGTGCTCAAAAATTCAATAGGATTTCTTCTGATTCTAGAAAGTTTGACATAAAATAGAGAAAAAAATGATGTTTTGAACAGATTTTCTATTTAATAAGCAAGTTAGTGTCTGATTTTTAAAAAATAAAGGTCCCTTTCCTACATCATGCATGTGTATAAATTTATCACGTTTGTGCAAACTGTGAATCTGTGTGTGCTCAAGGCTAGATAGGTGCCTATCTAACCTTAATCATGGGCAAGATCCCCAATCTGTGCATGCACGTGCTACAAATACACTGTAAAATGCACATGTAAAAGTCCCTCTGGTCTTTTAAAAAAATTCCAAAGCCTCAACTTCTTCTTCCTATATTATCAGCACACCCACTCTTAATATTAATCATCAATGAACAGATCAGTCACATTATTAATTTAGAACATTTGAGAAAATTATCCAAATAATCTTTTGTATATGTATAGTAGACTACAAATGGACATCGAATTTCATTTACAATTATTTATATACAAAATATAGTTCTCTACACAAAAGGTGTATGCAACAGTTTGTGTGTTAGTAGATATTATTTCTGATCTGAAGCGTTTGAGGGCAAAGTACAGAGATGCAGTAGCGATAGTTTGTAACATGGTTTGGTCTTGCCATTGTAGTCATCTGCTGAGTTATGCCAGAGGCAAATATGGTCCAACAAACACTACCTTATCCATAATCATACTTTAGAAAGACATGGGCACTCATACATATTAACCAGTGGAAACTCAAAAAGGCTAAGTCTGATGCTGGGCTGAAGTGACATGAAAGTCTGATGCTGAGCTGAAGTGACATGCGAGTAAAGACCTCCTTGAGGAACAAGAGAAAAAGTGAAACTCTTTTAAAAAGTTAATCGTAATACAATAAAGCAAATAATAAAATATGCACACCTTCCCCACTTGTGTGTGTGGACAGTAGAATATTGGTGATTGACCAAAAAAAAAAAAGAAGCCCAACTCTCTCTCCAAACCATGGCAACAGCATTATAATCCCTCCTCCCAGCCCAAGAATTCTTATTTTAATATATTCAGAGGAGAAAATATGCATAATGGGCCATAAGTAATATAACCTGCTTAGGTTTCAGAGTAGCAGCCGTGTTAGTCTGCATTCGCAAAAAGAAAAGGAGGACTTGTGGCACCCTAGAGACTAACAAATTTATTTGAGCATAAGTTTTCGTGAGCTACAGCTCACTTCATCGGATGCATTCAGTAGAAAATACAGTAGGGGGATTTTATATACATAGAGAACATGAAACAGTGGGTGTTACCATACACACTGTAATGAGAGTGATCACTTGAGGTGAGCTATTACTAGCAGGAGAGCGGGGGGGGGGCAGGGGAACCTTTTGTAGTGATAATCAAGGTGGGCCATTTCCAGCAGATGACAAGAATGTCTGAGGAACAGTGAGGGGGTGTGGGGGGGAAATAAACATGGGGAAATAGTTTATAACCTGCTTAGTTATTTTATATATGATATATACACACACACACACCATACTGTAGCAGTGAATACTTAGTACAGAGTTTGCCATTAAAATCTCTATAGCTTTGCTTTTATAAGTAGATGCTACTGTTGAATTAAAGGTGCCAATATACTATATAATCCTGCTACTCCTTCTTCCAACTCCAGTGGCCCTGTGCTAACTGGAGTGTCACCCCTCTCCTGAGTGGTAGCAGAATTCCAGGGCCTTGCAGGTTAGCTTCCCTGTAAGGAGAGCTCAGTGATGCAGTCTCGGTATAGCCTAGGTCAACGTTTCTCAAACTGGGATCTGCAGGCCCCGCTGATCAACTCCTCCCCGTCCCTCTCTCAACTCCTCCCCTTCCCTCCCAACACCTCCTGCATGCTGGGAAACAGCTATTCAGCGTTGTGCAGGAGGCGCTGGGAGGAAGGGGAAAGAGAGGGGACGGGGCATGCTTGGGGGAGGGGGCAGAATCATGTCTGGGGCCACTGGCCCCGTGGTTCAACTCCTCCCTTCCTCCCCCCAGTGCCTCCTTGAGTAACAAAACTAACAATAATTAGGGTTGGCAGGTACATACAGTAAACCTCAGAGTTACTAATACGAGAGTTACGAACTGACAGGTCAAAAACACACCTCATTTGGAACCAGAAGTACACAATAAGGCAGCAGTAGAGACCCAAAAAAAGGCAAATATTGGACTATACGATGTTAAACATAAACTACTAATAAAATAAAGGGAAAGCAGCATTTTTCTTCTGCATAGTAAAGTTTCAAAGCTATATTAAGTCAATGTTCAGTTTTAAACTTTTGAAAGAATGACCATAAGGTTTTGTTCAAAGTTACAAATATTTCAGAGTTATGAACAACCTTCTTTCCTGAGATGGTCAAAACTGAGGTTCCAAAGTGTGTAATTTTGATGGATAATATTATTTCTTATTTAAACAATTTTCACCATTGTGCAAAGTTATGGGTTTTAAGCATTTTGTTTTTAGATTTTTATTGATTTAAATTTTCACAGTTGTGGGAAATTACTGAGAGTCAAAAAAGTAGGTGGGTCAGACAATTAATTACAGTACATGTTGAGGTTCAAAAAGTTAAATCTCTATAACCATTAAAACACAAACTTTCAAAATCGTAAGTCAAAATTTAACCTTATATCAAACTCTAAGATCTCAAGCAGCATCTTTCTTACTTTGCCCACCTGTAAATTTTGATTATCTTCGATGGAAATGTTTCTTCCATCAGTTTGTGTGCATACAGTAAAATTGACATTTATTGACATTTACGAATAAAAATCTAATCCTTGCGATCCTAAAGATAACACACAGCATGTCTTCTCAAGACTGAATATTTGCTTGCATGCTAAGAAAAAGAACTTGGTAAATACATGTAACTTTACCACCTAGTGACACCCCCTATCCAGCTCTTCAGCTGCCTCTGAGGCAATGAGCCCTGGATTCACTGGAACTGCAAAAATTCCACTATGCAAAGAATTTGAGTAACTTGCACAATTATAATGCGGATTGACTGCCCTCTGCAAGAAAAAAGAAGGAATACAATGGCCATAGAAAAACTATGAATCCTAGCAGGGCAGTGGATTCTTTCTTTCCCTCTGGATCCCTCTGGTCCTCCTTAATGGACTGCTTTATTCAAGCTGTGGGGTGATGGGAACAGAATTTGAAATTTTCTGTCTGAAGACTCAGGGAAGCAGCACTGCATTGGTTGACATCTGGAAGGTCATCTTCTCAAGCAAAAGAGAGAAACTTTTTCTTAAACAAAAAGTGGGGATGGATTGGAATAGGCACCGTTTGACTTGGGAGGAGGGTTATATCAAAGCAAATGAAAACAAACTGCACAAAATATAAGAAATATCAAAACTTAGAGCAAGAGATCCTAGATTCATACCATAATGCAGACTTTCCATAGTATATATTTTCAGTGGCACTGCCTATAGTCTAGCTTGTGGTTCTGTAAACTTAAAAAGATTTGGTGATATTTGTATGTCCTTCTGACTAAGCAATATTGGTAGGTATCAGAAATAGCATCACCTGTAGCATTAGTTCAGAAAATGACCATATGATCAGCACCATTTTATTTTTACTTAGAGTCTCTTTATCAAACTTAAATTAGTTTTCCTCCAAAAAATTCCTTAGGAGAAATGCCATTGCGGAGTTCCATGTTGGTGTGCCTCAATGATTTCGTATAAGTGTGATGAGTTTACAAGTAAAAAAAAAATTCTTTTCTACCACAACTGAGGTTGCTTCTTATAAAGGTTGAGACAAGATTGTACCCAAAGGCCCCAATCCTGTAAAGACTTAAACACATGATTAAGTTAAACATGTGAATAGTCTCATTGAACTCATTCGAACCAAAGTCTCTTTACCACAGCATTCAATTGAGTCTATCTGGTTGTGCTCATTGTTCAGCAAAGAAAACCAGAAGATTCTGTAATTTTTATATTACCATACAACTATATGTAGCCAATCAATTTGATGATTTTTGCCTGAAATGTTGGAATGACTTGTAAACACAAACTCACACAAAATTCAGGTACTTAGACATTTCTATGTAAGACACAGGAAAAGACACATGATGAAGCACAAGATGGGAAAGGGGTTAGAGAAGGAAGAATGAACACAAGGGAAACAAATTAAGGACCAATACATGCTAAGCCTTGTCTACAATACTGCGATAAGTCAACCTAAGTTACGCTACTCCAGCTACATAATGTAGTTGGAGTCAATTTAGCTTAGGTCGACTTACTGCAGTGTCTACACCACGCTGGGTCGATGGGAGACACTCTCCCATTGACTTACCTTAATCTTCTCTTTCCGCTGGCGTACTGGAGTCGACCAGAGAGCGCTCTGCAGTCGATATAGCTGGCCTTCCCTAGGCCCACTAAATCGACCCCCACTGCATCGATCACAGCAGCGTTGATCCCAGGTAAGTGTAGACATGGCCTTAGTTACTATTGTGAAAAGAAAAGGAGGACTTAGACACTAACAAATTTATTTGAACATAAGCTTTCGTGAGCTACAGCTACAGCTGTATGAGCTACAGCTGAATGCATCCGATGAAGTGAGCTGTAGCTCACGAAAGCTTATGCTGAAATAAATTTGTTAGTCTCTAAGGTGCCACAAGTACTCCTTTTCTTTTTGCGAATACAGACTAACACGGCTGCTACTCTGAAACCTTACTATTGTGAGTAATTCCATTGAAGTCAATGGAATTTATCATGGTAGTGAGCACTCTGACCAATAGTATTTGCAGAATGAGACATTAAGCTTATTTTTATTATATATACACATTTCAATGCAAGTTATTCTGCTTCAATTTCTCACATTTCAAAATGGTATATGGGATGGAAGGAAACCTAACCATCATTTTAATATTTCCCTTTTCACTCTAGTCTTCCTGTACCTGCTTTCCCTGCACACTTCGAGATAACACCCAGGGATACAGAAAATAAGGTTTTCATGAAGTACAACAAGAACTACAAGATCAGGTTTCTAGTCCTTGAAGTCATTAAAATCTCACACTTGATAAAAACAGGGTTTAGATTTAAAATGATTGGCTTGTACTCTGTAATTTACTGCATTACTCAGTCACTATTCTTTTAGTCATTTGGAGAGGTTAGACTTGTGGTCTAAGTCACTGCTTCTCCCTATCAGCATAAATTCTCACACTCTTGCAGTGGTTCTTTGCAGACTTTAAAAGAGTACATGGCCTTGAGTATGAGAGTTTTAAGACTGAGGAAAAGTGCACTTGAAGACTTCATAGCCCATTACAAGAGAGATCCCATTGACCCTGTTTATAAGAACTCACTGAAATGATTTTCAGCCCAGGCTGATAAATTTACCGGAGCTTTTAAACTTCTTTCACGACCTTCTACAAACAGTTTATATTTCCTGCACTATATGGGATGTCAGCAAATTAACAGCAAACTTTCTACAATAATATTAAATTCTTTCTCCCAATCAGGAAAGGATACATACTAGTCTCCAGGTGATAAAAATATTTTGATGGCGTTGGGCCCTAAACTTTTTAAAATATTTCATAGATTTCTTTCAAAAATATTAATTCCTAGAAGATTTTTCAATGCTCTTCCTTAGCTGTCCACAAAGCAATATTCAAAGCTCCAATAATTGGTCTGACAATTAAAATAAATACCAAGCTGCTGAGAGAAGATTACCCAGGTCCAGTAATTTGCAGTTCTATTTAGCAGGAAAGGATGCTTAAGGGCATTACACAAATAGCATAAAATGTGCTGTATAATGGTAGTGACATTTTCAGCCACCATTATTGTAAAAGGAAACCAAATATGTATTGTCAACCAGCATACCTGCTACTGCCTGCATTTTAAAAGCATACATTCAAAGAAGCCACATCAAAATTGTTCCAAAAGATTTGATTGAGGCCACATCTTTCTTTACATTAATAAGTTTAAAGCAATGAAACCCTGAAACTCTGACACACACCTCTTTATACTTAGCTAACATGGACAGTTTGGAACACTTAGATCCTTATGGTACAAGCGAAGGTCACAAAAAGATATGAAAACTCCATTTGTGGGCTGGATCCTGTAGTCCCACTCATGCACATCTCCCCACTGGAGTGCAAGTCAGAACTATCCCCTTTGGTTTCAAAGTAGCAGCCATGTTAGTCTGTATCCGCAAAAAGAAACAGAGTACTTGTGGCACCTTAGAGACTAACAAATTTATTTGAGCATAAGCTTTCGTGAGTGAAGTGAGCTGTAGCTCACGAAAGCTTATGCTCAAATAAATTTGTTAGTTTCTAAGGTGCCACAAGTACTCCTTTTCTTTTATCCCCTTTGGGAATCCCTGTAGAATTGACTGCTCTACCCATTAAAGAGAAATCCTAAGGACAAACCTCAGAGATTAAAGCAAATTAATGGAAGGCTGAGGACAAAGTAAGAACAAAATTCTAATCAAAAATTTTAATCTTGGACCCTTCCCTGCCTCTGTGCCAGATCAGGATCAGAACTTCCTCAGAGTTCAGAAGAGTGAGGGTTAGGATCCACGGTTTTAGTTCAGGCCAATCTCTATGCCTGACGTGTAGAGAAACAAAATATGTTTACTGGAGCCCAAACGTGTTACAGAAACATCGCCAAGGATTCAGACCAAGTGGAAGGGTCAGAAATGCTTTTGCATTTACTGTTTCATGTGCATATGCTCACCTGCTGAATCATTCTGAATTTTTTGTTGGCAGATCATTGGTGATGTTTTTGTAATACCCTCAGTACTCAGGTATTCATGTCATTGATTTGGCTCTGTAAGTGCCATGTTTTCAAAGGAAAGGGGAAAACCATTTTATTTTCTGAAGCACAAATGTTCTCTTTTCTTGTTAAGCAACAGAATTTTCACTTGTTGCCTGGCTGAAGAGGTAGCATACAAGACAATGTAAAGAACAGAAATCACAGAATCGTGGGACTGAAGGGACCTCAAGAGGTCATCTAGTCCAGTCCCCTGCACTCAGTAAATCCAGTAAATCAGCTCCTGTGAAGTCAATAGAATTACACTGATTTACTCCAGCTAAGGATCTGATCCTCAGTTTATATTTGATCTAAAATAAGTTTTACTGTACAGTATAAGTATTTTGATTGCATCCCTTTCCTCACCCTTTGTCTGTTGCTTGCCTTCTTAAAAAGTATCTATCTAGGTACATTCTCTCTCTCTCAATCGGAGTGCCTAACAAACATTTATAAATGTATCCTCATAATACCTCTGTGAAAGAGGGAAATATTAAATATCTGCATTTTAGAGAGAGGGATCTGAGGCACAAAAAAAACCAAATGATTCGCCCAAGGTCACATGCAATTTGTGGCAGAGGCAGAAATTGAACAGAACCCCCATTCCTAGTACAGTGCCTTAATCATAAGAACATTCTTCCGCCATAGACGTAGACTCTTCAGGGCAGGGAATGTGTCTTCCTGAACATGGGAAAGATGCCTGGCACATGTAGGGTGTTATCCAAATAGTACTGATAAAGCATTATTAACAATGTATAGGAGACCACTACTGACATTGTATATGGCTACCCTTAGAATTACAAACACATTTTAGAAGCAAACCAAAAGGCTGTTAAATGGAAACCTGAATCCTGGTGTTGGTAGGCTCTCTCATAAAGTCAGAGTTTTAGGCCAGAAGGAACCACCAGATCATCTAGTCTGACCTCCTGTAAATTAGAGGCCACCAACACCAGCCAGAACCCAGCCCACAGTAGACTAGACTATTATGTGCCATAGGCAGAAAATAAGAGCGACCAAGGCGAACCAATGCCTGAGGCCCCCACAATGGCAGGGCTAATTAAGTGAGATATACCCAACTAATGCCGGCAAGTGATTCATACCCCATGCTGCAGAGGAAGGTGAAAGTTAGACTCTGAGCATGTAAGTGTAGGCGAGGGAATAGTCCCGCTATTGAGGGGAACTTTTCTGGCTTCTGCACTACCCCAGTGAAGTGGGCTAGCGAAAGGATCTGAGTCCTCGCTCCCACTTCTTTTACCCAGTGGCCTCCCTGCCCTGGAGAACTCCCCTTCCACGCTCCTGTCTGGCAGAATCCTCATAACCCCAACAAGGCTGGGCACAGGATTCCTGGGGGCTCGACCCTCAACCCTGCTGTGGTCACCTAGGACAGGGGCTAGGGTGTCCCCACTCTGGGGTACTCTGTCTGCACTGGGCACTTCTCTGACCCACTGACCATTACATACAATTTAAAGCAAATGCAAGTTATTTAATTAACAATTAATTTTAAAAAGAATAAGGAAAAATGGGAAAGGTTAAAGGAAACACATCACCCCGCTCTGTGGCAGGGAACATCACAAACAGTGTCTCTGGAGTGTCAGGGCAGGTCACAGTCTGTTCCTTTTAAGTCCCAGGCCTTCTTCTCAGGCCCTGGCTGTGCTGTAGGGATGCTGTGGATTGGACACTTGCTCTGGTGGTGGCCACATGCTCTCAGGCTCTAAGTGGTAGCACCCTTCTTCCCAGTGTCGCTCCCGCCCTGTCGGGGTTATGATCCAAGCCTGGCCTGCAGAGCCTCTTGGCTGAAGCATCTGCCTGTGCTGGGCCTGCTCGGTCTCCCCAGCTGTTCACCGCACCCAGCTCCAGACTGCTCCAGCCCCAGCTGCACCACTCTGTCTCTGCACTGCTGCTCTGCCTCTAACTCCCTGGGCTGTTTCTTTGGCCCCTCTGCCTCTGGTTGCTACAGCTCTGCTCCCAGGACAGTCTGCTCTGCAGGCTGCTTCTGTGACTCTGCTCCCAGCACTGACCTGCTTCCTGGGCTGCTTTTCTGGCCCCTCTGCTCTGGTTGCTGCAGCTCTGCTCCCAGAACAGGGTCTGCTCTCTCTGGGCTGCTTTTCTGGTCCCTCTGGATCTGCCACAGCTCTGCTCCCCAGCTTAGCTTGGGCCCCTGCTTTCTCCTTAGCTTGGCCCCACTCTGTCTGACCCAGGCAAATCCAGCTCGCAATGGGCCGGGACCTCCCTGGCCTCCTGACTCCCTGATTAGCCTGCCCGCCCTGTCATTTAGGCTGACCTGGAGCATTGGCCTCTCCCCATTGTTCCTGGGGGCTGTCAGTCTCAGGGTCCTGATTCCCCATCGACCCTTCCCCCTTTTTAATACTGGGAGCTAGCAACTAAAACACCCCCACTGAATGTTAGTAAGGGGGCAACAGTCCCTTTACATAAGGAAGAGCCCGCCAAGCGGCTGAGACAAAGAGTGCTCAGGGCCATCTCAGAGCATCTGCCTACGCCATCCAGTATCCCATCTCCAGCCAGGACCATATCTGATGCTTCAGAGGAAGGAGACAAAAGCAAAAAAACCAAAACACACACACCTCAAACAAACACCAGAATACACTAGGGTTAAAACACACACACACACACACCCCTCTTCCTGACCCCTACAGGTTAGCTGACTGAAGCCCTGGAGCTAGAAATGTCAGAAACGTAAGATTTGAATCAGAAGGGACCCAGAGGGCTGCGGAGCCCAGTCATGCAACCCCATCATACAATCCCACTCCTAAATTTATAAAGCTCTATCTTAAAACTAATTAGGTTCTTTGCCCCCACGACTCCTATTAGGAGGCTGTTCCAGAACCTCATCCCACTCATTGTTAGAAACCTGCATTTAACTTCTAGCCAGAATTTATTCATAGCCAGTTTATATCCATTTGTTCTTGTGTCAACATTGTCCTTTAGCTTAAACAGCTCTTCACCCGCCCTGGTATTACCTCCTTCCCCCAGCACTCCCAATTTATCTACAGAGAGCAATCATATCTCCTCCCAGCTTTTATCTTGTTAGGCTAAACAAAGCAAACTCCTTTAATCTCCTCTTGTGAAGTTGTCCTGCCATTCTCCTGATCATCCTAGCAGCTCTCTGCACCTGTTCCAGTTTGAACATAGGCGACCAGAACTGTATTCCAAATGAGGCCTGACCAGTGACCTGTATAATGGCATCAATAGTTCCCTATCTCTACCTAGCCGGATATATTCTAGGGTAGCATTTAGCTTGTTCTCAGCCACATCATATTGCTGGTTCATAGTCATCCTGTGATTGACCCACATACCCAGGTTCTTTTCCACTGTTGTTTCCAAACTGATGAGCCCCCAGCTCATAGCAGAATCCTTGTTATTAGTCCCTAAGTGTATAACTTTGCACTTCACACTATTAAATTGTAATTAATTGCCATTTCTGCTAAAACACGGGATGACATCAGACACATACAAATAATTGAAAAGCATGACAACTCTCTGCTGTGTTTTAGGTATAAGCTTCAAAGGGTACTAGAACAAGGTGAGCTGCCCTTTAATAGCCCAGGGAGTATAGGGTCAGGAGCAGCTGATCCTGCTCAAGAAAGAAGCCAGCAGGCAAGTGCTAGGAATCAGCTGACCAGTACCTCATGAGTGGCCCACAATCTCAGCTCGACAGTCAGAAAGAGGGCCCAGCTCCATGGGGAGTGGGAGCAGGCTTTTCTGTAACCAGAGCAGGGGCTCCTGGCAAGTGGGCCCTGTGGGAAATCCCCTTCTCCCCTCCCCCCTCCTTCCATAGTTCGGGGAAGATCCCACTTAGTAGCTACTGGAGACTAGATGACCTCAGTCTGAACCCTTCACCAGCTGGTTGTTTATGTTACTTTTGCACATTTAATTTATTTATTTTGGAAAGATAATAAACAGAGCCTTGAAGAAAGGGACAGAAACTAAGCTGGGTATGGCTGATTACTTTTCCCGAGTTGCTGATTAGGGCCACTGGCCTACCGGTACCATTAAGTTCTCCAGTAAAATCCTGAACTCAGGTCTCGCAGGCTGGAAAAGAGAATTTCTAATATTTTGCAGTTAACATGTGTTTGCTTACAATTTCAGTCAAATGACAAGAGATTTTTCTCTTTATTTGCAAGAGGTGAAATCTCTGCTTGAGTTTCTTGGCATGCAGAGGTGTGTGAATGCTCCACTAACACTTTGGAGGATGCAGCCTGTTGCCTCCAGTATGGCTTGTTAGCCGCTCCGTTGCCTCTTTAGCGGCCGATTTGTGACCCTGGAAGTCAGAAGAGGTGCTATGAGGGAGCAATCTTGTGTTTTTCTGAGAGCAGGGACTGAGATGGTCCTTCTCTTACCCAGGAGGGGAAAACGCTGCCCTTTCTCCTTTTTCCCACCCAATCACCAAGCATTTCAGTTTACCCAGAAAGATATTTTTTAACTATTCTATGTTCTTCTTGTGACATCTTATTAGCTTCCACCTGAAGCATGCATACAGTGCAAGTCTGTCACAATTTCATGAGGTAATAAACCAGTCTGGGTTTTCAGGTTGAGTGAGGGTTATTTTGTTTAATTCTAACCTTGATTCACCATGGGTGTTGTATTTTTCTGTGAAATTTAGGCCAGGGTTTAAAAATTAATTGCACTGGCCTAACACCAGAGACGGACAGAACTTAAGGAATTCTACATAACAGTTATGGGTAGGAAAGAATAAGATAGCCAGTTCAAACTGCAGGGGGAATTTAGGCAGGCAGAATGTCATTACCCAAAATGGAACTTGACTAGAATTCATTGCCTTTACTTTTGCAAAAAGTGCCATGGGTTCTTATCAACCTCATCTTAGATTCAGCATTTAACTTGCACAGTTTTTATACATGTTAGAAGTCTCTATCAATTAAAATCTACTTCACACTGCAGTCCTTTTGAGCCACTCCATTATCATTTTACCTGCTCATTACTGAAAATGTGATATCCACATCTTAATTCACTATTCAAATACATATTCTACTGAGTTCTTGCTCATTTTTAGTTATCTGCTCTCCAGGAGAGCCCCCTGAGAATGTTAACCTCCACTGTGAAAACTCTATCACAATAGATAACTGCCGCATTAGCACCTATAATGTAGATCAGATTATTATATTATGACTGGATGTTAATATAATTAGACATAGGTCTATTCTGAATGCAACACAAACAACTCCTACTTTAGGACATTACTAAATGCATCTCATCTTTGAATGCATCACTTGCTGGAGAACAAAGGTGTGCTAGAGTGAGCATGCTAGAGAAAAGGCAAAGATAAACCGATTTGTGCAATGGACAGAAGCTCACTAATGGGAGCATTAATATATATGGATGTCATGGGCCAAAGTGCAAGTCTGCCTCTTTTCTTATACTCCTAAACCCACCAGCAGCATCCCACGCACACCATTTACTAAATAAATAAATAAATGTAAAACCTTGTGAATTTATCCCAATCCTACTGCAAGCAATGGAGTTCCCACCCTAATCTGGAGAGAGAATACATACCTTGGATATGGTCTAAAATTTATTAGTTTCTCGAAGTCTTTTATAACAAGACAAAAAGCTCACCTTAAGCTTTCTCTGAGCACTGTTCCTAGGGTGGTAGTTTTTTGTTTGTTTTTGCAGAATCTATCACATCCCAGAATTCCCTCTGTTCCAAACAGACACTTCAACATTTCATTGTTCTTAAAGCTAATAGGCCCTACAGGAGTTAACAGAAATAATTCTGCATCTCCAGACAGGGGTCAACAGCCTGAAAACATGATGGCTCTATAATCTTACATCTATAGGCAAGTCCTAGAACCTGTCATCCTGTTACATCCAACTGTAAAATTTACTTCAATCCTATAACTTTTGGTCCATTTTTCAATATTTTAAATTGTCGAGAAAGCTTTAGAGTTACTGTAAGTGACTATCAAGTACGACATCAAATATTCATTGAATAATTATTTTTATTTGACTATTGATGCAAAACCAAGTTATCAGAAACAAAAGTTTAATTTTTATATTATCAATTACATGCCAGTTCTCTTTCTGTGGAATAACTTTGTGTGATCATACCCCCACTTTAAAAAGTGAAATTTATCTAGAGGCTGACGGTAGCAAATACATGCTTAAAGTCTGCCAGATAACTGTACTGTATGTGCATGCCACTGCCAATCCATCTGCAGAACACATCACTTGCTTGCTTAACAGGTACTAGGAGAAGTAATGGAGAAAGTGAGCATCACAGTGAAGAATAAGGGGGCCTGATCCTGTGAGCACTTATTTGAGTAATCCTTACTTCAGTTCCACTGAAGTTACAGGAAATGTTTGCATGAGATGGAATCATTCACATAGGTAAGTGTTTGCAGGATCAGACCCTTGTGTTTAAATTTGAGTTCAGTCCTTTGCTTATGTACCTTTCTGTATCTCTCTCTGACAAGCTATGATACGGACCTAAATATAAAGGAAAGAGTTGGGTGTATTCGAAACCTGCATGAGCCCTGACCATGCAAACACTAGTGTGTTTAACTCTAAGCATGATCATAAGTATTTGCAAGGTCAGAGTCTTACGTTGGAATCTGTGTTAGCTAACCAGATTACTTTTCTAATTTAGCCTACTTTATACATATTTTATATTCATCTTTGTGCATTTCAGATTCATTTGGATGCCGTCAGAATCCTCTGTTGTTCCAGCTGCAAGAAGAAATTCCTGCAGGAATTTTAGAAAAATTAAAACCAGACTTGAAGAAATATTCCAACTGCCAATTAAACATTGTGAAAAGGTAGATTAATCTCCGTGGACCTCACAGTTGCCAAAGTCATTGTTTAATGTGTTTGGATATAAAGCTAAAATAAATTTGATAACAGCAATAAGGCAGATCCAACAGCATAGTTATCATGAAATAATTACATCCCAAGGGAGTTAGAGGTAATCAGCTACACTCTGTCTAAGTACACCTTGGGGCGGGGGGAGGGGGAAGAGGCGGGAGGTGCTTATCTTGCCATAACACCAACCCCCACCGTATCTCATTGCTTAAACATGGTCTGATAAAATAGGAGAGTTTTTAAGTTATTGTAGCTCTATGTGTGTTTGCCCCTTCCCAATCAGAATGATAAAGTCAGTCTCCCTCTCCCCACCCCAATTTTGTATTTAAAAATAAAACCCTGCTGGAAATTCAGAAAAACATTCAGCATGAGAATATGTTTAGTGTTCAGATTATGCCATAAATCATCAAAATTAGGAAATTCAAACTTAGCTTGGCAGGTTGTCCTGATTTCATGCTGCTGTGACTTCAATTTGGGTCACAATTTTAATATTATTTAAAGATATATTTCAACTTCATGTATTTATGAATTGTCAAAATGAAAGGAAATATTGAAGAGATTTTCACAGGAGATTATGTACCTAAATGCCCATAAACAAATAAATAGTATTGTGTGGTTTATTAATAAATAAAACCTAATAAAATTCTAATCTCTAAAGGAAAGGAAACAATTAAGCTTGATTAAGTATGCTTATTTATACTATGAATAATAATCTCTGCAAGTTTTGTTACTGTTATTTGTGAATGCTGACAATATGTTAGGTAAATATGAAATCTAATAAAATGTACAAAACAAACGAAGAACTCCCCTCTGATATCTCAGAAGGTATATGAAGATGGTACCTAGATTGATACTGTTATTTATTTTTCCATTTTCTGAAAGCTGTGTGCTGAGATTGCCAGCAAATGTAATTTTTGATGGTGGAATGTACAATTTACCATACCATATCACTGATCTATCAAGTCCCATATCCTGCCTTCAATAATGGTAGATACCTGATGTTTCAGAGTGAGTACGTTTTCACCTACAGGTAAATGTGTGATCAAAATTAAATGGGCCTAAGAACATAAGAACAGCCATACCAGATCAAACCAGTGGTCATTCTAGGCCAGTATCCTGTCTGACAGTGGCCAGTGCCAGATGCTTCAGAGGGAATGAACAGAACAGGGCAATTCTGAGTGATCCCTGTCATCTAGTCCCAGCTTCTGGCAGTTGGAAACTGTTCTGTCTTTTACACAGATTGAAACTGGTGAAACTTTGTTGACTTAAAATGAATCATTCCTGGCTTATACCAGTGTAAGTGACAGGAGAATAGGTCACATGTATGTAAGGATTTAAAGAATTGCTCCAGCATCCCATGGAACAAGTAGAGTCCTCGAAAAATTGCTTCTGTTGGGGCAAAGTCAACATCATTGACTGAAACCTCAGGTGGAAACTTTGTTAATGGAAAGTTAGTTTTCAGTCCACTAGATGGGGATGAGTTGGCCCCAAGAAAGTAGCCTTGGTATCAGATGATTACTAGAGACTGTGTGTAAAAATGAATTGATGCTCGTTCAACTCCCAGTGAATAAGGCTCAGGTCCACAAACATACTTAGATGCCTAACTCCTAGATTTAGGCACATAAGTCCCATTTTTAGGCACTAGCTAAAACCCCTGCTTGGCAGCCAGCTAACTCCGTAGGTGCATAAACTCACTTGGCACCACATTTTTGGCAGTAAAAGTTCCCTAGGCACCTACAGAGTGATTCTTGCTCTCGCTTCCCCAGTTAATAATTAATTATTTAATGTGGAACAACTTCCATAGGAGAGATTGAGGGAAGCCCCACATCAGAATATCCCATACTCTAGTGGCTTGGGCACTCACCTTGTTCAAATCTCTTCTCATCAGGCAGCAGGGGACCTAGAACCACAGAGATAAACGCCTCCTCCCGCCTGGGCTTTGGTACCTATTTCAGAGTGGCAGGGTTTAGAACACACCACTCTATTGGGCATTTCCCATTGGCTAGCTTGGGGGGGGGCCACCTAGCACACTGGCTTTTATGAATCGCACTCTAAGGTGCCTGTCTCTCCCCATTCATTGTATAGGGAGCCTAGACACCTAACTCAGGCTGTGTGCATACAGGCCCAAGTCTCTTCATCACAGAATGCACCATCACAATTAGAATTCTGGTTGGCAGTCTAAGCGCTCAGCTCTAAACCAATAATAAGTGTAGTCTGGGTACCTAATTCAAAGCTGTAGACTCCTAGAAGCATAAACATGAACAGTAATCTACAAATGAAAAAGAGAGATTTATTGCGAGCAGCTGGAATACAGAAAAAGGCCTAGACAGGCCAAAACATGGACTTTGTCAAGGCTGGATTTCTGGCTTTCTATTTAGAGCTCTAAAAGACAATTACGGTGTTCAATTCAGCAATTCTAGAATTGAATTAGGTAGACTACAAAGGGAACTTGACTGATCCCCCCAAGTACCAAATGCTTTAAAATAACGATTTCACTTTGAATTCAAAAACAGAGGGAAATTCCAATGGCAATTTTTCTAAATGCATTCCGGGATATTAAACTCCGAACTGGATAATGATAACAATTTGAATGACATGCACTATGGAAGTTTAACGATCTGAATACAGTTTCAAACAAAAAAATAACCAAGTATCACAACCTCCCTTTGAGGTCGGATTATTATCCCCAACTGTCAGACAAGGGACCAGAGGCACAGACAGGTTAAGAGACAAGTCTTGACCCCATCCGTCCACTGCCAAGCCAGGAGCAGAATCCAGCTCTCCTGACTCCTAATTCAGTACTGTAAGCACAAGACTTTTTCCTCATGAGCCATTGGCATAAAGTAGTCTTTTTGATAGCTATTTTCACTATAAGAATTTCCAACACAGAATACTGGTACCCCATTATCCAAATATTGAAAGTAGTTTTAAAGAATAAAACTGTCTTGATTAATCAAGCCACCTCCTGTTACAGCTCCCTTTCAGGCTTTCAGACTCCTATTTTTCCACCCACATCCTAAACATTTGAAGGAAGGAACAATGCTTCATGTTTGAAAAACAATCAAAACTGAAATCAAAAGAACAAATGCCACCCCTCAATTTGTTCTCAGCCACCCACTAGTCAAAGGGAAGAAAGCCTCTAAAACAGTAGCAGATAATTTGTTTAAAGCCTGCATCACAGAGGCTTACAGAACGTAAGGTATAACTATTCCTAAATCCTTTATAGCACATTTGACCAAATCAATGGGCTTCAGAGGAGAATTTTTTTTAATTCTGAAAATTATTTCTCCTTAGTACAATCACTGCTGTTTAAATCTCACACTAGGACTGGCATTTTTTACTTGCCTGATCATTTTTCTCCTAGTAGTCATGTCTGAAGATCCATATAAGGGTATGTCTACACTGCAATTAAAAACCCTGCAAGATGGGAGTGTCCCAGTGCTCTACACCACAATTAAACAACCCCTTAGCCCTCGTCAGCTGACACGGTCAGTCCCCCATCCCTCTGCCCCTGTTACAGCGCCCCTGCAGCTGGGCATGGTCCAGTTGGAGGAGGGGCTTAAAAGGGAGTTTCTTTAGCACAGCAGAGTGGTGGGCAGAAACAGACAGACCTGCACTCATTGCTATGGAGGGAGTATCCCCAGGAGGAGGAATGCTGCACAAAACCAGGACTCCCAGCCTTCAGAGGCCCGTGGTCCAAGATGCAAGGGACAACCACAAGCCATGACGTGCCCAGAAGTAGGAAGAGAACCAGGCAGGTAGCAGATGCCTTCCATACAGTGCCCAATAGGGCTCGTAGGTTGGAACCCACTGGAGTGGGAGGGATGGTGCCATGAACTCTTACCACTACACGGAGCTGATGCCACAGACTATTACTGCTAGGCAGGGGCCCACCCCCACTCAACTTGTAGAGAATGGGCGCATTACAGCCCAGTCTTGCTGAAGGTCATACGGAAGGCCTACAGAAAAGCCAAGGAAAATAAAAGGCGAAGTGACATGGATGTGGATAAGCTGCTGAAGTGGGTGATGGATAGCCAACAACAGGCACTCCAGCAGAATCAGTTCCTACAACAGCTGACCCCACAACACCAGTAACAAAAAGCTAAAGAGCAGCAGCAATTCATCTGAGAGCTAACCACCCAACACCAAGGACAGCAACATCACCTGGCCCACCATAACCCCCCAAGAGCTGCTGCTAACCCAGGGTCAGGCCCTTTGGGAGGATCCCAAAGCCAAGGATCCTGGTCAAACTGATGAAGACAGGCCCAGAGGATGACCCCAAAGCCTTCTTGGTAAGATTTAATCATGTGGCTGCTACGGTGGACCAGGCTCTTGGCCCCAAACCTGACGGACTGGCCCAGGTACCCTCTAGGGCACTAGACCCTGTGGATGCCCAATACTACCATAAAGGTCAAGATGGCCATTTTAGACTATTTCAAATCTCCCCAGAGATGTACCATCAGCACTTCTGAAGAGAAAGATATTCACCAAGGCCCTGCCCCCAGTCCCTCAAGGATTATTGCTGGCATTGGCTAAACCTGGAGAGGTGAACGGGGTGCAGGTAACAGAGGATATTGTGCTTGAGCAATTTATCAGCATTCTCCTGATTGAGGGACGGGTGTGGGTAGAGACACACCAACCAGACACTTTGGAATGGTAGATGTTGTGGAAAGTTACCTGGCAGCTGAATGGGCACTCTTTTAGACCCCTTCTCCCCCACCAAAAGTGGGAGTCCTGCGGCTAGGCCATCACTGAACGTGGAAGGCTGAGCATGGTGGAGGGAATGGGACACAGGAGACCGTCAGATGGAACGAGGCCCAAGTCTCTTCTGCAGCAGAGACTAGGAGGCTGAGCAAGAACATTACAGGACCCAGAAGGCTACGGAGCTGGGGAGCATGGAAATGAAGGGAGGACAAAATGGCAGCCCTACTGACAGGCAATTGCTTTGAGTGAGAGCAGTGTAATCACTTTTGACACAATTGCTCCTTTATGGATTATGGCTATGAGCAAGCCTGGACAGCCGTCCCAATGCCTGCAAATGGGGGCTAGCCAAAATGATAGTCCCAGTGAGGCTCTACAGACCTGAAGTGATGGATTTAAAAGATTCAGGGTGCAGACAGACCCTCATAAGGGAAAGCTGGTTGAAGCCCACAGGGCACCAAACCACCACAATCTTCTTGCAGTGGGGTATGAAGACATCCACACAGGCCCTGCAAAGGAGATACAGCTGACAGTGGGGCACCACACCGAGACTCTCAGTGTGAAGATGGTGGCCTCTCTCGCCTACCCAGTGGCCGTAGGCCACAACTGGAAGTACTTTGGTGAAATCTTGCAAACACAGGAGAGGGACCCAAGCACAGAGAATAAGCATGCCTCTGAGGTCAGGGAAGAAGCTGGGTCTGTGGAGCTGGCTGATGTAGGAGTGAGAGAAGACCTGGGGGAGAGAACGTCAATGTGCAGAAGAGCCCCTGAGGGAGCAGAAGAACAAGCAAGTTCAAGACCACTTGGATACCAAATGGCTGACCCAGTACAGTTATTTCAAAGGGAACAGAAGGAATAATGTTTGTACACCTTACGATGGGTGTACAAACATCTGCCCATTATCAATGGCGGGGGAGGGGTAATTGACCAACAGAAGCTAGAACAATGGCCACCCTTCAAGAAGAAAGAGGTTGACCACCAGACTAATGATGTTTGGGCTCAACTCCTGATACTCTGGCCCTTTCAGAGGGCATTACTGTGATTCACACATTTAGTACCTTGCACCAGCCACCTGGGATTAGAGAAAACCCTTGAGAGAATTACCAGACAGTTTTATCAGCCGGGATCTACGAAGAGGTAAGAGATTACTGCATGTCCTGCCCAGACTGCCAGTTGATAAGACCCAAGAGCTCTCCCCAATACCATGCTGGTAGTAGATACCGCCTTGAGAGAAATCTGCATGGATTTGATAGAACCTCTAGAGAAGAGCACAAACGGACACCAACACATATTGGTGATTATGCAAGGTCATTCTGCTTTGCTTTACACCATAGCTATGGAATTTGTGAAGATTTTTGTGAGGGTAGGGATCCTCAAGGAAATAACAGAGCAGGGGACAACTTCATGTCACAACAGATTAAGAACTTGTAAGTTACTGAAAATCAAATTGCTGAGAATGTCTGTTTATCATCCCCAAACACATAGGCAAGTCGAACACTTCAACAGGACCCTGAAGGAGATGCTGAGAAAGTCTGTGTCTGAAGATCCTTGCTATTGGGATCACTTATTACCACCCTTTGTATTTGCAGTGTGCCAGGGTCTCCAGGTCTCAATGAGGTACTCACCCTTTGAGTTGTTATATGGGAGACAACCCTAGAGATTCTAGACCTAGTTCAAGAAACCTCAGAGGAGCGAAAGCCCGGGGCACCAAGGTAGTATAGTACGTTCTCCAGCTATGAGAGAAGCTGAAGAAAGTAGGAGCTTTCACAAAGGAAAAGCTCTTAAGGTCCACAGAGTTGTCTCTGAGACACATATCCCCCCCCCCCCCCCTTACAGAGTCTCAGAGCCCAGGCTCCAGCCCAAGCTCAGATATCTATACTGCAAGTTTTAGGCCGGCAGCCCAAGCCTGAGTCAGCTGACCCATCCAGCCACAGCTGTGCTGCAGATCTTTTACTGCAGTGCAAACATATCCTTAAAGCCCAAAAGTGTCAAGAGCAAGCCTATAAATAGGGGCACCCACCCATGTGAATTCTCAGCAACAGAGTACTGCTGTCATTGCCCAGCTCAGAGTCACAGTTAATGGGTAGGTGGCAAAGACCCTTTGAGTTGGCATGCTAGATGGGAATGGTGGATTATGAGATCTGGCAGCCCAAGGAGACCCAGATTTACCACATAAACCTTCTGAAGACCTTGTGAGACATGAGAGATTATTCAAAACACTCTTCTCCTTCCCCTCCCCTCCTCCCAATCCAGAACTGGCTCCTTCGGCTCAATTAAGACCCAAACACATTCCCTAGGGAGACGAGCCCCAGCCACCCCACTAGACTCAGATCACAGTCTGGATGATTTGTCTCTGCATCATGATGGAGCCAAGATGAAAGGACCATGAGAGTAGAAGATTTGAAATGCTGTACATTAGGAGCTGCAGGTAATGCTGGAGCTCAGCATGGCAAAGGAACCTCATAGTTGGTGGCAGATCCCTTTTGTCTTCATGCCCAAGGCGGATGGACAACTCTGATTTGCATCGTCTTTAAGAAAGTGAATGCAATATCCATATTTGACGTATATCCCATGGCGCAAGTCGACAAGTTGTTGGCGCAGTTAGGGGCTGCAAAATATATGTTAACCTTAGATCTGAGCAAGGGATCCTGGCAGATCCCTTAACATAGGATCTCAAGGACAAAATGGCCTTTGCAAACCTTTCGGCCTATACCGTATCAAGACCATGCCCTTCGGCCTTCCTGGGGCTGTGGCCACCTTCCAACGACTGCTGGACACAATCTTGCAACCACACAGCCAGTATGTGGCTGTCTACACAGATTATATAATCATTTACAGTTGTGACTGGGAGAAACAATGGACCCTCGAAGAAATCAGCCTCACAGTGAACCCAGCCAACTGCCAGTTAGGGTTCCATATGATAAATGCACCTGGGATATACCATCAGAAGGGGCAAACTTAGGCCTCTGATTGGGAAGGCCTTGACCGATTGCCCTATTTTGCTGACAAAAGAAACAAGTTAGACAATGTTTGGGTCTGGCTCACTACTATAGATGATTCACACCCAGCTTTGACACAATAGCAGCACTCCTCATTAACTTAGTGAGGAATTCCAGCCGCAAGAAGGTCGCCTGATCTGAGGTCTAGAACAGAGCCTTCAGGACCTTGAACGACCTTTTGAGCAAATAACTAGTCTTCTTCTATCCTGACTTCACACGACAGTTTGTACTCCATACAGATGTGGGGCTGGGAGGGTGCTGTCCCAAGATTATGATGCAGAAAAGCATCCAATACTCTATATCAGCTGGAAACTATTTCTCCATGAGAGGGCCTAGTTGACTATAGAGTAGGAGGCCTTGGGGATCAACTGGGACATAGAAGCATTGAGTTATTACTGTCTGTGAAACCTCTTCCTGTTGATGACTGACTATGCACTCCTCCATTGGCTAAATTCTATGAAAGACACCCAGCCCTGGGTTATGAGGTGCCTTATGGCTTTACAACCCCATGCCTTCCAGCTGGCCCACAGGCCAGGCGACAAACACCAGAATGCAGATTTCTTTTCCAGGGACAGGGGACTTCAAGGCTAGGACTCAGAAATCCCCAATGTCAAATGTAGTGGGGGGAGGGAAGCGTGTGTGATGGGATGGATAAACCCCACACTGGAGAGATAGGGGTGTAGAAACAACTGTGGGCTTGGGAAGCCCCACAGCCAACAGGCCAGCTGGGTGTGCTCCAGTTGGAGGAGAGGCTTAAAAAGAGAGTATCTTCAGCACAGCAGGCAGAGAGCAATGGACCTGCACTTATTGCTATGGAGGGGTTACACCAGGAAAGTGTCCACAGCATGAGGACTGCTGCACAAAGCTGGGACTCCCAGCCTGCAGAGGTCCATGGGCCAGGTTGCAAGGGACAACTACAAGCCAAACAGGGACAGAGCAGTTGAAAGACATCCATGGGAGAACATTAGCAGGAATGAAGGTAGCAGACGCCTTCCTTATGGTACCCAAGAGGAACCCTGGGTCTAGAGTTACCAAGTTTGGTTGGACATATTCCTGGAGGTTTCATGACATGACAATCTTTAATTAAAGATTAATCTTTAATTCCTGAAAACTCTCCAGGATTGACCTGGAGAGTTGGCAACCCTACCTTGCTCCGTGTTTGCCTTGGGCATAGCACAATGGAGTCCTGGTCCCTGACTAGGGTTCCTAAGCATTATGGTAATACAAATAACTAATGATAGCAGCAGCTGAGGATCAGAGCCAGTGGGCCAGATTCTCTTCCAAATTACGCTGATGCAAGTAAGAGAAGAATCAAGCTCAGAGAATATTCATAGTAGAACGGAAAGACAGCTAACAGGGGAAAAAATATGTAAGATTATCTGTCAGATGTGGATTGCCCCATATGCCCCTATTTTAAATCTGTTTCTAGGTCTCCATGATTTTTTTATATTCTGTTTGGAATGAGATATTTTGAGTGTTACGTAGTATCAGAACTTCACTTGCAGGTTATTACCGTTCGTTAGATGGTGTTTTACATTTAGAAAATAATAGAGCTCCCAAGAGTGAGAAATCATAGGCTCTTAATACTCAAAAATTCCCCCCCAAATTCCACAAATTATAAGCCACAGTCATGCTTTTCTTCTTTCTATTTCATTTTACCAGGGTCCCATCCTAGCTCTTTCCTCCCTATCCCCCTCAAAAATAATACAAGTGGCTCTGGGGGGAAAAGCACTGCTATTAAAATTTCTTCAGGGTTCCAAATGAACTTAATAAGTTCTCATGATGCTTCTTATAAAACTTTCAAAAATATTAAAGTAATTTTGTTTTCTCCAGTGGTAAAAAGCAATCTAGGTAACTTGTAAGATACATCATCAATACTAAAAGTGTTCTGTTAACAGTGAAAAGGAATTCACAAGAGAAAACAATTTATTCACTTTGATGCTTTTGAATATTTTCATATGTGACTGAACTTCAAGATTTTTGCCTGTACATTTATATTTTGGTTTCACCTCAAATGCCACTTGAATTATGTTCAGCCTATATATTCCAACCCACTTTTAATTTCGAATTATACTGCACCTTTCAGTGTTCCTATAATTGAGCATAAATTGCAGTTTTATATTGTTGCCCCGAAACCCAAGCAGACTTCATGCATTAACAGGGTCTCCAATCAAGAGTTTGGGCTGTGAGAGAGACACAGACAGACAGAGAGTGGGTGAGTGTAAAAAGTTTATAAGTGAAGGGTTGTTATTTGACTATATAAATTGAATTTTCATGTCATTCTTGTCATTAACTTAATATCTGAACTGAAAGGTTAGGGAATATTTATGCCAATTCAGTCTATTGTATCCAATGGAAGCAGAATCAATTTCCTATTTCAGCTACACTTTTAAGGAACTTTAAAAGGGTAAAATATTTATGGTTTGAATTTTTAAGATCATATTGCTCTTAGGAATCGCTATAGACTGATCTAAACAAATAAGATAAATAAAAATATTAAAAGAACATAAGTAGTAACAGAAGATTTCAATTTTCACACTAACCGGGACACTAGTCATAGGAAGAATAAAATGAACAATTAGTTTGTCGAGTGATTTTTTATTAACAAAGCAGCTAAAACCGATGATATTCTGTTGAACATCTAAGAAATATTGATCACGATATAGAGACTGATCCTGCAAGTTATTCCATTTGCCTGGATGCACGACAAGTAGATTCTCTTCTGGTTCAACAAGCGGGTGGTAGTGGACATTGTGAATAAGAAGGTGGCTATGACTCAGCTGTCTTGTAGTCATCAGCCAAACTACAGTAGCTCAGCCAGCCCCAGCAAGGGATTTCTTTCTGCATGGAACCAAAGGAACCGACAAACCATCATCTTGAATTTGCCAGGTATACATAGTGTTTTGAAATTGTACACATCTATATGCAAGGACTGAAAAACAAAAAGACCTGAGGCAGCCAAATGCTTATTCACAATGTGCACTGCTCAGGGCTGGCCCGAGAACAAATAGCGCCCCAGTGTTACCCTTAACAGAAAAATGTCGCCAAACCTTCCAACAAGAAGGAGGCTCAAAATGGAGGGCAAACAGCAACTACTGAAAAAACAAGATGGCTAAGTGAGGGACAACATGGTAAGAACAAAAATTCCCTTACATCAGGAGAAGAGCAGCTTTGGCGCTCTGTTTGTTAAACTTTTGAATAGCTTATTTTTATTGCATTTGTAGCCCATTTCATGACTTTGATGCACGATTTAGCCACAATTACACAATAAAACAAGGTTCACAATATCCCAGCTGGGCTTTCACTCCGTTCTTTATCTCCCTGACTGGCGACTCCCTGCCCTTTATATACCTGCGAGGTCATGGCTGACACCATTCTAAGAGGTTCAAGGAAAATGTAGTTCTCAGAATGTTTCCATGAGATATTACAAAGATCCAGAACATTCTAGGAGGTTAGTGAAAACTGAATCCACATTTGGAATACCTGAAACATTTTACTTCAAGCATTCTATTTTCCCTTTTGTTGCTAACATCAAAAACAGCACCCGAAGCAGCGGTCACCTGGGTCGCCTGCCCCTAAATCTGGCCATGCCACTACTAACTGTGTGTTGGACCAGAAAAAGATCTACTTGTCATGCATCCAGCCACCTCTAAAATACCACAGTGACCACGAAATGAAAAAATTCCAAGGTGAAGTCCTTGCTGGTGCACTTGCATAGAATATACCCTGCCTCCCAACCAGGTACATCAGTATACAGAAGCACTCCTACACCTGGACAACAATACTTTCAGCCCCCTATTATTTGATAAAATATTTGATTCTTCACCTTTTATACTCTCCACCATAAAACTCTAGCACTCTGTATCAAAAGCATATGATTCTAGACTATTATTAAATCTAACCTAAAATCTTATTTTGCTGTGTTTCCACATGTTTGTTTTTACTTTTTTGGACTCTTTTCTGTTGATGCTCTCTTAAGCACTTACAATGCATGTACTTACCTAAAACAGTCTTACTGGACAAAACAAGAGATGCACAAAATGTTGAATTAGGAAAATATTTTCAAGTAAAGACAGCACAAAAGGACAGTGTCAGAGATCCGAGAGGAAGGATGAATTTACAGTTAAGTCACTGTAATTGGATTTCAGGAGATGTGGCTCCAGTTTTTTGACTCTGCCAATGACATCTTATCTAACCTTAGGCAAATCATTTCATTTGTGTGTCCCTAAGTTCCCCCATCTGTAAAATAGAGAGAATATTCTGACCAAATTTCCCTCACCTTTTGTATGCCTTTCCTAGTTAGATTTCAAACTCTTTGGGACAGAGATTGCCTTTTACTATATGCATATAGAGAATTCAGTACAATGGGACCCCAATATCTGTTAGGGCCTTCTAGGCACTAGTATAATGCATTAATAGTTATTATTACTATAGACAATGAAGCCCGAAAGAATAGGTTACTAGGCATTTGTATTGTTTTATTTTTGTCATCCTCTATGAAATACAAAGAATACACCATAATAAGACCTACTTTTTAAGTGAGGGGGAAGAAATGCTTAATGAAATAAAGGTTACATTAGAAAAGGTGATTAAAAATAAGGAAATATAAAGGCTGACCAAAAAAACAAAAGAGGTTAACAAGATCTGCCCAGAACTCTAATCAAAATGACAAAAAGAAATAAGGAGCTTTAACATTACATAACTGAGTTGATAAACAAGACAATATCTAATGTTCAACCCAGAAATGGGGAACTAGGGAAAAGTCTAATCTACACTAAAAGCTTCACTTCAGCACTGGTGAATATACCTCAAAAGCATAAATCTGGAGAATAAATTTCATTAAGGATATAGGAAAAGATGTGCAAGAGGACAGTCATTCCCAAGAAACTTCGTACAATTTTCTTTTCCAGGAAATTTTATCAAAGGAAGAATTTCTAGTTTTGCTTACCAACAGTTCCCATTTGTAACACTGTAGAAACTGAACTGCCAAATTATTATACAAAGGATTTATAGAAATGGAGAAGGTGCGGCAGAGGGAAAACAGTGAACTGAGTAGCCTAGTGATTTAGTAGAGAAATAAGGCTGATATTCTTTAAGAAGAAATCAAGTGGCGACCACTTTGAGGCATAACAAAAGTTCTAAAGGGAACACAGAAGAAAAATGCAACAATGGTACATGAGCTGCTAGGACATTCAGTAAAAAAATTAGCAGGCAATTTAGGTTAAGAAAGTCCATGGCAATAAAGGATTTTAGACAGAATATTTTCTCCCCAACAGTATAAAATGTATAGAATAAAATAAAAGAGTATGAACTAGCATTATACAGCATACACATTTTAAGAAGAGCTAGAGAATACTGGGAGAAAATGGAGACAAGAAGAAACAATTTCTAATTAAAATAAAGACAAATATAGCCACTACATGTGGTTTCCTCATTCTAGGTTCATAGTTCCTAAGTTCTTAAATCAGTACAGTGAATGGTTTTCATGGCATCAGCAAGGAGATGGTTCTTTGTAGTGGAAACACAGAATGCATTTATATCAGACATTCACATATACTTATAAGTAAGTGTGCACGCTTCCACTACAAACCAGCTGAAAACCACCATTCAGTTATGCTAAAGGCATAGCAGTCTTTCCTCTAATCTCTTTAATGTATACAGTAGCTTTCCTTGAATTACAGTACAGCTTGATTTTCAGCACCATGTTAGTCTCTTTTCAGAGCTTTAACACTGCATTTTCAAATAAACCAATTATTCAATACATGGCAAAAATAGCGGGAAATGACCATTATAGTTAATGTTGCAAAATTGTTTCCATTATAATGTGAACTTTCATTCACTCATAACTTTTTGAAAATTCACCCCTGTGGTTGAACTTTTCCATGCTTGGTTTCCACTCCATGGCATTTTGAGGAAAAGTTTTAAGAAAATCCATTTACCAATCTTTGGGTAATAAAAAGGTGAACTAAAGAATCACTATCCTGCTTTAAAAAAATATTCTGACCACTTTTATTTACCAAAGGAAAGAATTCAAAATGTATAATAAATCACAATCCAGTTAACCTACAGTAGCCTAAATATCCACATCATATTTACTTATATATGTTGATTATTTCAAAGTTTCGCATATCAAAATTTGAGGCTGAAGCACTGGCGGTAACTGCTTTTGAATTTGAAAAAGATCCATGATCAATGGAGATATAGATATAGATATAGATTTGTAACTAGTGCTTCTGGCAGCCATTGTGGATTGAATTCCTTGTGTTCCTCAGACGCTAAATGAGTCTAAAATTGCTTTAGTTTGATCAGTGTCAAAAAATACATCTTTATCTTTCAGTTCCATTCAGCATATTCAATTTTGCAGGATATAAAAATGAAGTTTGCACATCAAGTTCTTGGAAGCTCAATTTTCTTAACGGAAAAAGAAGAAAGTGCTTTTCAGTTGAAAAAATAAACGAAATGACAGTATTGTATACAAATTTATGTCTCACTCTTTCAAATTTCAGTTTTGTATGGTTTGACTGAAAAGAAAGGGAGGCACAGAGGAGGAGAAGTGTTAAAGATAGATGAAGATCGAGAGGACCTATTTTCATAATAACATGGGATTGCTTTTTGTGGTGTATTTTCTATTGTGCTGTCCAGCCAGCCAGAGTAGTTTTAAATGCCTTAAATGACAGCTTTTCCACCACTTCCCTTTAAAGAAGATTGTGCAGTCCAAGGGCCTGATCCTGAATGGTGCTGGGTTACTCCTGAAAGGTATTGAGTACCCTCTGAAATAAGGGAACTGAGGAATCTCAACATCTTGCAAGACTGGGCTCTAAAACCATTGACAGAAAGAGAAGGGACACCACTAACAGTAATCGCAGAAAGTAAAGCAAAAAGACATAGCACTGCAGGAAATTTAGGTATGTATTCGAAAACAAGTTACCTCAGGTATAATAGTACTTACTAAAAAGTGTGGCTATTGGAAGGCTGGCGGAACTAAGGTTTGACATTGCACACTATACAGTCTGGCAGAAACTGTGCCTATGTAGACCCCCCTTGAACTTAAATAATTTTAGAGACCCCGTGATAAATGAAATGGGGAGGGAGGCTCCCTTTTATGGGCATCCAGCCAGCCAGTTAGCTATAAAATCCCTCTTAGTAGTTGTTCTCTACTTGCTTTACCTGTGAAGGGTTAAAAAGTCTCCCTGCATAGGTAAAAGGAAGGGAGTGGGCACCTGACCAAAAGAGCCCATGGGAAGGCTAGAACTTTTTAAAATTGGGGAAAAAATTTCCCCTTTCTCAGTCTGTGTTGATCTCCGGGTGAGAAGGGATGGAGCAGCGATGTTGTAAGAAGCTTAGGGCCAGGTATGAAAAATCATTTGAATCATACCTAGAAACTATTCACTTGAAACCCCCAAATATGTAAGTAGATCAGGAAATGTCTAGGAAAATGCGATTAGGTTTATTTATTTTTATTTCTTTATGGCTTGTGGACTCCTCTGTGCTAACCCCAGGTGCTTTTGTTTTGCTTGTAACCTTTAAGCTGGACCTCAAGAAAGCTGTTCTTGAGTCTTAATTTTTGTATTTGTTTTTTTTTTTTAAATCTGGCAATAGCCTACGTTTCCAGAAGTGAATTTTTGCGTCCTAAGAGGTTTGTGCACACGTTGTTTAATTAGCTGGTGGCAACAGCTGATTTCCTTTGTTTTCTTTCTCAGCTCTTCCTGGGGAGGATGGGGGGTTAAAGGGCTTGATGGTACCCCACAGGAAGGAATTCCCAAGTGCTCCTTCCTGGGTTCTCAAAGGGGTTTTTGCACTTGGGTGGTGGCAGCATCTACCCATCCAAGGTCAGAGAAAAGCTGTAACCTTGGGAGTTTAATACAAGCCTGGAGTGGCCAATATTATTTTTTAGAATCCTTGCGGGCCTCCACCTTCTGCACTCAAAGTGCCAGAGTGGGGAATCAGCCTTGACAGACCCAATGTTGAAACTATTGCCTAAGTGACTTGTTTGAGGTCATGAGAAGCATGTAGCAGAACCGTGAACACAACACAGGAGGCCCAGCTCTCAGGGGAAGGAGAACCTCGATACAAAAATGCTTTAGTAAACTTGAGCATATGGTAACAAAGGAACAAAGGTAGAGAAATTAAGAGACAGTTATGCTGATCCTGAAAAACAGATGGGGCAAACAAACAAGAAACTAAAAGAACCACAAGAAGCCATAAACACCAAAAAATATAGCAAACCAATAAAGCATCCAGTGTGTCTTATTGAGGAGTTATAGCCTGATCCTACACAGTCTTGAGAGCCTTTAATTGGCATTGATTTCAGAGGGCTTTGGGGGTGGTCTCAGGACCTTGCACAATCAGCTCCTCATAATCGTAAGAACATAAGAACAACCATTCTGGGTCAAACCAATGGTCCATGTAGCCCAGACATCCTGTCTTCTGACAGCGGCTAATGCCAGATGCTTCAGAAGGAATGAACAGAACAGGTAATGATCAAGTTACCCACTCCCTGTTGCCCATTTTCAGTTTCTGGCAAACAGAGGCTAGGGACACTTTAGAGCATGGTTTTGCATCCCTGCCAATTCTGGCTAATAGCGATTGATGGACCTGTCCTTCATGAATTTATCCAGTTCTTTTTTGAACCCTGTTATACTCTTGGCCTTCACAACATCCTCTGGCAAGGAGTTCCACAGGTTGACTGTGTGTTGTGTGAAGAAATACTTCCTTTTGTTTGTTTTAAACCTGCTGCCTATTAATTTCATTTGGTGACCTCTAGTTCTTGTGCTATGAGAAGTAGTAAATAACACTTCCTTATTTACTCTCTCCACACCAGTCATAATTTTATAGACCTCAATCATATCCCCCCTTCGTCATCTCTTTTCCAAGCTGAAAAGTGCCAGTCTTATTAATCTCTCCTCATAGAGGCATACCTCTAATCATTTTTGTTGCCCTTTTCTGAACCTTTTCCAATTCCAATGTATCTTTTTTGAGATGGGGAGATGATATCTGCATGCAGTATTCAAAATGTGGGCATACCATGGATTTATATAGAGGCAATATGATATTTTCTGTCTTATTGTCCATCCCTTTCTTAAGGATTCCCAATATTCTATTTGCTTTTTTGACTGCCGCTGCACATTGAGTGTATATTTTCAGAGAACTATCTACAATGACTCCAAGATCTCTTTCTCGAGTGGTAACAGCTAATTTAGACCCCATCATTTTATATGTATAGTTGGGATTATATTTTCCAATGTGCATTACTTTGCATTTATCAACATTGAATTTCATCTGCCATTTTGTTGCCCGGTCACCCAGTTTTGTGAGATCCTTTTATAACTCTTTGCAGTCTGTTTTGGACTTAACTATCTTGAGTAGTTTTGTATCATCTGCAAATTTTGCCACCTCTTTGTTTACCCCTTTTTTTCCAGATCATTTATGAATATATTGAATAGGACTTGTCCCAGGACAGGCCCCGAGGGGACACCACTATTTATCTCTCTCCATTCTGAAAACTGACCATTTATTTCTACCCTTTGTTTCCTATCTTTTAACCAGTTACTGATCCATGAGAGGATGTTCCCTTGTATCCTATGACAGCTTACTTTGCTTAAGATCCTGTGGTTAGGGACCTTGTCAAAGGCTTTCTGAAAATCTAATTACACTAAATCCACTGGGTCCCCCTTGTCCACATTGTTGACCCTCCCCCACAAAGAATTCTAGTAGATTGGTGAGGCATGATTTCCCTTTACAAAAACCATATAGACTGTTCCCCAACAAATCATGTTAATCTATGTGTCTGATAATTCTGTTCTTTACTATAATTTCAACCAGTTTGCCCGGTACTGAAGTCAGGATTACCTGCCTATAATTGCCAGGATTGCCTCTGGAGCATTTTTTAACAATTTGTGTCACATTAGCTATCCTCCAGTCATTTGGTACAGAAACTGATTTAAATAATAGGTTACAAACTACAATTAGTAGTTCTGAAATTTCACATCTGAGTTCCTTCAGAACTCTTGGGTGAATACCATCTGGTCCTGCTGACTTATTACTATTTAGTTTATCAATTTGTTTCAGAACCTCCTCTAATGACACTTCAATCAGAGACAGTTCCTCAGATTTGTCACCTAAAAAGAATGGCTCAGGTTTGGGAATCTCCCTCACATCCTCAGCCGTGAAAACCGATGCAAAGAATTCATTTAGTTTCTCCTCAGTGGCCTTATCTTCCTTGACTGATCCTTTAGCATCTCAATTGTCCAGTGGCCCCACTGGTTTTTTAGCAGGCTTCCTAATTCTAAGGTACTTAAAAAAAATTGCTGATGTTTTTTGAGTCTTTGGCTAGCTGTTCTTCAAATTCCTTTTTGGCCTTCCTAATTATATTTTTACACTTTTGCTCCTTTCTACTTTCCTCAATAGGATTTAACTTTCACTTTTTAAAGGATGCCTTTTTGCCTCTAAATGCTTCTTTTACTTTGTTATTTACTACTTTTTTTGGTATTCTTGCTATGTTTTTTAATTTGGTGTATACATTTAAATTGAATCTCTATTTTTAAAGACACCATAAAAGTTTCAATGCAGCTTACAGGGATTTCACTTTGGACACTGTACCTTTTAATTTCTAATTTAATTTCAAGCACTCAAACGTTTGGCAATGCCAGAATTAAGTTTGCCAATGCAAATGGTTTGGGCATATGCATTATGATTATATTGTCTTTAATTACATGATCACATGCTGTGTTTAACACAGGACCCTGCCTCATTCAGTCCACAGCATGGATGGTACTTTGGGAATGAATTGTGGTTGTATAGTGAACAAAGCTGTTGCCTTCTTACATCCTGCAGCATCTGCAGGTATCTGCTACCTTGCCTGCAGCTGTCTCCCCCTTTATAAGGCACAGGCACCTTGTGTTAAGCCCAGCTGGGCAGCAGCTAATCAGTCCAGGTGCACTGGACCCTCCTCCCTTTCTTGCAGGGCCAGTCATCCTGTGACAACGCCAAATAAAGTTTCATGGGAAATCTTAATTCTGGCATTTCCTAACTTTTGAGCAATTGGCTTGCAACCTTAACAACTTTCTTTCAGAATAGTTTGTTTATATGTAGTTACATGAATTTAACGTGACTCAGTATCAGGGCATCAAGTGTTTCCTAATATCCAACCTAGAGGGGCAGAAGGGATTTAAACAGGGATCTACCACCTCTCAGGTGAGTGCCCTAAACATTGAGCACTGGGATACTCTCATGCAGGGCTCTCCCAATCTCTCATGTTGAATCTGTTACACTGTGGATAAATAGTTTTTAAAAGTCATTGGAGCAGGGAGACAGGATCCTGGGTCTCCCAGATGAGTGCTCCAACCACCAAGCTACAGATAAGTCTTACACTCTCTCTCTCTCTCTGACCCAATGATTTTTTCATTATTTATCCAGTGTGGAATAAATTTAACAGGAGAGATTGAGGGAGCCCCACAACAGAATATCTCATAATCCAGTGGCTAGAGCACTCACCTGAGAGGTGGCAAAACTCTGTTCAAATCCCTTCTTCTCATCATACCAAGAGTGCACTTGAACCAGATACTTCCACATCCCAGCTGAGTGCCCTAACCCTGGGGCTAAAAGTCATAAGGAAGAAACAGCCCCCTGGCTGTTTTGTGTAAACCCATCTATAGACGCCAGATCTGGTAGGTGAGGTCTGAGCATGCTTACCATATTGGGCCCCGTAGGTGAGTTAGGTGGAGGAACTCCTATCTTCCCCCAGTTTGTGCATCACCCTGGGGCTTAGGAGTCTGGATTCCTAGAGTGAGCAGCAGTGTGCACGTGCAGAGGCAGAAACAGGTGCCCAGGAAACTTTTAGTGCAAAAATTTGGACACTGAGTGAGTTTCGTCACCTACAGGATTTGGTGGCAGCTGAGCAGAGGCTTTGGGAATCAGAAGCAGGCCCCAGTTCTGGAATTTAGGTGCCCAACTGCCATTTTAGGCACATCCTTTTGTGAATCTAGCTGTAACTTTTTTTTCCCCCCACTCTCATATATCATTTTTGGGAATGTAATTCAGGATTGTTATGGAATATTTTCAAAATATCACCTCCCTGCTAGATTTTGACAACAACATTTACAACGCACGTTTACTGAAGCAAAACAATGACACATTTCTGGAACTTCTTTATGTTCCCATTCAAATCAGTTACATTGCGATCATGCTTCAACAAAACAGAGGGTGAAAAAACTAAACAAGGGGACACTTAGAAATGATCAGCAATATGTAACAGATAGTGTACAGCATAGGTAGTTTTTTAAACTTCAGAATACAATTAGTTCTCTTCTGATATATTCACTTTGGAATGTGTGAAAGCAGGAGTCAAATATAACATTCACTTTCCATTTTCAGGAAATTTTGGATAGTATTTTCTCCTGGACATTAACTACTGTAGCGATGTTATAAAGCACAGTAGATAAGAGATTTACATACAGTAACTCCCCCTCTTGTTGGTCTTTTTGCTGTCAGGTTCCCAGCACCTGCTACCAAATTCCAATCTCACCTCTGTTCTTTCTGTCACTGCTATTCATCTATCTGATGCCACTCTTTATTCACACTACATTTCTACTAAACTGCTGTTCACTCATGGGAAGGCACTTCATGGAGGGCTTGATAAACTACTGTGCTTTCTTGCAGTGGCACAGTTTAAATGTGTCACATGGGACAGATTCTGTTTTCATAAGCTTGAAACTTTACTTGAACTTTGTGGGTGTGATGTTTATTCAAATACATTCTCCTTTTATTGTGTAGAGAGAAGAATTGGCTGCATTTACTGGCGATGGAAAGGAACGGAAAAGGACTGGAAGCCTTGACTAAAGACAGCTGTACTCTGCACAGTTGTGAATTGAATCCCATAGACAGCTCTGGAAAAGCCTGTTAGTCCTGGTGTTCAAGGGTCAGACCCAGATGCACCAATATTTTCCCCCTCCGGCAGACATCCAATCCCATGAGTTCATCTCCAGCCCCAAAAGACAATTCCTCCTTCCTGTGCCTATTACATCACTCCTTCTAGGATTTGACAATATCCACTGAGTGGCCTACAAAAATTCTTCCCCTGTTGGTAGTTGAGGTTGGGTCTAGGGTAGGGGTTCTCAACGTTTTTCTTCCTGAGGCCCCCCCTTCCCCCAACATGCTATAAAACCTCCAAGGCCTGCCTGTACCACAACATGCATATCCTGTAGATTAAAAGCCAAAGCTGGCATGAGGGGGTAGCAAGCAGGGCAATTGCCCAGGGCCCCATGAAGCTAAGTTGCCCTGGGTGGCAGGGTTTGAGCTTCAGCTTTCTGCCTTGGGCCCCAGCAAGTCTAATGCTGGCCCTATTGTCTAGTTTATTTTGGCGGATCCCCTGAAACCTGCTCACGGCCCTCCAGGGGGCCCTGGACCCTGGTTGAGAACTGCTGGTCTAGGGGGATACTGCAACTGATGCTTTTGACTATCAGCACAGTTTTGTGTGTATTGGCATATTTATTTTAAGGTAAATTCTCATAAAAGCCTTTATTGCTTAATAGGAGCAGGTGATGCTGATGCAGAGTTACTTTAATGGGCTATAGGTTATATGGCTTTATGGGCTATATAGGGCTATATGGGCTTTAAGGCTTTCTCATGCCTTAAACTAGTCACACAACTTGGATATTGACAGAGAACACTACAAAGAAAAATCCTTGGGTCTTTCACTGCAAATGTTGAATGCTTATCCAAAGTATAACATGGTGAGTCATCACAAATTAAGAGAACCATTTTAGTGGTTTTGAGTGTGAACCCATCTTCGAGATGAGCCCTTGTAGATGACTGATCACCTCAGAATACTCCCTGGTGGCTTCAGAGAAGCCCTGCATGCAGCCCCTCACCTCAAGTTTCCCTTCTTGGATCTCCAAATAAACTCCACACAAGGTTTTTCCAGCCCAATTACAACTGCCCTCCTTAGGATCTGATTTATTAACTCAGTTCATAACTAAACATAAAAATCTTCTCTCCAGTCAGGGACAACCCAAATTCCCCTGGTCTAGTCAGAGTCCTTCCTGCTTTAGCAGGCTACTCCCAGCTCCTCCGAGCTGGAGAAATACCCCTGATGTCAAGGTCTTCCCTACCACAGCCTCCAAGGCTTTCCTTTACTGCAGCCACCGTCTGCTCTTTACAGGGAATTGTCTGATTCCCTGCAGGAGGGGCTCATTCTGTAATCAGGATTGGCTTGGCCCCAGGCTCTACAGACCAATGGCAAACCTTCCTGTGGCAGCCCCAATGACTTGCCACTTTGTTATATGCTAAAGAAGGTGCCATCCTGATAGAGGAGCAGAGTTCTACATACGCTTTAGTAGCCTGGTTTTAAAAAAATGTAAACAATAAAAATGATGTGGAAGAAACTTTAAAAATTGAGCTGTTGTCAGCAGGGATTAAATTGTATACCAACAGCAAGACATTTATGCACTGCTACTTAAACTGTGACAAATGCTTGCAAACATGATAGTTTCTGGATCTTTAATCTAAATGAATGGTGCTTTTAGTCTGTGCCTGACTGGAATTCATTTTGAAAATCAAGAAGAATGTCCTACTCAGTTGTGTGCAGAACTAAACAACCATCCCCAACAAGAGGGCAGGAGTCATCACTTTCATAGATATCAACAGTACCACTCCGTACTTTAAAAACTCTGCATGCAGCCTGTCTTTATGCATTCATTCCCTTCTGAATCCAAAGCAGTGTCTGCAAGGTAAAATAATAAGATTTTACCTAGCTGCCAAGTTTCTAGAAAGTGTTTTTGAAGTGGGGCATTTTTTCCTCCCTTCATTTTTCCTTTTATAAACATGTATCATGCAAACTTGTACAAGACAGCAGAGATGACATTAAAATGCAATTTTTAAAAAATTACAAAACATCTTGGATGGCAAGTTATTAGAAAATTATTTCAATCTCTACCCATTTAAATGTAACATTAACTACGGGAAAACTCTGACTGCAGAGAGATGTAAAATAGTTTATCTTTACTCTAATTTATTCCCAGATTAGCTTCAAAGACTCTCAGAGGGAATTACAAACATACTTCTTACAAACAAGTCTCTATAAACTGACTTTTTTAAATTTTATGGTCCTGTAATGGAATATTTATAAAACAATCTAATTACAAACATTCCAAGGTGTTCTTGAGCTGATAGCACAAAAGAAAAAAAAATCACTTTTATATCTTTCCCTTGGTCTCGATCAGTAGTTGACTGTACCATGTAGAGATTTCTGGAGTGAAAAAGATAGAAGCCGAAAAAAGGAGTTAGGATAGAACAGTCTTACTGACTTTAATTGTCCATGCCTTCTTTTCTGAAGGAAAATAATCAGGCAACTAGTTCTTGATGACGGCATGAAATTTCAAATAACACTCCCTGCATAACACCTGAAATACTTGCAGTATGTCAGAATGAACTAAGAAAATATCAAAGTTACTGCTTTTAAAACTAAGGTTTAGTCCACCATTTTTACAGTTCTTAGTTTTTAAAAAGAAAATAATAAAAACAATCTCCATAGTTCAGCTTTTGAGGGAAAATATAATCTCTGTTCAGAAGAAATTCTACTGAGGAAACACTTTACTTACAACAAGGTTAAAATAAAGTTAAACACATTTTTAAGAGCAGAAACTTACTGCCATCTTGTGGACTATACATTTTTATAGCTATATGGAACATGCTATTCTAACCTGATCAATTGAAAGATTATTTTTGGCCTCCAACTCCCCCCCCAAAGAGCCACCTCATGCACCCAATATTTTTCTAAAACGTATCCATATTTTAAAAAGTAAAATAAGCCCCAACCCTTCTGGAAATGATGAGCATTTCCTTAGGAGAAATGTTCCTGACCAACTGAGAAGACGGAGCATTTTTAATATTTATACTCCAGGAATCAGGCTGAATTTGAGTCAAAATTTGCCTCTGAGTTACACCTACCAACCCCCCCTAGGAGTTGCCCAGTTGTAACGGAATTCCGCCCTCTGTCTTTAACCAGCATCTGTTATGTAAATATACCACAGCTGAGATTTTCAAAGCTGCCTAAGGGTTTTGGCCTCCTAATGGGAATTGGATGTCCAAATGCCCTGGGCAGCTCTGAAAATCTCCAAGATAGTGATCTGGCAGTGTTATGGGTCTGGCATGGAAGCAGAGTCTATTTAGAGAAATAGTTTATCTGAAGTAATTAGCTTAAGGCCAAATTTTGACACTGAGCCACTGGCCATACTAGGGACCTCTTTACCCTGATCTCCCCTGTCTGTGGGTAAGTACTGAGAGGGCAAGGATGATAGTCTTCCCCCTTTGGGACAACAGGCAGTCCCAGGGAAAAATGCATTCCTGGGTATGTATCGAGGGAGCAGTCCTTGCAGTTCCAAGAGAGCACAGAATGCAATTGAGAGGGACACTTGCTCAGGGCATCAAGTGGAAGGGGAAACTCCTTGCATGCCATGATGAACACAAGGGATACCAGGATTATTTTTGTTAAAATTACAGGTCCATGTTTATTTGCTATTGTGTTGGGGATTATGTGATCACCGGGATAAATTCCAGCAGACAGGCTCGTTGACAGGAAGAGCGGGCTATCACCACACATTCACCAGAAATTAAAGGACAAAGCTGATAGCTTACTGCTTTGAAATCCAACCCAGATATGATGGTGAGGAGGCATAAATAAGTTTGGACCATGTTCAGAGAACCAGAGCAGACAGAGGATCTTTGCAATGGATAAAAGAGAAAATGCCTGTGAACTCGCACAGGCTCAGACAGAAGGCTGGTCTATACAGTGTTTTACTGCACAGCCGTGAATCTACAGTACACAAGCCTGCTGTGCACTGACTGGCCCTGTGGACCCTATTGTGCACTGAAAGTTCCAAAGTGTGCTTTGACCTACTCTGCTTGGAAACAGCAGTAAATCAAAGTGCACTGTGGAGCTTTTAGTGTGAGGCAGCAGGCTCCACAAGTCAACTTAGTACGCAGCAGGCTGGTGCACTGCAGATTCCCACCCCAGCTTGCTGCACACTAACTCTCCATATAGACAAGCCCGGAGTGTGCGGGTCTGCAGAGATGCTGGCTGAACCTAAAACTCAGAAGGGGTGACTGGGACAAGTGGAACCCACTTAAACTGACAAGGAAAGAATAAGGTTAAGATGAGACAATGCATTTACACTTATTATTTTTAACCCCTATCTCTTTGCTTGTGAAATTCCTATGGAGAAATAAGTCATACTATATTTTGAATAAGCTGTTCTCCCTCACTACATTTATCAGCAGGTCTCAACTCTCAAAGAGAAGAGTCCAAACCCAGTTGGACCCTGCTGGAGACAAGTACAGTTGGAAAATGGGGGATGCTGTGGCCTGGGACCTCAACAGCCCAACACTGTGGCATTTAATTTCAGAAAGGGGACCTATGCAAAAATGAGGAGGTTAGTTAAACAGAAATTAAAAGGTACAGTGACTAGAGTGAAATCCCTGCAAGCTGAATGGACACTTTTCAAAGACACCAGAAGAGAGGCTCAACTTAAATGTATACCCCAAATTAAAAAAACACAGTAAAAGAACCAAAAAAGAGCCACTGTGGCTTAACAACCATGTAAAAGAAGCAGAGAGAGATAAAAAGGCATCTTTTAAAAAGTGAAAGTCAAATCCTAGTGAGGTAAATAGAAAGGAGCATAAACACTGCCAAATTAAATGTAAAAATGTAATGAGAAAAGCCAAAAGGGAGTTTGAAGAACAGCTAGCCAACAAACTCAAAAGGTAATAACAAAGTGTTTTTTAAGTACATCAGAATCAGGAAGCCTGCTAAACAACCAGTGGAGCCCCTAGATGATCGAAAAAGGAGCACTTAAAGATGATAAAGTCATCGCAAAAAACTAAATGAATTCTTTGCTTCAGTCTTCATGGCTGAGGATGTAAGGGAGATTCCCAAACCTGAGCCGTCTTTTGTAGGTGACAAATCTGAGGAATTGTCACAGATTGAAGTGTCACTAGAGGAGGTTTTGGAATTAATTGAGAAACTTAACAGTAACAAGTCACCGGGACCAGATGGCATTCACCCAAGAGTTCTGAAAGAACTCAAATGTGAAATTGCAGAACTATTAACTATGGTCTGTAACCTGTCTTTTAAATCAGCTACTGTACCCAATGACTGGAAGATAGCTAATGTAATGCCAATGTTTAAGAAGGGCTCTAGAGGTGATCCTGGCAATTACAGACCAGTAAGTCTAACGTCACTACCGGGCAAATTAGTTGAAACAATAATAAAGAATAAAATTGTCAGACACATAGTAGAACATAAATTGTTGCGCAAAAGTCAACATGGTTTCTGTAAAGGGAGATCATGTCTTACTAATCTATTAGAGATCTTTGACAGGGTCAGCAAACATGTTGACAAGGGGGATCCAGTGGACATAGTGTACTTATTTTTCCAGAAAGCCTTTGACAAGGTCCCTCACCAAAGTCTCTTACATAAATTAAGTTGCCATGGGATAAGAGGGAAGATCCTTTCATGGATTGAGAACTGGTTAAAAGACAGGGAACAATGGGTAGGAATAAATGGTAAATTTTCAGAATGGAAAGGAGTATCTAGTGGTGTTCCCCAAGGGTCAGTCCTAGGACCAATCTTATTCAATTTATTCATAAATAATCTGGAGAAAGGGGTAAATGAGGTGGCAAAGTTTGCAGATGATACTAAACTGCTCAAGATAGTTAAGACCAAAGCAGACTGTGAAGAACTTCAAAAAGATCTCACAAAACTAAGTGATTGGGCAACAAAATGGCAAGTGAAATTTAATGTGGATAAATGTAAAGTAATGCACATTGGAAAAAATAACCCCAACTATACATACAATATGATGGGGGCTAATTTAGCAACAACTAATCAGGAGAAAGATCTTGCAGTCTTCGTGGATAGTTCTCTGAAGACGTCCACGCAGTGTGCAGCAGCAGTCAAAAAAGCAAACAGGATGTTAGGAATCATTAAAAAAGGGATAGAGAATAAGACGGAGAACGGAGAATATCTTATTGTCCTTATATAAATCCATGGTACGCCCACATCTTAAATATTGCAAACAGATGTGGTCCCCTCATCTCAAAAAAGATATACTGGCATTAGAAAAGGTTCAGAAAAGGGCAACTAAAATGATTCGGGGTTTGGAACGGGTCCCATATGAGGAAAGATTAAAAAGGCTAGGACTTTTCAGCTTGGAAAAGAGGACACTAAGGGGGGATATGATAGAGGTATATAAAATCATGAGTGGTGTGGAGAAAGTGGACAAGGAAAAGTTATTTACAGTACTTGTTCCCATAATATAAGAACTAGGGGCCACCAAATGAAATTAATGGGTTGCAGGTTTAAAACAAATAAAAGGAAGTTCTTCTTCACTCAGTGCACAGTCAACCTGTGGAACTCTTTGCCTGAGGAGGTTGTGAAGGCTAGGACTATAACAGGGTTTAAAAGAGAACTGGATAAATTCATGGAGGTTAAGTCCATTAATGGCTATTAGCCAGGATGGGTAAGGAATGGTGTCCTTTGCCTCTGTTTGTCAGAGGGTGGAGATGGATGGCAGGAGAGAGATCACTTATGGTGATCCAGTCCAAAAGTGGGGTGAACCATGGGGTTCCATTCTGGGAGATGTGCAGGTATAGGACTCTCACTTGAAAGAAGTGCCCATAGAGATAGGTGCAGCTCATCCCTGAACGTGTTTTGCCTCCCTTATCCACCTTTGTAACAGCAGGACCCTGAACAAATAGAGAGGATACAAGTGAATGGACATTCTGCATATATTCTCCATCCAGGCCCAGCATAGAACTATGGATGTAAATACAGTGTAGGGTACGCATGGAATAGATCTTGGGCCAGGTGCTCAGACCCTGAAATGGAACCTTGAAACATCTCTAAAGTGGCTGAGGAAGATTCCCCAAGCCTGGGTAAATCATGAGTTGGCACAAAGTAATCATCGTCCCCCACTCAGCCCAGGATCAGGAGGGAGTAATGTAGCTTTACCCTTCCTTTACCTCACTCTCAGTTGATGGTTGAACTCATTTTTACCGTATCTGGCAGATCATGGTCTGTTGTGTATGTATATATTTTGTTATACAGAGTAAAGGTGAGGAGTTTTAGTACTGTATTTTGCAAAATCTTGTCAGTTGGGTTTAGTGTTATAAAATCAAAACAAAAGACCTGGGGGGAGCATAGGTCTTTGTTTCATTTTGTTCAAATTACCAAAGTTTAAGGTTCAGAAGAAAGTTTCCGGTTCTGGCCCATCTCTAATGCGGACTAATTTTGAAAATGTGCCTAATGGACATCAATGATTCTTTCCTAACATGCACATGCATTAAGGGGCAGATTCTTATCTTGGGTGCATGCTGCATCTCAAAATAGCCTCCACTGTGCACGCATGCACAAGCACCATATAAGAGGATTTTCTGAGATACATGTGGTGAGCACCACATAGCTGAGATTAGAATGGAACACCAAGTCAATAAGCACAAAAAATTCTTATAAAAAACATGAAGCTACTACAGTTCCTCTAGTTTTTTGAACTTGCTTCCCCAGTCCCTTAGTAGATCATCTGATATGATTAAACTATATGTGGGCTCATTACTCACCAAGTTTTATTTTTTGAATTAATATACTGTGTGTAAGAGAGAGAGACGGGCTAAACGAGGGCATTTTATTAGAATCCCAAAGTTTATGGGTTTTGAATAAAGTAGGACTTGGATTCAAACAATCCTGGTTTCAGTTTTGTAAATAAAAAGCTACGCCAGTTTGCCAATCTCTTCTAGTTCTTTGTTCTTCTCAAGTGCCTGCTGAGATCCAAGAGTCTCAATGTGGCTTACAAATGTGAATCAATCCTCTCCGCATGCCTGTGAAGTGGGTAAGTATGGTTATTTCCAATGATTGGACTAGGAGTCCACTTAAATTACTTCAATGTATTTTAAATAGAGTTTCATTAAATTTTAATATTAGAAATTATAACTTTGTATTTGCTCTCTGCCAGCACAAAACCCTCTTGGTCCCTTGAGTATGCCATGCCATTTAGCTCCATCAACATGACAGTAACTAAAATTTATTCAGAAGAAAATGACTTTTCTATTTGTGGCAATTTAAAACTGGGAAGTTTGTCAACTCTAGAGCTGAGTGAATTATTCCTTTTGCAGCAGAGGCTCAGTCACCATCAGGCCTCCATGGCACTAAGCATGGGTCCTGCCCCAAGGAACTAATTCACAATGAATAATTTATCTAGCAAATTTGGCCTCTTTCTGTTTGTACAGCAGCATCCATGAGCAGATTGTAATTTCCTCAACTGTAATCATTCGTCAAAACATGCTGGAATAAAAATTGGAGGGAAAAAAGTGAGGGAAGGAGATCTGAGGGGGAAAATGGAGCATTCTTCCATGACACACCCATCATTTTATTTTTCTAATTTCCACTCCTCAGGTGCAATGTAACTCTCTACAATAAGGGTGAAGCTTGTCTGTGCAGAAGGCAGAGCTCTCTTGGGGATGCGTCCTAGACCGTGGAACAAACTCCCACAGGAGCTAAAGCACATTGCAAACCTCACTACCTTCCACTAAGTGCAAGGCACATTTCTTCGACTTTGCCTCCTCTAACAAACACAAAGCCGGATATACACTAAAAAAAACGGTTTAAAAAACCCTACCAAAGCAAAAATGTGACACTGCACACACTGGAGAGAGGATGAGGAGGAGAACAAACCATATGTAACAGGTGTTAGTCATATTGCTTAATTCACAGCTGGAAGGTGTTCAGGGGCTATGGTGATGGGGCAGTATAAGAATCTGAATAGAACAAAGAATAGAATAATTGGAGCACTGGGCATCCATGGGTAGACAGCAGTATCTTGTACTAAACTACCCTCACTTACATCAAAATATTTCCCTGGTGACATTTGTCATAGTGTATCAAACATTAGCTTGCCTACAGAAAGAGAAACCTCCCTCCAAACAGGCCTTGAGTATATCAAAAAACATAAATAGAGCTAAGAACAAGGACCTGCTTCTGAACTCACTGATTACATGGGTGTAACTACATTGACCTCAATCTTGTTTCTCCTCACTTACCAAATTAATGAGCTAATAGGTCCCAAACTTAGAAATACTTTAAATATCCAATGCATCCTCTGTCGGGGTCCTCAATCTACCATTGCAGGAGGATGGTCTTGATGATCAGTATATTATTCCTCTGATCCTAACTTGTGGATTGCAAGTTGGTTCTGCCAAAAGAACAGGAGGGAAACTAAATTGTATTTTGCTGCTTACCAATGGCTGCTCTGCTTTTCCTTCTTCTGGTAAATGAAAGCTCTTTACTGAATAAGAGCTCAGGCATATAGCATTTATTTGTTTACAAATAAGCTTGTGGAGCGTGCAATATTTTATACATTTTTGGAGATTTGTTTCACAATACAATCTCTGGATGAAGTTTTTAAAATCCTCTGCTGTATTTAAGAAATATGGTGTTCATTTTCCTTCCCCCACCCCTTCAACATACTACAGTATTTTAAAATAAAATTATTTAATCATTTTGCTTGCTTTAAAAAAAAAAGAGTTCAGTGGATATGTTATTGACATAGAAATGTGTCTACACAGGACTGAATTATGTGTTATAGCAGCATAATCATGATAGGTTTCTTTATATTATTATGAACATAATTTTTCCCCCCAAAAAAGCATTTACATTTTATCAGTGAAAAAATCACACAGAAATCAGACATAACTGTAAAAATACAATCTACAAATCCAAACTGTAAGTGCTGCCTTTCAGAAAGTTGGTACATTTTAGGTAAAATAATTGTTTAGGATTGCCTAGTAGGCATCTTATCAAGCAAAGTACCTCCCAGGCAGCTAACAGTTCAGTCTGCCAAGAACGTAACTCTGTGCAGAGCTGTTTCAAAGACAGGAAGATAACTAGACAGATCTGCCTTGGAGGCAGGTCATCAACAAGGGGATGTCTCCGAGACAGGTACCTGTTCATGTCTGCCTGGAAAGTAAGTTATAAGCCTTTGTATATCACCTTTCAGGCAGGCAACTTATTCAGGTCTGCCTGGAAGGCAGGTCAGCATGCAGATATGCCTAACAGGCACAGAATTACACAAGTCTGCCTTTCCATTACTTCAGAGATCTCAAGACAAGTAAAGAATTTCATTTTAATGATTTCAGGAGAAAGATATTATTTCCTGTGAGAAACCATTTGAGCAGTTTCAATATAGTTGCTGAATATGTCAAAGTAAGTTCTCTTTAGCTTCCCATTCCTAATGCCAAATATGAGAACAAAATTCTACTTTACAAGGATCAGATGGTATTTTTAATATGAAAGGTTATGTTGTTTTATAAGATTTTTCCAATATAAAGCATCTATGTAGTTGGGTACAGGTGCAAAACTAAAATTGATGTGGGACATGGACAGGGTAAATACTATGCCGGACTAATATAAAAAGGCTAAAATTTTCTCTCACTTACAGTGATGTAAAATGGGAATAACTCCGTGGAGTTACACCAGATTTACAATGGCGTAAGTGAAAGCAGAAGTTGGGCCCAAACCTTCTCTAAGTCATATCTGGTAAACATGAATGTTATAAACTGAAACTTATGCATTACTTTTTAAAAAAAATAAAGAATTTAAGGTCCTGCTCCAGCAAAGTACTTAATCCCATGCCTAATCTTAAACAGTTGAGTAGTCCCATTTTGGGGTAAAAGATGAAAGGTAAACTTCAGATTTCTCAGAACTATTGTTTCAGGTTGTCTGCAAATTCAGGCAGTTCTCTGCACCAGTTACACACCAGTTCACATTTTCAAAGGTTTTTACTATAGTTATATTGGCTAGAGAGACTTAAAAAAAGGCGGGGGGGGGAGGACGGGGGGTCAGTGTTCTGGAGATAGTAGTTTAGAGGAGATATCAGTACTGGCCCAGTCTGGGGGCCAAGAATTCTGGACATAAATCAGCTAACAGCCTGGAGTGAGGAAGAAACATGGGGATGTTATTTTATAATTGTCTGTTATGGAGGGCTTCATAACTGCAGAAGCAGCACACACTAACAATCATTGTTGGCGAGACATTACTGGATTAGCTGGACCAGGGACCTAATGCAGTATGGCATTTCCAATGTTATTTGTATCCTATAATAGACTACACTATATTTAGCAACACTTGTCATTCTGTAGAAGAAATGGAATTGAGCCAGAATAGAGGAGTGGGAGAGGCCAGGGGAAAATGAGGCCATTTTGTTCTAACAGGGTCCATAGTAGGCTTAATATTGAACTGTAGTTATATTTGTGTATGCATTAAGAGGAACTAGCACTAGTGGTAAGAGCAATGGCAGCTTGGGAAACACATACAGCTAGAAAATAAAATACAATTCAGTGCTCCGATTGGTGAGTACAGTGCTCTATTTGCAAAGCTCATGTACCACCTAGTAGTGTGTGGAAGATATTGCAGTTATAGTTTTTAAGTTCCTTTCCCAAAATATTTCTGATCTTATTAATGTGGATGCACTTTTTTAGGGTGATGCTGAGTATGACAATGACACCCACACACACACATTGGAGTGTCCTCAAGAAACACAATGTGGTAGTAAAGAAACACTAAAACCATGCAGTGCAGTATTTCATTATAACTAAATATATCACTCAATCATTATTTCTACCTAAATAAAATCTTCTAAAAACTCTGGATACAAGACCCTACACTAGGGTTATGAAGGACCACCTGGTATATCAACTGTCAGCAGGAATCTTAATGAGAGTGATTTATCCTGTCCCAGCAATAGTCCCAAAGGCATCCAAAGAAAGGTCAACCCATTTTTGCAGAGTGTTTCCTCTGTCTGAAAGCTTGATCTTTGGTGTGCCATCTGTAATGTATTTAAAATACTTCCTGTGGAACAGATTCAAGGCAAAAATCTCTGGGTGCGAAATCCACAATACGATTGACTTAGAAAAACTATTCAATGTATCCACTCTTGTATCTGGAACCTTGACATGTGACAGTTATACCTTAGGCACAGCCCCTCAGTCCAAAGACAAAGTATCTTACCCAAACTGCAGTCAGTTTTTACCTTTTTATGTGATCCTATCTACAAAGACAGCTAAAACTGCATGCCAAAAAATATAGTATTGTCATCACTGTGTGTTAGCTCTGCATTGGGCTGTATCCTCTTTATGCACACAGATTGTAAACTTTGGTTTGGCATAGTTTACCTAGATTACTTCACACTAAATACAATTCCAAAGGAACACTGAAAAACATTAATCACTGCCTATTGATTTTGACCCCACAGACACTGGTTTAGTGTGAAAAACTGTATTTTTCCGGAAGACCCTGTTCCATATAGGGGTTTTGTTGTTTTGTTTTGGAAACGTGTTTGGTTTTTCTTCATCCTTGTAGAAGCTTCCGTTCACTTTCTGGTGTAATTAACTGACTGGCAGGAATCTGGTTTTTGGACCTTGTTCCAGCTTAGAGAATGACAAATTAAAAAAACATATGACAGATCCTCTGCTATGCTGAACACAACTAAGAAGATTGGGAGGGTCCAAGATGATTCTATTCGAAGACGCCTTTCCACACCCTAAATTCTGGAGCCACTGGGGTCCAAAATAGCTCCCAAATATTAAATTAAACCAGTCTGCTTTAATTTACTTAGCATGGAGTAGGCCTGTCCATCAGTTGAGGATCAAGTGGAATGCTCTGTGTGCCATCCATGTCCCTTTTCAACCCAACATACCCCATTCCCACCTTATGCACGGGATAACCCTCATGTGCCTCTGTAAATCCCCTTGTGCCAAAGAGGTCTTACACAGGGTCTAGAATCTGGCTCTGAATCTTGTAGGATATGGACTTTATTACTTGAATTTAAATAGTTAATATGTTCAAAAATATATTCCATTATTAGGGAATACGGTTTAATCTTATAGTGTTTTTTATTTCCTGTTTATTTTGCTTTTAATAAATTCATTTGCTTCATAAAATATAGAGACTTTTACCTTTATGTACTATCATTAGTGTAAATGAATTGCTTGAAATACTGGTTTCACAATCATATTAATTTGGTGTCAAAGGGATCACAAATAATAGTGAGCACAAGACTCAGTTGTAATTGTTTGCAACATTCAATCCATTATTAGCACTGACTCAAAAGAGGTCTCAGATGTAGCTTATGCTTTAGTAAATATTATAAGCCTGACTTCTATAAATACAGATTAACTCTACTGACTTCAATGGAGTAGGTCCTGATTTCAAACCAGTGGAACTGTGAGCAAAATCTTCCCTCTAATCTAAATTTAAACAAAGGTCTGGGATCATGATTCCCCTTAGTTAACTGGATCATAAGGGCTGTTCAAGGGACACATTACATAGAACAAAGTGAAGTATCTAAAACATGTCAGACCTTTCGAGTATCTCTGAGCAGGACACTCAAGGAGCAGGTTGAGAGGGAGGGAGTGGTACAGACAGCTACAATCACAACTGTGCTGTAGAAGCATACCTGCAATTATACACAGGGCTATATTTTTTCATGGTTTATTGGCTTTCTTTGAATTCATCTCCTACAAACACATGAAAGGAATACTTGAAATTGTGTGCCTTAAAGTATCTACAAAAACTCCATTCACTCTGTTGGAAGAACACTGGATAACAACAAATACAAGAAAAGCTTTTATTGTGGGGTCTGAGAACCCACAGCAAAATGAGTAACAGTGTGGCTAAGCATTTTAAAGCACTGATGATGACTGGTTGACACACATGAACTATTCTACGCATTGTCTCAGGTCATGGATTTCTAGATGGTAAAAGACAGGAGGAAGAGGATGAAATTTGAATTGCCAAAAAAGTTATTCATTCTTCCAAGGCTTCAAACATCTTATTTAAATTATAAGGAAAACTTGCACAAAATAAATTGATTTAGGATGTCACTGCAAAGTGGGAATCTACACTATATCTATTTTAGAAACTGCTGAAGCCCATCACTGAGACACCTGAACACTTTGCATCAATAAAATACCCAAACATATACAATGGTATCCCCTACTTACTAAGAAAAAAATACCCCACTCCCCATTAATACTGTATGTCAATCAAAAACAAACAGTTCTTGTTCTATGCCCTAACTTCATCAACACTGACTTTAGCATACCATTTAGGGAAGCTGGTTCCAGAAAACTAGACCCCTCCATTGGGAAAACCACACTGCCAGCTGTGAAGTCTGTAGCCCTATGAACTGACAAGAGAGGGGCCTAGCACAGTGGTTCTCAACCGGGGTCCGGGGCCTACGAGCAGGTTTCAGGGGGTCCGCCAAGAAGGACCAATATTAGTCTCGCTGGGGCCCAGGGCAGAAAGCCAAAAGCATCGCTGTGCAGTGTTATCGGGGGTATTCACTTGCTTGAATCCTGTATAGATTGTAGCACCCTGGATAGAGATACTGACAGTCAGAAGCGGGGAAAGAAGTGAGAAACATCGTGAACAATTCACCTCTCCCAATTAGCATTACAAAGGTAGTGATAGCATTACAGTGTTTTAGGTTGCAGGGAACAGTAGTTAGTTTTAGGCTAGATGCTTTAGGTAAGTTACAAATAATGACAGTTTGGAGCTAAAAATCCAGAATGGTGGACATACTGATTTTCTATTAGAAAACATCAAAGATGGAGGACACAGACTAAAGTGACCAAGAAACAAAGGTCAGGAAGTGTGACTCAACTCACTCCAAAACACCTGCAAGGAGAGGGCAGGAAGAGTAGTGATGATGTCAGAGCAGAGCGGATTGGCTGAACAAGTTGCTATCCACGCAGGGAGCTCTCAACTTGAAAGGTCAACCAATCAGAGGAGGCCAGAATATAAGGAGTCAGCTGGCAAGCTAGAGTGTGTGGTGGATATACATATATATCAGGAGAAAGGCAGAAGATCAAGAGAAGGCAACCAGACAGCAGTGTGGAGCTGAGATTGAAGGGATAGAGCAGAACAGAGATTGACAGAGCAGAAGGACCCCTGACAATCAGAGGGATTGGTGAAGGAGTGTAAGTCTGATTTTTGTCTATTTTAGAAGACTGCTTGTGTGTGTCTGTCAATAAAGCTGGATGCTTGCTTCTGAGTGTGACCTGCCCCACCCTATCCTGGGAACGGGCCTGCTCACAGAATGGTAACTGTTCAATTTTTTTTAATGCTATGTTGCACTATTTTATGCATATGTGATGTTACACTCCATATTTTAAACAGAAATTGTTATGGTATGAATATGGCATAACTAAGATATGTTTTATGCAAGATGGGTCATGTGAGATATCATTGGAAATGTTATGGTTTACTGAATGTGATTATCCAATTTGATCCATGTATCATTTCTTTATCTAAAGTTAAGAATATTCACTATGTAACAATTACAACGGTGTGTGTACTTGGGGAAACACCCACCAGACAGCAGGTCATCATCCTTGATGGGCCATTAGGAAGAAACAATAAGACTTTGAAGATACTAATCTCTCTCTCCTTCCTGAGAAGCTGGGATGTTGCTTTGACACTACAAGGTCAGGTGGTTATGTCACCTGGTACTAAACACCATCTTGAACTTCTAGTGATTTTTTCCATGAAAAGGAGGGAAAGGTCAAGACTGGGAAACAAAAGGTTCCTGCCTCATATAAATTCTATTTAAGGCTGGGGAGTAAGTTGATCTAGGTTCACTCTATAGAGGTGGTTAGGGACTATTTAGAAAAGCTGGACGTGCACAAGTCCATGGGGCTGGACGAGTTGCATCCGAGAGTGCTGAAGGAATTGGCGGCTGTGATTGCAGAGCCATTGGCCATTATCTTTGAAAACTCGTGGCGAACCGGGGAAGTCCCGGATGACTGGAAAAAGGCTAATGTAGTGCCAATCTTTAAAAAAGGGAAGAAGGAGGATCCTGGGAACTACAGGCCAGTCAGCCTCACCTCAGTCCCTGGAAAAATCATGGAGCAGGTCCTCAAAGAATCAATCCTGAAGCACTTGCATGAGAGGAAAGTGATCAGGAACAGCCAGCATGGATTCACCAAGGGAAGGTCATGCCTGACTAATCTAATCGCCTTTTATGATGAGATTACTGGTTCTGTGGATGAAGGGAAAGCAGTGGATGTATTGTTTCTTGACTTTAGCAAAGCTTTTGACACGGTCTCCCACAGTATTCTTGTCAGCAAGTTAAGGAAGTATGGGCTGGAAGAATGCACTATAAGGTGGGTAGAAAGCTGGCTAGATTGTCGGGCTCAACGGGTAGTGATCAATGGCTCCATGTCTAGTTGGCAGCCAGTATCAAGTGGAGTGCCCCAAGGGTCGGTCCTGGGGCCGGTTTTGTTCAATATCTTCATAAATGATCTGGAGGATGGTGTGGATTGCACTCTCAGCAAATTTGCGGATGATACTAAACTGGGAGGAGTGGTAGATATGCTGGAGGGGAGGGATAGGATACAGAAGGACCTAGACAAATTGGAGGATTGGGCCAAAAGAAATCTGATGAGGTTCAATAAGGATAAGTGCAGGGTCCTGCACTTAGGATGGAAGAATCCAATGCACCGCTACAGACTAGGGACCGAATGGCTAGGCAGCAGTTCTGCGGAAAAGGACCTAGGGGTGACAGTGGACGAGAAGCTGGATATGAGTCAGCAGTGGGCCCTTGTTGCCAAGAAGGCCAATGGCATTTTGGGATGTATAAGTAGGGGCATAGCGAGCAGATCAAGGGACGTGATCGTTCCCCTCTATTCGACATTGGTGAGGCCTCATCTGGAGTACTGTGTCCAGTTTTGGGCCCCACACTACAAGAAGGATGTGGATAAATTGGAGAGAGTCCAGCGAAGGGCAGCAAAAATGATTAGGGGTCTAGAACACATGACTTATGAGGAGAGGCTGAGGGAGCTGGGATTGTTTAGCCTGCAGAAGAGAAGAATGAGGGGGGATTTGATAGCTGCTTTCAACTACCTGAAAGGGGGTTCCAAAGAGGATGGCTCTAGACTGTTCTCAGTTGTAGCAGATGACAGAACGAGGAGTAATGGTCTCAAGTTGCAGTGGGGGAGGTTTAGATTGGATATTAGGAAAAACTTTTTCACTAAGAGGGTGGTGAAACACTGGAATGCGTTACCTAGGGAGGTGGTAGAATCTCCTTCCTTAGAGGTTTTTAAGGTCAGGCTTGACAAAGCCCTGGCTGGGATGATTTAACTGGGAATAGGTCCTGCTTTGAGCAGGGGGTTGGACTAGATGACCTTCAGGGGTCCCTTCCAACCCTGATATTCTATGATTCTATGATTCTTCATGGAATCCCCACCAATGATGACAGCTAGAAAGATCTGAGAAACAAAGACACAGGGGGGAAAGAGTTGAGCCCAGGCTGGAAAAGGGATCTGGTCTGTGAATATGGTGTCTGAAGATTTAAGCTGCAAGCAGGGAAGCTAACCTTCAAGAATTTCTGCATCCTGCCCAAAAGCAACATTTAGGGTGAGAAATTACTTCTTAAACCAGTCTCTTAAGATCTTAAGCTTAGTATGTGTGTTTTGTTTTATTTGCTTAGTAAACTTCTTTGTTCGGTTTGCTATCCCTTATAATCACTTAATCTGCCTCTTGTAGTTAATAAACTTGCTTTTGTTTATTATAAAACCCAGTTTGTGCAATTTATAATGGGGGAGGGGCTAGAAGTTGTGCATATCTTCGTCCACATTGAGGGAGGGGACAAATTTATGAGCTTACGGTGTATAGATTTCTCTACTGCGCAAGACAATATTATTTTTGGGTGTACTTTCCAGAGGGGAGCTGCACTTGAGTGCTAGGCAATTTGAGTTTTCTCATGGAAAGCTGTTTGCAGACTGTGATTCTACAGCTGGTGCGTCCCTACCTGTGTGTGCATGTGGCCAGAGAGCCTGATTCAGCAAAACAGGGGGAGGGAACCCAGACTAGTGGAGCAGGCAGGCTCAGTGAAGCCCCAGTACATCAGGTGGCATCCCAGACAGGGGGTTCCATTCTGTCACAGCATATGCATGGGGCACATGTATGTTACACTGTAATAAATCCAGTGTTGTTGTTTTAGACGCCTTATGCGTATGTATGAAAAGTTCAGTATGTATCAACTCGCAACATTGTATTTGTCTGTTTAGTCTTCTGAGTCAATTGAATGTATGATCTTTAAAAGTAATCCAGTTGTGCCTATTACCTTTTATACATTGTAATTTTTTCCCTTTCTTGGTTTACTATACTTTAACCACCTCCATTTTCTCTTAACTAAATAAGACTGTTTGCTGCTTGTGTGCCTATTCTTGATCAGAGGGCTGTATCCGTGTCCTTTCAAGGGTTAGCAGGATTAGCTTGCTCTGCAGGTCAGAGACAAACCCTCTGGCAATTTTTTTAGGGTGGATCACTAATTTTCTCCTCATTTGGATAGTGTTAGAGGGCTTTCCCTTCACCCCCTCCCCTGGTTCTTCTCTTGCAGACATAAAGACTATATACTAACAGATGGGGAGGGGCAGTACTGGAATACCTTAAGTCCAAAGAGTGGGGTAACAGCAAGGCTGAAGCCTGGGGCCCTGAAACCTGCCACCTGGGGCTGAAGCCTGAGCAACTTCGCTTTGCAGAGCCCCCTGTGACATGGGGCCCTTGGCAGCTGCCATGCTGGCTACTCTTGAACACTGGCCCTGGCTTTTATATACAGAAAAACAGTTGTTAGGGCACTGGTGGGCAGTGGAGTTTTTATAGCATGTGGGGAGCGGGGGCTTATGAGTCTATTTCAAGGTATAAGTGGAGAGGCAATCCTAGCAATATGACTTTAGAGATAATGACTAACACCTTGAATGACATTTAGAAATTAATAGGTACCTACCCAGTGCAGAACACTTGCTGCTTTGTACTCACACCAGCTGACCCCACTCAAAGAATCCATTGCATTCTGCACTGGCTGATACGTCAAACACCTTTTAGACATTAGCCACAAGTAGAGCACATTGTAATAATCCAGGCTTGAGGCTACATTATGGTTTCCCTAGCCTCCGTTTGCCAAAAGCTGGGAATGAGCAACAGGGGATGGATCACTTGATGATTACCTGTTCTGTTCATTCCCTGTGGGGCACCTGGCACTGGCCACTGTCGGAAGACCGGATATTGGGCTAGATGGACCCTTGGTCTGACCTAGTAGGGCCATTCTTATTTTCTTATACTTATGGACTATTAAGGCAAAGTCCACATCCAAAAAGATGTAAAAAGGCACTATGTAACACACCTGTCTGGGAGCAGCACTGGGGTCAGATTGGCTCTTGGACTTTGAACCATGTTGACCAAGACACTGATTCTGCAAAAATACAGAACCACCATAAAGCATGTTGTCTCCCTACTAAATCCACAATGTGAGTTTCCTTAGTATGGATCAAGAAAGGTTATGAAATAAAGATCCAGCTGTCATCAATGTCTATGGTTTTAATGAACAAGCAATAAGCTGTCCATGAATACAGCTTACAAAACATTGTTTGAGGTGGGAATAATATCCCTAGGTCATTTGAACTTGAGAAGGCAAGCAATATGCCTCATCTTCATTTGACTTGAAACTACCACCATCAAACATTACCTTTGTGACCAGTAATAAAAAACTTTTGTGAGTATCAACAAAATCTTATAAAACACTTGATCTGATAAGTTTAAACCAACTGGAAATAACACATGAATAAGGTATCCGTCTTCTCCAATCAGTGATTTGTTGGAGAATGATTGAAAACTCCATCGGGAGGACCAACTCAGACATTACCTTCTTGCAACACTGCGGCCCCTGTGGAAGCCTCTGTGGGCAACAGAAGCAGAGGAAATCATTGCAGGATGGTTAGCACATGTTTGTGAAACACATCTTGTGCCAAAACAACTCAACTGCTTTTTTCCCCAAGAGGAACAAACTGGCTGTAGAAAGAAAAATTCAGGAGGCAGAATGTCTCTGGAGTTTAACAATGTCTCCAGCACACTACCACACAGAAAACTCATTGAGAGACTGGAGAATCACTGAACCGGTAACTCAAGATGAAGAATAGAGCTTGCAAGTGAACAGAAAATTCCACTCTTACATCTGAGTGGATGGAAATATCATGAGCAGGCTTGTCAGAACCAATATTAATTAGCACCGTGGGAAAAGACTGGTCTGCTCCTCCTTCTCTGCTCCTCCTCTTGTCTACACTGGGAAGTTAAGTTGTGCTAGAATGCATCTTAAATACAATGCTCAATGTAGAAAATTCAATGTGTTTAATATCAGGCCTCCCAGGGTTTACCACAACCAGCTCACATTGTGTTAAACACAACAATCCTCATCTACACAGTATTTATCCTTGTGTTAGTTCTAGACAAGCCCTTCGTGTGTTTGAAGTTCCTTTTTCTCCCTTCTGCCTTCTTCCCTTTCCACTTAAAATCATTTGCACACTGGAATGCTACTACCTAAAATGACATTTAAAAGATTGCCTTTTTAGTTTAAAAAAACAGAATCTTTGATCCAAATGTCTTTGATGGCAGCTGTATTTTTAATAAAACTAATTCATATGACAACTCAGTCATCCAAATTGGATCAGAAGTACAGAAATCATTTGCTGCACACATCTACACACACATACAGACAAACAAAAGAACAGTATTATATAAAATGTTATTTGGGCTGTCTGAATAGATCCAATCAATGTTTCCTGTACATTTCTCTTGGAAAAATTCCTTTGAACTCTCCCCAGGATCTGCCAAATGTGATGGAAATATCTCTAGTACCAGCATTATCAAATAAGTATAAAGCATTCTGCATGTTAATATACAAACAAAAATGTTACATGTTCCACTATGCTTCCAGAATGTGCTTGTTTAATGTTGACATGACATACATAAATCACTTTTTAAAAGAAAATACAGGCCAAACTGTTTTTTCTGGTTAGATATAACGATACTTATTGTGTTCATTTTCACACAGATACCTAGAATGATCTTTTAGCTAGCAGCTATGTCATACTGGTGGTATTGTCCAAAGCCAGAAAGCAAACAAATAGGTCTGAATGTGCTATCTGTAGGCACTGAATCCTTTACTAGAGGGCATTTCTCCCCTTCTTCCTCCCCACATTGTGTGTGTGTGTGTATAAATATTTAGTACCACTTTGACATTGAACGAGGATGTAAACAATAAAAACTAAGTAGATATGGCTCTTGAATGGCTTAGTAATATGGGGGCAGGGGATCAATATTTGCTAAACAGGAAAATCAGAACATTAGGTAGCAAAGAAGTTTTATCTTCAAACATCTAAAATGGTATGCGGCAATTCTGCTCTTGAATGCACACGGGGAATCTCTCTGCATTCAATGGAAACCCTGTGCATATCACCAAGAGCAGAATTTCACTGTAAACATTTAAGAACCATTTTCAAAAGTATTTAAGTTTGTCTGTTTAAAAGCTTTATTGTCTCTAAAGTGTCTTGGGTTTTTTTGTGTTTTTTGGGGGTTTTATTTTTTTGTTTTTACAGCAAGTGAAACAATTTCCTCCTATACTTTATATTTAATGTAAATACATTTCAAGGTTTCTTGACTCTGACTACAAATTTTCTCAGCCATTGATTTATTTGCTGCTTTAATTATCCTTTAACTAACTTGCTCTCTTTATATTTATAGTTTTCCCAATGCTCCTTTTCAAAAGTTCTGAGCTGTAACTCACGAAAGCTCATGCTCAAATAAATTGGTTAGTCTCTAAGGTGCCACAAGTACTCCTTTTCTTTTTGCGAATACAGACTAACACGGCTGTTACTCTGAAACCTTTTATTACTTTAATATTGTGTTTGAAAACTATAAAGGCTTTAATGTACTAGTTTTCAGAATGGTGCTGTCTAGTGGTTGGTTTGATTTACTCTTATTTTTTTTCAATTTGTTGCCTATTGCTAGACAATCCTCTACAATGGCCTCATATCTCTTTACCTGTGTTTACAGAACAAGGGCAAATTTCAGTCTGTGTCCTGTCCGCTACCCATAAAATATTTCCCACTATTCTAGACTAGATTCATGCAGCCCTGCTTGTATTAGCAATTCAGCAAATTGTAAAAAAGGAAAAAAGCAATCCTGTACTATTGTATCTTCCTTGAGAAACATGCTCCCCCTAGATTGGGATTACATTTATGCACAATCAATAACCAAGTAATTAAAGTCACCAATGTTTTGGCCTTTTTACAAGCCTCCCTTTATCTGTAAAATCGTTTCTTGCTCTACTTTCTCGAACTGTCTTGGAGGTAGAAACAAGAATTGTTGACCACCTTTTTGCCCTTAACCTCTGCATTAGCTACTTCTGTCGTGCCCGTGAAAGTTGTTTTGTTTCTCTCAGCAGACACAGTATTATTCTTTCCAAGTATTGCTACTCTCCTGCCTTCCTTCTTTTGCCAGTTTATTACTGCATGCATTCCAATTCTGGAAATATCCCAACAGGTTTTATTGGGTTTATTGGGAGGAAGGAGGAAGAGAAGGTTCGTTCCACTAAATATATTTATCAAATAAGGACACACATGAAGTGATTAAGACAGTAGAGCCTTCGAAAGCAAACATCTGAGTCTGATATACACGCAATTCCCTACTGCTCCGCCATGAGAGTAGATCAAGGGTGACATTCTGGCTCCACTGAAGTAAATTGGAGTTTTGCCATTAGCATCAAATTGAGGAATTTGAATTTATATAGATTTGAACTTTACTTTCTAACAAAACCAAAAGCATTAGTTTAAATGTATATTAAGAGTCACTTGTAGATGCTTCTCTACATCTTACTTTTAAATTTTCTTGTGGATAGAAGTAAATAGGAGTTGAGTGCTAATGAAAATATGGTGCTAATATACTTACACTCACACACTCCACATTAAGCTATAACTCACATGATTTCAAATGCTTCGATACAATGTTTAACTACAAAGAGCATAAACTGTCAATGACAGCTGCATATGCTTATCTATCTAAATAGGTACTTAGATAGCCAATATGCCCCATGTGATTAAGGGAATACTGTATATGGCCTACAATTTTAATTTTGAAGTTTAAGGAGCCTCACACATTATCCAACAAGAAAACAAAAAGCTCCTCTTCTCTGTTCCATTTAACACAGAAAAATGTTTAAGTCGTCTCTCTTTATTAAAAAGACAATATTTACTTAGCTTCTCAGTCTCTGACCCTGAATACATTTGTGCACGTGAGTAACTTTACATACATTTGTAGTATTTCATTACCATTCACTTTCAGCCAGGGACTAATAACATGATGAGTGTTTCCAGGATCAGGGCCTAAAACGTTAAACTCTTTGGTTCAGGATTATTTCCCTTTACATTTGTACAACTCCAAACACAGTGATGCCAGATCCTACCACGCACCTCCTTCTAGGCAAAACTGCTATTAAAATAAATGAACACATTTCATCTCATTGAATCTATTTCTTACAATGACATGTGACATCAAAAAGTTTCTAAAAATGCTTTCTTCCAGAGAAGAAATCTCACTTTAATTATAGGACAAGTATCTCAGAATGCAAGCTGCTTCAAGCCAGAAACTGCTTCTCTATCACTGGTAGAGCATTGAGCTTGAGGGTCACATTCGATTTGTAACTTTTTTAGAAGTACTGGTCCTGTATGTATATTTTCATAACAGAAAAAAGAAAAGGAGTACTTGTGGCACCTTAGAGACTAACCAATTTATTTGAGCATAAGCTTTCGTGAGCTACAGCTCACTTCATCAGATGCATACTGTGGAAAATACAGAAGATGTTTTTATACACACAGACCATGGAAAAAATGGGTGTTTATCACTACAAAAGGTTTTCTCTCCCCCCACCCCACTCTCCTGCTGGTAATAGCTTATCTAAAGTGATTATCATAGAATCATAGAATATCAGGGTTGGAATGGACCTCAGGAGGTCATCTGGTCCAACCCCCTGCTCAAAGCAGGACCAATCTCCAATTAAATCATCCCAGCCAGGGCTTTGTCAAGCCTGACCTTAAAAAATTCTAAGGAAGGAGATTCTACCACCGCCCTAGGTAACGCATTCCAGTGTTTCACCACCCTCCTAGTGAAAAAGTTTTTCCTAAGGAGAGTAATCTCCTTACAATGTGTATGATAATCAAGGTGGGTCATTTCCAGCACAAATCCAGGTTTTCTTCCCCCCCCCGCCCCCAAAACCCACTCTCCTGTTGGTAATAGCTTATCCTCAGCTCTCGTCCCCTAACGCCCCTACTCTACTTGCGCTATATTGATGACATCTTCATCATCTGGACCCATGGAAAAGAAGCCCTTGAGGAATTCCACCATGATTTCAACAATTTCCATGCCACATCAACCTCAGCCTGGTTCAGTCCACACAAGAGATCCACTTCCTGGACACTACAGTGCTAATAAACGATGGTCACATAAACACCACCCTATACCGGAAACCTACTGACCGCTATTCCTACCTACATGCCTCCAGCTTTCACCCTGACCACACCACATGATCCATTGTCTATAGCCAAGCTCTGCGATACAACCGCATTTGCTCCAACCCCTCAGACAAACACCTACAAGATCTCTATCAAGCATTCTTACAACTACAACACCCACCTGCAGAAGTGAAGAAACAGATTGATAGAGCCAGAAGAGTTCCCAGAAGTCACCTACTACAGGACAGGCCCAACAAAGAAAATAACAGAACGCCACTAGCAGTCACCTTCAGCCCCCAACTAAAACCCCTCCAACGCATTATCAAGGATCTACAACCTATCCTGAAGGATGACCCAACACTCTCACAAGTCTTGGGAGACAGGCCAGTCCTTGCCTACAGACAGCCCCCCAACCCAAAGCGAATACTCACCAGCAACCACATACCACACAACAGAACCACTAACCCAGGAACCTATCCTTGCAACAAAGCCTGTTGCCAACTGTGCCCACATATCTATTCAGGGAACACCATCACAGGGCCTAATAACATCAGCCACACTATCAGAGGCTCGTTCACCTGCACATCTACCAATGTGATATATGCCATCATGTGCCAGCAATGCCCCTCTGCCATGTACATTGGGCAAACTGGACAGTCTCTACGTAAAAGAATAAATGGACACAAATCAGATGTCAAGAATTATAACATTCATAAACCAGTCGGAGAACACTTCAATCTCTCTGGTCACTCGATTTCTGATCTCAAAGTGACTATCCTTCAACAAAAAAACTTCGAAAACAGACTCCAACGAGAGACTGCTGAATTGGAATTAATTTGCAAATTGGATACAATTAACTTAGGTTACTTTTTATAATGAATCAACCATTCCCAGGCTCTATTCAAGCCTGTTTCCCCTTGTTTATTCCTCCCCACCCCCCCGTTCCTCAGACATTCTTGTTAAACCCTGGATTTGTGCTGGAAATGGCCCACCTTGATTATCATACACATTGTAAGGAGAATGATCTCTTTAGAGAAGCTATTACCAGCAGGAGAGTGGGGTTGGGGGAGAGAAAACCTTTTGTAGTGATAATCACCCATTTTTTCATGGTCTGTGTGTATAAAAAGATCTTCCACACTTTCCACAGTATGCATCCGATGAAGTGAGCTGTAGCTCACGAAAGCTTATGCTCAAATAAATTGGTTAGTCTCTAAGGTGCCACAAGTACTCCTTTTCTTTTTGCGAATACAGACTAACACAGCTGTTACTCTGAAACCTTTCATAACAGAAAGAGGTTTATGGTGCCTCCATTGCTATTTATGTACATAGCAAATACATGATATTTGTTGCACAGTGGGCAGCTGTAAATTCCCCAGGATTAGCAGAATCCTCAGGTGGTGTAAAACCAGCACCTCCTCCAAACTGCTCTAAATTATGTTTAGGGACTGTTCTTTCTATCTATCTATTTGTTTCACACGTTCATTTTCTTGGACTCCTTGCTAAGACAGCTGTGCTCAGAACCTATCAAGCCTGATTCTCCACTGCCTCTGTACCTTGTAAAGTCATTTAAACCTATGCAGTATGGGTGGGAAACATACCAAATCAGAATGGAGGTATGAATGGCTACAAAGTGCAAGACAACCAAGAAGCTGGCCCACGCGCTTCTAAACAAGGATCCCTGAACACCTAAAGACAGGTTTCAGAGTAACAGCCATGTTAGTCTGTATTCGCAAAAAGAAAAGGAGTACTTGTGGCATCTTAGGGTATGTCTACACTACAGAATAAGGTCGAATTTATAGAAGTCGGTTTTTTAGAAATCGGTTTTATAAATTCGAGTGTGTGTGTCCCCACAGTAAATGCTCTAAGTGCATTAAGTGCATTAACTCGGCGGAGCGCTTCCACAGTACCGAGGCAAGCGTCGACTTCCGGAGCGTTGCACTGTGGGTAGCTATCCCACAGTTCCCGCAGTCTCCGCTGCCCATTGGAATTCTGGGTTGAGATCCCAATGCCTGATGGGGCTAAAACATTGTCGCGGGTGGTTCTGGGTACATATCGTCAGCCTCCCGTTCCCTCCCTCCCCCCGTGAAAGCAAGGGCAGACAATCATTTCGCGCCTTTTTTCCTGAGTTACCTGTGCAGACGCCATACCATGGCAAGCATGGAGCCCGCTCAGGTAACCGTCACCCTATGTCTCCTGGGTGCTGGCAGACGCGGTACGGCATTGCTACACAGTAGCAGCAACCCCTTGCCTTGTGGCAGCAGACGGTACAGTACGACTGGTAGCCGTCATCGTCATGTCTGAGGTGCTCCTGGTCGCCTCTGTGAGGTCGATCAGGAGCGCCTGGGCAGACATGGGCACAGGGACTAAATTTGGAGTGACTTGACCAGGTCATTCTCTTTAGTCCTGCAGTCAGTCCTATTGAACCGTCTTATGGTGAGCGGGCAGGCGATACGGACTGCTAGCAGTCGTGCTGTACCATCTTCTGCCGAGCAGTCATGAGATGTGGATGGCATGCAGTCCGTCTGCTGCCAGCCAAAGATGTAAAAGATAGATGGAGTGGGTCAAAACAAGAAATAGACCAGATTTGTTTTGTACTCATTTGCTTCCCCCCCCTCCCCTGTCTAGGGGACTCATTCTTCTAGATCACACTGCAGTCAAGGTGCAGCGAGGTAAATCTAGCCATGTATCAATCAGAGGCCAGGCTAACCTTCTTGCTCCAATAAGGACAATAACTTAGGTGCACCATTTCTTATTGGAACCCTCTGTGAAGTCCTGCCTGAAATACTCCTTGATGTAAAGCCACCCCCTTTGTTGATTTTAGCTCCCTGAAGCCAACCCTGTAAGCGCCCCTCCCAGCGTCAGAGCAATGGCAAACAATCGGGCATCTGAGAGTGCTGTCCAGAGCAGTCACAATGGAGCGCTCTGATGGGGCTAAAACATTGTCGCGGGTGGTTCTGGGTACGTGTCGTCAGGCCCCCGTTCCCTCCCTCCCTCCGTGAAAGCAAGGGCAGACAATCATTTCGCGCCTTTTTTCCTGAGTTACCTGTGCAGACGCCATACCACAGTAAGCATGGAGCCCGCTCAGGTAACCGTCACCCTATGTCTCCTGGGTGCTGGCAGACGCGGTACGGCTTTGCTGCACAGTAGCAGCAACCCCTTGCCTTCTGGCAGCAGACGGTGCAATACGATTGGTAGTCGTCCTCATCGTGTCCGAGGTGCTCCTGGCCGCGTCGGCTGGGAGCGCCTGGGCAGACATGGGCGCAGGGACTAAATTTGGAGTGACTTGACCAGGTCATTCTCTTTAGTCCTGCAGTCAGTCCTATTGAACCGTCTTATGGTGAGCAGGCAGGCGATACGGACTGCTAGCAGTCGTACTGTACCATCTTCTGCCAGGCAGGCAAGAGATGAGGATTGCTAGCAGTCGTATTGCACCATCTTCTGCCAGGCAGGCAAGAGATGGGGATGGCTAGCAGGCGTACTGTACCATCTTCTGCCAAGCAGCCATGAGATGTGGATGGCATGCAGTCCTTCTGCACCGTCTGCTGCCAGCCAAAGATGTAAAAGATAGATGGAGTGGGTCAAAACAAGAAATAGACCAGATCTGTTTTGTACTCATTTGCCTCCTCCCCTGTCTAGGGGACTCATTCCTCTAGGTCACACTGCAGTCACTCACAGAGAAGGTGCAGCGAGGTAAATCTAGCCATGTATCAATCAGAGGCCAGGCTAACCTCCTTGTTCCAATAACAACGATAACTTAGGTGCACCATTTCTTATTGGAACCCTCCGTGCAGTCCTGCCTGAAATACTCCTTGATGTACAGGCACCCCCTTTGTTGATTTTAGCTCCCTGAAGCCAACCCTGTAAGCCGTGTCGTCAGTCGCCCCTCCCTCCGTCAGAGCAACGGCAGACAATCGTTCCGCGCCTTTTTTCTGTGCGGACGCCATACCACGGCAAGCATGGAGCCCGCTCAGCTCACTTTGGCAATTAGGAGCACATTAACCACCACACGCATTATTCAGCAGTATATGCAGCACCAGAACATGGCAACGCGATACCGGGCGAGGAGGCGACGTCAGCGCGGTCCCGTGAGTGATCAGGACATGGACACAGATTTCTCTGAAAGCATGGGCCCTGACAATGCATGCATCATGGTGCTAATGGGGCAGGTTCATGCTGTGGAACGCCGATTCTGGGCTCGGGAAACAAGCACAGACTGGTGGGACCGCATAGTGTTGCAGGTCTGGGACGATTCCCAGTGGCTGCGAAACTTTCGCATGCGTAAGGGCACTTTCATGGAACTTTGTGACTTGCTTTCCCCTGTCCTGAAGCGCATGAATACCAAGATGAGAGCAGCCCTCACAGTTGAGAAGCGAGTGGCGATAGCCCTGTGGAAGCTTGCAACGCCAGACAGCTACCGGTCAGTTGGGAATCAATTTGGAGTGGGCAAATCTACTGTGGGGGCTGCTGTGATGCAAGTAGCCCACGCAATCAAAGATCTGCTGATATCAAGGGTAGTGACCCTGGGAAATGTGCAGGTCATAGTGGATGGCTTTGCTGCAATGGGATTCCCTAACTGTGGTGGGGCCATAGACGGAACCCATATCCCTATCTTGGCACCGGAGCACCAAGCCGCCGAGTACATAAACCGCAAGGGGTACTTTTCAATAGTGCTGCAAGCTCTGGTGGATCACAAGGGACGTTTCACCAACATCAACGTGGGATGGCCGGGAAAGGTGCATGATGCTCGCATCTTCAGGAACTCTGGTCTGTTTCAAAAGCTGCAGGAAGGGACTTTATTCCCAGACCAGAAAATAACTGTTGGGGATGTTGAAATGCCTATATGTATCCTTGGGGACCCAGCCTACCCCTTAATGCCATGGCTCATGAAGCCGTACACAGGCAGCCTGGACAGTGGTCAGGAGCTGTTCAACTACAGGCTGAGCAAGTGCAGAATGGTGGTAGAATGTGCATTTGGACGTTTAAAGGCGCGCTGGCGCAGTTTATTGACTCGCTTAGACCTCAGCGAAACCAATATTCCCACTGTTATTACTGCTTGCTGTGTGCTCCACAATATCTGTGAGAGTAAGGGGGAGACGTTTATGGCGGGGTGGGAGGTTGAGGCAAATCGCCTGGCTGCTGGTTACGCGCAGCCAGACACCAGGGCGGTTAGAAGAGCACAGGAGGGCGCGGTACGCATCAGAGAAGCTTTGAAAAACAGTTTCATGACTGGCCAGGCTACGGTGTAAAAGTTCTGTTTGTTTCTCCTTGATGAACCCCCCCGCCCCTTGGTTCACTCTACTTCCCTGTAAGCTAACCACCCTCCCCTCCTCCCTTTAATCATTGCTTGCAGAGCCAATAAAGTCATTGCTGCTTCACAGTCATGCATTCGTTATTCATTCATCACACAAATAGGGGGATGACTACCAAGGTATCCCAGGAGGGGTGGTGGAGGAGGGAAGGAAAATGCCACACAGCACTTTAAGCACAGCACTTTAAAAGTTTACAACTTTAAAATTTATTGAATGACAGCCTTCTTTTTTTTGGGCAATCCTCTGTGGGGGAGTGGCTGGTTGGCCGGAGGCCTCCCCACCGTGTTCTTGGGCGTCTGGGTGAGGAGGCTATGGAACTTGGGGAGGAGGGCGGTTGGTTACAGAGGGGCTGCAGTGGCAGTCTGTGCTCCAGCTGCCTTTGCTGCAGCTCAACCATACACTGGAGCATACTGGTTTGGTCCTGCAGCAGCCTCAGCATTGAATCCTGCCTCCTCTCATCACGCTGCCGCCACCTTTGAGCTTCAGCCCTGTCTTCAGCCCGCCACTTACTCTCTTCAGCCCGCCACTTACTCTCTTCAGCCCTCCACCTCTCCTCCCGGTCATTTTGTGCTTTCCTGCACTCTGACATTATTTGCCTCCACGCATTCGTCTGTGCTCTGTCAGTGTGGGAGGACAGCATGAGCTCGGAGAACATTTCATCGCGAGTGCGTTTTTTTTTCTTTCTAAGCTTCACTAGCCTCTGGGAAGGAGAAGATCCTGTGATCATTGAAACACATGCAGCTGGTGGAGAAAAAAAAAGGGACAGCGGTATTTAAAAAGACACATTTTATAAAACAGTGGCTACACTCTTTCAGGGTAAACCTTGAAAGTTAACATTACATACATAGCACATGTGCTTTCGTTACAAGGTCGCATTTTGCCTCCTCCCACCGCGTGAACGGATTTTGGTTGAATGCCAGCAAACATACACTGCAATGCTTTGTTCTACAGTGATTCCCCAGTACGTGTTGCTGGCCTGGAGTGGTAAAGTGTCCTACCATGAAGGACGAAATAAGGCTGCCCTCCCCAGAAACCTTTTGCAAAGGCAGAACCGCAAATGCCAGGGCAAAGTAATCCTTTCACATGCTTGCTTTTAAACCATGTATAGCATTTTAAAAGGTACACTCACCAGAGGTCCCTTCTCCGCCTGCTGAGTCCAGGAGGCAGCCTTGGGTGGGTTCGGGGGGTACTGGCTCCAGGTCTAGGGTGAGAAACAGTTCCTGGCTGTCGGGAAAACCGGTTTCTCCGCTTGCTTGCTGTGAGCTATCTACAACCTCCTCCTCATCATCTTCTTCGTCCCCAAAACCTACTTCTGTATTGCCTCCATCTCCATTGAAGGAGTCAAACAACACGGCTGGGGTAGTGGTGGCTGAACCCCCTAAAATGGCATGCAGCTCATCATAGAAGCGGCATGTTTGGGGCTCTGACCCAGAGCGGCCGTTCGCCTCTCTGGTTTTCTGGTAGGCTTGCCTCAGCTCCTTCAGTTTCACGCGGCACTGCTTCGGGTCCCTGTTATGGCCTCTGTCCTTCATGCCCTGGGAGATTTTCAGAAAGGTTTTGGCATTTCGAAAACTGGAACGGAGTTCTGATAGCACGGATTCCTCTCCCCAAACAGCGATCAGATCCCGTACCTCCCGTTCAGTCCATGCTGGAGCTCTTTTGCGATTCTGGGACTCCATCATGGTCACCTCTGCTGATGAGCTCTGCATGGTCACCTGCAGCTTGCCACGCTGGCCAAACAGGAAATGAGATTCAAAAGTTCGCGGTTCTTTTCCTGTCTACCTGGCCAGTGCATCTGAGTTGAGAGCGCTGTCCAGAGCGGTCAGAATGGAGCACTCTGGGATAGCTCCCGGAGGCCAATACCATCGAATTGTGTCCACAGTACCCCAAATTCGAGCCGGCAACGTCGATTTAAGCGCTAATCCACTTGTCAGGGGTGGAGTAAGGAAATCGATTTTAAGAGCCCTTTAAGTCGAAATAAAGGGCTTCATTGTGTGGACGGGTGCAGGTTTAAATCGATTTAACGCTGCTAAATTCGACCTAAAGTCCTAGTGTAGACCAGGGCTTAGAGACTAACCAATTTATTTGAGCATAAGCTTTCGTGAGCTACAGCTCACTTCATCGGATGCATACTGTAATGAAGATGTGACACACAGGAATGCTGGCAATCTTCATTACAGTATGCATCTGATGAAGTGAGCCGTAGCTCACGAAAGCTTATGCTCAGATAAATTGGTTAGTCTCTAAGGTGCCACAAGTACTCCTTTTCTTTTTGTGAACACCTAAAGAGTCTCTGGTTCTCCTGTTACAGGGGCATTCCCTATTGTGATTGTCCCTTCCTCACTGCTGCAGATTCTTTAGTCGAAGGTACAATAGCCATAGCAATGAAATTAGAATAAAATAAACCATCTCTTTCTGGAGCTGAAGCAACCCTTAAGAAGCTCCACCGTTGAAAACCTGCCATCTTTCACCTGATAACTACTATATTCACAACTGTAAAAACTTAACACATTGCATGCACTTTCCATTAATACTTAGAAGAATGCTAGTTTCAAATATTCATCCACATTAGTATAAAGTTTGGAAAAGGAGAACAAAGGTATGTTATATCCTAATAAGATACTTGGATTGTCAATTTTAGAGACTGGTCATCTGAGCACCCATTTCCCAGTGAGCAAAAAGAAAATGGAAACACACATCATAAAATCATTCCATTATTAATACATGAAAGCATGTGTAATCCACACAGGGTGTGGTGCTCTGTTCCATCTAGTGGCACCGAGACCACTTAGAGAGAGATTAATGAGTCTGCTCTGCAGCCTTAGCTAAGGGTCATATGGTTTTTGGCTCATGCATTTAGCTTCAGAGGTCCCAGGTTCGATCCCGCCCGCCGACGACCAGGGTCTTTCAACATTACAAGTGGCTGTACAACAGACTCATTAATCTCTAAGTGGTCTCGGTGCCATTAGATGGGACAGAGCACCCACACCAAGGAGGTCTGTGGGTTACACATGCAACAGATATGACCCACTGACAAATTGAGGCACCACTGCAGCATTGTCACACAAAAGGAACTTTCTGCAGAAAACATACCATTTTAAGCATTCTGTAAGCTGCTCACATGAACACATTTGTTGCAGAGCACCTATGCCCAAAGGGAAGGTATAACCAACTTTTAAGCAGGCACCATGCCATTCTAACAGATGGACTTGAGTGCTGACAGTCAAGAGACCACATATATGCATTAACTGTATTTGTGGAGGACATGACTCCCAGCCAAGAGTGGCAAAGCAGCTGTCCATTCTAAGTGTATGCACCTATGATTAAAAGGATGTGACTACGAATCCAACTCTGAATATTAATCCATCTTTCCAATTCAACCAACAACAACAAAAATAAACTCCAGTGGCTACATAAAACAGTCATTTAGCACTGCTTAATCAGGTGGAGATGACTCAGTTGGGAAAATCTGTACAGTTAGTTTGAGTGCAGAGCGGCTGTCAAACTTTTATGGAGAGAAGAGGCAAAATAAACTAGAGAATATGATGACCTTTAATAAGTAAATTGGTTGCTGTAGCTCTGCATTTTAAATTGAATCAGGATTTGAATTTATATGTGCATCTAGTACAGTGGTTTTCAACCTGCGGTCCACAGAACCCTCATGGGTCCGCAAACTATGTCTAAGATTTCCAAAGGGATCTGCACCTCAATTGAAAAAAATTTTAGGGGGTCCGCAAATGAAAAAAGGTTGAAAAACACTGGTCTAACACTTGGTGGGGAAAACTGATGAAAGAAATAGCACTGAAATGCCTGTTAGTCCATTCCAAACCAACAGAAATTTGGAAAATGTACTCGAGCAAAGCCTGTCCTTTATTCTTCAGAGCGATTACTCCATATTAATATCCCATAATAAAACTAAACAACATATTTGCATAGTGGGTTGATCCTTCATTTGGATCCATGTGGATAGATACTACCTACTCTTATTATTGGCATCAGGCCTTGGAGAGGGTTATAGTTTGCAGCTGCCTTGGAGCCTAGCTTTCCTGTTTCACAAAAAGAAAAGGAGGACTTGTGGCACCTTAGAGACTAACCAATTTATCTGAGCATAAGCTTTCGTGAGCTACAGCTCACTTCATAGGATGCATTCATTGGCTGTAGGGGAAGCAGCACCTGAAGAGGGAGACAGGCGCTCATCCACCCAGCCGGGAAGGGCTCTGTAGGAGCAGGTGTCAGGTCCTGCCAAGGCGATGCCTGGTTGCAGATTTGGCCGGGCGAGTGAATCCCCCTCCCCCAGATGTGTCCAGGCCCCGCTGTTCACCCCCAAGAGCAGAGCACACGTTATGGGCCCAGGAAGCCCCTCGCTCGCTGCCCCCTCTCCTCTGAGCCGCTCTGGGCTCCGGACGAGGCCGTCCCGGGGGCGTTCCACTCCTCGCAGCCCCGAGCCAGCCTGCTGAAGCCCTCCCGGGAGAGCGCCCCGCGGACCGAGGCGGGGGGCCGGCCTGCCCCGGTGGCCGCGCTCCCCCCGAGGAATGCCCCCGGGGCGCCTTGCCCGAGCCGCGCGGAGCCGGGGGAACAGGTGCAAGGCTGCCGGGCCGGAGCACTGAGGCCGCAGCTCCACCTTCCTCGCCTTATTTACGGCGCGGCCACATGCCCGAGCTAAAAGCAGCAGCCATTCAAAGCACGGCCCCGCCGCTGGAGGGGACCCGGGGCCGCGGCGGCCAGCCGGCAGCTGCCGTGCATAAAAGTCATGGGGCTGGGGGGCCGGCGGGAGCGCCATGAAGGCCGGCGGGGGTGCCGCATCCGACCCGGAGAGCGGCGGCGGCGGCAGCAGCAGCAGCAGCGAGAGCAGCTCGGACAAGACCCTGCCCCCCGCCGGGGGCCCGGGCAAGCGCAAGCGGAAGAGCCCCCGGCTGAGCGGGCTGAGCAAGCAGCGGCAGGCGGCCAACGCCCGGGAGAGGGACCGGACCCACAGCGTCAACTCCGCCTTCAGCGCGCTCCGCACGCTCATCCCCACCGAGCCCGCCGACCGCAAACTCTCCAAGATCGAGACGCTGCGCCTGGCCGCCAGCTACATCGCGCACCTGGCCAACGTGCTGCTCCTGCAGCAGGGCGAGGGGGCGGAGCAGCCTTGCCTGCAGTACCAGCCCCGCCTGCAGGGCGGCAGCACCGCCGCGGCTCCCCGGCCCATCTGCACCTTCTGCCTCAGTAACCAGAGGAAGCTGGTAAGGCTGGCACGCAGCAGGGGCTGAGTGCTGCCCCGGCCATCCCAGGGGCGGCTGGTAGAGTGGAGGTTCCCCCCTGCCGCCAAGGGGCTGGCGTTGGTTTGCATCCTGGCACTGCCCCAGTGAGGCCTGTGTGTGTGGCAAGGAGAGTCCCCGTCTCACCCACCCCATACACCTTTAAAACTAATCTCCCAGCCTCAGCAAGCACCTAGACTCCACCGTTCTGCTGCCCATATGTGCCCGGAGCCCATCCTCCTGTTGGCTTCCCTGGGATAGCGGGGTAGACAAGGAGACCTGATATTATATGCTTAGCATCTACAGCGTGTTCAGTACTGTAAACATACCCGCTGCAAAGACTGTCCCTCCAGTGAAAAGCTGACAGCCTCACACATATCCACAGGCAGAACATTCTAAATCCCTCTGGGTACAGCTTTGATGCTTGTGTTAATTTATGATGAACTCACTTCTTGTAAGCATTGCTTATATGAGTAGAAATCTACTGTAAGCAAAAATTGTGCTCTATGACCTGTACATTCCAAGCTCCACAAAGTATATAAATCGGGGGAGGGGGGGCACGCAAGAAAATCAGTTAACTATGACAAACTATTTACCTTGGTCTACCGTTTAGAGACTTGTGTGTCTTCACTTCACTCCCTAAGTACAGTAGCAGTTTCAGAAATCTGTTCTGCCCCAGCTATTTTCATTTAACTCCACTGTTGTATTTCCTGGTATATTTCATAGTTTGTAACAATTTAAATAGTTAAAATGTGATGTTCACTGTTTAATGACATAATTGCTAGGAAGGTAAAGGGTTAAATGTTTATGTTTAGTGTGACTGTGTGTGTGTTAAATTGGGTATAATATTAATAGATGCCAAGTTAAGGGAGAAAGTGATTTTCCTTCTTCTGTGTTCATGTTTCTAATATATATTTTCTGTCCCCTCTTACAGAACAGAGAAGGGGAGAAAAACTTGTCTATTTAAAGTTTAAGTGGACATTGAATCAGATGAGAAGCTTGCACAAATCTTGCACTGACTGTAGAACTGTTTTAGATAACGTCTCTATTCACAATGTTTACACTGAAATTATGCAACAGTAAAAACTACTTTTTAAACTATAAAAAACCCACTGCTGTGCACTTTGTTTTACATTGTGACAGGTTGGTTCATGGTGTTTTGCCAATGAAACTGAACACTGTGGGGACAGTTGCACCTGGTGTGGCTGCTATTTTAATGCAAGAAATGTTAACCTAAGCAGCCAAGCCCTGATCTTGATGGCTTCTCAACTTATGTCACATGATGAAACTTGAGCTTTGAAACCACACAGCATCTCCTGTCAATGGAAGCTGTCATAACATGCCATCCTCTATGCCTTGAACCAGTATTGGGCTGTACAGTTGTACACTCATCTGTGTGAGAGAAAGTGGCAGCTGACATGTTGAGGGTCTTTGAAATTACACTGAGATTATTTTAAGGTGCTCACCCAAAAGCCAGGATAATCACAATTAAAAGGGACATGTGCCTAGGTGTAGGGTGAGCTGCAGTACAACAGAATGCCTCTTAAAGAGACAGCTATGATGGGAGGAAGTCACTATCTCAGTCAGTACCCAGGAAAGCTGAGAAGTGCTGTGCCAGGGATGTATTTTTCATAATACACAGTGTGTGCTGTGCCAGTCCTCTAAATAGTGTGGGATCTTTCTAAATTTGTTCTTGTTAAGCCCACAGAATAGGGAGGGTTTCCCCCGGGCTCTCTAAATTTGTCAGCTAGGTTATTCCCAAGTTGTGCCTTTACATCACTGATGTCATTTATCACTGTTAGTTTATGAACTTGAAAACTTTATTTGAAATGGAGTCTAAAAAGCACAGGTCTGTCATGGTTCCCAATTTGGGCACAATGAGACCTGAAAAAGCAGCTAAAATATTAAATCTCCATATCCAGGTCAATTTACAATGGATGGTTTAGAAAACGGTAAGTTTTACCCACTTTTTGAATTTGGATACAAGTTTTAGCACCCAGTCTCTGTGGGACTTATTAAGCTTTTTTAAAAAAAAAAAAAAATCAGACATTGCTAGTGAAGCACAGAATGACTCCAAGGAGTCGGGGTTAACAGTCCCTAAATAAGCATCTCCTGCCCTCCTAAACATTGTATGTACCTTAAAAATATCAACTGTGTGTGTGTTATATACCTCCCCTATGGAATTTTAAAGCAATAGAGTAATTTATGCCATCCTGAGAAAGGCTTATGTTTGCTGCACAGAATAATTGTCTTCCCACCACTACCAGGTCACCACTTCTCCTGGTTGGTTACACCCTCTTGTAGCACTCTGCTGTTATGTCAAAGCCAATATGGTGGGATAAGGAAAGGTAGGCTGTAGCTGTTGAGATGTTTATCGTGTAGTTGACTTTCCTTCACCTCACTCCCCACCCAACACATACAGAGCAAATTCTGCAGATTTTTCCAATAGACACACCAAAAAACATATAGGAGACCTCATTACTTTGGTCTTGGAACTTTGAATTCCTGATGCTCCCCCCACCGGGCATTTTTCAGTGCCACTTTAAGACACGTTCTGTTGTACCTACAGGAGCTGTAGGAAATTTCTCCTCAAAGAGGCTGATCCACAAAATACTGATTCCAATGGGACTATTCATGTTCTTCAAGTTGCACACGTGCTTCAGTGCTTTCCGGAGTGAGGTCTGAATTTCCTGCTTTTAGTACGCTGTTATCTTTACTGCATCCTTAGCACTCTTTCAGTGTAGTAATTCAAACCGCTGCCAGATTAACTTTTTTGCTTTGATGTTGATCAATGTTTTCTGTAAAATGGGACTTATTCACATTTTTAGACTGTACATTTATTTTTGAGTGCAGATTTCTACAAATATGCCCTCCAAAGTTTTGCTTTGTTTTTCAAATGGTTTTGTAATTGCTTAAACTGGATGTGTAAATTTTTTAAAATTTACATTTTTATAGTTTTGAAAGCAGATCTTTATTTTAGATTGTACTGTAGATTATCTTGAAACATGATAAAACTATATCAAATGTTAGCTCCTTTAACAGAAATAAACAGATTCACTTATATAACAGTTGTATCTTCCATTAGGATACTGTAAGTGATAAAATGTTTAAAAAACTGCAATTTCAAACACTCTTTTTTAAGGTTTGTTTTATATTACAAATATTTTCTAATTGCAGAAATTCATAAAGAAGTTGAACAAAATAGTAATTTTGGACTTTCATAAACATCTTAACTAATGTTCATTTAATTTTTAATAGAATCTCCTGGCAAATGTAGCATATTTACATTTAGTATGATTGCATTTCAAGTTTTTAAAGGCAATCAACATTGAAAGGTGTGGTCCACTATTTTTAATGTAGTGTTAACTTAAAGCTTATTACTTGAAGAAACTCATGAACAAGTGATTTGCACAGTGCTACAGTATTTTTTAAAATGGGATCCCACATCCATGGTATTTATGTGCTATGTGTCAAACTTATGCTTCCATTTAAGTCAATGACAAAATGGGAGCCCTCTGCTTAAAAAAAAAAAGGGGGGGGGCGTGGAAGGGACATACTCCACACTGAATAGGACTTAATGTGGTATTAAATGCTGCAGTCCTTGAAGTGAACGGTTTTAGTGAGTAAGAGGACTGGGCCAAGGGTTTTGATTATTAAATATTATTTGCATTGTTGCAACACCTATAGGTTCCAATCTGACCCGCAGTGCATTAGGCTCTGTGTTACATAAACAGTACCTGCCCTCTAAAGCCTATTCTGGTAAGATTTCATAGACACAGGCCCCGATTCTGCAGACAGGTGTGAATAACTTTATGCATGTGAGTACCATTGAACTCAGTGGGGCAGATGCTCAGCTGGTATAAACTGTCATAGTTCCATTAAAGTTCTTTGACAATTTGTTAACTGAGGATCTTCCCCAGTGTCTCTACTCACATGCATACATGCATGCAGAACTGAGTTGTTATTGATAAACAGGTTCTCCGATCAGCGTGAAAGATCTGGATGGTGGACAACGTAATGACACTTAGTTTTCAAGAGACATGTATGAATTTAACAATTAGGAGTCACAACTGAGGAGTGAAAATAATTTATTAGGATGCTTACTGTATTTACTCCATATGAACTTGTCTGTGTGCCTTATCAATTCTGTTTAAGTCAGTCACACATTATTTGTAGCATGCACAGACTTGGATGTCTAAAACTGAATACTTTAAACTCACATTTAGGCACCTACATTAAATTTTTTTCAAGGGGTGCTGAACACCCTCCACTCCCACTGAAAATATTGATTTTCTATATATATATTTGAGTATATTATTCATAATTTATTTAAGTGTACCTAATTTAAACCCCGATAATTATTTTCCCTGTGTCGACTTGGCTATTCAAGTTTAGATACATCTGTTTTATCCAGAGGCTCATTGGTAAGACACAGAAGCCGATCTCAATCAGATTTTATTAAATGATCATTTTAAAAATTAAACCCCCATACTCCACATTATCATAGCCACTGAATTTGTTGCAAACATACAAAAAGTGCCCGCAAAAAGGACAAATCAAAATATGATTTGACTAGGTTTATTAAACAAGTATTTGACCATACTATTTGATTACTTATAAACTAATCGGAATGTATGTCTGAATGTTCTTTAAGGTGTTTGTTACTATATTTTAAAGTAGTTGTTCTTCAAGGAGAAGTGTTTCCTTTCTAATTTGTACTTGAAAAAAATCTAGCTTCTGTATAAAATCCACATTTGTTTGCAAAATGTGCTATTTTGCTAAAATAAACTTTTTATAACTTGTATAAACAATAAAATGTTAAAGTTCTGGAGGTATGCATCTTTTCTTTCTCTCTAGCAATCTCATTGTTGAAAATATGCACTGCTGAATACTGTATGTTAAAAGCAGATATTTCTTTGTACCTTTTAAAAGATTCTGTATGATAATCCTTGTATATTTATTGCAAATAGGATTTAAAAAAAAATTAAAATTCTACATTAGGGCCGGTAGAGGATTTTCATTAATCAGTGTTTCTCAGACTTGCCATGAGTCAATAGTCGTATGGTGCAGTCTCCCTTTACTTCCAACTGCTTAAAGTCATATTAAAAGATTTTTTTTAAAATATTTTGCTAATATTTTTTTCACATAAGCAATTGCTTTTGTTGCCACAGGGATGTTATGCAATCATGAATGGGAAGGTATATGCTTCATGTGACAGCAAATGAGATGGCGATCTCTTAACAAAAGAGATAAAGCATTCTCAGCCTAAGGGAGCTGAGCAGCTACGCAACAAATGTCCAGAGGAGACCAGGCAAATCTAGTCTTACTGTGTTTAGTGAATGCTGCAAAACCTTTGGAAGACCCTGTCCGCCATAGGAGTGACATATCACTAACATCCCTTCTGCACTAAACCCCACCCAATCAAAAAGAAAATAAAAAACCCTACCCCCTAGCAGAGTTTTACATTGAAAAGGGAGAAGTACAATAGCTTCCTTGAAGTCCACTAGGGACTTCGCTTTGCTTTCATGTGGAAGATGCTCAGATCCTTAGGTCATGGGAAGCATTACAAAACTCTAAGGAGTTAGTCCTTGAGACAATTACCGCCTTCATCCCCCTCCCCCCAAAACAAAACAAAAAAACGCTGAGACTCTCCTCCCCCTGCATTAAACAATTTCAAACTCAATCAGACTTCATGGATTTGAAGTTTATTCACAAATCTCAGTCTTTCCAAAATCACTGAGGTGGGCACCACTACTTTAATTTTTTCAGTAATAATAAAAATAACTATACACGTTTGCTAAGTTCATCTAACAGCGTCTGCTCTCATTGTGGGTTCTGGTGTCAGAATGAAGACAGGAAGGATGGTCCAAGTACTTAAAATGCTACCATGGGCCAAAGGAGGCCCTGCTCTACCGCAGATATCCTGTGTGACCATGGGAAAGTCACAGCCTCTCGATGTCTTGATTCCCTATCTGTAAAATGGGGAGAATAGCATTTACCTACCACCTCACAAGGGTGTTGAGAGGGTAAATACATTAAAGGTTAGGAACAGAGCTGGGAGGAAGCCAAATATTTGTTGTTTCAGTTCTTCTGAAACAGATTTTTAGACTTTCCATCCCATGAAAATTATGAGTTTTCAGCCTTTTTATCCCTATTCAGAATGATTTTCCCACCCCCCCCCCCAATTTTTTTTTGAAGTTTTTCATGAGGGGAATTCAGTTTTCCAGCTAGTTCTAATTATGAGGTACTGAGATACAATGTGATGGGATCCTTAAGTAGACAGCTTAGCATGTACCATAAGAGCAGCAAAGTCTTAATTAGTAATAAGAACATAAAGGATCATGGAAGGATGTTGAGACAGACAGACAGACAAATGAAATAATACAGATGGCCTAGTGCCAGGGAAGAGACTTATACGGAGACAGAATATGCGTGGGAGCTTGCAGGAATGAAGAAAAATGTGTTTTGTAGTTTAAGTAAAATAAAAGGTTAAATTAGATTTAAAATAATATATGTTTGTGGAGGTCTTGCAAACTGCAGGTCCATTAACAGTTGTAGGAAGACCTTGAAAGAATATGGCTTATTCAAAAAACTGGACCTGAAAGGTAACTGACAAAACAGAAGAAAGAAGAAATCCCGGTTATCAGGGCTACTTAATAATAAAGGATTGTGGGCATTGAACCAGCAATGACTCCAAATCAAGCAAATTCTGGATTTTAGCTAAATGTAGCAATTGGCAATGGCATCTCTTTGTTAATGGGCATAAAAAGGGCAAACACTTAAAGGGTTCATTGATAATACCTGCCTGATCAAGATGGAACCAACCAACATGAGACTAAGCACCTCTAGGTTTAGTCCATTCATATCTTAAACACTTAAGAATGTCTGTTACTCTTTGGATGTAGTGATTGCTTATTATTTAGGCTTTTTAGACATGTTTAGAGCAATTGTAGAAATGTCATTTGGCCTTTGGATTTAATAAAGGAATTTATAGTTAGTATCTGGTGGTACCCTATATTACTACTAATTCTAACAGAACCTTTGAAGGTTGAGGAAATGGAGACTGGACTGTAGAACCAACAAGGAGGTTAGGAGAGAGAAACTTCCCATTGGGACAAGAGCATTTTGGGTATTACAAAATCTAAGAAAAAAGGAAATTCAAGATTCAGAGAGCATGCACCTAGGGCCCATTTATTAATAGGTGCTCAGCATATAGTGCTATCAAATGTTTTTAAAAGTGGTAGTGAATGTCTAGCCAAATCCAGTAACAGTTATAGCATATTACAGACTTAGCAATAGACTGTAGGTTTCCTATCTCTGCCACTACCTTTGAGAATCATAGAATCATAGAATATAAGGGTTGGAAGGGACCCCAGAAGGTCATCTAGTCCAACCCCCTGCTCGAAGCAGGACCAATTCCCAGTTAAATCATCCCAGCCAGGGCTTTGTCAAGCCTGACCTTAAAAACCTCTAAGGAAGGAGATTCTACCACCTCCCTAGGTAACGCATTCCAGTGTTTCACCACCCTCTTAGTGAAAAAGTTTTTCCTAATATCCAATCTAAACCTCCCCCACTGCAACTTGAGACCATTACTCCTCGTTCTGTCATCTGCTACCATTGAGAACAGTCTAGAGCCATCCTCTTTTGTTGCCCTTCGCTGGACTCTCTCCAATTTATCCACATCCTTCTTGAAGTGTGGGGCCCAAAACTGGACACAGTACTCCAGATGAGGCCTCACCAATGTCGAATAGAGGGGAATGATCACGTCCCTCGATCTGCTCGCTATGCCCCTACTTATACATCTGGATCTAAACTTCTGTCTCACTTTCCCCATCACACAGCATTGTGAGTCTTACTTAGTGTTTGTGAAGTGCTTTGAGATCCTCAAAGGAAAAATTCAATAGAAATAAAAACAAGTTATTGATATGGGTGGTGACATTAATGATGGAAGTAATGTTACTTGTTAACAACAAACCTACATTCCTACCTCTCCAACCCATTTCCTCCCACCCCAACAGAATAAAAAAAGCTTACGTGTACAAACATACACATGTTATTTAACAGTAGTTGATAGTAGATGATATAGAATCATAGAATCCTAGAATATCAGAGTTGGAAAGGACCTCAGGACGTCATCTACTCCAACCCCCTGCTCAAAGCAGGGCCAATCCCCAACTAAATCATCCCAGCCAGGGCTTTGTCAAGCCTGACCTTAAAAACTTCTAAGGAAGGAGATTCCACCACCTCCCTAGGTAACGCATTCCAGTGTGTCACCATCCTCCTAGTGAAAAAGTTTTTCCTAATATCCAACCTAAACCTCCCTCAATAGGAAAAGACAAATAGGATAGGAAAAGAATTATGTCTGGCAGAAAGGTCAGGCATCTGTCAGGTCTAGATGGGATCAGGCAGCTGTGTTCTAACCTGAAAGGGTGTTTGAAGTTGAGCCTTTCTAGGAAAGCGACAACATGTTCAGTATGAAAAGCAGCAAAGTGGGCTCAAGGTCTCCAGCCAATAAAGTAAATCCTGAAAGAGGAAGCTCTTAAGCTCATACTTTTCTCATGGAATAGGTTTAGTAGTTGCCCTAAGGTATGGATATTCTTTAAACATATCATTGCTGTGGCAGATGATATGAAACAGCTGGTTTCAGACTAGATTGTCAGCTGGTGTAAATTGGTGTAACTCCAGTGAGTCAAGAGCCACGTCAGTTTATACCAGCTGAGAATCTAGCCCTTGCCTAGTAAATTGTAATCAGATGAAAATCAAAAGATTCTTCACATAGCTGAACCTAGTGATGTACAGTGGTGGTCTGAATCATGATGAAATCTTACATATTATCCATGCAGTTAAGCGTAAATTTTACCACCACTTTGTTATGTTGACCTATTCTTTCCAAATGTTGACAATTTTCTAATTAATTTATTGAGGCATTTTCTCTATTTATATGACAAGCATGCTTCCTACCCACCTCCCTGCAACATTAAATAACTAGATGGCCTCTCTGTGAAAAGTGCAAGTTCTACTAGATTTGTAGTGTAGTGTACGCACATTTAAAATGGATAGCACTAGAGTTTCCCTCACTAATCATGAGTGGCAGCACAGGCTGTGACTCACCCAAGCTTTGCCTCTCTTTAGTTCTGTGATCCAGCCTATCATAAACATAAGGACTGCTTGCCACCAGTTTTGTATGAAGTCCTCAGGGCTTGGCTACACTTACATTTTATAGCGCTCTGACTTGCTGGCTCAGGTGGGTGAAAGATCACCCCCCTGAGCGCAGCAAGTCAGAGCGCTTTAAAGCGCTGGTGTAAACAGGCTCCCAGCTAATCCCCTCGTGGAGGTGGATTACCAGGAGCACTGGGAGAGCTCTCTCCCAGAGCTCGCGCGCGACCACACTGCCACTTCAAAGCGCTGCCGTGGGAGCGCTTCGAAGTTTCCAGGGTAGCCATGCCCTCAAATATTTAGCCTTGTTGAGCATTCCATGGAACCTGATGCTCATACCTGAGCAGAGAACTTTGGATGTGACACACACAAAACATACAGCCCTTTTCAGAATCTCAAGGCTGCTGCTCCTGCTAGCTCTCTGCTGAGTGTTTCTAAATTGAATGTTACCCACTCAGTCTCACACGGTGAAATTCACCTCTGTGCTGAGTGCCAGAATACAGTCTAAAGCAGGGGTCGACAACCTTTCAGAAGTGGTGGGCCGAGTCTTCATTTATTCACTTTAAGGTTTCGCATGCCAGGAATACATTTTAACATTTTTTAGAAGGTCTCTCTCTATAAGTCTATATATTATATAACTAAATTATTGTCGTATGTAAACAAGGTTTTCAAAATGTTTAAGAAGCTTCATTTAAAATTAAATTAAAATGCTGATCTTACGCCGCCGGCCCACTCAGCCCGTCATCAGCATGGGGTTCCGTTCACCTAGGCCAGCAGCGGGCTGAGGGGGCCTGCGGCCGGGACCCCGGCTGGCAAGGGGCAGGCAGCCAGAACCCCAGACAGGCAGTGGGCTGAGCGGGGCTGGTGGCTGGGACCCCAGACTGGCAGTGGGCTGAGCGGCTCAGCCCACTGTCGGTCTGGGGTTCCATCCGCCGGCTCCTGCAAGCCAGGATCCTGGCTGCCGGCCCCGCTCAGCCCGCTGCCGGTCTGGGATCCCGGCCCTGTCCACATAGAGTAGGTACCTACCTTCTCCCTGGTTCTAGCCATTCTCTTCCTCTCTCTGCACTGAGATGAGGGTGGGAGTGTGCTGAGAACAGGGCTGGGGGTGAAGGAACAGGCGGGGGGGCTGGGGTGCAGGGTCTGGCCAGGAGCTAGAATGAGGGAGGGGGCTCAGGGTTGGAACAGGAGGTTTGGGTGTGGAGCACTTACCTGGGAAGCTCCCATTTGGTGCAAGGGGTGCAGGTGGGAATGTGGGGGGAGAGGTGCAGGAGATCCTGTTTGGTGCTCAGGGTGGGAGTGGGGATGTGGGGGGGTGCAGGAGTCAGGGCAGGGGGCTAGGGGGGCTGGGTGTGTGGGGGGTGCTGGAGTCAGGGCTGGGGTTGTGGGGGGGGTGCAGGGGTGAGGGCAGAGTGTGTGTGAGGGGGTGTAGGGGTCAGGACAGTGGGCTGGGGGTGTGGGCTGGGGTCGTGGGGGTGCTCCCAGCCCCCTGCCCTGAGCAGCTCACAGCAGGGGGCTGGAGGGGATATGCCCTGATTCCACCCCTTCCCCAGGGTCCCCGGAGCAGAGAGCGCGCTGCGGCTCCGGTTTTTCCTCTCCCACTCCGTAGCAAGGGCTGTCAGCAGGAACCCAGCACGCTGGGGGAAGAGGCAGGGGGAGGGGGAAGCTTGCCTGCCCTGCAGAGAGAGAGCAGTGGGCGGAAAAGCGTGGGCCGGGCAAGATTTTTAGTGCCCGGGTCCGACAGACAGCAGCGTGCCATTAAAAACTGGCTCGTGTGCCGACCCCTGGTCTAAAGAATGATGAGTACTTGTGGCACCTTAGAGACTAAAAAATTCCACTCTGAAACCAGAATACAGTCTATGCACCACTTCAGTTACTATTTAAGTTCTCAAGATACAGCCTAAATTTTCCCGCTACAGCTGAAAATTAACTGAGGCTGAAATTCACCCTTAGTGTCAAAAACTCAGAAGGTGGCCCTGTGTGCCACTTAATGCCTTTAGGACACGTACTACGCCCATTGACTTCAGTGACAGCAGGACTGGGCTTTTGATATGGGATTTAAATTATGCTCTGTGAGGGCCCCTGCTGTGTGACAAACTTCACCCTAACAGAACAATTGCATAATGGAACAAATTACCAAAGCAGGTTGTGGGAATCACCATCACTGGAGATAGTCAAGACACGACTTTTCGGAGAGAACACTAGTAATCCTAATGCCCGTGTAAAGAGGATGTTCTATAGGTCTCTTGCAACCCAAACTATGTTATGGTTTGTGAAGTGTGGGAACAGTTTTACATCATTTTAAAAGACAACAAGATTTTAAATAGTAAGATTTGTTCATTATCTTGATAATTAGAACATTACTTCTTTGACCTCATTGGCTAACAGACAATTATACAACCACTTAAATGGTATGATAGCATAAACAGATTTTTGCCTAGGTGTTTTGTAGCAGCTCTGAGGAATTAATATCACCAGAGAGAGAGAGAGAGTCCGTTTCCTAAAGGACAGATGCCTAAGAACACCATTTCACAAAAAGCCACCAACCAGTCATCAGACAACAGTTTTCAGTTATCATCCAAAACAATCCCCTTCTCTATAGTACCACATTCCAATTGGAAATTTAGAGGTATCTGTCATTGCCAGTCCAAGAAAAAGTAGTTATAGTGTATGGCATATCTGGTGAGACAGGCAAACTCTCTGTAAAAGGGTCCACATTGTCCATGCTAATTCTATGCAGTATGTAGCTGGATCCAACAAGAATCAGAATGAAATCATAGACTACTTTTCTGCTACATAAAACATATTACTGCTTATTTTAGCTTCTGTAAAGAAATAATAGAAATAAAATGCATATGCTATGATCTGCCTCCATATTAAAAAAAAAGTGCCATAATATTGCAGTATACTTCTGTTAAATGAGATGATCCATTGGTTGGCACATTTTAGTTTCCACTGGTGTGTTGCAAATGAGTGGATTCTATTCTGTGCATAAAATAAATAGACTTCTAGATAAATATAAGTATGGTTGGTGCATATAATTGTCACCATCTCTGCTAGTTTGCAAACACTGATGTGTCACAACATTCCACAGGGAAAAACGTCTGGGAAGAAAGAAAAGGAGTACTTGTGGCACCTTAGAGACTAACAAATTTATTTGAGCATGAGCTTTCGTGAGCTACAGCTACAGCTGCATGAGCTACAGCTGAATGCATCCGATGAAGTGAGCTGTAGCTCACAAAAGCTTATGCTGAAATAAATTTGTTAGTCTTTAAGGTGCCACAAGTCCTCCTTTTCTTTTTGCGAATACAGACTAACACGGCTGCTACTCTGAACCCCATCTGGGAAGAGTACTTGAAAAACTGGTTTACACATCAATAAAAAAACCCTCTTTAAATGTTTAATTTAGTCTTTTGAAGGAAGTTACAGGGCCTGATTCCTGTTTACACTGGGGCCTAGTCTACACCTAAAACTTCAGGTCAGCCTAGCTACATCACTCAAGGCTGTGAAAAGTTTCACACCCTGCGCAATTCAGAGAGCTCAGACTAGCCCCTGTTGTAGGGCACATGAAAGAATTCTTCCATCAACCTCGCTACTACCTCTTGAGAGGGTAGATTTACTACAGCAATGGAACAGCCCCTTCTGTTGCTACAGTAAATGTCTACACTACAGAACTACAGTGGCATATCTGCAGCAGTGAAGCTGCAGCACTTGTAGTATAGACATACACTGGGTCCCTTTCATATTGCTCTGGGAACGTTAAAGAATCTTACAGGGATTTACGTTATATTTACAGCCACTTTACACCACTTCAGCCATGAAAAAGGTCCTTAAAGTATATGAGAATTAAGCCCACTGTCATAAATATAAAGGGAAGGGTAAACCCCTTTGAAATCCCTCCTGGCCAGGGGAAAGCTCCTCTCACCTGTAAAAGGTTAAGAAGCTAAAGGTAACCTCGCTGGCACCTGACCAAAATGACCAATGAGGAGACAAGATACTTTCAAAAGCTGGGAGGAGGGAGAGAAACAAAGGGTCTGTGTCTGTCTGTAGTCGTCCTGGTCGGGGATAGACCAGGAATGGAGTCTTAGAACTTTTAGTAAGTAATCTAGCTAGGTACGTGTTAGATTATGATTTCTTTAAATGGCTGAGAAAAGCATTGTGCTGAATAGAATATCTCTTTTGTAACTTAAGGTTTTGCCTAGAGGGGTTCTCTATGTTTTTGAATCTAATTACCCTGTAAGATATCTACCATCCTGATTTTACAGGGGGGATTTCTTTATTTCTATTTACTTCTATTTTTTATTAAAAGTCTTCTTGTAAAAAACTGAATGCTTTTTCATTGTTCTCAGATCCAAGGGTTTGGGTCTGTGGTCACCTATGCAAATTGGTGAGGCTTTTTATCCAACATTTCCCAGGAAAAGGGGGGGTGCAAGTGTTGGGAGGATTGTTCATTGTTCTTAAGATCCAAGGGTCTGGGTCTGTAGTCACCTAGGCAAATTGGTGAGGCTTTTTACCAAACCTTGTCCAGGAAGTGGGGTGCAAGGTTTTGGGAAGTATTTTGGGGGGAAGGACGTGTCCAAACAGCTCTTCCCCAGTAACCAGTATTAGTTTGGTGGTGGAAGCGGCCAGCCCAAGGACAACGGGGGGAATATTTTGTACCTTGGGGAAGTTTTGACCTAAGCTGGTAAAGATAAGCTTAGGAGGTTTTTTCATGCAGGTCCCCACATCTGTACCCTAGAGTTCAGAGTGGGGGAGGAACCTTGACACCCACTGACTTTATTTTCAAATTAGTGACATAGGCACTTCATGCTCTACTCACCAGTGGAGCTTCTTTCTGGCCATGTCTGGGGATTAGCTGGGGATTAACTCCTTCCTGAAGTTGCACTCCACCACTCTTAGTCTCTCTCTCTGAGGACTTGACTGCTACTGCTTTGTGGCTTGGCCCCCTGGCCAGGTCAGTGTAATTTTCCCCTTCCAGGGGCAGGGGACATTGCATGCCCCAAAGTCTCACAGCACCCACTATTCCATTACCAGTGCCATTTTCCCAGGGACTGGTAGGGGAACCTAGGCCTGCCCTCTACACTGGGTTTCAGCCCAGGGACCCTACAACAAACAGTCACGGTCTGCACAGTCCTCAACCTTACTGCTGTACCCCAGGACTACTTTCTACCTTGCCTTTGGTCACCCTGAAAGGGACTACAGTTTTTCTCTCTCTACGGTGCCTCTTCTGCTCTCAGATGCTGGGCTTCATACAGATCACTCTGTCCTGTTCCTATCCAGCTGAGCCTCATTTCTAATTAGTCCTTGCTCCCCTGGCTCCTCCTCTAGGTGTAGCCTAGGTGGTTAATTGGCTCACCTGGCCACCTTAACCCCTTCAGGCCTTGTGTGGGGTAGATACCCCATCATAGGCATCCATTGAGTTTCAATAAAATGTAGGCTTCGAACTCACTTTTAAAGGGAAAAAACGTGGGTTCTTTTGAAAATGTTACCCAGATTCCATTTTTACATGTGTCGTGAAAAATGGCAACATCTCTGTAATGGCTACCAGCAGCATAACACAAGTATTTTTGTTTCTATGCTTCTAGGCTGAACTATGCTAACAGTGATGTTACAGACTGTGTCCCCTCTGTTCCCCTTCATTGTGCATCTCAGAGGGAGGGAAAACACCATGGCAATATTAGGTCACTTTGTGAGGGAAAGGCAGGTGAACAGAACGTTGCCTCTCTTCCTGTTACCACCAGCTCTTCGACATAATCTCCATGCAGCACAGCATTGAGGAGAAACAGGAGATGAGGCCAGGCCACAGGGAGGAGGAAACAGGAAATGAGCACCCTGCACAGTATGTTTGTTCCTTTCTGCCACTCAAAGATCGTGTAGACTGAAAGAAGTCTGGTTAATGCAGTTCAAAACACTCTCTCCTTCCCATGCCCAGTGAACCCACTGAAGAGGTCACAGAACACATAGTTGGTGTCTAAGAGCCAAATGTCAGCAGAGCAGCTGGGCCACCAACAATACCATGGCTGTGGGGTGAGAGGAAGAGGTCTGACAGCCTCCCAGAAGGAAAAACCTTCCTGGTGGCTATTTAAGGGCCTATGGCGGTTGGCCCAGGTTTTCTGGATCCTTGACCTTGGATACAAATCAGGCTCTGATGCTGTGCAGAAGGAGGATAATGCATCAGAAACAGCATAAGTGTTTCCCTACACTCTCATTTTTTGCAGAGGGGAACCTTCAGCCCGGTTTACTTTAATATTTAAGGTGAAATTTCAGTCTTTAATGGTTAATACATATCATCATGTACCTTATTGAAAATATTTGGTATTCTGCTTTCATGTGAAAGCACATTAGGGAGTTCTTATATGGTAGTCAGTAAATGTTCCAGACATTAGAGCTTAGAATCCAGTCCTAAGCATTTTATCATTGTATCCCAATGTGAATCTGCCTCCACTGGTGTCTGTGCAGCAAGGGTCAGATCTGGGAAGTATAGAGGCATTGGACTTAGGCAGTTAGGAGTCCTTAAATGTCACAACATAACTAATGGGAAACTCCTGTCCTCAATATTCTGAGGGGCCTGATTCCTGTTTGACTTGTTGCTAATCTATCCAAAAGCAAGTACCACCAGCTTTTTCTGCCCTGCAATAGAGATCATTTGTATGCACATAATCTGAATAATATGGGCATTAACTTGCAACTACTACTTTAGGGGTTCAGCTGTAGACTGAATTAATCTAAGATTTAGCATAAAAATGCCATTTTATAGGAACTGACTTTCAAGTGCATGAGGTTCCTATACATTTCTGTGTTAATTAGGAGCTTTGCCTAATTTAATTCAAGGCTGCTGACAGAAAGACTTGTGATCAAGAGTATTTTAAACTTGTGACTGACAGTAACAGCAGTGCTACAATCTTCTGTCTCAGTTGGACTAAGTGTTCTGCTCATCTTCATACCCAAACCTTTTATTAAACAAGATTTACTGATTAACAACTAAGTTTAATATGTGCATATCATATCTACATATGTTCCTATTAGTATAAATTTGCATTATAATTGACTATACAATTAAAGATATTACTATGTCCATTTATTTCTGTTTCTCTCTCCGGCAGGTACAGTTATGGAATAAGATGTATTTACGTCATCTGTAAGAGAGGACTGGACATATCCATACACTGTATAATCCATTTAAACTTTCACTTTCAAGAAATGAAGACAATATCAGAGGGTAACGATCATTAGATTAAATTGGCATATGCACAAAGATAAACTTTAATCTGTTCCACTGCATGGGAAATACAGAGGTTCACTGTTTTAATTTAACTGCCCTGATTTTGGTTTAAATATGCACAGAGGTACTGCAATGCTGAAATAAAGTCTGAAGTTAAAGAAAGTCCCCATAGAATTGTATAGCTATATTTATTTCAGAGTTTGAAAGTCACATGGAAGTCATAGCAAGACATTCCTGGCTCTTTAACACAGAGAGCTTCCTGTCTTCAACAATACATCCTTCTGTTTGTGTGTTTTAAATAAAATGATCCTAAAATATTTGGATTGTAGGTCTAACCATTCTAAAGTGCCAGCATTACTGTGTTAGAACAACAAATTGGCTATTACTCAGTAATCTACACAGGTGTCACCCAGCAAAGGTCAGTAGTCAAACACTTTGTTCAAGCATGGGAAGTTAAAAATAGATGTTGTAATGATATTTTTATAGTTTTTCAATTTGTAAAATGGATTACAAGTTCCTAAAATTGGATCAACATGTGTATGGAGAGACATGCAAAATACAAACAGCACTCTGTCTTTATGAAAGAAGTGAAATGATCATTTCCAAGGTTATTTCTGATTTTTGCGAATGTTATATTGTTCAGTTGTAAGATTACATTTTTATTAATCTAAAGTGATCGAGGTTACTAGTCCATCACTGTCTGTCCCTTTTTAAAAAATGAAATGTAGTTTATCTATTTGAACACAATCTGGACACATCCTTAAATGAAATGATGTAATTCTTCATGGTAGCTTGACAAAGCAGGGGCAGATCCTGCATGCAGAGCTCATGCACGTAGGCTGCCTCTCACTGTGTGCTGCACAGCTAGGCTCTGCTACATCTCTCAGTGCGATGCATGTGTTAGAGATGTGATGGGGGCATAGCCAATGGCTTCTTGTACAGTGTGAATCCACGGGCCGCAAAACTGCAGAGGGTGAGATCAATTAGTTGTTTCCCTTAGTCTTCCCCTATTCTCAAGGAGGGACAAATGAAGGTAATATAGGGGCCTTTGGCACACTCCCACACTGGGCCCCCCGTCACCCCACTCATGTCCTGGTCCTACCCATGCGAAAGCTGTCTGCTGGGCTAAAGAGAGTCTACCACCAACCCTCTTTGGGAACTCCTTCTCCAGACCACTGCATCTTGTTTCACAAGTGGGCTGGGTCTATTCTGGAGAAATGATTCTGCCCCACCGCTTGACAAGAGCTATAATAGGGTGACAGTAGCAAGAGCCCCTCCCCGCCAGGTCTTGCTGGGGTAGTGTTGGCTAGGACAGCCCACAGCAGGAGGATTCATAACAAGCTAGGGTACAATTCACAACTCTGAATGATGGTTTCAGACTGTCTGCAGGTTCGGGCAGATGTCAGTGTCTCCATTACACTTCAGTCAAATTTCAAGCTTTTCTTCACAACTATTAGGGTGAGATGCTTTTATTTTAATGAAAGCCTAGATGCAGATGTTATCACATTGCTCCAAGATCTGTGGCCCCAGGTGTGTACCTGTGCCCTAAACTGACCATGGTCTCTGGAGGCAATGTCCTTTTACTCTGCCTTCGTCCATGGGATCAGGATTGGGCCCTTTATCTGGCTAGGAAAATAGATTAAGAAAGCCTCAGATCTATGCTGCTAAGAATCCAGTTTCCCTTCCCTATTAACAATAGGAATGAATTAGGGGATTTATTGTGATGGGGTTTGGGGTTACGGTTTGTTTTGTAATTTCCCTAACTCAAACAAGTGGATGTTACCCTTTTGCGAAATGTTAGTGCTATCTCATTTGTTTATCTTATTACTCAGATACAGCAAAACCTACTGTCATATTCTGTTCAAAATGCATATACTGTTCAAAATGCCCCATTAACTATTTTACAAATATAAAAAACAGATATTTCTCCTTTAGTCCTGAAGCACAGTGGTTAATATGTATGTCTCTCCAAGCATTTGGAATAAAACATTCATTAAAAAGTGTTCCAATACATTCAGTCCTCCTGCAACTGAATGCTAGAATGTGTCATCATGGCTTTGCCTTTGCAGCTCAGCTTGTCTTGTTGTCATGAAGAGACACCTTTTGTGCATTTTGTAAATTGAAGTTTAACCTACCAGCAAAACTGAGCTACAAATTTAACATTTGCTTCTCATTAGAACCAGATTTTGGACTTTTTCTTTCACTTTACCCTGAGGCACAGACAGGAGCAAATAAGAAGTAAACTAGGTCAGAAAGGCCCCAACAGTAATGAAGGGATTGTAGCAAAACCAGTATGGTATGATATGTCCTTTCCTCTGAGCCAGTCAAGCCTTTCTTTGCCTGTTGTGGATGACTGGGACTCTATATGGTTCAGGAGGGTCTTGGGAAAGGGAGGGAATGGGGCAAGATAGCCACTCTCTATGGCATGCTTCCCTTCCAAACCAGTGATTATGTGCGCAGAAGAATATAATGGTATTCTGAGCAGTGTTAACTGAACTCTGCAGCTGTACCTCCCTAGAAGAGGTTGATTCTTCACAGGCCTGGACAGAGGGATCAATTGCAGTTCAGCCACGAGGGAGGAAAAGGAAGGTGGGCAGTATTATGAACGGTCCAGCACATCATGAGGCCTAGTGTGGCATTTGAAAGCCACACAGTGCTGCCTTCTCCACAGCCTCAAACTCTCCTCACAGAAGCAGTCACGAGATGCTTCATGAGGTCACCTTCCTGCAGGTTTTAACCCCAGGAGGGGTTCCTGTGGCCCTTAGTTCTGATAGTCCCACTATTGCAACCAATATCTCACAAGGGCATCAGCTTGTGATTCTCTGTACCACCATTCAAAAGTGAGAGAATGGCTCTTTGAAGGTTGAATATTATGACTAGAGCTAGACCAGAACCAAAATACTGTATCCAGACCCCACTAAATCTAGTTTCAGAATCCCAAACAGGACCTGAATTTTGTAGATGACCTGCCTCACAGTTCTATAATGGGTCGAACCAGAACAATGAATTGGAGAAGTGCAAACTTTGGGATGTTCAAAATCAGGGGTCAGATCTAAATTTCTGTGGTCCAGCTTCATTTCTAATTACTGTTCTAAATCTTGGCACCAATTCTGTGCAGCTAAATAATTTTAAAATACTAATTACCTTTCTCTCATTCGCTCTCTCTTTGACACCTTTCATATACTTGCAATTGTGGGACGCTCTCATTGTGTTGTACTCTACTGGAATTTTAATAGTGCTTTTTCTATTCTGAAAAAAATATTTGTAGTTGAGTGAACAAATGCAAGGAAAACATGGCCACCATTATGTTTCCTCTAATATTCCATGTGCAGCTGTGAATATTTTTATTAATGCCAATTAATCTGTAGTGCCATGAACTCAAAGAAGGAGTGTTGGCCAGCTGCAGTTTTCCACTACTTTTTTCAAATATTGCAACAAGATCTTTAACATCTTCCTATACACTACCAGAAATGAGCAGAGGGGACTTCAGTAAGCTGTCTTATTCACACAAAAAAACCATAATGAGGCAGTAAACATTAGTGGTTTGACATACTCCCAATCACAGTTGCCAACTTTCACGGGGTAAATAAGCACCCCGACTTTCACAATAAACCAAAAATCAAGCTAATCCCATTTCAAAACAAGGCCAAAACAAGCCAATCCCTATGAACCCTAACACTCTGTGTGACTAGATCCCCCCGGCATGCAGGACTGTGGTGGGCCCACTGTGCACCCCTGACTCTCTCCCCCCTTGCCCCTGTTTGTCCCCCATTGTCCCTGCTTGCCGGGAGCCAATAAAAAAAAAGAAGCAACAAACTACGAGAAGCTACAGGCCAAATAAGCAAAAAGCTACAAGCCAAAAACTAGCCAACAGGCAACTCAAAAGCCAATTAAGCCAAAACCAAGCCCAATTTCTGCGTTTTTTTTTTTGCAGGTTTGGCATGTCTGCTACCAATACAGAGTTACATGAACAGTTTAACTTTTTTCACTTGTATCTTTGCTGTGTGGTATGTCCAATGGCGTGAAGAGTTCAAGGTTTAATGCAAGGCTGTGACTCCAGAGGTAATATATGTATATTTTCCATCCACACTGATCAGCACATTTAGTCTGAATGACTTATTTTCACTTAAGGGAAACAAACAAAAATAAAGTCTCCATGAGTCTGACTCCCTCCTAACATACTGCATCAACTCTGTCTCACAAAACAGCTTTCTACAAACAGCAGACTTGGAAATATTTAAAGATTCAGTACACAGAGAAAAATCATAAGAATCACATAGCCTTCTAGCCCACACTGAGCATGCTCTTTGGTTGAATATGTTCCTTCATTGGACATTGCATTCTTGGGTACTTGGAGGGATATATTTTATTTAATTGTTTGCATCCATATACAGACCATATAATACATTTTATAGTAATTATACCTTCTGAATTATGCACCAAATCTTTTAAGTCAATGAGACTTTTTCTAGTAACTTTCTTCTAACACATTTAGGAAAGTTCCAACTTCTACATCATTTGAGGCAGTTTCTGGAATCCAAGACTCAACAAGATAAATAGTAAGTAAAACATCCCCTACTCCCTAACTCCACATAGTTCTCCTTCACAAAGATGAGAAAACGGGGTTTGTGCCAGAGATCTACATGGGGAAAGAGAATATTTCCCTTCCTCTGAAACCACTTGATTCATTCTTACTCCATTTTTTTCCTGAAAAAACATCAGAAACCCTTTATTCTTGTGGGACAAGCAAGCTCAGACAAAACACTCCTTTGTTTCCTGTGCTATGATTGACAAGAAATTGCTTGTACCACTGGATTATGACACTATTAAGAATGTCAATTTCAGATGAATGGAGAGTAAGAGACAGACAAGCTACATAGAGATAGATGAAAAAGAGAAAAATTACAAAAGAAAGATGAATTTCTACAGACTTTTCTCCTAATTACCAGATGCTATATTCTAAACATGACATCCACCTCCTCCTTTTACAGCAATTCAACTTTGTAACCTTTTCCAAAGCAACCATGTTGGGTTTAGAAACATTTTTCAAGGATTATGCCCTCTGATGCATGTTTATTTGGAGTGTTGCATTCCATTATAAATGATTATATTGTGCTCCCCTCTCCTTTTCTTAGGCACCCAGGAGGGCAATATTAGCTGCAACAGAGTGAAGTTAGAAATAGGATCTGAGCTGCAGTCTTATTTCTGAATTCCCTGGCCAACCATGTCATTCAAACAGAAGGAAAGAGCGTGGGAGGAAACAAAACAGGAGAAGGAAATTGCAGCTTCCCGTGTTTATCCAAAGGATAAAGGCAACCCAAGGGAGCCAGCACATGAAAATGAAAGCTGTATAAAGGATGCCCTTAATAGGCCTAGTAAAGCTTCCTGAAGAAAAGAAAAAAAAAAAGGGATGATAAGTAATGAATGCTAGGGACAAGTGCAACTTGCTAGAAGCAGTCCTGTTGAACTGAGTACACTGTTCACTCAATGCTGAGATCTGCAAATCCCTACCCATGACCCAGTTTGAAGTTCAGCAGAGATATTTAACCAGAATACACCTCTCCCATTGTGCACGCTGTGCTTACACTGATTATCAAGGAAATGGAAAACACAGCATACGTCTTCAAAGTGCATTTTAAGATATAACATTAGTTCATAACAGGATAATTTCTGCACTCTTTCCACCGTCATTGAGTTAGAATATCTGCAGTCTGGACGTTAAAGCAAAAGTTTCTCTTTTCTGTTATTTTCATTTCCCATTGCCCAGATGAGGCTATTGATATAAAGGGAGGTTGCTTTTTACTTTTTAAGAAGAAAAACAAAACAAAATAATAAGAGTCCAATCCCTGCTTGAGAAGAAAGAGAAATAAATTAGATCAGAATAACCACACTTCATACCCACTTTGCATGTGTACTCGACTACACAAGATGGAAGACAGTGGAGAGTCATGCCAGAGATCAGCAAGTCAAGTCTGAAATTTCACCTTAGTTGTCTGAACGCAATATATATGATTGGAACAAATGAGGGTGAAGGGGAATGTTCCACATGCTGCTAATTTATAAATTGGTGATCTGATTTTGCTCAATTTACCACAACAACAGTTGCCCCTTTGCTGAGAGTGACCAAACATGGTACATACAGTCCCAATGGGATTTGGAAAAGTTATGAAAGAAAATGGGGGAGGGGGAGGGTGCGAGGGAGGGCTAGTGAGTGAGTTAGAATGGAAGCTGGAGTTCAATTTAAGTATAGCACATTTTCTTCGGATGTGCTATTATATATAACAAAATATATATATATATATATATATATTCATAGCACAGCAGTCTCATACATACAACAACCTACCTGCACTGGCAGTACAGCTCAAGTCTCATATTACACATGGATGTAGGTAGATTTTCAAGGACAAGTCTGAAAGTATTGAACAAGTTCCTTTGATCTGTACAAGCTGAGAGCTGTACACTTGAATGGTACTTATGTTTTCAAATATTTGCAGGTAATCCATATTTAATTTCAAGGATGCAGCCCTGCATAAGCAAGTGATTTGCATTTCAAGTGGCCATTCTTTTAATTTGTTAGTGTAATCAGATAAATCTTATAAATTTCAGCAGATGTCTATTATTAGCATATTTGAGTTAGTAAGTCAGTACTGGGGCCTCCAGTGCATCTGTACCAACGAAGTGTTACAAGCAATCAGAGGCTTTGAGTGAAATTCACCTCAGTACTGAGACCCTAAACAAGGCCTTCTATACCCCTCAGTGTTGTGTTAAGGATTTAAGTAGGGCATAGGAGGCGCAGAGGTCCCTCTGCACTGGGCTGAGTGAGAGTTACCTGGACGTTGTCATATTTGTCACAAAAACCCACATAACTGTTCTTGTAATAATCCGGCAATGACATTTATTTTTACAGGAATTCTTGAATGACCACAGAGATAACTCTGAAATGCCTGATTTGCAAAGGAACTGCCCCCAGAAATCTAGCTCTTTTAAGAAAGAAAGAAAGAAAGAAAGAAAGAAAGAAAGAAAGAAAGAAAGAAAGAAAGAAAGAAAGAAAGAAAGAGCCTTAATTTTTTCTGAATTTTTGTTCTATAGTGTTTGTTGATTTTATAGTTTAGGGGATTTTGCTTAGTATCAAAGTTTTAGACACTGATAGTTTAATTTTTACACAAATGGATTCTTTGTTTTTTTCCTCTGTCGATGTGCTCTGACACATGAATGTGCTGGTAGCAGAGGATGGTTTGATAGGCCTCTTCCATCTCTACAGGTTTTGAGGCCTATGGCAGCTGGACCAAGGAGTCCCACTTCCAAGGAGTACTAGATAGGGAGTCTGTATCCTGGGAGAAAGCCTAGGAGGCCAGAGACAGGGCCTGGTTGCTGCTCAGCGGACTTAGAAGTGTCATAAATATAAAGGGAAGGGTAACCACCTTTCTGTATACAGTGCTATAAAATCCCTCCTGGCCAGAGGCAAAACCCTTTCACCTGTAAAGGGTTAAGAAGCTAAGGTAACCTTGCTGGCACCTGACCCAAAATGACCAATGAGGGGACAAGATACTTTCAAATCTGGGGGACGGAGGACGGGGACAAAGGGTTTGGGCTGTCTGTGTGATGCTTTTGCCGGGAACAGATGAGGAATGCAAGCCTTCCAACTCCTGTAAAATTAGTAAGTAATCTAGCTAGAAAATGCGTTAGATTTTCTTTTGTTTAATGGCTTGTAAAATAAGCTGTGCTGGAGGGAATGTGTATTCTTGTTTTTGTGTCTTTTTGTAACTTAAGGTTTTGCCTAGAGGGATTCTCTTTGTTTTGAATCTGATTACCCTGTAAAGTATTTACCATCCTGATTTTATAGAGGTGATTCTTTTACCTTTTCTTTAATAAAATTCTTCTTTTAAGAACCTGATTGATTTTTCATTGTTCTTAAGATCCAAGGGTTTGGGTCTGTGTTCACCTGTACCAATTGGTGAGGATATTATCAAGCCTTCCCCAGGAAAGGGGGTGTAGGGTTTGGGGGGATATTTCGGGAGAAGACGTCTCCAAGTGGTATCTTTCCCTGTTCTTTGTTTAAAACGCTTGGTGGTGGCAGCATACTGTTCAAGGACAAGGCAAAGTTGTACCTTGGGGAAGTTTTTAACCTCAGCTGCTAAGAATAAGCTTAGGGGGTCTTTCATGCAGGTCCCCACATCTGTACCCTAGAGTTCAGAGTGGGGAAGGAACCTTGACAGAAGCATGCAGGATCCAGTGTTTGGATCCAAGCACAATAGCCAGGTGCATGTCTAGCCAATCATGCATTTTAAAAATACTTTACATAATGATTTCTTAAAAGTACTAAAGGCTACTTAAGGTCATGTGTTTTCCCTATATGATGATTTGTCAACTACATGTATCCAAACCCCAGTTCCTTAGGGACTGGTTCTACGGATTGAGTGATAGAGTTAAAAGCCGTAAAAAACATTACTCGTTCCAAGTATGTGAAGTTAGATCAGTTCATAGGGATTTGAAAATATCATTTATTCACTGAATCCCTTTCACACCGAGCACTGCTTACCACCTACATACATACAACTTTTCCCCATTGGCTACATATTGTTAGCTTTCAGAGCTGTAGAACCATTTCAACTTTATGTTTTGTATGTGAAATGCTGCAGATTGCTCTCTTTTTCAATGTGCTGGCAAAGAAATGTGGCTCGGTCATGAGAAGAGATTTAATTTTATTCCAGAATTCCTCTCTAGCATGGAATGAAATCTTTATATACTGTGTTTTGATAGCACTTAGATACAGTGATTTACAGCACTTCTTTATTAGTCTTCTTTGCAATTTGGGATTCTGTTCCAAAATATCCAAAATATTTTCCCCCTTGTTACTTTTACCTTTTACTGACTGAGACTGAGAGATGTTCTGCAATGCCCTGCTTTTAAATACCCCTATTTTACTGTACTGTTAAATACATGTTACAACACCAGTGAACAATAGATGGCAGCATAGAGCTGCTTAGATAGTAAGTAATACTGTCTGTGCTGTGTGCAAAACAGTCCTAAGGAGGAAAAATAACTTCAGAGGCAACAAGAGAATTGTATGTTTAAACCCACACCCATCTCTGTTCTCCAACATAACAGCACCACAAGTGGTGACAGACCTTACTATAATATTTCAGGGGGCCTCTAGAAGAATTTTTTTAATGAATTATGGAAAATAAAGACTCCTATATATATAGGTGGTCTGAACAACAACTATTGGTCCAAATGCCCCTGAAGTTTGGGAAACTTTCAGATCCAAACCCTATCTTTGCAACTGAGGCCCATCTCTACAATTAATAAATCAGCTAGTCCATTTCCCCACCACTTCAGAGTTCTTGACTACATTGTGTATTTTCCTGGCCAACTAGCATAGGTGCTGGAACTAGGGGTGCTCCTGCACCCCCCGGCTTGAAGTGGTTTCAATTATATACAAGGTTTACAGTTTGGTTCAATGGCTCTCAGCACCCCCACTATAAAAACTGTTCCAGAGCCCTTGTACAATTTCCCAACCAATTTTTAGAGATCCCCCCCTATTATTGCTGGTATCAACATTTCCATGGTTGTAGACCAGTGGTTCTCAACCAGGGATATACTTACCTCTGTGGGTACACAGAGGTCTTCCAGAGGATACATCAACTCACCTAGATGTTTGCCTAGTTTTACAACAGGCTACATAAAAATCACTAGCAAAGTCATTACAAACTAAAATTTCATACAGACAATGACTTGTTTATACTGCTCTATATACTATACACTGAAATGTAAGTACAATATTTATATTCCAATTGATTTATTTTATAATTGTATAGTAAAAATGAGAAAGTACGCAATTTTTCAGTAGTAGTGTGCTGTGACACTTTCGTATTTTTACATCTGATTTTGTAAGCAAGTAGTTTTTAAATGAGGAGAAACTTGGGGGTACGCAAGACAAGTCAGACTCCTAAAAGGAATAAAGTTGTCTGGAAAGGTTGAGAGCCACTGTTGTAGACCATATACATTCCAAAGACCAAGACACTGCAATTTTTCTATTCCCTCTTCTAACTGGTATAAATGTGATATTCTTTTGATAGCTTAGGTAAGTGTTTCCCAAGTTTGGGACGCCACTTGTTCAGGGAAAGTCCCTGGTGGGCCCGGCCGCTTTGTTTACCTGCCGCGTCCGCAGGTTCGGCCAATCACGGCTCCCACTGTCCGCGATTCGTTGTGCCCGGCCAATGGGGGCTGTGGGAAGTGGCGGCCAGTACATCCCTCGGCCCGCACCACTTCCCACAGCCCCCATTGGCCAGGCACAGTGAACCGCAGCCAATGGGAGCCGTGATTGACTGAACCTGCGGATGCGGCAGGTAAACAAACCGGACGGGCCCGCCAGGGGCTTTCCCTGAAGATGTGGCGTCCCAAGTTTGGGAAACACTGGCTTAGATGAAATCAAATGACTAAGTAGAAGCTAAAATTTGAAGTCACTCCAATTCCATAGTCCCCTGCTCTTTCAAAAAAAAAAAAAAATAAGGCAGAAATGAAGTCAACATGGGAATTTTCAAATCTCACACAACAATCAACAGTTTACGAATATCAATACGGCAGCTGTAATAAATACCAAGGCCAATGTTACGAAATACCCAAGAATGCCTCCTGGGTGTGCAGGGTTTATTAAACTACGTGGGGGGCTCTTCAAAGTAACGAAATTTTAGGAAAATTTCTAAAAGTAAGTTTTGATCTTGTATAGATGTCAGTCTTCCTGATAAAGCCTTTTAGGGGCTTATTTATCAAATATTTTCAGCCCTTCTCTTATAGCTCCTCCTAGTCCACTATAAAAGATAGCTAAATCATTTAATTTGTGGCCATATGGTATTAGGATGCTGAAAGGTGTGTGTGACAAGTAGCTGTATAGCGATGCAGAAATCAATACACAAGTTTCACAGTCTCTATGTCATATTGATACTGGGGTTGAAAACATTGCCAGAAAGCAGTAAATATGTTCAGTAGCCCAGTTCAAAATAGATGTTTAGAGAACCAAGTATCTAATGTTGATTGTTGATAAGGGGGTTTTATGCCTCAAAGAGCCTCTCCATCAATGTATGTCTAGTTCCCTCAGTCTACATCTTCAAGAAGTGGCTAACATTGTGCCTTTTCCATGAAGCAGATGGAAACTGATTTTTCTTCATCAGTGCCTCCCTACTAAAGACCTTAGTAGTAGGAACCAGCTGTACCAGTGTTCCTCGCAGAGTCCAGCTGTGAGCCTAAAAACCCCTGAATGCCAGCTGGCAAAGCGTTCTCTGTTCTGTAACAACTCTTATCAGGCCTGACAAACTCACTACACCTAACATACTGCTTTCATAGCATTTATCCAAAAAGGGTCATGTACGGTGTCTAATAAAAGCTTATGCCATATTACTCCTGGGGGGATTCTGCGTGACTGCACGCCTGCAGAAAATGGCCCCCCCAAAGAATTACTATGCTTCCCTGCAGGAAACAGCAGGGAAGCCACGCGAGGGGACGGGGAGTCCATGGGTGCAGTATTTTGGGGGGGATTGCTCCCCCCTAAACAGAGGTGAGGCATGGGGGGGCATATGGGGTTACGTGCCACTGCCCCCCCGACCCCCATTTCTGCAAGCACAGAGCTGCCCAGCTGAAGGAGGCTGCATCTGTCCTCTGCTGATTCTGCAGCTGAACACTGCCTCCTGGATCCTAGTGCCAGTCGTGCTCCTCTTCTGCGTGCTGGAAGCCTTTCTGTTTTCTGTGCAACAGTGAGCGCCCACGGTGGGGCTGGGTAAGGGTGGGGGGAATGAGGGAAGCAAGGGTGAGGGGTAGAATAGGGCGGGGGAGGACTGTGGGAGTGAGAGGAGGGGGATGGAGAAGAAAAGGGGATAGGGGAATCATGGGGGGAAGCAGGAGCCCAGCATGTGGTGTTCCCCCGGCAGCATCTGGGGCTCCCCGTTAAGCAGGCCCATCAAACCCTTACCCTGACAAGCCCTACCCTACACCTGGATCCCTCCAATGAGCCCCCCCACACCCAACCCCCCCTGCTGAGCCCCATCTCCCCACATCCAGACCCACCTGCTGAACCCCTACCATCTTCACCCGGATCCCCTGCAGAGTCCCATTGCCCCTGCACCCAGAGCCCCCCAATGAGCCCCTGTCCAGATCTCCCACTGAGCCGTCCACACCCAGATTGCACCACACAAAAACCTCTCACCCCACACCTGGATCTCCCCACACTTGGATCCTGCTGGGCTGAGCCTGCCCACTCACACCTGATGCAGAGGGGCAGGGCCCCGGGGTGTTTCTGGGGCAGGCCCAACCCTTGCACTGTGTCAGGTATAGCCTCACTGCCAAGTCCCTATACCGGGAGAGGTGGGGACTTTAGGGTGATCTCCCATCTCAATGCAGCCAGTGGCCTTTGCTCCCCACTGCCATGCTGGAGCCACATTTATTTGACAATTGACAAATAAAATTTGCAGAATTTTAAAATATCGTGCACATGATTTTTAAATTTTTGGAGCAGAATTCCCTCAGGAGTAGTCATATTGATCCTCATAATTGTTGAGAGATGTATGTATAGATTATATTTAAGGAGTTGTGTATACGTACTGAAATTATATTTTACAGTCTGTGTCCCAGGCTGGGCTGACAAACAGGTTTCTCCAGAAAAAGGGATGTATATTCACCTGTCTGCCTAGGTTCATATGTAGATTAAGCATTGTAAGCCAACACAGTGGAAGCTAATTCTGTATATGCAGTCAACACAAGTATGTGACGACAATTTGGAGCCATCCTGACTCTTGTTACCCAGCACTGAGGGAGCAAAAAGGACAGTGCTTTCTGCATTCACAAAAGGTGGATCCCAGCCATGTTGGCTGGTGACACTGGGAAATTGCTTTAGGTAAGAAAATATTTTAGACGGGGATTTTAGTCTGTTAATATTAATTTCAAACTCTAAAAAGCATGTTGTATTTTTCTTTGATATGTAATCACTTCTGTTTCCATTATCCTTACTCAGTACCTCTCAAATCTCTGCCTTTCATAATAAAATTTATGATTGTCTCACTATCACTATTTCTCAGTGCTGTGATGTTATAAAGGACCTGATCCTTAGTTGTACCAGTCAAGCTGCGTGGATAGTTTTCCCCTTGGGACAGCAAACCTGGTCATTTCTATGAGTGTCCAGTGTCAGGGGCTGCTGGATACTGCAGTGGGATACTTTCAGAGAGGTTCGGGGGCTGGGATACACCTATTGCTACCTGCAAGACAAAGTAAGGGCTGGCAAAGCCCAGAGATTGTTTGAGTGGCTAACAGACTGGTGGTGTGTTGTAGCAACCAGGCAAGGTACTAACAAACTTCAACAGAACTTTATTGTTAAAGTGGAAACCTTTTTACCAAGCTGCTGCTGCACCCTCGATAGCTCTCACTCAGCCTCCTCAACTCCTCCCCCCTCCTTCCTGTTTCCTGTCCTTTCAGACTCCCAACAGCCAGTGCTCCCAGTTCTAATAATTACAAGCAGCATCTAAACACCACATGGTGTCAGGGAGCGGACATTCAGTTAAGGACAAACAAGTCTCTCTTGCACTGGCAGGGGTGTAACCAGCTGTCTCACAGTCCTGGGCACCCCAAGATAGCATCACAGCAGCATACTACAGTACCATGTACATTTATGGAAGCACATACACATGATTAATAGTAAAGGCCCCAGGAATGGATTCTGATATGTAAAAATATAACACATTTGGCATGGACTTGCGACAGTCACGTAGGCGATTGGAACATCAGAGGTAGCACCATTTTCTGCTCACCAGGCACGGCAGCACTAGTATCATGTGTTCTTAGGCCATAGTTCTACAGTGAACTCATACGCCTGAAACTGAGCCCACAGTCCAGAATTTCTGAATCTCTGTCACCGCTATTTCAATAGTGGCAGCTCCAGCTTCTTGTTCTTCCTGGATCATGGCTCTTCCCATAGTCAGTGATGGTTACTGCTTGGCAGATATCAAGTCATCTGGCAGAAAGAGCAACATTCCCTGAGGCTTTCCCTTGCAGTTCATTGGATTATTTCGTTTCTAAAAAGTCCATCTGTCAAGGAGCAGACGTCGGACGCAGCTGCTTGGTCACGAAGAGTGACGGTGAACTGCAACATAAAGTCACCAGGCAGTTATTGCTATTGTCTGTCTCGAAGAGTCAAATCTCAAAGTGCCTTAGAAGTTCACTGTGTTTTGAGTTGAAATGGGCAGCCAACTGGGTCAGTAATCTTTGACAAGAATCAACTGGACTGAAAGCTTGAGAATACTTTATCCTGCTAGGCAGAGGTAGCAGAGTAAAATGGTGGGGTTTCCAGAGAGCAAGATCCTGTGGAAAGGTTTTAGACACATCCAAGGAAGGGACAGACTGTGAGAGCAGCAATGCAGAGAACTCCAACATCTGTGCTAACCTAATGCTGTGAATGGGTTCAAACAAGTAGTTTTCCCCCCATCCATAATATAATCATAATCATGCACAATGCCTACTAGCTTCTTGAACTGCATCTCAAAATCTCTTGTAGGTGCTATATAATATCTTTGAATATTCAGTCTGGTAGCTGATCTCAACAGTTCTCTGGTCTCCTCAATCAATATCTCTTCTCCCCCGCCCCCACATTTTCTTTCCTCCGACTACTTCCTCTTTTCTTTCTTACATCTAATTTCCTTTCCGCCTCCTCTAAGCCTCCCTTTTAAAATCTCTTCTCTTAAAGCTCTTAATAAACTACTCATATCTCAACATCAAAAAAGCTTTCCAAAGTGAGCTTTCTATTTGACAGTTAAAAAGAAATAAAATAAAAAAAATAAAAAAGGAGGTGCATCAGGCTGCATACATTTAAATACTACAAATAGTCAAAGTGCAGGAATGCCAGAACCTACCAGCTGTTACTAAGGTATAAACCTGATTTCTGTCTCCCCAGATTATACCCCATTTTAAACCTCAGTAATAATGTACTTCAGGACAAAAGTTTCAGAGTTTGTAATCTATCACTGGAGCTCTGCTTTCAAAAATATATTCGGTCCCCTGGAAATAGCTAAAAAAATACAAATTGGGCTCAGAGACCTAGCTAGCTAACAAAGCAAAAATCTAAAACCATTTGTCAATGAAGAATGGTTCAATTTTCATCACAGGATAAGATTGTGAAGAGATGCTATGTATGTGGATGAATCTGTAGTGCTATTTAAAAAAAACACAGATTTGGCTTAACTTTGAATCATCTGGGAGATAGCCCAGGACGAAGAACAGAAATATGCAAGAAATTAAACCATGGCTTAACCCAAGCAAAAGGATAATTGCACTGTCTCCAGCTAACATCACAGCCATTGAGCTGCAGTTAATATCTGATCTAGACAACACCAAATGGCCTAAATCAAGGCCTAAATGCAGCTAGAAAACATACAGCTGAAAATATATACACAGCCAAGATTGATTTTCACTGTTTAGAAGGAAAAACGGGCTCTGCACACTAGTACTTGGCAAATGGACCTGAACGTGTTTCCAAAACAGTGGGTGGCTATAAAGAATGTTGGTATTTATTTATAGTTATCTGCATTTGGCTTCGTGCAAGGGATGAGATTAGATGGCCTATGATTCCTCATGTATGCCTTCATCTTTTTCAGGCCATCACAGACCACATTTTACTTGATTTGATTATATATCTATAGAAGATCTAGGCTAGCCATGACTGCCCAACTGGGACAATATGCCCTCTGGCAGCCTGTTATGGCTATGGTGCTGCATCTTTGCTGCAGACCTTCAGCAAAAGCAGTTTTACATTGCAAATGAGAACTGCAAAAATCTTCTGAGGCAAGCAGTTGACAAGCTACTGGCAAACAGATTATGCGATTGTTGTTTCTGACAAAGCTTCAATTACGCTATGCTGGTGAATTTAACAGTATATACTGTACTGTATCTTAGGCAAAGCTTCTACACCTGTAGCAAATGCCCATCGGTGGAAGAATCTGGTAACATAACAAACCTCAGTGCAGCAATCAAACCAGCCTCAGTAATGAATGATGTTCTGCTGAAGTCATTGTCTGTTATAACCACAGAATCCTCTGGCAAACATTAATTGTGGCAAGTTATTGGAAACCTCATTTATGTGACAAGCTGCTGGAAGTAAAACATTTCAGACAATACGCAATAAATAACACATCATCCCCATCACCACAGCTAATACTTTAAAACTGTTACACATGAACAGAAATTACTTCAATGATCTATTTAATTCTTCATAGTGGCAAATAAAGAACCTGGGACTTTATCGGACACTTTATATTATCCTGCATTTTACATGCCCTTTCTACTTCACACTTTTCTTTACTTGTAAAACCATTTCCTGTTGAAGGGACATACACAACTAGTTTTGTATAATTTTCCTTTCCATTGTTTGTAACACTGCCACAAGCTGTAGAATAACAGATTTCTCATTCTTTCCTTCTATGAACCCAATGCTATGATGGAAAATGAAGAAAGTATGTCCAGCAAACTTCTTTTTAACTCTCATAAAACTGCAGCTGTGTGTGTGTGTGTCACATTTTACTCCAGTGATGCCAAGTCACTAATTTCCCTCACAGGGCTCCCTCTCTCCCACCCCTAGCAGTGGAAGCAGGCATAGTGCCAACTCCGCTGATCAGTTGTTTGGCAGCTGTGGGAGGGCGGAGAGCAGCAGGCAGGCAGGAACCTCGGGGAGCAGGCAGAGCAGGGGCGGGAACAGGGGGAGCAAGGGCAGGGCCTCAGGGGAGGGGGCGGAGTAGGCTGGGGTCTCAGGGTGGAGTGGGGGTGGAAAAATAAAAGTCAGCACCTATGGAAGAAGGAGTTTACTTCTTGAACGCCTCAAAAATGTGTGACATGTCTTGGAGAGATTCAAGAAAACTTGGGTGTAACCAAGGTGTGACATTGCCTAGGGTATAATCTGGACTGTTGAACAGCTGTGTCCCCCGCAGTTCTCCAACCTATGGTGCCTCTTTCACCACTTTATTGTGAGAACAGCCACTCCTGGCCAGTTAAAACACAGTCTCCAGCATGTAACTTGCTCCCAGTTCCACAGAACTGAGTGCTACTAGCTAGCCACCTGTGAATTAAACTACAAAGCAACACCAGCAAGCTCTCTAGTTCCAGACTTTCCCCCAGAAAGGTGCATCTTGTACTGTCCAACACACTGCTGAACGATGCAAGCTCATATAAAGTCTGTCATTTCATCAATGGAAAACGATATGCTCCAGCTTTGTTATCCCAAATGGAGTTTCCCCACATACTTTAATCCAAACATACTGGTTAGATAAAACAGTGAAACCCATTTGTTAACTACAGAAAGAAAGGTTTCAGAGTAACAGCCGTGTTAGTCTGTATTCGCAAAAAGAAAAGGAGTACTTGTGGCACCTTAGAGACTAACCAATTTATTTGAGCATGAGCTTTCGTGAGCTACAGCTCACTTCATTGGATGCATACCGTGGAAACTGCAGCAGACTTTATATATACACAGAGAATATGAAACAATACCTCCTCCCACCCCACTGTCCTGCTGGTAACAGCTTATCTAAGGGTATGTCTACACTACGGAATAAGGTCGAATTTATAGAAGTCGGTTTTTTAGAAATCGGTTTTATAAATTCGAGTGTGTGTGTCCCCACAGTAAATGCTCTAAGTGCATTAAGTGCATTAACTCGGCGGAGCGCTTCCACAGTACCGAGGCAAGCGTCGACTTCCGGAGCGTTGCACTGTGGGTAGCTATCCCACAGTTCCCGCAGTCTCCGCTGCCCATTGGAATTCTGGGTTGAGATCCCAATGCCTGATGGGGCTAAAACATTGTCGCGGGTGGTTCTGGGTACATATCGTCAGCCTCCCGTTCCCTCCCTCCCCCCGTGAAAGCAAGGGCAGACAATCATTTCGCGCCTTTTTTCCTGAGTTACCTGTGCAGACGCCATACCATGGCAAGCATGGAGCCCGCTCAGGTAACCGTCACCCTATGTCTCCTGGGTGCTGGCAGACGCGGTACGGCATTGCTACACAGTAGCAGCAACCCCTTGCCTTGTGGCAGCAGACGGTACAGTACGACTGGTAGCCGTCATCGTCATGTCTGAGGTGCTCCTGGTCGCCTCTGTGAGGTCGATCAGGAGCGCCTGGGCAGACATGGGCACAGGGACTAAATTTGGAGTGACTTGACCAGGTCATTCTCTTTAGTCCTGCAGTCAGTCCTATTGAACCGTCTTATGGTGAGCGGGCAGGCGATACGGACTGCTAGCAGTCGTGCTGTACCATCTTCTGCCGAGCAGTCATGAGATGTGGATGGCATGCAGTCCGTCTGCTGCCAGCCAAAGATGTAAAAGATAGATGGAGTGGGTCAAAACAAGAAATAGACCAGATTTGTTTTGTACTCATTTGCTTCCCCCCCCTCCCCTGTCTAGGGGACTCATTCTTCTAGATCACACTGCAGTCAAGATGCAGCGAGGTAAATCTAGCCATGTATCAATCAGAGGCCAGGCTAACCTTCTTGCTCCAATAAGGACAATAACTTAGGTGCACCATTTCTTATTGGAACCCTCTGTGAAGTCCTGCCTGAAATACTCCTTGATGTAAAGCCACCCCCTTTGTTGATTTTAGCTCCCTGAAGCCAACCCTGTAAGCGCCCCTCCCAGCGTCAGAGCAATGGCAAACAATCGGGCATCTGAGAGTGCTGTCCAGAGCAGTCACAATGGAGCGCTCTGATGGGGCTAAAACATTGTCGCGGGTGGTTCTGGGTACGTGTCGTCAGGCCCCCGTTCCCTCCCTCCCTCCGTGAAAGCAAGGGCAGACAATCATTTCGCGCCTTTTTTCCTGAGTTACCTGTGCAGACGCCATACCACAGCAAGCATGGAGCCCGCTCAGGTAACCGTCACCCTATGTCTCCTGGGTGCTGGCAGACGCGGTACGGCTTTGCTGCACAGTAGCAGCAACCCCTTGCCTTCTGGCAGCAGACGGTGCAATACGATTGGTAGTCGTCCTCATCGTGTCCGAGGTGCTCCTGGCCGCGTCGGCTGGGAGCGCCTGGGCAGACATGGGCGCAGGGACTAAATTTGGAGTGACTTGACCAGGTCATTCTCTTTAGTCCTGCAGTCAGTCCTATTGAACCGTCTTATGGTGAGCAGGCAGGCGATACGGACTGCTAGCAGTCGTACTGTACCATCTTCTGCCAGGCAGGCAAGAGATGAGGATTGCTAGCAGTCGTATTGCACCATCTTCTGCCAGGCAGGCAAGAGATGGGGATGGCTAGCAGGCGTACTGTACCATCTTCTGCCAAGCAGCCATGAGATGTGGATGGCATGCAGTCCTTCTGCACCGTCTGCTGCCAGCCAAAGATGTAAAAGATAGATGGAGTGGGTCAAAACAAGAAATAGACCAGATTTGTTTTGTACTCATTTGCCTCCTCCCCTGTCTAGGGGACTCATTCCTCTAGGTCACACTGCAGTCACTCACAGAGAAGGTGCAGCGAGGTAAATCTAGCCATGTATCAATCAGAGGCCAGGCTAACCTCCTTGTTCCAATAACAACGATAACTTAGGTGCACCATTTCTTATTGGAACCCTCCGTGCAGTCCTGCCTGAAATACTCCTTGATGTACAGGCACCCCCTTTGTTGATTTTAGCTCCCTGAAGCCAACCCTGAAAGCCGTGTCGTCAGTCGCCCCTCCCTCCGTCAGAGCAACGGCAGACAATCGTTCCGCGCCTTTTTTCTGTGCGGACGCCATACCAAGGCAAGCATGGAGCCCGCTCAGCTCACTTTGGCAATTAGGAGCACATTAACCACCACACGCATTATTCAGCAGTATATGCAGCACCAGAACATGGCAACGCGATACCGGGCGAGGAGGCGACGTCAGCGCGGTCCCGTGAGTGATCAGGACATGGACACAGATTTCTCTGAAAGCATGGGCCCTGACAATGCATGCATCATGGTGCTAATGGGGCAGGTTCATGCTGTGGAACGCCGATTCTGGGCTCGGGAAACAAGCACAGACTGGTGGGACCGCATAGTGTTGCAGGTCTGGGACGATTCCCAGTGGCTACGAAACTTTCGCATGCGTAAGGGCACTTTCATGGAACTTTGTGACTTGCTTTCCCCTGTCCTGAAGCGCATGAATACCAAGATGAGAGCAGCCCTCACAGTTGAGAAGCGAGTGGCGATAGCCCTGTGGAAGCTTGCAACGCCAGACAGCTACCGGTCAGTTGGGAATCAATTTGGAGTGGGCAAATCTACTGTGGGGGCTGCTGTGATGCAAGTAGCCCACGCAATCAAAGATCTGCTGATATCAAGGGTAGTGACCCTGGGAAATGTGCAGGTCATAGTGGATGGCTTTGCTGCAATGGGATTCCCTAACTGTGGTGGGGCTATAGATGGAACCCATATCCCTATCTTGGCACCGGAGCACCAAGCCGCCGAGTACATAAACCGCAAGGGGTACTTTTCAATAGTGCTGCAAGCTCTGGTGGATCACAAGGGACGTTTCACCAACATCAACGTGGGATGGCCGGGAAAGGTGCATGATGCTCGCATCTTCAGGAACTCTGGTCTGTTTCAAAAGCTGCAGGAAGGGACTTTATTCCCAGACCAGAAAATAACTGTTGGGGATGTTGAAATGCCTATATGTATCCTTGGGGACCCAGCCTACCCCTTAATGCCATGGCTCATGAAGCCGTACACAGGCAGCCTGGACAGTGGTCAGGAGCTGTTCAACTACAGGCTGAGCAAGTGCAGAATGGTGGTAGAATGTGCATTTGGACGTTTAAAGGCGCGCTGGCGCAGTTTATTGACTCGCTTAGACCTCAGCGAAACCAATATTCCCACTGTTATTACTGCTTGCTGTGTGCTCCACAATATCTGTGAGAGTAAGGGGGAGACGTTTATGGCGGGGTGGGAGGTTGAGGCAAATCGCCTGGCTGCTGGTTACGCGCAGCCAGACACCAGGGCGGTTAGAAGAGCACAGGAGGGCGCGGTACGCATCAGAGAAGCTTTGAAAAACAGTTTCATGACTGGCCAGGCTACGGTGTAAAAGTTCTGTTTGTTTCTCCTTGATGAACCCCCCCGCCCCTTGGTTCACTCTACTTCCCTGTAAGCTAACCACCCTCCCCTCCTCCCTTTAATCATTGCTTGCAGAGCCAATAAAGTCATTGCTGCTTCACAGTCATGCATTCGTTATTCATTCATCACACAAATAGGGGGATGACTACCAAGGTATCCCAGGAGGGGTGGTGGAGGAGGGAAGGAAAATGCCACACAGCACTTTAAGCACAGCACTTTAAAAGTTTACAACTTTAAAATTTATTGAATGACAGCCTTCTTTTTTTTGGGCAATCCTCTGTGGGGGAGTGGCTGGTTGGCCGGAGGCCTCCCCACCGTGTTCTTGGGCGTCTGGGTGTGGAGGCTATGGAACTTGGGGAGGAGGGCGGTTGGTTACAGAGGGGCTGCAGTGGCAGTCTGTGCTCCAGCTGCCTTTGCTGCAGCTCAACCATACACTGGAGCATACTGGTTTGGTCCTGCAGCAGCCTCAGCATTGAATCCTGCCTCCTCTCATCACGCTGCCGCCACCTTTGAGCTTCAGCCCTGTCTTCAGCCCGCCACTTACTCTCTTCAGCCCGCCACTTACTCTCTTCAGCCCGCCACCTCTCCTCCCGGTCATTTTGTGCTTTCCTGCACTCTGACATTATTTGCCTCCACGCATTCGTCTGTGCTCTGTCAGTGTGGGAGGACAGCATGAGCTCGGAGAACATTTCATCGCGAGTGCGTTTTTTTTTCTTTCTAAGCTTCACTAGCCTCTGGGAAGGAGAAGATCCTGTGATCATTGAAACGCATGCAGCTGGTGGAGAAAAAAAAAGGGACAGCGGTATTTAAAAAGACACATTTTATAAAACAGTGGCTACACTCTTTCAGGGTAAACCTTGAAAGTTAACATTACATACATAGCACATGTGCTTTCGTTACAAGGTCGCATTTTGCCTCCTCCCACCGCGTGAACGGATTTTGGTTGAATGCCAGCAAACATACACTGCAATGCTTTGTTCTACAGTGATTCCCCAGTACGTGTTGCTGGCCTGGAGTGGTAAAGTGTCCTACCATGAAGGACGAAATAAGGCTGCCCTCCCCAGAAACCTTTTGCAAAGGCAGAACTGCAAATGCCAGGGCAAAGTAATCCTTTCACATGCTTGCTTTTAAACCATGTATAGCATTTTAAAAGGTACACTCACCAGAGGTCCCTTCTCCGCCTGCTGAGTCCAGGAGGCAGCCTTGGGTGGGTTCGGGGGGTACTGGCTCCAGGTCTAGGGTGAGAAACAGTTCCTGGCTGTCGGGAAAACCGGTTTCTCCGCTTGCTTGCTGTGAGCTATCTACAACCTCCTCCTCATCATCTTCTTCGTCCCCAAAACCTACTTCTGTATTGCCTCCATCTCCATTGAAGGAGTCAAACAACACGGCTGGGGTAGTGGTGGCTGAACCCCCTAAAATGGCATGCAGCTCATCATAGAAGCGGCATGTTTGGGGCTCTGACCCAGAGCGGCCGTTCGCCTCTCTGGTTTTCTGGTAGGCTTGCCTCAGCTCCTTCAGTTTCACGCGGCACTGCTTCGGGTCCCTGTTATGGCCTCTGTCCTTCATGCCCTGGGAGATTTTCAGAAAGGTTTTGGCATTTCGAAAACTGGAACGGAGTTCTGATAGCACGGATTCCTCTCCCCAAACAGCGATCAGATCCCGTACCTCCCGTTCAGTCCATGCTGGAGCTCTTTTGCGATTCTGGGACTCCATCATGGTCACCTCTGCTGATGAGCTCTGCATGGTCACCTGCAGCTTGCCACGCTGGCCAAACAGGAAATGAGATTCAAAAGTTCGCGGTTCTTTTCCTGTCTACCTGGCCAGTGCATCTGAGTTGAGAGCGCTGTCCAGAGCGGTCAGAATGGAGCACTCTGGGATAGCTCCCGGAGGCCAATACCATCGAATTGTGTCCACAGTACCCCAAATTCGAGCCGGCAACGTCGATTTAAGCGCTAATCCACTTGTCAGGGGTGGAGTAAGGAAATCGATTTTAAGAGCCCTTTAAGTCGAAATAAAGGGCTTCATTGTGTGGACGGGTGCAGGTTTAAATCGATTTAACGCTGCTAAATTCGATCTAAAGTCCTAGTGTAGACCAGGGCTAAAGTGATCATCAGGTTGGGCCATTTCCAGCACAAATCCAGGTTTTCTCACCCTCCACCCCCCCACACACAAATTCACTCTCCTGCTGGTGATAGCCCATCCAAAGTGACAACTCTTTACACAATGTGCATGATAATCAAGTTGGGCCATTTCCTGCACAAATCCAGGTTCTCTCACATCCCCCCCACCCCCATACACACACAAACTCACTCTCCTGCTGGTAATAGCTCATCCAAACTGACCACTCTCCAAGTTTAAATCCAAGTTAAACCAGAACATCTGGGGGGGGGGGGAGGTAGGAAAAAACAAGAGGAAATAGGCTACCTTGCATAATGACTTAGCCACTCCCAGTCTCTATTTAAGCCTAAATTAATAGTATCCAATTTGCAAATGAATTCCAATTCAGCAGTTTCTCGCTGGAGTCTAGATTTGAAGTTTTTTTGTTTTAAGATAGCGACCTTCATGTCTGTGATTGCGTGACCAGAGAGATTGAAGTGTTCTCCGACTGGTTTATGAATGTTATAATTCTTGACATCTGATTTGTGTCCATTTATTCTTTTACGTAGAGACTGTCCAGTTTGACCAATGTACATGGCAGAGGGGCATTGCTGGCACATGATGGCATATATCACATTGGTGGATGTGCAGGTGAACGAGCCTGATAGTGTGGCTGATGTTATTAGGCCCTGTGATGGTGTCCCCTGAATAGATATGTGGGCACAATTGGCAACGGGCTTTGTTGCAAGGATAAGTTCCTGGGTTAGTGGTTCTGTTGTGTGGTATGTGGTTGTTGGTGAGTATTTGCTTCAGGTTGCGGGGCTGTCTGTAGGCAAGGACTGGCCTGTCTCCCAAGATTTGTGAGAGTGTTGGGTCATCCTTTAGGATAGGTTGTAGATCCTTAATAATGCGTTGGAGTGGTTTTAGTTGGGGGCTGAAGGTGACGGCTAGTGGCGTTCTGTTATTTTCTTTGTTAGGCCTGTCCTGTAGTAGGTAACTTCTGGGAACTCTTCTGGCTCTATCAATCTGTTTCTTTACTTCTGCAGGTGGGTATTGTAGTTGTAAGAAAGCTTGACAGAGATCTTGTAGGTGTTTGTCTCTGTCTGAGGGGTTGGAGCAAATGCGGTTGTATCGCAGAGCTTGGCTGTAGACGATGGATCGTGTGGTGTGGTCAGGGTGAAAGCTGGAGGCATGCAGGTAGGAATAGTGGTCAGTAGGTTTGTAGGTCAGTAGGAGAGTGAGTTTGTGTGTGTATGGGGGTGGGGGGGATGTGAGAAAACCTGGATTTGTGCTGGAAATGGCCCACCTTGATTATCATGCACATTGTAGGGAGAATGGTCACTTTGGATGAGCTATTACCAGCAGGATAGTGAGTTTGTGTGTGTGGTTTTTGGGAGGAGGGTGAGGGGGTGAGAGAACCTGGATTTGTGCAGGAAATGGCCCAACTTGATTATCATGCACATTGTGTAAAGAGTTGTCACTTTGGATGGGCTATCACCAGCAGGAGAGTGAATTTGTGTGGGGGGGTGGAGGGTGAGAAAACCTGGATTTGTGCTGGAAATGGCCCAACCTGATGATCACTTTAGATAAGCTGTTACCAGCAGGACAGTGGGGTGGGAGGAGGTATTGTTTCATATTCTCTGTGTATATATAAAGTCTGCTGCAGTTTCCACGGTATGCATCCGATGAAGTGAGCTGTAGCTCACGAAAGCTCATGCTCAAATAAATTGGTTAGTCTCTAAGGTGCCACAAGTACTCCTTTTCTTTTTACAGAAAGAAAAAGATTTTAAGTCACAATAGGCAATGAAGCATAAAAATCAGGGTTGGTTACAAAAGAAATAAAATTATAAAACTCAAGCTAATTGCCTCATTTAATAAACTAAGTGAACTTAAAAGCAAAAGGTTTTTCTTACCATAAGCTTACAGCAGTCTATACTGGCTGAAGAGCCTCCCCAAATTCAGTTCTTTAGGAGTTGTTGATGTCATGAGCAGAGATGAAGAAGGAGAGTGAGGACAAGCGTTTTTATAACTTATAATATATATAATAATATAAACCTCTTTATAATTCAATTTCTTGTGCTAGAAAGATCCTTGCTGAGTCATGGTCACAAAATAATCTAGTGTGGACGTGAGGTTTGAACCGTCCTTGTGATGAACTGTAAATTTCTTGTTCACTCCTTCCCCCTGCCTGAGAACAGCCGCTTAACTCAGTGACAGCCCATTTGCCTTTGCTGATACCTGTCAGGGCGTGCCAGTATCTTTGTCTCTGAAGAACCGGTTTGGGCCCGCCTTTCTAACTTTGGAACATGTTACAGCAATGTTATACAATAGAATCTTATAACTTTACATACAACATTGCCACATATATTTTACCAGGACAATAATGTTCAGCAGATTATGAGTTTTCAAATGATACCTCACAGGGCATATTGTGTACAAAATTTATAATAGTCTTGTAAAAAGGGTGAACATGGGGTACAGACAGTCACATAAGGGAAACTGGAGGACTCTGCAGGGTGGGGGTGGGGCAGGAGGGAATGTGCCTGGAGGGACACTGGAGTGAAACAGGGGTGCAGGTGGAATCGCTATGGGAAGGTTGTTCAAGGTAGGGGGAATAGGAATAGGAGCTGATGGGAGGTGGGGGAGAGTTAGGAAACCTCCCTCATTCTGCCCTTGTTTCCCATTTGCTTCCCCTATTCAGTCAGACATGTTCTGCCCCTGCCCATATCAGCACCTAATCCCCACCTCTTCCCATTTTCACTATGTGGTTGCAACCAGATGCACTGAAATGCTGCTTTATAATGTAAATTAACTAGATGGCCAGGTCATCTCTTCTCCTTTCTCCTGTCCCCTCCCCACTTGCTTCTGCCCCACTCATCTAAATCACTCTCCTCCAGTCCATCCAAAACACAACTACTAAAATGACTTTCCTGGCCTGCCAAACCACTTGTGTGCCGAGAAGCCAGAAGGTGTAAGAGAGCACAATCTGGCCCTATGTTAATCACTTCTTTGGGATCTCCCAGTGCATTTTGTCATGTTCCCTTTTAGCTCCTATGGGCAAGGTTTATTATATTATATTTATGCTTTGCACAGTGCCAAGCACATTGTCTGTGCTTACCACAACAACAGGCTGTTTGCTTGAATATTGGCTGCCCCAGCGAGTGAGATAATGTTATTTTCGGTCATGATGATTGTGGGGAACAAATGGCAATTTGTGTAAATTTCAGTTTACCACGGAGTTGTTATAAACTTCAGAAATTTATGGCAACTGCGATTAGCACAAAGTACTCCACGTTTACAGCAATTAGAAGAAAAAAATAAATTTTTATGAGGTAAAACTAGGAGCACGTAGAGATCCTGAGGAGGTACCCTGATGAGGTCAAATTACAAATGCTATTCAGAAGAGAAACATCAAAACACTTTTTTTTAGTAAATTATTAAAATATGATAGATTTTTAAAAATATGTAATAGCTGAAAATATGTTGCCACTTACAGTGCTTGATCTCAGACTTCCTGTTGTCATAGAATCAAATATGAACTTTAAGGCTTATAAACAAAGAAACTCGGTAACATAATGGGTCAAATTCATCCCCAGTGTAACGCCACATGACTGTAATTGATGAAATTTAACCAGAGTATTTAAGTTTAGAAATTACAGACACCTTTAACATTCTAAAACAATATATCTGAAAGTCACCATCTACTTCACTTATCATCCAAGTTCTAAATTCATGTTCTGTATTTCTTTTAACAGATAATGATGGCATCACTGCCTAAGACAGTGCAGACAGCAATATCTGTTTGAATCTCTTTTCTTACCTACAGATTAACTCTAAAAGCACTAGTTCTGATGCAACATACTTCAAAATTATATTTCTACTTGCTGTATCCCTTTCTTGTATTATAATATAACATTGATGATCAGATGAAAAGTATGTTTAGTATTCTTGCTAGCTAGAACATATCTGCATAATTTAACATGCTATACCTGGATTCCAGACTACCTCTTACTTGAAAACCAACTGTCATTGACGTGATTTATTTTAGACCTACAGGAGATATATATGGTATTAACCTTTTAGTGTATTCTGTTACTTTACTCACGATATCAGATGATGCACCAACTACCTGCCACTGCTCAGCTACTACATCAAAGGAATTTGTTAAGATGTTACAAGAAGAATCTTTTGTAGTTCTGACACCTAAGTCAGAAGCCTCATTTCCCAATCAATCCAGTTGGACAAAGCCTCACTCCATCTTCCCCAATCAAACTCACAAACAACCCCACCCACAAAACCTTGTGCTTTAATTCCTGGATTTTTGTAGATGGGGTGGATCTTCACAATCTGAATTTACAACAGCGAAACGCTACACAGAATTCCCTCAGGCAAGGTCCTTTCTTTTAAGATAGGATCAGGACAAGGCATAATTACCAGCCCCGCTAGAATGTGGCTATGCTTCCAATCCCTCCTTATAACCACAGACCAGAGAACAATTTTGGAGATCCCACCCAGAATCCTCCCTTGATCTCCCACTCACATCAGGTTTATGGCTGTCTCCACCCATGGAGATGAGGATGGGATCTGTGATTTGTAGAAAGTCCAGCAATATCAGATAGACTCTATGATTTGGGGACAACCCAAGTCTACCAGGCTAGACATTATTTTGCAGCAATGTGGAGACACCATGTAACCCCAGAAGTCCTGTCCATTGCACCCACCATAGGGCCTCTAATGAATGTATAACCTGAATAAATATCCTGTTCTTTGTGTCCAAGTTGCAGGATGGTACTTTGTTAGTCTACCTCAAAGTTCCTCAAGTTGCAGGATGGTACTTTGTTAGTCTACCTCAAAGAGGTATAGATATAAAGTCCTGACAGAGCATCCCCCCTACTAGCCACGCACAGGGAAGCTCTTCATAAGAGGCACGTTCAAGTTCTCCTCCTCAATTATCATCTCCAGGAGACCTTTAATATGTTTCTGCACCAGCAGCCAGACTAAATGTTCAGACCCACCTTTCCTATTCCTCCAGGACTATGGAACAGAATACGACAATTTCGTCAGTTACTTGGATGGCTGTATAGCCTCTATTAAGGTGCTTGTTCTCATAGGCAAAGTCTCCTCAAAGATCCCTATTCCAGTCTAGGATGCCTTATTTCTCCCCAGAGGTCAAAATTCTGGGCCAAATCTTAGTTCACACCCAGACAAGCCATCTGAGCTATTTGTTTCAGGAACAAAGCAAATCCCCATAGGCTACTATGGCAATCCTCTCAGAGGGAGCCAAATATACCTCAATATTATATAGTCAGATTGGCTCTAACTTCCAAACTGGCCAGCAGATTTAGATCTGTGAGTAGCCCAGAAATAGCAAGCTGTTGTCTGAGCTGCTCTAGGAGCTGTTCAAGGGCCTCTTGGCTGCTCTCATAAATTGTTGCTATTGTTCTTGCTTAGCCAACTGTCTCACTGCTGCTCTTCTTGGTTGCTCCTGTTGAACCAGGGATTTTAGAACCTCCTCCATGTTTCCTTCTACTTAACAAGGGTTCAAGCTAAATTGTGCTGACTGTACCTGTTGTGGCAGACCAGACCAAACCAAACAAAGGTCCATACCTGTGGAGTTCTTTTCCAAAACAAACAAGACACTTCCCCTATCAGGGCTCTCTTGCCCTCAGTCTTTGTGAAGGTCGCCCAGCCTCTCCCCAGATAGGTCAGCCTCAAAGACTTTTCAAATAAAAGCTCAGTATATACAAAATGAAAAACAAACAAACAAGAATGAGTTACTTATCCCTTTTTCTGGAAGAGGCTCCTTTGCCCCTCTGACTTCCTCTGCATCTCTTCCTGTTCTGAAAAACCCAACCCCTTTCCCAAAAGGCCTTGCCAGTGCCCTGGACTGTAGTCCTAACTGTCCTAGGGACTAAAATGCCCAACCTTCCCTTCTTGGTTCAGAGAGAGAGAAAGAGGCTGGCTGGAAGCACATAGCTCATTGACTCATGGCAGTTCAGAAAAATTGAAAAATATTTTTGATTCAATATGAAATAAATCCGAAAGCTGTGAAAAGATTTCATCAAAATGTTTGACCCAAAATGGAATTTTTTATCATTTTTATAGAGCTAGATTCACAAAACAGCCAGAGGATGAGGTAGTTAGCAGGTAGTTACATGGGCAGTTTATAAATCACAGTGGCAATTCAGAGTCATTCATAATGACAATGAATAGACATTGCACCAAGGAACTAAGAGCAATTCTACAGCATAGTGGGTTAGGCATTTGCCTGGAGTGTGGAAGATCTATGTTCAAATCCTTAGTCCAATGAATATTTATTTATACAAAGTGGAACAGCTTTAATAGGAGAGATTGAAAGTCATCTACCTGGGATTACCCCATGGTGCAATGACTGGGCCACTCTTTAGCCCAGTAGGATAATCAAGTTAAAATCAAAAAGAAAAGGAGTACTTGTGGCACCTTAGAGACTAACCAATTTATTTGAGCATAAGCTTTTGTCTTTACATCAGGCAAAGGAGGGAATTTAACATCACGCTCCCTGTCCCAAGCCAGGGAAGCTAATGATCCAAACAGTGGACCAAATTTGGTGATGAATCCTGGTCACGTGCCACCTGTGGCCAGTTGCGCATACGCTAAGAAGACTGGGTTAAAAATTATAAGGCAGTCTCCTCCTCTGACCATTTTCTGACTAGTAGCAAAGTCCTGGAAAAGAAAAACAAAAGCAGGGAAGGCAAAAGTATTTGACAAATTTGTGAGTAGTTGTGGGTCAACTAAAACTGCATTTTTCCATGAATAAACTATTTGTCAAAAAAAGTTTCACTCGGCTCTACTTTTCATAATCTCAAGTTAATTTTATTAACACAGTTAAGGATTTTTAATACATTTTACTTTTAACCCTGTGTCCCTTTAAATTACAAAACATTAGAGTCAACACAAAAGAAAATCTTAGATCTATGAAGTAAAAAAAATCAATTAAAAAGTTGACACTAGTGAGTGAGTAACTACAAGCCTTAATGGCCTACAACTGCTATACCAAATTTAGCAGCTGCAAGGCTGCATTATTGACTATACTTTCATCTTATAATGGTAGCATTGAATATAGGAAATCAGTAGAACATATTATGCGGGACTATCTATCTCAGCTTTCTCATGACAAGCCTACAGACAATAAGTGTAAAATACAGTATCTTTTATAGTCCAAGTTAAATTGTCATTAATAGCTCATGGAACTGAAGAGTAGACTTAGATTACATGCTTCCCTCACATGTAAAAAATATCTGTAAATAGTTGTTTTGGTATTGTAGGGAATGGAGAATTCTGTTTTCTTTACAGGAGAGACCAATTACTAGCTGAGCCCAGTGGTGTACATTTATTTTCCAGTTTAGAATAATTATCCTCAAAATGTAGAGGAAGCCCAAGAACTTGCATGTAGTCCATTATGTCATATGGCATAAAGAGGCATAGAACTATTAGCAAGTTAGAGGTTTGGGTATTATGAAAAACTTACCGTTCATCTACAGGTGATGGAGTAATAAAATCTGACAGCTGATGATGATGCAGAAGATGAACAATTTGAAAACAGATACATAATACAAGTACCTGCATCTGTGACTCCAATCACCACTTATTCTGGAAAAGATACATTAATAAAGAAGTTTCTACTTTTGCCAACTTTTCACTTTATTAACCTCGATCAAGAAATAGTGCCTGTTATAAGACCACTTATGGGGTTTTTATACTCTGTAAATGATAATTATACTAGTTTTACTATACTGTATTTTTGGCAAAGTTTGTCTGTGTACCTTATTGTATCTACCTATTACTTTTACTCCTGACCAACTTGAAAGAATAAAGGAAAATATTACATTTGTATATCTGTTTATAACCATTCTAAAGACTGATCTTTATACCCCTCACTATTCTGTATTCAAATGCAACAGATTTCTTTATCACTGCTAATGTCAGGTAGTTCACAATAAAAAATCATATTTGTTTTATCTGATAAATGCGTGGGTGATTCATTCTCAGCTGAGCTGGAAGTGGAGCCATTAGTGGAATCTAGGATTTCATTTTATGTATTTATTTAGTTTTAAGCAATGTCTGAAAGCAATCTTATTCTAATGTTGGCCTCTCAGACCATTGCTAAGGATTGTTTTGGTACAATGTGAAACCATTGGTATGATGTTATATGGAAATGTATTAGAAATATTTGCAGATCTCTTCAAAAAACAATTTCAGAACTTTCTTCTTTCAGTGTCTCCATCCTCGCCTCTTTCTAATTTCATTTGCCAGTTCTGCTTTTAACATTCCTTTTCTGAACTGAAGGCACACAGCCAGTCTGCATGACTCTCTGAACTGAAATGGTTTAGAACTGGACTCAGTACATCACTAATCTGCTTAGGACTTTATCTTTTCTTTCAAGCTGCATATTGCTTCCAGGACCCTTGTCTGTCAGACTTCTAATTGACTTTTATATTCAAAAATACAAGCTACTGGATCATCAGGCCTTGCTTGTTTATAGACATTTATACCCATGCAGAGTATAAAATGCTACTAGCTCAGAATGGAACTTGCACACAAAAAGGAGTGTAGCAATGAAAAACCAGCTCATCACGTTTTCTTTTAACTTAGGACTTTTAAAACAATTTAGTGCAGGACCCATGAAGGAATTTCATTTTGAGTCACTGAAACACCCCCAACATGAGTCTATTTTATAAAACTGAAATGGTCATTCTAAAACTTATCTAATACTCAAGTAGTTATAAACTCTCTCAGTGTATGTTTATAGAGTTATCATAAAGGCTGCAAAAACAGCCCATTCAGGGTACACAGCACAGGTATTCATGTAATATCAAGGTACATATTATAAACAGGTTCAAATACAGAATTAGATACATGTGACCGCATTAACATACAACAGTATCCAAGTAGTATGGATCAAATAGATACAGTGGCTGTAACGATATGTAAAGTAAAGGTATGTGTAAATATAGAGACACACAAATACCTCATAATGAACATGCAGAGTGGATCATTTCAAATCCAGGTAACAAGAACTGCATCAGCCCCACAGAGATTAAGAAAAAGGAAGTTTACAGACATAAGCAGAACCAGGTGGAGGGGGTCCCATTGCCCCTTATCAAGGAAGTGGACCAGCCATCCAGCCCATAAAAAGATTCCTCACTGGAAACGAGGAAAACAAGCTACACAGCCAATGGCCATCTCTGAAGGAAGCCCAAATGCCAAAGCAGGAGAGTGAACCGCTTGGTCACATATGAAGAAGAGACAGGTTGCTAAGGAAGGACAGCAGGTCACAAGGTCTCTGCCCACAGAAGTCCACAGCTAAGAGGTAGGGCGATAGAGTAGAGGCTTTGTGATGGAAAGGCCATGCTGACACCTCCTCACTACCTTCCTTAACCAAACTATTCTGAGCCTCATAATGGCTTTGGTTACAGAGGTAAATTAATTTTTGCATAGGGAAGGACTTCTGTCAATCAAACAAGCTTTTCCCTGCATATATGGTCATTCCACTGTGATTCTTGTGCTAGTCTGAGGTCCCCTCCCTGTTTTCCCTTTCACAGCATCCAGCAATCTCTTAACAAAGAGCAACTGGAGCTGCCTTATTAGTTTCCTATAATCCTGGTGAAAGGTGATAGTAACCCAGATGCTCCAGATCCAAGTTCTATAGAAATCTGTATTACAGGGGATGGCCAAACCATGGCTCATGAGCCGCATGCAGTTGTTCTCTTTTACAGTTAAAGTGTGGCTCACGGAGCCCCCCATGCCCCCCTGCCATTCTCTACCTACCAGACTGGGGGAGGGGAAGCTCAGAGCTTCTTCCCTGTGGCAGGGCTAGGGGTTTCTGCCAAGCGCAGAAGGAGTTCTCAGAGCTTCCGTCCTGCAGGAGGTGTCTGCAGTAGGAGCACGGCTGAAGCCCCGAGCCCTGGCAGGTGCCTCCAGCAGGGCTGAAGCCCTGAGTCCCAGCAGGCGTGCCCAGCTCTTGAACTTCTGAAGATTATCATATGCATCTCAGATGCTCAGTAAGTTTGGTCACCCCTGTTCTATTATAATAATAATGATTAACTATTAATATCAGTGTAATGGGGTCCCATGCTTTAATCCTTGATCCATATTGGGGTGAAAAGTAAACTTACGCATCTGGCAAAGTCCTATTCCTTCTCTCCCTTCCCCCATTTCTTGTCCTGGACCTTATAAGTAGAGTTCCACAGTTCAGAGATCCATGCAAGAGGAGGCAGGGTGTGAAAGGCTTGGCATGGAGCCACTGGACACATACATTATTTCCTCCACTACCCACCAGCTCTTTTGTGTGGAATCTGCACTACAATCAGCTTCACTCAGATGAGTCCTTGACAGCACCTCTCCTGTTTGCTCCCACCGACCTCAAGGGGACTACTTGCTTATAAGTAAGCAAGGCAAGCTGGATTTGGCCTTTAGCATCCTGCCATATACTGTGTGCATTCCCCTGAAATATGCTGGAGCATTATATGACTGACATCTCTTTGAGACCTGCATAAACACAAGGGGCTAGGTTCTGCTGTCTGTTACACCATTATAAATCTGAAGTATTCACTGACTTCTGATAACTCTGGACGTACATTTGTGTTACTGAGGTCAGAACATAGCTCAAGCCGTATTATCTCATTAGTCTATTCCAGAAAACAAACTTTTAAATAAATACATAAATAACTACAAGGTCTCTGAGTCCATATGAATCGTTACAGCTTTTTAAAAGAACTACAAAGACTTCAGCTGCAGAAAATTTTACTTAAATAATGAATGATATTGTGACAGCAAAAAAAATACAAAACTCCAAGGAGCTAATCCTTCTCCTTTTACTCAAATGGATGATGTGCCCTTTTTTCCTTAAACGTGTGTGTTAACAGTAGGGTGCCAGTCAGTTTCCTCACTTTTGTCAGTTTGTGTCTCAATTTTTATCCTATTTCAATATATATTTTTCTGCATTTAGTGTATCAAAGCGCTTAGCTAGGTTTGATAAGTCGTAAAGATGTATGTTACAGGGAAAGTGTAGGCTCAGCAGGAATCAGTAAAGACCATGTCATTTTAAGATATCTTCTTCATTTCTGTAGCCAGGCCTATCTGATAATTTGTTACATCCCCTGCTGGTAAAATACATCTTATAAACTTGCATGCTTCTGGGGTGAATGAAAGCTTAATTGGCTCCCAGTATGACAGCTAAGGAGGAACATAGGCTTTGTCTCCTATGATGAAAGAGGAACACCTTACCTCGGCATGCAAGACAAAGATGTACAGATGAACCAAAAATGGGAGTGAGGGAAACAAGGCATCCTCCATGGTGTGACAGTTGTTCCCGAAACTATCCCACGAAGAAATGTAATCTGGTGTCACTCCACCTGTGACCTGCATCAGAGGAAATAGGAGGAATGCTCGAGTGCAATAATTTCCTTAACTCTCCAGCCAAATGAAGAAAACAGAAACAGGAGAAAAGAAAAATACAATTAAAGTATAAATTGGGCAGCTGAAGCGCTAAAAGGATTCATATGAGGGATCCATTTTAGATTATAAAATTCACCTTTTCTAAGTAACTAACTGATGAGGAAGTCTCTCCCTTGTGGTTTATGCCTACGAATAAGTATAAGTTTGAGAAGAAGAGTTCTGTGCAGACATGCCAACTCTCGTGAATTGATCGCAAGAGATGCGATTTCTGGGTAAAATTAAGCCTCACTAAATTAAGCTGCGGCTGAAAAAAAACCAAACCCTGACATTTGAGAGTTCTAAAAGTGAGGCTTAAATTTACACAGAAATCTGTCAGCCTCAATACATGGAACATCCCTCATGTTAAAACCCCTTTTACCTCTGTACTAAATAAACCTGATATCTAACTTTTATTGCTATTACATGCAGAAACTACTTGAAAAGAACGTTATTGTGGTTGCAAAGTCAAGCACTTGAAAGTTAGGAAATGCCAGATTTATGGTTGCCTTTCCAACCTTAATTCTGCCCCCTCTTGTGCATCTGTCCTGTGCATTAAATGAGACAGGTGTCCTGTGGGGAAAAAAGTACATGATTACATAACCAAAGACTGTATTATAATGCATATGCACAAGGATAGAACTAAGGTTACAAAGGCAACTATTGGTCTGGCATTTCCTAACTTCTGAGTGCTTGACTTCGCAACCTAAATAACATTTTTTTCATCATAGGGTTTTATATTAATGGAATTCCCCTTTTTTTAAAAAGGAAAAGGGTAAAAATAAGTTATTTTATGAACAACTAAAACAAACCACCCCTACATCAACAGCACTTGAACACTAAACCTTCAACACTGCAGCACAGACTCTATCATTGGAGCCATAGGACTGGCTATATTAGGGACAGCAGGAGAAGGCTGTTATTCCAAAAGGAGGGGAGATGGCAGGGAGGGGGAGAGAATAGGCCACTAGGGTCTTGTGCTGGGTCTGGGTGCCAGTGGTGGTCATGAGGAGCCTGGTTTGTCTCCCTCCTGCCCCCCTGAAAGGATGTCTCCTGTCCCTCTCTGAGTTTTCTATTGTCTGATGTCTATTTTATATCAACAGGTCCCAAACTATACACAATATTCTGAATTTGGCCTTATCCCCTATATACTTTTTTCTTTCTTACAACATCACATTGCAAGATCAAATTTACTTTGGCATCCATTATCATTTCAAACCCTTCTCAGCATGACGGTTATCAATAACAACAATCTTAGATTTTATATGTCTTTTCTCTAAATTAAAGCATATCCTATATGGATATTTTTCTAATCTCTCTAAATCATTTGGGAATTTCTTTCTCTCCTCCACTGTTGATTTATTCCCTCTAATGAGGTATTCCATGCAAATTTGATTGATGTTCAATATTCAGGTCATTTATGATGTTGTGAAATAGTACTGGTCCCAATATTGAAGTCATGGAATTTTGATATCTCTATACAATCTGGTTTATTGTTCTGTTTATGGTCTAACAGCCAATTTTGTACCCACCCTACAGTATTTTTATTCTAATGACATTATCATAAAGTCTAAGTGCTGGTTTACACAGTTTTTGTACCAACAGTACAACACTGTGTGTAGAACAGCCCTTAGATTTGGACACATGGTAACATGCCACAATTATAGGCAAGATACTAAATCAGAAAGATCATGGTTATGACTTTATGTGGTAATTTCTAAATCCTCAATTCAGGAAGGCATCTGTATTCAGGAAAGCACTTAAATATGTGCTTAACTTGAAGCATATACATAAGTCCTACTGAAGCCAATAAAGGTAAGCACATACTTAACTGTTTTCTTGAATATGAAAGGACTTAAGCACATGCTTAAGTGCCTTCCTGAATTGGGGACTAAATTACTAAAATCCAGATACATTAGGGCCACTACTAAAATACACATAATACATAATAAATTCGGTTTGCCTGCAAATCCTTACTCACATGAGTAACCTCACTGATTTCAATAGTACTGATGAGGTGAATGAGGATTGCTCACATGAGTAAGGCTTTCAGGACTAGACTCTTGAAGCTATATTTGTAACAAAGACAACTATGAGACTAATCTGGCATGGTATGTTCTTTATTAAACTAGGCTGCATATTGGTCATCAGATTGTCTTTTAAGATCTTACATATCAATTCAATTCAAGTGTTTTACTTGGTACTAAGCTTTGACTAACTAGTCACTAATTTCTTTGTTCCCCCTTTTTATTTTTCTTTCATGTTCATAAAAAGGCTTTAACTGTATTGATTACCATTATTGCAGGCATCCCACTTTTAACTAGCAAACTATTGTTACCACTCTACATAGAGCTGTGCCAGCACATCTATTATAAAGCTTGTTTTTTTCAAAGGTTTTTATCTGCCATAAAAATTGACCTGGCTTGAATATTTTATTTACTCATAGATACCAGCTCACAGGTAAGTTGGATTTGCTTGCTTTAAAAAAAATCTTCGAACATATAAAAATTGTAGGAATGCAGAGTTAGAGATGTATATTTTATTTAAAGTATTTCTCAACTTCAAATTTGAAATTTTATACAAATTAAAGACTAAAGGTGCTAAGTACCCTCATCTCATGCTGAAGTAAAAGGGAGAAAAGGACATTTAATACCATCCAGGTGCCACTCAATACCTCAGGCTTTAAATTTGTAAGTGTAATGAACTCCTGCATTGGTCATCAGCAGGGTCTGAACCTGGTATCAGTATTACTGCAACAGCAACCTCTACTACTTGAGCCAAAACAGTGATTCTGTTAGCTCAGTAGGTCTCAACCGTGGTACACATACCCCTGGGGGTACACAGCAGTCTTCAGGGGGTATATCAACTCATCTAGATATTTGCCTAGTTTTACAGCAGGCTACATAAAAAGCATTAGTGAAGCCAGTACAAACTAAAATTTCATATGGACAATGACTTGTTTATAGTGCTCTATATACTGTGCATTGAAATGTAAGTACAATATTTATATTCCAATTGATTTATTTTATAATTATATGGAAAAATGAGAAATGAAGCAATTTTTCAATATATAGTGTGTTATGACACTTTTGTATTTTTATGACTGATTTTGTAAGCAAGTAGTTTTTAAGTGAAGTGAAACTTGGGGGTAGGCAAAACAAATCAGACTCCTGAAAGAGGGCCAGTACTCTAGAAAGGTTGAGAGCCACTGCATTAGCTGATAGCAGTAGACTGCTATTCTCTATTTGGACTAGCCACTAGAGGGAAACAACGCACACCCTCTAAGTCTTCACTGGATAAAATAAAACTGTGTTCTTAATTCAAGTGAGCTAACCCAATGTAAAATCCTAGGAAAGACAAGTCTGTTTCCACACGAGTTAGCAGGCTGAACTAAAGGCAGACTACTCTTTAATTTGACCTGCTAACACTTGTGAAAACTACAAACTATCTTCAGCAGGATTTTACCTAAAGTAAGCAAACTTGAGTTAAGCTTATATTGTTTTATTCCACTGAAGAGAAGGCCATGATGTAACTGAGTTACATAAACACTTGAGATCTGAATCCGTAAAGAAATGAGCCCAGTCCAGTACCCATTAAAGTAAATGGCAAAACACCCACTGATTTCAATGAATCAGGCTCATGTGTCCTGTTTTTTTTCCTACAGAATCCCCCACAAAATGTTGGAAGCCCAGCTGTGAAACGTTCAAACTCAGGAATCTACAGCAAGAGCCCCACGGCAGCTCTTAACTGTCACACTGGGGTATAGGATGAGAGGTGATCCCCAGATACTTAAATCCCAAAACAATACAGACTTTTAAAGATCAACACCAACATCTTTAATTTCACTTGGAAAGTGGACTTCAAAGTACAATGCACTGTGGTTATCGATCCTTGAATCACAAAGTCACTGATGATCATTACAATGTCTACATGAGAGAGAAATGGCAGCAGCCTTACAGTCAGCCACAGAGAATGAAAGGTACACATCCCTATGTTTACCTACTTACTAATCCAGGACAAAAATGGATTCAGTAACACTCAGGAGACAAACCATTTTGATAAAAGGTGGGCACATACCCTCAACCAATTATATAAATGCCTCCACAGCCACACTTCTAACTAAACACGTTAAATCAGTTCATTTTCATCTAGTTTATTCATCCCATCCTCTATTCTTGTCAGACAGTGGGAAAATAATAAATATGTAGTGTGTGCAGTCACTAAAAATGAGATGTAGAACTGAGTAACATCAAAGTGTTAAGCAACCAGCAGGCTAAGTCACCCAAAATCCACCTGTAAGCACATATTAGAAAAGTATTGAAATGGTAATCAGGGCCATTCCTTGTAGATAGTTAGCAAAGCCATGTTAAATGACTGGAGTTCTTGAAATATACGCCAGTATTTTCAGAGAATTAGAAGTAGATACTAATTGTATTTGTCTCTGTTAAACTTCTAATAAGATACAGGTAAACAATGTGATCTAATTAATTTGTAGGTGCTAAACTTCAGTTCCTGGCTGTTATGTTTCATTAAAATATTCTTTTAATTCAACGATCCACAGGGGATGTTAACATTTAGATTAAACTTGTGGTGTAATGATATCATTGTTTTTATTTCTCTTTGAAGTTTGTAGTAAACTACCTATGAGCCATTTGAATGGTTAATTGTCTTATGCTAATGAAGGCAACTAGTTACTGGTGTGTGACTAAGAATAGAGATTTACTTCGAAGCCATTCTTCATCCAAAGAATACCTGTTGTGATCACTTGCTGCCAAGAGCTTTAACAGTTGAGCTTCAACTATAAAAGAACTTTGGGACCTGATCCTTACTAAGGAAGAACCTCAACGTTAAGAACACCAGAATTACAAGCTGACCAGTCAATCAGACACCTCATTTAGAACTGGAAATATGCAAACAGACAGCAGCAGAGACACACACACACAAAAGCAAATACAGTACAGTACTGTTTAAACATAAACTACTAAAAATATAAAGGGAAAGTTTTTTTTTAAAAAAAGATTTGACAAGGTAAGGAAATATTTTCTGTGCTTGTTTCATTTAAATTAAGATGGTTAAAAGCAGCATTTTTCTTCTGCATAGTAAGGTTTCAAAGCTGTGTTAAGTCAATGTTCAGTTGTAAACTTTTGAAATAACAGCCATGTTTGTTCAGAGTTACGAACAATCTCCATTCCTGGGGTATTCGTAACTCTGAGGTTCTCAGATCTGCTTAAACTTTGTCAAGAAAAGTTCAAGTCTCAAGACTGTCTCCAGGTGTACCCTGGATTATCCCTGCAAATTCTCTCAAACTCTACACATGGACTGCCTATTGGACTATCACCTATTGAACTGATTCCGAAAGGACTTTTACAAATCAGCAGTCTCGCCATCTCTACTATGAAATTGATATAAGAACTTTACTCAGATCTGTATGTATAATGATCTTTAACCAGAGTAACTCTTTTCTTTTTTAATAAATCTTAGATTTAGTTAATAAGAATTGCCTGTGAGCATATATTTGAGTAAGATCTGAAATATTCATTGACCTGGTGAATAATGTGTCCAATCTCTTGAGATTGGTAGAACTTTATATATGGTGAGTAAGCTTTAAATAACCCTCACTATATAGACCTGGCTGTCTGGGTGGGAGCCAAAAGCTGGATTGCTAACCAGTAAGGTATTACAGAAGCAGTTTTGTTACCGGCATGGTGAATCTAATTATAAGAGTAAATCACCAGTTTGGGGGATCATCTGACCTATTCTTTGCAGTTTGCCCCGATTAAGCAGTCTCTGTGACCCCTCCAGCGACCACGGTCACATGGGGATACTGCAGTCCAAAGTCTCAACCTCTCCCCTAATTACAGTTTTTCATAATGAATATAAGGGGTCACAAGATGGATGCTTGTTGAACCCCAGATGTAAGGGCCTTTGCCCAGCACTGCTGGAACCTCTTGGAAAAGAAAGTGAACCCATTTAACAGCTACTCCATCCATTATTGTTTTCTTTCTGGTGTGAGCCCCAGTTCTTCCCTCTACACTCAGTGGTGACCCTTGATATGTTCATTGTTGGGTATGTGCCTATTTTGTTCCTGTTAATTTGCTCTATTAAAATTAGAGGACAGAATGGGGAGAAGGGTGAGGTGGAGGACACTCTTTAAGATTAACCAAAAGAAATGAGTTTGAACAGCAATTTGAAGAGTGAGACTGAATGCCACACTGGCACATGGATCAATAAAAGTTTTATTTGCTTGTGCTTGTATGTTATTTGATAGAGGAACAGAAGTTGCTGTTGACTGGATTCCCTAGCATTAAAAATCTGCTGTTAATCATCTTTGTCCTTAGTCTGTAGTTACAGCTAGTGATGATTTGGGACCATATTTGGCACTGAGGCCATACTGTGGGCATCCCAGTACTGGATCATCTAGTCCATTCCCCCAGCCAGGGCAGCACTGTTCCTGCAGTTTATGTATTTTATAACCTTCGAGGGAAAGATTTTTTATTTTCTTAAAATTAAACCAGAAAATTAACACACCCAGATTCAAACAACATTTTAGGTTGACACCAACACAGCAAAATAAGGGAATGCAAAGTTTAGGCCTAACATTTCGTTCTTAATTGTGAATTCTCTAGGATGGAATACAACTAATAATACTTACCATTTACTGTACATAGCGCTTTTCATCTTCAAAGCGCTTTACAAACATTTTACTCTTAGTTAATCTGGGAAAAGTATGATTTAAGGCCAACTTTTGATAGTTTGTGTGACGTTAATGTCATTTAAATTGAGTCTGTTTGTATTTAATAGGATAGAACTAAAGTACTTTAGTTTAAATGCTATTGTTCCATTAAAAGCCAATTACAGAAATTCAGCTTTCCTGGAATTTATAGCATACAGCTTTTCATTTTAGAAAGATCTATCTAAATACTTCATCGAATTTAGTCTTTATAATTATGACTAATTGCATAACAGTCTTTCCAAACTACTGCATAATCTAGCCCTGATTTGGAAATAAAATCTTTGCAGTGTGCTTGCATACGTCTCTATTTCTATGTTGGTAGTACTGCCTTTGTACAGCAGATAGCGCTCAAGATGTTTCCATTTATTAGAGGGAAGAGAGATTGTGTTGTTGCTACTGTGCTTAGTTTACCATCGAACAAATGCATTCCTATGTAGCTCAGCACAGAATAGGATGGTGTGTAGATGTCGCTGCCTTCATAGAAATGGGCACTCTCTCATTAATATATTAGCCGAATAAATAATTGTTTAACTTATATGTGGATAAATATAATTTCTTTTAATTGAAATTAACATACGTAGTCCCCAAACAAATATGTTTGTAGAAGGCACCATTTATTTTTAACTCAGGATATAGAAGTAGCATTTAGATTCAAATTCTATTAGGTAAGTGTAAATCCATATGTCATTGAAATTGATTATTCTCTATTTAAAAAAAAAAGTAAAAATGCAGCACTAAGCAAATCTGCTAAAAAGCACATAAGTGGGGCAAACTTTCAAAATATTAAATATTATAAAAATAGCTGCACCAGTGCAGATTGAATTTTAATGGATGGTCTCAATGAGCATGTGTGTTTGTTCAAGGTATTTTCTGTATCTTCGGAGTGTGATGAAAATGAACTCATTTTAGAGTTTGCCTAGTTGAATTTTGTTTATTGTTATGGACCAAGTGTAATTTTTCAGACCCATATGAATACCTGAGATTTAAGACTATATCCCATGCACAGAATACAATTCCATATATAACACATACAGAAGAGGAACCTCAGTGGGAAACTAATGGATACAACTACATTATTGCAATCATCTGGTAAAATTGTGCCCGTTTTTCTGGACAGTTAAAGGATTTTTAAACATTTTTTTACTAGTGAGGCTTTGAGAAATTTAAAATGAAATTGGAACATAGAGTTAGTAATGAGATGAGACATGGCAAGAGAAAACTAGGGGGAAACTAATCTGCAAATGACAGGCATGGTTTTGAAAAATGAAACAACTGCTGCTATCCCAATTTCAGCCTGGTGGTAGAGAGGTTGCATATCACTCACATGCAAATTACAGATTAGAAAGATGTGGCACTGCCAAGCTCAAAACATTCACATCAATTAAAAATAAAAGCACTACCCCTTCACTTCCACGAAAGCAGTAGGTGTGTGTGTTCAACGCAGCTATCTGCTCTATGAGCACATTGGAACTTCAGCTGAACAGTTTGCCTCATGAACACACCATGTTTTCAAAACTTTACTTCTCCTTTTTCAGGGTTTAACTAATCATCTGGCATTTAGGGGAAGGAGGGCAGAGAGTGAAAAGCATCAAGCTTCTTATCCTTTTCTCAAAAATTGGTCCAGGTGTGTGTGTTTTTGTTGTTGTTTTTTTTTTCTAGCCACTAAAAGAAAATCATTTCATCCTGGTTTGTTTTGCTTGGACTCACCCCCCCACCCCTTCCCTGCATCTTTTCAAACATAAAGAAAAGGAGTACTTGTGGCACCTTAGAGACTAACCAATTTATTTGAGCATGAGCTTTCGTGAGCTACAGCTCACTTCATCGGATGCATACCGTGGAAACTGCAGCAGACTTTATATATACACAGAGAATATGAAACAATACCTCCTCCCACCCCACTGTCCTGCTGGTAATAGCTTATCTAAAGTGATCATCAGGTTGGGCCATTTCCAGCACAAATCCAGGTTTTCTCACCCTCCACTCCCCCACACAAATTCACTCTTTGTGTGGGGGGGTGGAGGGTGAGAAAACCTGGATTTGTGCTGGAAATGGCCCAACCTGATGATCACTTTAGATAAGCTATTACCAGCAGGACAGTGGGGTGGGAGGAGGTATTGTTTCATATTCTCTGTGTATATATAAAGTCTGCTGCAGTTTCCACGGTATGCATCCGATGAAGTGAGCTGTAGCTCACGAAAGCTCATGCTCAAATAAATTGGTTAGTCTCTAAGGTGCTACAAGTACTCCTTTTCTTTTTGCGAATACAGACTAACACGGCTGTTACTCTGAAACTTTTCAAACATGTGTATCAACTGACTTGCCATGCCTGTATCTCATTACCTATGTGCTAGATTCTACTCTCTTCTGTAACATGAGCAATAACACTCTTTTTCCTGAATGTGAAAACAATCTGCTCTGAACTAAGAACTTCCCCTCCCCTTGTAGACACTGTTCTAGCTCAGAGAGGTGAGTTAATTAATAGGGTCTGTGTGCTCTGATCCTCTGGAGAAAGTTGTAAGTGCCTCCAGAGTTATGGTGATGATGGAACCTGGCTTTGATGAAACAGCTGGTGCAACCACCTGCATTCATGTCTCTCGGAAGAATCAATGGCCCTTGTTAAGGTATGTAACATGGAAAAGTGCATTTTATAAAGGATAGTCAGTCTTTCTGGCAACATTCTCGAGTCACATGGGAAGAAAGTGAAATCTCACTGTGTTGAATCCTAAATAGTTTCCTATAACTAGCTCTAAATGCCTAAACGCTGTAACATAAACTGACTTTTGCAAGTCCTGTAGCTGGGTAGCCCTGCTTCTGCCATGCATCATTCTCCTATAGAACAACGCTGAAAACAAAACACACACTTTCCCATACCCTCTCCAGCACTGTATCTGAGTGCAAATAGAGATTTATAAGGGAACTATAAATGAGGCACTATAAATACAACGGGCTTTCCTAAAAATAGGATAAAATGGGTAAATTAAGCCAAACCATCCTCCCTTTCCTTTTAGAGGGGAAAGCAGTGAGAACAGGGAGATTGTGGGGGCGGCAGGGGTTAAATAGTTGATCATTTTACATACTTTTCTTTAACCAGCAGGCCAAAGGAGATGGAAATGATGTTCAAGGTGATCCCCAGTGTGTCCTGTCCGGAGGTGAAAAATGCAAACTTGCTTTACTTGGTCAGTCCTGAACCTGCAGCGGAGCCGTGCATACCGGGCACGGACTAAGGGTTAGCAATAAAGGACAGTCCTGCTACCGCCAATCCTTAACCCGCCCTATGAATCCCCCCTTCCTCAAAGCGCAGAACGGGACGTTTCTGCCCCCCCCAGGTTACAGCAGCCCCACTCCCAGCGAGCTGCCTTTCTCCCCTTCCCGGCTGGTGGCTGGCGGGGGGGGGGGGCACCCAGGACACCGGCGCAGGAGCACCCCCGCTGGGGGGGGTTGGTCCAGACCCCCGTGGCCCGCGCACATGATTACAACCCCCCCCCCCCGCTCCCGCGGGCCTGGAGAGAGCCCCCAGGCTGCGCCCGGCGCCCGCCCCCCTCAGCGTTACCCCCCGGGGCCGCGGACTCGAAGCTCCTGCCTCAGTCAGAGCGATGCCGCCCGACGTGCCTCCGGGGACAGGCCGCTTACCCGGCCGCGCCTCCCCCTCCTGCCTCAGCGCCTCCCCGGCCGCGGCGCCCCTGCCCGTCCTGTCTGCCCGGCGGAGCCCGCCCCGAGCGCCGCTCCCCCGGGCACGCCCCGGCCCCGCCACCGCACTTCCCCCCTCAAGCGCGCCTGGCTCCTCCGCCCCCCCCCCCCGACCCCGGCTCCTCACTGCCACGCCACCCCCAACTCCCCGGCGGGACCCCGCGCTCCCAAGCTCCTCCCCGCCCGGCCTCGCGCAGCCCGCGAGCGGGGCGGGCAGCTGGAGAGGCGGCTGGCGTGCGCAGCGGGGATGCTGCCGCTGCGGCGGCGGCTGCTCGGCCCCCGGGGGGGCGGGGGGAGGTGACGGCCCCCCTGGATCTCAGGTCCGGTCCTGCAGCGGCACGGCAGGGCTCTGCCGTGGCCAGTTCAGGTCGCCCCGCTGCCTGAGGAGCGGAGCGCTGCGCTGAGGATGTGTTGGGGGTTTGATTCTCCCGGTTTGCGTTTTGCTTAAGGTGATCACAGTGGTATGTCCCTGTACTCAGTCCTGCCCCCCAAAGTGGAGATGTGCAAGATCCAAGTAAGGGAAATCATCTCCTAGACTCCAAGCCAGAATGATGTACCTGCAGCCCCTGCCTCTTATTGTGGTACAGAGCTTCCTTCAGCTTGTAAGTCTGCTTCTTTTTTTTTTTTTTTTAAATAAATCTTTATGCTAGAAGTAACTGCAGAGCCCTTGGAAAGCTATAGCCAAGGCGCTTCTGAAAGGCTTTTGCATCTATCTCTGTGTCAAAGCAGCAGGCATTCCTTTGCAGGTTGTTATGTAGGCTAGAAATACCTGAAACCAGAGTCTTTGCAGAGGGTTTATTTAATTATCCAGGATGAGTTTAGTTTTTTGTAACCAGTTTCAGATATCCAAAGTAATGGAGCACATGCCCCTTCATCAAACATTTGTGCTCGGTGGTGATTATGCTGGATTGTGGTGCCTTTTTGCTGGGAGCATGGCATTTAACACTCTTTTTTCTCCCTGCTTGTTTCGTGCAACTTTAAGAGCAACTAAATACGAGTTCTTAACACACAATCTGTATATTCTCTCCCATTAAACTGCTGTCATGTTACTTGGGAAAGGTAATGATTGTTGTCTACCTGCATACTGTCTTTTGGAGATAAAATAGGGAGTAGACTTTAATCCAGTAAAGGCAGCCACAACTTGCAGCAAAACAACTGATTGTTACAGACCCATAAATTAAGATTCTCTTTTAAGAGTGCCATAGTTTTCTCAGTATTTTTTGTAATATTTTTCAGTAAGTTTAATTGGGATTTCAAATTTCTAAGGCCTGTATTTTAAATAATGCTCTCTAACAATAGAAGCTGTAACTGCCTGTAGGACATATCTGTGACTGTGGGCATATTGAATATCCTGAGCTACGCGGTGCTTCAGAGTACCACAATTCCACTTCTGAACCTTACTCTAGATCCACAGTTAGCATTGCGCAGTACCAATTTAGTTAACTATTTTAAGGAAGTGAATGACAAACACTGGCTTAAAATTATTATCCTTATGAACTTTTCTGTTTTCCTAACTGCATATTAAACAGTTATTGTAGAGTTTATGATTATTTGCTGGACTCCACACAAGGATTTCTGTCCATTTGGATTCGATACAGGAACATGTGTCTGTGTAGTACTGTTTAATTATACGTTAAATGCAAAAGAATTTGAGTGACTGAAGTAATAGGTTTCGGCAATATAGATTTAAAAAGCTGGAGCTACAAAATGAAATTAAAATGAGATGTTTATTTGAAATAGGTGTGTAAAGAGTGTAATCTTTAGCACACCTCTTTTAATGAGAAAATAAAATTCTGGTTCTTGGGATATTAGTGAAAAATAAACTGAATTTGAGGGGGGGGATAAAGAACCTTAAAATGAGTTTGCCAGCCTTACCTGAAAGCAAAGAAAACGTAATTTTATTTCAAAATGCCTTTTTCCAGGAGCATGTTAATTATGTGAGCAGTTATCTCTGATTTATGCTGCAAAAGTTCTGCCTCTTTTCCTAGCTGTCTTGTATCTGAAAGTTTGTCACCATAGTCAATAGGGAATGTGTAATAACCCTTGAAAGGATTATTAAACACCCTCCTTAAGAACTGGATTCTAATATTAAAGCATGAGTTGATTGATTAGTTTTTGAGGAAGCTTATGTCAAATTCTAATCCGTTTTTGGATTGTGCTTGTCTTCTAATGTTTTTTGCTTCAGCACTTTATCATGGCAATGAAGTACGGAGCTGCAGTCTTGCGATAAGGCACACATTTCTTTCACACTGCTATCCTTTTGGACAATAAAAGGCTGTTTACATTCTTCACATTCTTACAACACGGTTTCTAGCTAACCAACACACAGGGGTTAGGGATGTGAATGGAAAGCAGTAAATGGATTACAAAGTTGCTGAGGAGAAGAGAACTAAATGGAAACGCTTTTTCTTTTTCTTTTTTTACTACCAGATATCAAAGGGACTGATTAAAACTTGTCCCAACAGGCATCAGTTGTGTTCCACATTTTTTATGGATGATGATGTGAACTTACTTGCTGTGGTCTTTAAAACTGTTTAGTGTGAACGCTGATCACTTTGAAGAACCAAAATATGTTTTCTTTGATGCTACAAAAATCACATGCAGTCAATACCTGTTCTCAGATGATACAAGCTGTATAACTCTCAGAGGGGGAGTCGTGATTATTCTGCCTTTTAACTATTTACATCATAAACAATTAAAGCTTTGGAGGCACTTAGTCCTGCAATGCTTATCATGAATTTAATCAAAAATAATTTGAAACAAAGCAACAGTGTCTTAGATTGTAGGGGTAGCTTTGTGGTACCAAGTAATGCTAATATTTAAAAAGTTGTGTTTATACTTTTGTGGTGTACTGGATTATATCAGGACATTTATTTATCATTTGCCTTCTGTTAACCAAAGTTAAGCTATAGTTTTATTGTTATTTTGTTCTAAACAGAGAATACTAAATTGAATTTTGAACACTTGGTATCTATGGTGGTATATAGATTAGATTTTTCAAAGGAATAATTGCTTCTTGGAATCTAATTAGTAGAATTTTAGCAAGCTGATATTAGTGATATTTAAATATCAATTCTTGTCTTATCTTTTTAAACCATCAAAAATAAACATAGAAAATCTTAATATACTACAAGGGGTTCCGCATTTCAGCCAATTAAGAGAAAATTACCATTTTTAGAGTTGTGATAGAGCAAAATGCTTGTAACCCAGCAAACTTTGTATAATCAACAAGCCTTCATCTCAAAATTTCTTACAGGAATTGGGATGATGATTCTTTTAAGTTAATTTCTTCTTAAGTATATAATTTTCATGTTTAATGAAAAAAAGATGCTAAAATGCAAAAAATAAATACATCAGTGAGTGTGCCATATTTCTTAAGGCATTTAGAACTAAAAATAAAAAATACACTTTATCCAGTTTCAGTTCAAAATCAGTATATGCTTTTCAAATACAAATGAAAGTCTGTATAGACGTACACACTTTTTTACACTACTTTATATATTCAAGTATATTATACAATGAGAATGCATGCCATTATATTAGATTACAGAGGTGTGCTAACTCACTTTTCTAGGAGTATCTTCAATTTATAAATCAGTTTACTCCATACATCCCTAGTCAGTATACGTCAGAATGATAATTTGTGCACAGTCAATACTGATCTGGGCAGTTATTGGCTAAATGGCAACAAGACAAAATAAAAAGCTGCTACAATATTATAACCAGTAGTTACAATTGCTTGACATTTAATATTAGTTAAGATGTTCAATTGTCATTTAATTACTCAGTGTTGCATTAGTAATTATATTTTATGAATAATGGAATCACCCCCATTAGCAGTGGAAAAGAACTAAAGTACTAGGGTCATCTACTACATCCTCTATCAATACTGGATTATTTTCTACAGTACATTTGCCAGTGTTTTGTCAAATCTAATATTAAGAGTCTGAAGAGTTAGGGCTTCCTCCGCTCTCCTTGGGAGATTATTCCCCATTCTAATAAATCTTACTGTTAGCAAGTTTTCCTGATATTTAGCCTGCTTTTTTCTTAACTTCATTGTATTTCCCCTATTTATATTTTGCTGATGAAAAATGTCATGTTATTTACATAGGTCCCTAATTTAAAATGTGGGGAACTACTTAAACAAATAAACAAAAACAAACAACGCACCTTCACTTTCTTAATTCCAGGTAATATCAATGGTCATGTATTTTTGCATTTGATTCATGGGTGCAAATCGGATTTTCCTTTAGCTCTGTAAGAATGGGCCAGTAGTTCTTTATCTCAGTGTTTTACATTATAGACAAATGCTAGTGCAGTGCATTGTAATGGTTCTGTAACAGGGTAGTTTAACTGCTTGTTTGTTCTTCAAATTCTACTTCCTGAAGCTTTGCAGCATAAGATTTGAAATATATATATATATATATATATAGCAGCACTTTCTAGTGCCTATAGTTCAAGTTATGTCAGCATTCTCATGAAACTCAATTCTAACTTAGCCATCAACTTTCTCACTTGGCAAAGAGTTGTCAAACATGCTGTTCATCTAAGAGCCACTTGTTTTATAAATACTTTTTAAAAGCAGATGAGTTATTTTTAAGTTGCTTGTGATTGTGTGTGTGTGTGTGTGTGCGTGCACATGCAATGGAGAAGTTTATTTAAGAACTTTTCTCTCAGTAAGACTGGTTAATGTAGCTTTGGTTTAAGGGAAAATCAGTAAGAAATTAGTCCATTTGTGTTTAATTTTTTTAAAATAGCTGAAATAGTTACCTTTATTAAAAATTAGATTTGACAAAAAATCCAAAATTCTCAGACATAGTCTTTGTTAAAACAGACTTAAGTCATTGATAAGAAGGGGAAAAGAACCTTACTGGAACACTGTAATATTAGAAGAAACACAAACATCTTGAAAGTTGGCATATCAACATATATCAAAGTTTGCAATTAATAGAAGTATGTGTTGAAAAGTCTGAAATGCAGTGCTAAGGTCCCCTCAAACCTGAATTGTGTCTCCTTATCCCTGCTAACCTGGGCCCCCTCTATGTAAGGATAATTTTGCCTGAAATAATCACAGCTGATTGACATGGCAAATCCTGTATATTTTGCATTTCAAATAGAAAACCAAGACTCTCCAGTCGCCTTAAATCCTGTGGGTGAAATCCTGTTCTTATTGAATTTCAGTAGGAGTTGTGCTGCTGACTTTAATAGGGCCAAGATTTCACCTTGTTTATTTTGGTGTTTTGCTTGATGCTGCAGAAAATGTAAAACCAAATCTGTCTTGGCTTAATACAGCAGAGTATAGATAGTTTAAGGAGGGTGGAAAGAGACTGAAGTTTAAAACAGACCAACTGTTGTGGGTAATAGGATTAACAAAGTTGTGAAATTTCCATTGCATGACATGAAAGATGTATATTAAGAAGGTGGAATGAGAATTATATTTCAGTTTGTATTAATGAAATATAATGGTGATACTTTGCACCTTCCACATAAGGATCTAAACATGATTTTCAAACATCGGTTGATCTAGTCCTGTGTGGTAGGTAAATATTAGTCATGTTTTACATGTAGCATAACTGAGGTATAGAGAAGTTAAGGATATTGTTAAAAAAAAATCACACAGCAAGACAGTGTAGAAAATTGACACCTGGGTCTCCTGATGGTGATGCCCAGGCCTAATGTACTAGATCACAACACGTCTCCAATCTTCCCAAGCAAGTCACTCAACCTCTGCATCTCAGTTTCCCAATCTGTAGAATGGGGATGATAATGTTTGCCTCACAGCCCCTGCTGAAATACACAATAAATATGTGCAATAATTTTTGCTAATTACTAGTAGCCTAATTTAACAGATGGGAAAAATGGAGATAGAGAGACGATAATAGAGACAAGATCCCATTTTTAGAAGTGACTACGGTTATGTCTACAATACAGTAAAAGACCTGCGGCTGGCCCAGGTCAGTTGACTCACGCTTGCGGGGCTCAGGTTAGAGGGCTATAAAATTGTAGCATAGATGTTTGGGCTTGGGCTGGAGCCTGAATGTCTACACTACAGTTTTATAGCCTCTCAGCCTGAGACCCACTAGCCTGAGTCAACTGACCTGGACCAGCTCTGGCTGTGCCGTGAGTCTTTTATCGCAGTGTAGATGTACCCGTAGGCACTTAGGAACCTAAGTCTTGTTGAAAGTAAATGGGACCTATGACTTAGGGCAAGATTTTTAAATGTATTTTGCTACCCAGAGATATAGCCAGAGAGATTTTATAAAGCACTTAAATAGGTGCCTAACTCTACCTAGATACTTAAAGCTCTGTAGGCACCTGTCTGTATCTTTAGGCACCAAAATACCTTTGAAAATCTGTCCCTAAGCAGCTAGGTCCCACTGACTTTCTCCTAAGTCACTTAGGTGCTCTTGAAAATTTTACTCTAAATGCTTGGCAGGGGTTTGGCAGCAGGAGATGCTGTGGTCTAGTGGCTTGGACGTGGGCCTAGAACTCATGAGATCCAGGCACTATTTCTGGTAACATTTATTCATGCATCATGAGCCCCTTAGACATAATAGGAAGTTGGTGCATACAGATTTTAAAATTGTGTCTAAATACTCATATATACTGAACACCAAGCCATAAAGGCTCCAGATAAGTCAGTATCTCTACTAGTTGAACAACAAGCTTTTTAAAAGATTTTTATTGTTATTTTTATCAATATTACATGCTGACAAGATAAACTTTTATGGCTCCAGTTCAACTATCTTGGTCCATCAGATCAATAATACACATTTTTAAACAATTCCTTGTGTGTATGTATTTACAGCATAGATCTTAACATCTCAAGAATCATTAGGATATAGAGGGTCATTAAACTAACATTTTACATTTTCTTAAATATATTTTCACAGACCATTTTTTAAAAAAAGTCTTAGATTTGTATTTACACACTAGATGGGACCATTAAAGTCAATTACACCAATTCATTCTTGAGTACTTGTGAGAAGCATTGCCCTTTTCTTTTTTGCCAATCTAAGCTTCTTGATTTTAAGTATTGGTAAAAGTAAAGGCACTTCTACTGAACAGATACGGGGCAGGCTTCTTCCAGGTGCACGGGATGTATTTTTACATATCTTTTTATTTCTGTCTATCAAATTGCCATGTGGCCAAATTCTGCTACAGCGATGAGGTGTTTGCCTGGGAATTTCTAGTGGACCAATAAGTGGGAGATGTAAAAAAGAGGAGAAGGTTTGAAAGTTATCATCCCAACGTGGCCAACATATATCAACCATAGGTTTGACTTCAAACATCATATTCTCCTTCAACTCTTCTTCTCCTGAGTTCAAAGCCAAAGTGACCTATTTATGTTTTAGAATATTTCCCAAAATTCCTAAATTATGTCCTTTAGTTGTCTTTACATTTAATTTATACTCTCTTGATTTCCAATGAAGTCTAGTAGCTTAAATTACTGTCAAGCATCTTCAGGAAATTTATAGAATCATGCAACTTAAAGAAAAAGACCTGTTAGGTTATCTAATCTATACCCCTGACAGCACCGGATTGGTTCCTATGGTATATTTTCTATCATGGTGTCTAGTCTAATTTTTAATAACTCATGCAACATAGCTTTCACCACTTTCATTAGAAACCTATCCCAGTTCCACAATTTAACGGATCATACCATTTGCAAGTTTTAGTCTACCTTTAGTCTACCTTTTAGATATTTAGTCTACCTTTTTCTAATTTCATCTCATTACTTTGTTCCACCCTGAATCATGCAAACAATTTCTCACCCTCTTTTGACCTTTATTTCAAGCACTGTTGTTATTTATATTGTAGTAGCACCCAAAATGCGCTAGACTCTGTGCAGATGTAACCCTTCTGCCAGAGTCGGCAGCAACAACGGCCAGGTTCAGTATATCGGAGTTTCTCAAAACAATGCAAAACAGAACCGGCTTGAGCACCCACCCAGTGATCTGGGAAAACTAACCACCACCTTTAACAGATCCTGGGTACCCAGGCCCGCCGACAGCAATTCTGGGTTCCAGGGCAGAACAGTCAATAGGCCCCCACACATGCACAAGCCGCGCGGATGCGGTCTGCCCAACATTTGGGCAGTGCTGCACCTGCGCTGGCTGGTACCCAGCAAGCTGCTGGTTGCACTGCTGAGCGCACTCTTCCAGCACGGTCAGGGCTTCCACATGCCCGCCCAGTAGGGTTGCCAACTTTCTAATTACGCAAACCCAAAGACCCTTGCCCCGCTCCTACTCCACCGCTTCCCTGAGGCCACGCCCTGTTCTGCCTCTTCTCAGACACCCCGCCCCCTGCTCACTCATCCCCCATCCCTCTGTTGCTTGCTGTCCCCCACCTTCACTCACTTTCACCAGGCTGGGGCAGGGGGCTGGGGTGCAGGAGTGGTTGAGGGGTTCTGCTCTGGGAGGGAGTTTGGGTGCAGTAGGGAGTTTGGGTGTGGGAAGGGGTTCGGGGTCGGGCTCTGGGAGGGAGTTTGGGTGCGGGCTCTAGGCTGGGGCAGAGGGTTGGGGTGCAGGAGGTGGTCAGGGGGTCAGCGCATACATCGGGCAGCTCCTGAAAGTGACCAGCACACCCTCTGGCAGCGGCTCCTAGGCAGAGGGCCCAGGGGGTCTCCGTGTGCCGCTGTCCACAGGCACCACCCCGCAGCTCCCACTGGCCACAGTTCCCAGCCAATGGGAGCTGTGGAGTCGGCACTGGGGACAGAGGTCCCCCCAGGGGCTGTAGGGCCGTTCTGGCCGCTTCCAGAAGCAGTGCGGAGTTAGTACGGGCAGGAAGCCTGCCTTAGCTCTGCAGTGCTGCCAGCAGCGGCCAGGAGGCCCAGGGCCCTTTTACATTGCCCTGGGCCCTTGGCAATTACCCCCTTCCCCTCCTCGGCGGACCTGTGGGTACCTCTAAGAGGCAATACTTTCCCCCTTGCAAGCACCAAGTCTGTGTATAACAAAAGAAAACTTTTAACAGGGAAAGGAAACCAAGCATTCATTTGTGAAAACAACACAACCATGGTTCAAATGCATGTGACCACAAGCAAACACCCAACCCACAGTACATATGGGCAATGTCCTTTGCCTCATTTTCTCACCCTGCAGTGTGAAAGTCCAACAAATGAATGTCCCTTTAACATGTCACTCCCCTTTCCTTTCACTATACCCCATTGATAATTGGTTGTCCTTAGTCAGCAAAGACCCAGAGCTCAAAGGTGGGTTCACCTTCCACCCTGGAAGTGGTGGTGCAGGTGTAGGGGGGGCGCTCACGCAATGCCTCTGCTGCTGCTGAGCCACTCTGCAATTGGCTTATTGCAGCTGCAAACTCTGCTGCTGGTTGCTTGCTGCTGCTCTTTGCTGCTCACTACCGCTTCTGTGATGCCATGTGCTGAGGTTCCACCACTAAGGGCTTGGCTACACTTACATTTTATAGCGCTCTAACTTGCTGGCTCAGGGGTGTGAAAAATCACCCCCCTCCCCTGAGTGCAGCCAGTCAGAGTGCTTTAAAGCGCTAGTGTAAACAGGCTCCCAGCGCTCAGAGCAAATCCCCTCATGGAGGTGGATTACCAGGAATGCTGGGAGACCTCTCTCCCAGCGCTCATGGGTGACCACACTCGCACTTCAAAGCGCTGCCCCAGGAGCACTCCCGCGACAGCGCTTTGAAGTTTCCAGTGTAGCCATGCCCTCAGCCCAGCTCTCGGTGATTTCACTGTGTAGCAGGGAACCTCGCTGCTAGCGTAGCCTCCACATTGCCTTTTTCTGCAACACTGTCTACACACAAGGTCAAAGGCTTAGCCCCTAGATCTGCTATCAGTGATTCAGCTCTGATAATCACTGAACAGAAACACTGGACTCTCAGCTGAATTTAATCAGCTCTGTCTGTAAACACTGGGGAGAAGAGCAGGTCAGATGGTGTCTAGGACTGTTTAAGCAAAGTCTATAAAGGTGGATAGAAACAACTATCCCTATCTCCTTAACTGGGCGTTGGCATCCCTACCTCTGCTTTGCAAGTGAGATTTCAGGTAGGGTGACCCCCCTCAGTCAAGACATACCAAGTAAAGTTTTGCTGTCCTTTACTCATGCAATAAGAATAATATTTCATTATCCCAGCCTTAAATGCAAAAATGAATGTTAACCCCAAACCAGCCAGAATTGATTACTTTGGCAACGTAGCTCCATCTGCGGAGTACCTAGGCAGAGTAGGTGTGTCTGTGCAAATACAGTCCACTTCTGAAGTCTTTTTCTCCCAGTTCATCACTAGATACCAGGGGAGAGCTCACTTAGACTCTGCTTACTCGGACATAATCATGTCCTGAAAGGCATGCCATCAAAGGCTCTGATCCTGCAAGGAGCTCTGTGTGGGTGGATATTCTGTGCCTATGTAGTCCATTGCAATAAACACAGAGCTTCTTGCAGGACTGGGCCTAAAAAATCCAAAACAAATGAAGGGTGGAAGAGAGAGAGAGAACATTATGGAAGTGTTAGTCACAGATCCATAGTTAACAATGAATTGAGTTTTGCACATAAAGTAAGAGTTCAAGTACTTTTATGTACAAAGGTATCTATTGTTTATCCTTCCTAGAATTACAGCACTTTTGAGTATAGAATACAGTTTGAGAATTTACAAGTAATTAGTTAGATTTAGAATTAATTTTAAAAGGATCTTTCTGCTTCACCTCTACAAGCCCAGAGCGGTAGCATACTATCTATAGGAGAATGGAGCCACACTGCCCTGGAGGAGGCTGACTTCCTCACTATATCTGGATCTGTGGTGTTAGGGGAAGTTATCCAGGCCAGTGAACACTGTGCCACCCCCTCTTGACAAATGTCCATTAACTTAATATGCTACTGTTTAACGCTACCTGTTTATAATCCAGTTTCTAGTTCATGTGATACTTTTCATATACTGTTTGAATTTACTTTTCTAGTAGAATTTGATGAGATGCTGAATCATTGGGTTTCCTAAAGCCAAGCTGTATTACAGCTACAGTGTATTCAAAACAACCCAAATGTTTTGATGTCATATTTTGAAGACAAAAAAATGTCATGGTTGAGAGTACATAGCAGTAATTTAGAGTAAAATACATTGTAGGAAGTTTGTAATTATTCCAAAATCAAGCACTAGAAACCCAGAAAGTTCAGAGTTATGGTTACACTTCAACAAAATTGAAACATTCTAAGCTATGGAAATGCACAGCAAAGGCACTCAAACAATCTTAAGTCTGCCTCTTAGTGACACCATGAAGAGAAAAATATGGAAAAAAAACAAACTAAGCGTCTTTAAATATCCATTTAATCTTATGTGGGACCACAGATACTAAAATGCCTTAATTATATGTTTATGCATAGCATCACGACAGGGCAGAGTTAAGGTTGTTTGAGTGCTTTAACCGTGCATTTCCAAACCCCAACATGTTCTACATTTTTTTAAAGTGTAACCTTAATTCTTAATATCCTGGCTTTCTAATGCTTGGTTTTGGGATAATTACAACAGTTCTGTAATGTATCTTACTCTAAATTACTGATATGTCCTCTCAATCCCCATCTTAATTTTTCCCTCTTGGAATGTCCTTGTTTTTTTAAGAAAACTCTTAAAAATTTCATACACAGACACTAAGTAAGAAACTCAAAGACAATGGTGCTCGTGATATTTCTGAGTTGAAGATGTGATGTAGCAACCTTAAAACTTTTTTTTTTAAGGGCAGATATTCCAGAACATCATTTCAGCTGCTTTGTGCTGCTCCGTACTGATGAATCTGGCCGCTAGTTTGCAATTTACATAGAGGGTTACAGGGCTGTGCTATGGAGACTGGCACCATGTGAAAGGATGGGTAGGAGAAGCCCAGTTCATGAATTTCAATGTTTCTGCACTTTAAAATCAGCCCTTCTATTCCTGCCTCAGTTTCCCCAGCAATACTGCTACAGTGCTCAGTAGAACTGAGGCAGCAAAACCATGGGGAGCATTTCAGCCACTTTGTATGTGGTCAAACTCAGCTTGTGGAGAGAGGCTATCCAGTGAACCCTTTTAGTGTGTGAATCCCAGGTACACTTGGATGTTGCTTTCATTTATTTGCCCAGTTTGTTAATCAACTATAAGGATGCAGAAAACTTTCTGGCTTGTTTTCTACACAAAGGGTTTTTTTTACAAAAACCTCTTAGTGAGGCTATCCCCTATTGAGGCAAAAGTCCCATTGGCTTAAATGTGGATTTTGTTTTGTTCTGCGGTTTTGTTTAGCACTCAGCCAAGCATTCCAAAAACGGCGGATGCCATAGAGATTGCACTATTTGTGTATACAGTATTTTTTTCTTCTGACACCTTCTCCCTGTCAAGGTCTCCTTGCTGTAGCAATGAGCTCTGGTGTGTAAAATTCACATCAAGACCAAACAGTACAGCAAGCTGCGCTTCCACTGCAGTGCACACATTAGCATTTTGGGGGCAGAGAAAGTTGGTTTTTTTGCCTCTCAAAACCCAGCTTTAGTTACAGCAAAAATGGGTACAACTACTGCTGACAGATTTTCCCACCAAGTTCCAAAAACAGTTAAATCCATTTTCATGTAATTCTTTCCCAATTTTTTTGTATTTTCCACTAGTTCAACTGTGAAAACTGAATGCACAATTGAAAGTGCACAAATCAAAATCAGCTTAAAATAATACTCATACATTTTGATTGTGTGTAGTTATTATAGCTTTCAAAAATAAAATCTGTTTCCCCCGTTAGGACAGGAAAGCAAATTCACCAGTGTGCATCCATCTCCCAGCCCATTCTATTTAAAATAAAATGTGTTAGAAAGGAACACCAGTAAATATATGGGGGGAAAAGAAAAAAATTGACGTGTTTCATACTCAAATCCATTTTATTATACTAATTTCTTAAACCTTTTATGCAGATTTTCATGATGTGATATCCATTATCAGCAATGGAGAGCCTGAAATTGTTATGACTAGGGAATTTAAACCTGGTATCTTATTTAGGGATACTCTAGTATTTTGGAAGGGGAGTGGCTCTGTTACTATATACTTGCTTATTTTACTCAAGACTCATTTTATTGTTTTTAATCATCACAATGTTCTACGTTGTTAACCATCAGGAAAAGAGAGAGAGAAATTCTGATGTAACCCACATAATAATCATGAAGATCAAGAATACTAGCGTACTGTTAAATTCAGCCTTTGATAACATTTTAATGCAATTCTAAATGAATGTAATAGTTTAATTTTTTGGTGGAGTAAAAAGATTAATGTGGTGAAAGCTACATATATAATAGTCAATATCTTAGTTTGGGTTTGATGGATTGGGTTGTCTTGTCCAGTTCAGACTCGCTACTAGATTTTTTAATTGGTGTTAATAAAGCTGATAACTGAGGAGACAACTTTAAATGGTATGTGAATTTTAAATATATAGTCCCCAGGGTGAAAACCAGTATCCGCTTTAATTAAACTCTCCTTTTATAATGGTTTAGATTTGGACTCAGACTTAACCAAAAAGTGGAATAGTCAGATCTGGGGTTTTGGTTCAGGCACATCTTCAACATAATATTCATTGGAAGAGGAATATAAGAACCTCTAATGGCATAACAAAGTACACACACGTAAATGGGCAAAATATCAAACAATTTACTGTTGAACTATTCAATGAGTAGTTCTGTCAGTTGCGGAATAACATCCTCATATCACTGGTGCATGTTCTGCTCATAAGTCATTGAAATGCTAAGCCTGTCTTTTTATGTTCTCTCCTATACGCCCTGAGACATGAAAGCATGAATATTTTCATCAGTGAAAAAATGTCTCCCATTTCCCATTGTGACACAGAGGATGTGGCCTGGCCAAAAAGATCTGGCTGCTGCTACTGCTTTGGTGCCCTGGGCAACTGGGTGTAAAGTAGAGGCCACACTGATTTATGCTGGGGACACCTTTACCCCGAGCCTTGGGCTGTGCTGATGCTGACGCAGTTCAGGATCTGGGCCAAGAGGTTTGTCACGTGCAAGACTTGTCTCTGAAGTGTATGGCGAATTCACTTAGGAGTGGATGGAGAGAGTGGTAGTGGTGACTTTTAATTACATTTTTATACCGTCAAAAGCTCTAGCGTAGATGCAGTTACACTGTCACAAGAATGCTTTTGTTGTTATGGCTTATTTTGTCCAGGGAACTGGTATAAGGTGTACTGGGAAAAAGCAGTCTTTTGCTGGTATAGTAGTATAGGCAGGTTTGTGAAGCAGGACCCAGGGAAGGAAGCGCTGGTAGATACCTTCCCTGAATGCAGACCTGCAAATCTGCCTGTGTGCAGGGCAGCAGCAGGGAGGGGGTCTGCAGCCCGGTTACCAGGGCTTTTCATGGGGACTGTCTGGGAATCAGGGTTCAGCATATCCCAGCACTTCCTTCCGTACATGCAATCCCATGGCAGTGCAGCCCCCAGAGAGCACAGGGAGAGTTACTCTGCAACTCCCCCCGCCCCAGCCCATTACCTTTTATGTGGCCCCTGTCCACAGGCAGGTATGCAGGGCTGCAGCCCCAGCAGGAACTGCTAGGATGGTCTGAGCACTAGCTGCAGGCAGGTTTGCACAGCTGCAGCTAGGATAGGCAGGTCCCAGCACTTCCTGCCCTGCCTGCAGGGGGTGCTTGGCATGTCCCAGTGCTTCTCTCTGAGGCTGCAGCCCCACATACCTGCCTGCAGGTGGTGACTTTCTTCCAAAAATATTGCTAATAAGAAGCATGCTATTGCCAGTATCCGAATCTCATTAACATTAAAGTCTTAGGGGATTGGTTCCCAGCAAAATGTTGCTATTAAACAGAAGTTGTTAATATCTGGGTTTCTATTAAGTGGGCTGTACTATAGGCTGTGTCTACCCTGTGTGGGGGTTGCTGCTATAAGTATACCAACATACCTTTTCTAATGTAAACTGGGCCCTAGTTACAGTCAGAAGAATGGAGGAATGATGTGGTGAATGCTTCCCTTTAATCTGTCCGTGCTTTCGTAGTGAAACAAACCAGCATTATACCTAACAATGATGATGGTGGATCTCTCCTATTTCCATCTCCGAGCCTTCTTCCACATTGACCTAGGCTGGAATGCCCTTGCTATCTCAGTCTGGCACACCCGCACCATTCTTATCTTTCATATCCTTTCTTCAAGCAGGAGTCTTCTATGCAGCCTATTAGTCTTAATTCACCAATAGACATTGCTGCTGTTCTGCCCAACAAAACAAGACAAGACACTCTGCCACTGTTGTCTATTAGTTTGTCTTCTTCAATTGTGAGTTCTTCAGGGCAAAGCTGTCTTCTACACCGTGCTCTGCATAGGGGCTGAGCCCATGGGCAGTGCTCAGGAAGTGATTAAACACAATAATACATAAAAGTGGCCCATCTAAAAGACCAATAATTCCAAGAATTATACATAAGCACCCTCAAACACCCAAACTGTTTATCTCACAGCTTCAGCAATTTATTAATCAAGAAGTGTCCCATCAGCTCCTGGGAGCTGTATTTCGTTGCAAATAATGACACCTCCGACAGCTGTCAATGTTATAAATGTAAAATCAATTAAAAGTCTTTTTTTAGAGGTGCACTTGAAAGAGGCCATGTTTTCTGTTAGTATTAGTCAGATATTATTTCAGATATCCCATTCCTGAAGGAAATAAAGTTAGACAAGTCTGTAAAATAATCCTACTAGCTGGTGCTTCAACCAGCTTCCTTACAAATCATCACTGCTAAAAAGATAAACTTCCCATATAGAGCTTGGATAAAGCTGTTTTTCTGGTGTCGCTGGTAGTAACCAGAAATTAGAACAATAAATGTGTATGAGAGATTCATTAGTTTGGTTAGAAACATCAAATTTTATACCTACCTGGAATATACAGTATATGGAAGTGCAAATCCTTTGAAAGAAATAAAAGCATAAATGGAAAATGACTAACCCTGGAGGAGAAAGTACAGTAGGACCGTGGTAATGTGCACTTTGTTAAACTACACACTTTATAAATGGCATTAAAAATTGACAGTCTCTTCCCCCTTCCCAGCAAAGATTTAATAGCAGATTCTGTAGCGAGATCGATGACTAAATTAATTTCATAAAATATTCTTCAGTATATTACAGTTCATTTACTAATGTACCACGAACTGTTACAATTAAATACTAACCTACAATTGACATAAGTGATTAAAGTACGTTTTACAATGCATCATCTTTTCCCCCAGTTTCTTTACTCACTTTCTCTCTATGGCTCCAGTTCTGCAGCACCTACTAGTGCAGACACTTGTGCCCATTCAGGGTGACACTACAGCCCCTGGAATCCATGTAGGACTGGGGGATCTGCACTAGCCGATCCCAGTGCAGGATCGTGGTCTAATTCAGTAAATCACAACGGGTCTCTCTCCATCTCCATTGAGACAATGAAATTCTATTGTGTTTCTCCAAAAGCATCATTCTTCATGGCAAATTATTCTTCCTTCTTCATGATTCTGTCTATAGCTTTGAGCTCTGAATATAGGCACCAAAATCTTTCTCTCCTCCTGGAGACATAAAAAAGTAGAGTTCCCTGCTTTGTCTTCACTGTTGTTTCCAACATATGTCATCTATCTTTAATGTTACAGAAAGATCACCCGAATAGCAGATATAAATACCTTGCTCCCCAAAGGAAATGATTTAGATTCAAATGATTATATAAAATTTCCACTAGAATTAGTATCTTAAAATTGCCTTAACTTTATTAGGGTCTTTTAAATTCCAGCTAGGCAAAGGAAGATCCCATATCTAAGATACTGCAGTTTAGACAGTGATTGAAGTCTGTCTCTCCAAGAGCTGTACTGTCCTCCGTACAACCCCAATATGATTTTTTTTAGATATATTAACAATTAACCAATGTCTAAATGGACAGATTACAATGTGAGGAAGAAGCATCACATTGCATGACACACTGTGTATCCACAAAACAGCTCCCTTGGAACTTAGCACCTGAAAACTATCCCAAAATTGAAGATGTTTGCTACAAATTCTGCAAACAGCTTTCATTTCAAGGAAAGACACATAAAATAAAAGGGTTATTTGCCTAAAAGGTTGTTGCCACTTTCACTCTCTGAATAAAATGGCCAACCTGGAGTCAGCCAGAGTCTTATACCAGGTCCAGAAGGGAACATCTCAGATGCTAAAGTGTTCAGTGATTTGAATGGACTTGCTATCCTGCCCAGTAGTAACTGCATCTCTAACTTATCACCTGGGCCTTAAAATTGTTGAACCCAAGTTTCTAAACATAAACAATCTTTAGAGACCCCATCTAAGATTTTAAAAAATTGGTGAGATCTTTACATTAAAACTGCACTTTCATCTGCTTTAGCCAAAACGAAATCATCATATTTGCCTTCGCTAAGGGTGTCATAGGCTTTGTTGACCTGAGGTCATTTTATGGGTCTTGAAGGGTGCACACAAAGATCCAGATACTGAGACCAAGATGGTAAAGTGCTCAGTACTCTTCATGTCAGTACAGCTTTGTTATTTTATCCCCTGGAATTGCATTTTACTAAGTTAAACTTTAATTAATGTAAAATCTCCCTGGTTTTGCAGAGTCCCTGATTAAGGTTCTTCAAAACCTGATACTAAGAACTTGTAGCTAAATACTTTGAAAGCAATTTCTTTAACGGCTTCAGAAATATTTTCCAAAGAAAATTACACTGTTTGAATATATTTCTTGGAATGATTCATTCCAATATTAATTTTGTATTTGTACATCATGCTTTTCATCCAACAGTCTTAAAGCATTTGATCAATAATAATTATTTAAGGTATTATTACATCAGTGTTATAGAATGACTGAACCCCTTAAGGGGAGATAGGGCCAGCTATACCTGTACCATAATTCATTAGCTGCTTCCCAGACTGTGAGGGTGAGACTAAGGAAATCAGGTGACAGCTTAAAGGGCTGAGGGAGGTCAGTCTCCCCGGTGAGTAGGCTCCTGTGGAAGGCCCTGAACCAGAGATTGCTGGAGGCTGAGTACTCCAGGGGAACCGACCCAGAGGCCTAGTGCTCTATACTAGAGCAGTGAAGGATGCTAGGAACAGAGCCAGCGGGGGCTGGGAATGAGCCAAAAGTAGCCCAGAAAGGGGCTGGGAACAAACTCCAGAGGATGAGCTGAAGAGGTGCCCTGAAAGGCCAGGAAAAACGTTTTTGTTTGTTGGGAGTTTTTAGTTTGGCCTGTTGCTATCCTGTAAGGGGTTAAGTTTGCTTGTGATGTGGCTGGAGGGCTGAGTCACATCACTAGCACAGACTGGTGTGTGGAGAGCTGAGGAAATTGAGGCAGGAAGCACTGGCAGGGTCATGCTTGAGCAGCAGGGGGCATTATGGAGTTTGCATGACTCTCAGTCTTGCAGAGAGGTTGGGTGAGGTTCTGTGGCCAGCAATGTACAGGTCAGACTAGATCAGCGATTCTCAAACTGGGGTCGCCAGGGCCAGCATTAGATTTGCTGGGACCCATGGCTGAAGCTGAAGCCCAAGCTTCACCCCCACCCAGGGTGGGGGTGGGGGGCTTGGGCTCCAGCCCTCTCTTCCGCCACCTGAGGTGGCGGGGCTTGGGCTCCCCCTCCCCCGGGTCATGTAATAACTTTGTTATCTGAAGGGGGTCGCAGTGCAATGAAGTTTGAGAACCCCTAGACTAGATCACAATGGTTCCTTCTGGCCTTAAAGTCCATGAGTCTATGAGAAGGGTAAACTGGGGCATAGAGAGGTTCAGTGACAACTCCGGTCTTACAGTAAGGCCCAGATCCTCAGCGGTATGTAAGTGCCTAACTTCCATTACAATCATAAGAGCTAGATGCCTAAATACCTTTGTGAATCTGGGCTGAAGTCAGTGATAGAAACAGGAATGGGATCTACGACCCCAAGCACTTCAAAAGAGTTGCACTGTCTTATACAAAGACCAGATTCCTCCCCCTATGTTTGTTACTGTACCAGTGAGCTAGATGTTTGGCTCAGTGGCAGATGGTATATAACCCCGGTCTTTGCAAAGCTAATTGTAAAGCTGAAGTTAACCTAGCCTTCTGCATAATGAAAAGTCATTATCTGCAAGTCTTGCTCTAAATGAGCTAAAAGTGCACAGTGATCCACAAAAGGTAGATCTCTAATAAGGTCTGGCACCTTTGCTGATGCACACTAAAAAGAAAGAAACATTTTGTTCCTTTAGAGAAATCTAATCTATACTTTCAGCAGTAGGTGATAAGTTTGGTCATTTAACATTGATGCAGAGAACAGCCCAAAGAGTGCTGGTCACACTGCCAGTGCTTCCTGCTCTAGTTGTCATGGGGTAAGAGGGAAGATCCTTTCGTGGATTGAGAACTGGTTAAAAGACAGGGAACAACAGGTAGGAATAAATGGTAAATTTTCAGAATGGAGAGGGGTATCTAGTGGTGTTCCCCAAGGGTCAGTCCCAGGACCAATCCTATTCAACCTGTTCATAAATGATCTGGAGAAAGGGGTAAACAGCGAGGTGGCAAAGTTTGCAGATGATACTAAACTGCTCAAGATAGTTAAAACCAAAGCAGACTGTGAAGAACTTCAAAAAGATCTCACAAAACTAAGTGATTGGGCAACAAATTGGCAAATGAAATTTAATGTGGATAAATGTAAAATAATGCACATTGGAAAAAATAACCCCAACTATACATACAATATGATGTGGCTAATTTAGCTACAACTAATCAGGAGAAAGATCTTGGAGTCATCATGGATAGTTCTCTGAAGAAGTCCATACAGTGTGCAGCGGCAGTCAAAAAAGCAAACAGGATGTTAGGAATCATTAAAAAAGGGATAGAGAATAAGACGGAGAATATCTTATTGCCCTTATATAAATCCATGGTACGCCCACATCTTAAATATTGCAAACAGATGTGGTCCCCGCATCTCAAAAAAGATATACTGGCATTAAAAAAGGTTCAGAAAAGGGCAACTAAAATGATTAGGGGTTTGGAACAGGTCCCATATGAGGAGAGATTAAAGAGGGTAGAACTTTTCAGCTTGGAAAAGAGGACACTAAGGGAGAATGTGATAGAGGTATATAAAATCATGAGTAGTGTGGAGAAAGTGAATAAGGAAAAGTTATTTACAGTACTTGTTCCCATAACATAAGAACTAGGGGACACCAAATGAAATTAATGGGTAGCAGGTTTAAAACAAATAAAAGGAAGTTCTTCTTCACTCAGTGCACAGTCACTGTGGAACTCCTTGCCTGAGGAGGTTGTGAAGGCTAGGACTATAACAGGGTTTAAAAGAGAACTGGATAAATTCATGGAGGTTAAGTCCATTAATGGCTATTAGCCAGGATGGGTAAGGAATGGTGTCCCTAGCCTCTGTTTGTCAGAGGGTGGAGATGGATGGCAGCAGAGAGATCACTAGATCATTACCTGTTAGGTTCACTCCTTCTGGGGCACCAGGCATTGGCCACTGTCAGAAGACAGGATGCTGGACTGGATGGACATTTGGTCTGACCCACTATGGCCGTTCTTATGTTATGGTATGGTGTATTGACACAAGCTGCTTGGTAGCATGAAAAGGATTGGTTGAGCTAGTGGGGCACAGAGGGCATTCCCTGAGTAGGTGGTACCTTTGGAAGTAGGGCAGGCGGAGTGGCTTTGCAATAATGGCCCTGTAAGAATTGTTCCACTCTCGCTTGTCTCTCCAAGTCAGCATGTATATATCACTGGCCACACACCTTCCCAGGGACATGTCATGAATGTGTAAGATCTCCCCAGAAATTTCACAGCGTACCATGAATATGGGTTTCTGGTCCAAAAATGAACTAAAATGTTAAACAAAAAACTAATTTTTACTTCAGATACTGATTATTATATTCTTATCTACATAAGCTGCAGACATAGTGATGTAAACTTATTGAGTGCTTAGACCAGCCATAGGAAAAAGGTTTTGTAATTCTCAGTAACCTATTCAAGATCACACTGACTTTAACTGGTGGTTTGTTTACAGTGAACTCAAAAGTTAAACAAAGTAGCCAGCCTATCCTTCAGTCAGACAGCTGATTTTTATTTTCAAAAACAATGTCATTTTGACTTATGTATTAGTTTGCATTTGGTGTATCAAGGGGTTTTAGATTAAATTGAGAAATTCAAACAATAGACAGATTAGTCTCAACAGCTCAAAATTGATCTGGTATTGTAATATTTTGCAGATTTGGAAGAAAACTGTTGAGTAGCTATGTTTTCCTATTTAGCTTGACCTACCATTTATTAACATATGTAGTGACGAGCTGGTTAGATAGAGGACAGCTTTACCAAAAGATTTGGCGTTTGAACACCTGTGAGATGGTGTGCATTTTAAAAACAGAATGTTATAGCAAATGTAGTGTTCCTCAAATTTCCAAACAAACTGCTGTTGCTTTTTCTTGGTTACTGTCCCAGAAGATGCCCCTCAATCATAATCCAAAGTAAATATATAAAGTAATGGTGTTTAGACAGAGTCCCAAAGTGAACATTATAAAGCAAGGTTTCAGAGTAACAGCCGTGTTAGTCTGTCTTCGCAAAAAGAAAAGGAGTACTTGTGGCACCTTAGAGACTAACCAATTTATTTGAGCATAAGCTTTCGTGAGCTACAGCTCACTTCAGCGGATGAATACTGTGGAAAGTACAGAAGATCTTTTTATACTCACAAACCATGAAAAAATGGGTGTTTACCACTACAAAAGGTTTTCTCTCCCCCCACCCCACGCTCCTGCTGGTAATAGCTTATCTAAAGTGATCACTCTCCTTACAATGTTTTCTTGTTAAACCCTGGATTTGTGCTGGAAATGGCCCACCTTGATTATCATACACATTGTAAGGAGAGTGATCACTTTAGATAAGCTATTACCAGCAGGAGAGTGGGGTGGGGGGGAGAGAAAACCTTTTGTAGTGGTAAACACCCATTTTTTCATGGTTTGTGTGTATAAAAAGATCTTCTGTACTTTCCACAGTATGCATCCGATGAAGTGAGATGCAGCTCACGAAAGCTCATGCTCAAATAAATTGGTTAGTCTCTAAGGTGCCACAAGTACTCCTTTTCTTATTATAAAGCAAGTCAGGCTTTAGTCACCCTGGCTGTAGCAACAGCAAGAAGAAATCCCTGCTTCTTTCTTAGTCTTCAGTATTTCCTCTCTCTGTCTCCTCCAGCTTAGTCCCTGATCGTCTGAATCCCTGAAGGGTGAAGGATATTAGTGTTTACTGACAATTTCTCTAAGAAACATTTGCCTTCCCATCCATGCTGTTTAACAGAGTGCAGAGCTGATTGTCTGAAGAAGGTTTTTAACTCCGTCCCTCCCAGACCTTGCGTAGGGCCTTTCCTTTATACTGAAGCCCCAGTAGTACTGCATTGGGATTTGCTAGCACAGATCTTTGTGCCACGGTCTGTATGAGTGGATCTTGATTAAATACCAGGTCCATTTCTGGTATAGTTGAAGAACTGTATTGCGAAGAAACAAATGCCTGAATCCACAAAGATTTCTTGCTCCAAGTTTTAAAATGCTCCTTATTCCACTCCACTGTGTCTCAGTATCGATTCACATACTGGTATAAGGACTATGCAAGATAAATGTTTTATGACACTATAAGAAGTACTCTGAATACTGAAATTATCTAAGTACAAATACTTAGTTACCTATGGCAAGTGGACTGATAGCAATTTGAAAGCTTTATAAGCCATGACTGTACAGGATGCAGCAAATATTTATTTCTCAGCTGCAAAAATATTTTTTTAAAATAGTAATCTTTACATTAGGGATCAAACAACTCATTTGGCCTAATCTCAGGCGCACACAAATATCCTGAAAGTGTGAGAATAGCCTGAATAGTGTTGTTGTTATTGATAAGACAGTGGGTTTTTTTAAAAAGCAGGGAAAACAATGGAATTATGGAGTAAAAGATGAGCAGAGAGTGGCAGAGTCAAAAATACATACAGAAAGAATGGGAAAAGGAACAGAATGGTGCGGTGAAATTCTGAGTATACTCAGTATGTACCAAACAATAGATAGAGTTCGTCCCCTTGTGTTACCTTATCCTTGCATATTAAGGGATGATTCAGTTCCTAATATGTATCACAAAATTTCTTCATGTAAAAACCATGCTTGTTTTAATCTAAATCACCTTTAAACACACACCAGCTTATGCAAAAAAAAAAAAAAAAAAAAAAAAAGAGGCTGCAAACTACAATTAATTTTGCAGCCCCAAAAACAGTGAGATTTGCAAAACTGGAATTCTTCATGGTTCACCCATCCCCTTTATAAAGCTCTTCATAAACACTTTATCTTTTATTGTACAATCTTCACTTTGGTAGACAAAAGCTAAAAGCAAGGACAAAAACGGTAAAAACAACCCCTACTAGACTACTGTTTAATTCTGTGTTATATTTTCCTCCTAAGGAGTCCACATCACAGACACCCCAACTTTAAATTTCCTCCTCCTGTACCCAGTGAGACCTGAGTCTGAACTGCAGAACAGTTATCCTGTTTCCTAAAAGGGAGTAAGTGGAGATCCCTTTCCAGCCTCTAAATGCCACTGCTTATTCAGCCAGAGGAGTCACAGGTGACTGAGAGAGAGCACTCCCCTCTAGGGCTGAGTGCATTACTTGATAGCTCCCCCAGACTTGCGACTGTGACTAGGAAATGAACCTAGGTGAACCCCCATGCAGCAGTGTGAAGCACTACTAGCTAACATCTGGTCTTTCTTTAAACACATTTGTTTTCACGTATTGCATGTTGTGCCTTTATAGTAGGTGTAGTTAATTAGACATTATTTTACCTCTGTTGTTTTCTGTTACAATTTTTATCTCATAGATTTAAAAAAAAAAAAAATCCTGGCAAAGCCCTGAATCAAATTCAGTTTTTCATGGCAATATTTATTTGTTTGAGTGGGTGGCAGGGAGCAGAGTGGGAGCAACATTTCAGCTCTTCTGCAACTTTCCCTCCCTACATGTTTGAGAAAGACAGAAAGCTACTTTTCATTGAGATAAGAACTAACATTTTAGATGCTAAAAGATATTACACATGAGTGGGTTGGTTCTTGAAATCAATGAAATAAATTAGGCTCCCTACTTAGGAGCATCTGGCACCTTATAACCTCGTTCATATAATTATAACTCTGTTTATTAAAAAGAATTATGTAACAATATGGTTGGTTTATGCTGATGTGATTGACTTAGCAACTTAATTGGACTATGCTACATACTAGAGCAAAAAAATTTAATGTAATTAACTGATTCATTTGAGGATGACTGGAAGCACTACACGTTATGCTTCACTTCTTTAAAGGTGTGCAATGGTTTGATCCTGCAAGGCGCTGAGCTTCTTCAAGTCTCAGAGAAGCACACCCAGCATCTCACAAAGATTGCTCAGCACCATGCAGAATCAAGCTCTTGGGCTCTGATCCAAAGATCACTGAAGCTAGTGAGATCTTCCCATTGACTTCAAAGTGCATTGAATCAATTCCCAAATGAGTGATGGGTCAAAAGAAACTAGATACTTCATGGATTCATACAATAATGGGACAAAACATAGGGAATACTTAGGTAGAAAACACTTAGGTGTCTCTCCTCTGAGCTAGCCCCCACAATATTTCCCTCTTTCAAACATGCCTTCCCTGCCAACATGCCAGAAAAGAAGCGTGTTTCATCCACATTTTAATTTGGGACTGCACTGATTTCAATGAAAGGTAGGAGCCTAAATCCCTCCAAGTATCTGGGCCTTAGTTCCTGTTTGAGAGAGACATTGGTTTCTCTTGTACTGCCTCTGTATGTTTACTTCCTGACTAAACAGAAGCTGTGTAAACTCCTTAATGCCTTACCATGGCTGCTGTATTTGGCAGTGGCTTGAATGGACTTTCTGGTTCTCTTCACTTTATGGGCCAGTTTAAAAGGCCGTTTATGGCACTGGCCAAGAGACTATTGCCTGCTGGCCAGATCCTCATGCTGTTTATGCTGGTATAACTAACTCCACTGAAGTTGGATGTACACCAATTTAAAAGAGATCAGAATCTGGCCACGGTTTCTCAAATTTTGCAGAATTACCAAAATCTCCCAGTTAGCCATTGCTGGTACTGTCTCCATTTCTCTAATGAAATGGAGGAAAAAAACCCTCAAAAACCTAAATTAAAGTCACTTTAGGATCCAATTTAAAACACAAAAGCAGAAATAAGGCTGAAACTCCAAATTTATTGAACCTAGATATTGCAGCATATCTGGTATAGGAGATAATGCCCTGTTTTGCAGCATTAGTGACAAGGCAGAAAAAGGGAAATGAAGGACAGAGTTCCAAATCTCAGTGTTATATTACTTTACTGCTGGGAGCAAACTCAGACCCTGTTTATCATGTTATTGTAGGATTTGTGGTTTGATTTCCTTTGTTTGTTATAAGAATATAATAATATACAGGAGATTAAAAAAATTGTGGCTCTGTAATAAATATTTTACAACAGTCACTCTCAGCTGTGCTTCACAAACTCCTGGTGTATGTCCTGAGTGTCTGATTGTAATATTCAGCCAAATATCAAAAAATGAAAATGGTATTCAGTTGAGGCAATGGATAAAGCAGTACGTGACAACCACATGTATTCTGTTTGATCATTTATCACAGCAGGATATTAGTAATTGAAAACGAAACCAGTACTTACCCATTCTCATAACAGAATATAGTCACTAGATATTACCTCTCTGATTCTGTTCTAATTTCTATGGTCACGGTCACACATCAGTTATTATTTACATGTCTGACTGGTATTTTACAGACATGAGGACAAGACAGGTTCCATGTCCTGAGGAATTTATAGTCTATATGGGCATGAGCCATCTCTTACTGAAGTCAATGGGAGTCCTAATGGGCCTGCTTCTGAAGTCCTTAACTTGTGGTATGGGACATTTCCTCATGTATTCTGGTTGCAAATGCAGGCCTATTTTATTATGAAGACAGCACCACAAGGTGGACTTTTGTAATATTTAAAATGAACTGTAGTAGCTCTGAAACCAGAATTAACTTTTTAAGTGTGCCCATTGCACTTCTGATTTAAAGAAGTGTATGGGAATTCCAGTATATCCCTGATAATCATTATTAGAGATTCTTATCTTAGTTTTTTACATTTGAGATTTTGGCAGTTAAAACTTTTCCAGAAAGAATTACTTTTTTGGGGGTAAACCAAGAAATTTGTGCCTCTAAAAATGAAAGCAGACTAATTCTCTGGGAAGGTTAGAGCCCTTCTTGTGAATGCTCCTTTGCGGGCTCTCTAGAACCAGAGAGCTGCAGTGACAAGCCAGTTTCCTTGACAGTAGTGGCAAAATGATGATTTTAAAGTGGAGATTGCAGAAGTGAAGCATGAGACAGGCAGGGTAGCCCGAGGCACACATCAAACCTTCAGTATGCCAGGTTTCTGAGTTTATTCCGGAGCAGGAGGAGATCTGATGCTGCAGAGGTGCCAGAAGGGAAACAGCAGTTGGAGGATCATGGTCTGGCCATGGGGAGGAGAGAAGCAGCAGCCACTGCCACAGAGGAGCAAGAAGGCAGCAAAGCCTCCTTATAACCTCTCTTCCTCCCCACAATCTGTGCTGGGTCACAGCGTGTACTGACCTTGAAGAATAAGGGAGAAAAAGCAGCTAAGCCAGTTATGCTGCAGGCACCATGGAGAAAGAACAACGCTTCCTCCCAAGTTTCAGAGTAACAGCCGTGTTAGTCTGTATTCGCAAAAAGAAAAGGAGTACTTGTGGCACCTTAGAGACTAACCAATTTATTTGAGCATGAGCTTTCGTGAGCTACAGCTCACTTCATCGGATGCATACTATGAAGTATGCATCCGATGAAGTGAGCTGTAGCTCACGAAAGCTCATGCTCAAATAAATTGGTTAGTCTCTAAGGTGCCACAAGTACTCCTTTTCTTTTTGCTTCCTCCCAACTATTCAGCTGCAAACAGGTGCACTTGAAATAGTGTTCAAATAATTTTCAGCTATCAGAACTTTTGCTGAAATTCACTCAATATCTATGCAAAGTCAAACATGGGCCTTGGGTTCCTTGTGGACAGCAAGTAGGTAGTGCCTCTTTGCAGACTGGAAAATTACTTTGGCGCCTTGTAGATCAGTTTCTGGGACTGCCAAGTGTCCAGTTTTCTACTGGAACGCCAGGTTGAAAAAGGACCCGAGCAGCTCTGGTCGGTACTGCTGACAAGGCCATTAAAAGTCCGGTCGGCAGCGCAGTGGGGCTAAGGCTCTTAGGCATGGGGCAACCAGGAGTCTCCGTGTGCTGCCTCTACCCCAAGTGCCAGCCCCACAGCTCCCATTGGCTGGGAACCATGGCCAATGAGAGCTGCGGGGGCGGCACCCATGGACGGGGCAGCACACAGAGCCACCTGGCCGTGCCTCCGCAGAGGAGCCAGAGGGGGGACATGCCACTGCTTCTAGGAGCTGCCTGAGGTAAGTGCCACGCATAGCCTTCACCCCAACCCCCTGTCCCAGCCCTGGTCTCTCTCTCACCCTCCAAACCCCTTGATCCCAGCCCGGAACACCCCAAAACCCTCGTCTCCAGCCCCAACCTTAGCCCACTCCCCCAGCCGGAGCTTTAATCTTCTGCCGGGTATCTGGATGTAGCCCTTACCTCAGGGCCTTGTCCCAGCAGCTAGCCTAGAGTACCATCCACTCTCCTGCAGCTCTAGCAAGAAGCTGATCTCACGCTGGCCCTGCACCTCCTCTTATACTAGCCTGCTGGGCCCTGATTGGTTGCTTCCCATACAGCTGCTCTAGGCAACTTGGAGGACCTCTCTACTTCCCTTTTCTGGGGTGGGGTGTAGCTAGGCCACACAGCCTCCAGCAGGGGCATCCACACCTAGTGCACCCTGTCACACTTACCATCAGTTCTTCTTCCTGCCCACCAAATCTTTCATAACTCCTTCCTCCAAAATAACACCACCTTTCTCATCTATTCACAAGCCATGGCTTGTTTGGGTTTCTGTTTGTGTGTGTGTGTGTGTGTTTGTTTTTAAAAAACATAAAACCAAAGAAACCTCATGCCACTTCCTGTCGTATTGGTGCTGAGTCCCTTGTCATAAATTCAGTCCACTCTCTTGCCTGTGATGCTTGTGTAGTCACACCAGAAGTGTAGGTTGGTGAGCTAACCCATCTGATGAACGGTGAAGCAGCTGAGGCCCAAAAGGTAGAGTTAGACCACCTGAAGAGCATAACAAAGTTCCCATCCAAAAAAATAATCCAAACATTCTATGTCAATACATACTTTCACCTATGAGCCAGAGTGGTGTGTGTATCCAGAGGAGGAATCAGAGTGTAGTAGAATCATGATAAAAATAATTAATGCTGCCATAGAATTCAGAGGATGTTGCTGCAGAAGTTGGTCCCAGTATGCTGTGATCTATGTGGGCCCTGCCTCTAGCACACTCACTCTGTTGCCAACTCTGGAGATTTTATTGTTACATTTGACATTTTCCTTAAAGCCTCAGCTCCTGGAGTCAAGTGATGATGTGAAAATCTCAGTTTTCATTAAAAAAAATAAAGGAAGTCTCTAGCCTTCATGGGTGTGGGGGAAAGCTTGAAAACTAGAACGGAGTGCACCCGTAAAGGCTAAGAGACAGCAAGGCACATAAAAAGAACCCAGTTTTTTTAATCATGATTTTTAAGGCCTCATTTAATATTTTTAACTTAAAATGTTTAATTGAGACTCATTATACTAAATTATTAATTTTAATATATAGACATTGTATTTAATACTACATATGATATAATAAATATTTTATATTACAGTGTTTCAAGTTCAACATTATCAAAATGAAACAATTCAATGGTTCTGAATTGAAGTTTTCAGAATTTTCATTGTGCTGGAAATTTCTAAATGTTATCTTGTCATTCCAATTTGGAATGAAAACACATTTTGAAATGTCAGAATTTCCTGTGGAATAAAAATGTCATTGTCTGACCAGCTCTAACAGTGAGACTTTTGTCTCTCACGCAGCATGCTGTGGAGGTGATCTCCACAGCTCATGGCAGAGGGGAAGAGAATCCAGGCATATGCTGGAGGCTTGCTAGGGATTTGGCCAGTGGCTCCATAAGTGTATTTTTGGAGGGCAGTGGGGGAGGGAGGACATAGGAATAGGACTGAATCAGAGCTGGCCCAAGACCAAATGGGGCCCCAGGCAAGGAGCGTTTTCAGCGTCCTCCCCTCCATTTGTTAAACTTTTGAATACCTTCTTTTTTATTGCATTTGTAGCCCATTTCACGATTTTGATGCACAGTCTGCATGCATGGTTCATCCCTGTCATATAAGATGATACATTTCCATGCTAGGATCTGTACATCTGTATTTATTCATGCCATACATAAGCAAATTAAAAAAAAATATTTCCTTTAAACTTACAGGAACTTTTTAATTTTAAGAACTGAAATGTATTAACAAAGTAATTGAATTGTGCACCAGCATTGGGTGGACCAGTATTAAATAGTGTTACATTTGGTGACAGCCTTAGAATGTTAACCCTCGTCCTTTAGTTCAAAAGGTCCTTTTCTCACCTTTGCCCTTACTAACTGAAGCAGTGTCAGAGAGAGCCAAAGACTGGCCAACGGCATTTTCAAGCATCGGCCATCATCAATCAAAGCTGTGTTTTAATGAGCCTGGGCTTCAAAAACCTGCACTCACCACTCACAACTGAGACCGGCAGAGTGAGCAGAATCCTCAAAGCTATCCATACATTAGGAAAAGTGTCCTTCAACTCTACATCATGAGTAAATTGGAGAACTTGGAGTGGAGAGTGCTTCCCGTGTTGCAAAATGTGACAATATTGTCCAATTCAACATAGAGGTCCTTATCATTGACATCCAAACATTCCCCATGTGTCAGCATCCAGTGAAGCCCCATACAATTGTTCAAGAGTGTCTTCCTGTCTGCCTACTGAAAACAGGACATATATTCTTTTCAGTACTCCAAAGAGAGATACTGAATCTAAAGAAGATGGCGCTGCATCTGAGACAACCAGGTGGAAGGGATTGGCAGCCACAAAGCACGAAGAAAGCTCTTGGATTCAGTGCAAGAATCCTTTCCTGGACACCAGTTTCTTCCCCTCATGTTCACTCTGTTGTTGTAGCCTTGGCCACAGCAATTCTGAAGCTTTATTTTATTCTCATTCAAAATGTTCATAAACAGTTCTGTCAGGCTTTTTTCAGTAAAGTCGTCCACAGACCGGAAACAGATAAAGTGTTCCTTTACTTGGATACAGCCATTCTCGTTGTCAACAAATCTTACTGTAAATGACATCTTTTCACTGTGACTAATGTCAGGAATTCAGTCCATTATTATAGAGTAGTGCTTCGCTTTGCTGAGGCACTTCAATACGTTATCAAGCACCTTCCTTGCCATAAGGACAATCAATTCATTTTGAATTGTTTTGCTTTACGAACTACTCGATGTATTTCCCAAGGAGCTCTACCAAATTGAGGAAATTACCATTATGTTCAGTGAACAACTTATTGGACGAGCCCCGGAAAGCCAAATTATTTTTTGCAGTGAAGAGGGTAATTGAGATCAGACTCTCTTCAGCTTGAGCCTGGACTAAACCTTCAACCATTTGGAGTAGGCCGTAAAATGGCCAGGTGACTTTTCATGTTGCTTCAGCGCATCTGCTAAGTTATGCCTGTAATTGTACCCAGAAAGCGCAAGCAAGAATTTAGCATTCTTTTCAAATATTTTGCAACAAAAACAGAACACTTTGTCAATGATTCAGTTTCTCAGTATTCTTGAGCATTCTTTCACAGTGTGACTTTGAGAAGTGTCGTTTCTGCTCATTGACTGGAAATGTCATATCCTTGATTTTGTCTGGCCCATTCAAAATTGTATGACCAATATCAGCAGAATTTAGGATCACCAGCCAGGAAGCGGGATCTGATGTATCTATTTGGGTGTGCAATTTTTCTCATGGCTGTTTCCTGTGTGATGCGAGGCTAATTCTTCATTATCATTTCTTTCCTTTTCATGTAAACCAGATTTTTCTTTGTTCTTTATGCCACCAGGAAAACTGCACGATTCTCCATTACTTTCCTCACATTTTCATTCCTTATCTTCAGGTAAATCTTCTAATTCCTTAGTAATAGGACTTCCATTATTTACACTTTGCTCCTCAATTTCTCCTGCACTGGGATGATCACTACTGCCTAATACCATGTTGTTCTGTTTCAGATATTTTCCCATCAAATTTGTCCTTTGTGGCAAACTAGATTGCAATTGAGCTTTTTGTTTTCTACATTAAGCCCCTGAAGGCTTCTTTGGGGGCATCTTTATTTTCTACAAAGGAAGACAGTATGAGGGAGAGCAAAAGTCTATGTTTCGCAGTCTAAGAAAGTCATCAAACATTACGTGTTAATCGTGGCAAAAGTAGTAACAGTATTGTTGCATAGATAGTGGTTTGATAGATCTCTCTGGTGTCTCTTTAAATAGATCCTTTATTAGTCACCGCTTACTCTCTTCAGGTCTTAAAACACAAGTACACTTTCACAATTACACAATAAAACAAGATTCACAATATCGCAGCTGGGCTTTCACTTCATTTTGTTCTTACCCTTCTCTGACTGACTGGCAATGCTCCACCCCTTATATACCCGCGAGGTCATGGTGGACAACATTCTAGGAAGTTCAAGGAAAACGTAGTTCTCAGAAAGTCTGGAAGGTTCCATGAGATTCTACAAAGATCCAGAACATTCTAGGAGGTTAGTGAAAAATGAATCCACATATGGAATACCTGAAACATTTTACTTCAAACTTCTATTTTCCCTTTTGTCTCTAACAACCAGCAACTCGGGTGCCCCCCCAAGCCGGCACCCCAGGCAGTCGCCTGCCCCTAAATCCAGCCCTGGACTGAGTAGCATGCCCTCAACCACTACTCCTCATGCCCAACGATAGCAGCAATGACCCTGCGGCACATGTGGCTCAGACCCTACTTTTGAATGGGAACTGACGATTCTTTCTCCCCTAGCTCCTTATAGTTCATATATACAAAGCTATTTTACTTTGGTTTGGCTTGTGGCTCAGGATTTGGCCATTTGAAAAAGAAAGCCCTTCCTCCTATCACCAACCTAATGGTAGTAAGTGGCATGTACTGAAGGTGGTCCATTCGGCAGTGAAATATAAATCTTGCTTGCAGCTATGGATTCCTCCAAACTGGTTCAATCTGTTTTTAAAAACACAAAACTTATTACTGCACAAGCAGCAGCTGCTTTTCAGATTAGCAAATTCCATGTCTGAAACAAGTACAGTACTTGCAAGAGAGCTCTACATGATGTTTGATAGAAAAAATCCAAAAGGAGACAGGAACCCCACATTGCTAGAGGGATCAAACTTCTTTTGTCATCAGAAAGCAGACAGGACTGGAACCTGTGGGAAGGTCATAGGAGCTATTGAAGGAGGAGAATTTGGATAATTCAGACAAGCATCTAAACTTTTGTGCTAAAAGCCTGACCCTATTGACTTCATTGGAACCAGGATTTCATCTTTTATGCGTATACAAAATGAACTCAAATTTGAGCCTTTGCAGGGTATGCAGTTATTAATATAGATAGCACAGACACAGAGGTTATTGACCCACTAATGTGAGAATTTGTAGTCTATGTTGATACAGTAATGTTATTTGCAGTGCCCTAGCAGAGGGTTTGTGTATTTTACTTTTTTCTAGCCTTTTCTTTTAAACTTCTTTTTTCAGTACAAAATCTCAAATGATTGCTTCCTGCATTCTTGTGTCCAGGGTTACGCAATTTTTTCATTAAAACAATTAAATTTTAGTTCCTTGTGAGGTTAAAGCAACATGGTGGAGGATCTCCCCTTTCTGATGTCTATCTGTTGTCTTTGACGCTTGTTTAACAAACTATAAACATATTGCTAATGTGGCTCTTCCACAGTTTGAAAGTGTTGTGCTCAATAGAAATAGTCCAGTAAAAACATGCCAATTGGAACAGAAATTAGTCCCTGGAAGAGATCAAATCAGTATCTGGGGAGTTAACAGTAATTCACACTAAAAATAGGAAGGTGTGATGATTAACCTACTTGAGTCCCTTTTCTAGTTTGAGGCAGTTTATGCAGAACAACTAGATTTGAAATTATCTTCATGTAGTACAGTACTGGTGTTTTGTCTCTGAATACTCTTGCAAGTTGAAAGTTATTCAAAGTGACCAAATTGTGTATGTATCTGATATTATATCATTCTCCTGGCTTAAGCCGGATGCCTATGCCATCTCTCTCCATCCCTTTCTTAAAGCAAAGTAATATGTTTGCTCCATCCAGCTACCCGATAGATGGTGAAAGGATTCTCATTCAAACCCTGATAAAATATGCACAGATTGGAATTTAAGTTTTGGGCCCACCACTTTGAAAATTACTTACTTTGTTGTTTGGGGATTAGCTCTAGCTGGCCCTGGTCCTAAACAAAAATCATCAAAGATTTATGAACGTGCCTAAATTAAAAATTAGGTATAAGCACTAGTTTTTAATGGGACTAACAGTGTGTAATATTTGTTGTTTTTTAATCCAGAAACTGAGTTATGTTTAAATTGATAAGTGGGTCAAAAAATGTCTCCTTCAATTTTAGGAAACCGATCTAATTTCAAAATGCCTTAAGCAATTTATCTCTAACCCCACTCCCCACATCCTCCTGGGACATAAGACTACAAATTTTCAGGCTTAAAGGAAGGGTTTTCCCCCATTTCAGTGGAATATGGGAGGGGGTGAACAAATTAAAAGGGATTAAAATTGGGTTTATAAGAGAAGCTCTCATACAGACTTAAGTACAGAGTCACTACTGCTGCTCCAGAACTCGGTTGAGAAAGATCAGCACATTGAGCAGTGCACAGGAGGTGCCAATGTAGCTGGCTGCTCCTAGTCAGAGGGTAATAGTGTTGCCTTTAAAATAATAATAATAATAATAATAATCTCGATCAGTGGTTTCTCTTTTTTTTTTTAAAAAAAAAAGCAATTTGTGTAAGAAGGCAGCATGCATGCACATAGGTAGGCAGTCAATAAGAGAGCAAGAAGTGCCCCAGCATGCTACTTTATGCTAGTTGGTTTGAATGGGAAAGGATTTAAATTAAATTTTGAAAACTGTCATGGTCTTTCATGCATAACATGAGGAGAATAGTAACAGACACCACGTCATGCTGTTGCATGTGACGTCAGCATGAGAACACAAACAACATGTGTGCACATCGAATCATAGACTATTAGAGTAGAAAGAGACCTCAGGAGGTCATCTAGTCCAACCCCCTGCTCAAAGCAAGACCAATCCCCAACTAAATCATCCCAGCCAGGGCTTTATCAAGCCTGACCTTAAAAACCTCTAAGGAAGGAGATTCCACCATCTCCCTAGGTAACCCATTCCAGTGTTTCACCACCCTCCTAGGGAAAAAGTTTTTCCTAACATCCAACCTAAACCTCCCCCACTGCAACTTGAGACCATTACTCCTTGTTCTGTCATCTGGTACCACTGAGAACAGTCTAGATCCATCCTCTTTGGAACCCCCTTTCAGGTAATTGAAAGCTGGTATCAAAACCCCCCTCACTCTTCTCTTCTGCAGACTAAACTGCAAACAAAGGTAATAGTGTCTAGGTTGTTGCAAGTACTCCAGCGTGCCACCTCTTTAGACTCAACAGAAGGGGCAAGTGAAAGAGAAGCAGCATTTTTCAGCCCTTCCCTACTCCCAAGTAAATACAGCCGGTGCCATCTGCACTGGGGAGGATGAGAAAGGAGGGAAGTAGAACTCTGATTTTGTATGCCTAAGGAAAAAAGTGTGTATGACCATAGAATCATATAAATGTAGGGCTGGAAGGGACCTCGAGAGATCAAATCCAGCCTCCTGTGCTGAGGCAGGATCACACTCCATAATAATAATACATTGTTATTAAGAAGGAAGCATGTCTCACTCTCGTTTACAAGAGGATCCATGACCTAGCACTGGAGTTGAGCAAAACACTGCCAAAAATTCCCTCTACTTCCTTTTTTACATTTTTCAATAAATTGGCTGTGTCTCTGTTTACACCCTTTGGTGTTTCCTTTCAGTACATATTCTACTGAAGGTGTTTGCTGGCAGCAGTGTTCCCTGGAACAGCAAATTTTATACAAACATTGGAGACTATTTGTTGAAAGTACATTTTGAATTTGGGAACAGCAGTAGACCCCCTCCCCACTACCACCACCTTTTCAGAAAGTTGGCACTATAGGTTAAAAACAGCACCAGGAGTAATTCAGTATTGAATAGCCCTAAGTTAACCTTAGTTAGCCCTAAGGAAACCTACTGACCGCTATTCCTACCTACATGCCTCCAGCTTTCACCCTGACCACACCACACGATCCATTGTCTACAGCCAAGCTCTGCGATACAACCACATTTGCTCCAACCCCTCAGACAGAGACAAACACCTACAAGATAGGTTTCAGAGTAACAGCCGTGTTAGTCTGTATTCGCAAAAAGAAAAGGAGTACTTGTGGCACCTTAGAGACTAACCAATTTATTTGAGCATAAGCTTCCGTGAGCTACAGCTCAAGATCTCTATGAAGCATTCTTACAACTACAATACCCACCTGCAGAAGTGAAGAAACAGATTGATAGAGCCAGAAGAGTTCCCAGAAGTCACCTACTACAGGACAGGCCTAACAAAGAAAATAACAGAACACCACTAGCCGTCACCTTCAGCCCCCAACTAAAACCCCTCCAACGCATTATCAAGGATCTACAACCTATCCCGAAGGATGACCCAACACTCTCACAAATCTGGGGAGACAGGCCAGTCCTTGCCTACAGACAGCCCCCCAACCTGAAGCAAATACTCACCAGCAACCACATACCACACAACAGAACCACTAACCCAGGAACCTATCCTTGCAACAAAGCCTGTTGCCAACTGTGCCCACATATCTATTCAGGGGACACCATCACAGGGCCTAATAACATCAGGCACACTATCAAAGGCTCGTTCACCTGCACATCCACCAATGTGATATATGCCATCATGTGCGAGCAATGCCCCTCTGCCATGTACATTGGTCAAACTGGACAGTCTCTACGTAAAAGAATAAATGGACACAAATCAGATGTCAAGAATTATAACATTCAAAAACCAGTCGGAGAACACTTCAATCTCTCTGGTCACTCGATTTCTGATCTCAAAGTTACTATCCTTCAACAAAAAAAAATTCGAAAACAGACTCCAACGAGAGGCTGCTGAATTGGAATTAATTTGCAAATTGGATACAATTAATTTAGGCTTGAATAGAGACTGGGAATGGTTGAGTCATTATAAAAAGTAACCTATTTCCCCTTTCTTATTCCTTCCTTCCCCCCCTCCCCACAGTTCCTCAGACATTCTTGTTAAATCCTAGATTTGTGCTGGAAATGGCCCACCTTGATTATCATACACATTGTAAGGAGAGTGATCACTTTAGATAAGCTATTACCAGCAGGAGATTAGGATTGGGGGGGGAGGGGGAGAGAAAACCTTTTGTAGTGATAAACACCTATTTTTTCATGGTTTGTGTATATAAAAAGATCTTCTGTATTTTCCACAGTATGCATCCGATGAAGTGAGCTGTAGCTCACGAAAGCTTATGCTCAAATAAATTGGTTAGTCTCTAAGGTGCCACAAGTACTCCTTTTCTTTTTGCGAATACAGACTAACAGGGCTGTTACTCTGAAACCTAAGTTAACAGATCCTCAGATGGTGTAAATTAGCTTAGTCCCAGCTGCTTGGATGACCAAAGTGTGGCCCATGGATTAAATGCAGAAGGTGCCTGGGACAGTTCAGCTCAAGATAAGCATTGCATGCTGGGTTCTCTAGTGTTCCTAGCATAGCATAGCTACCTATTGTGTTACCTTAAGATGATGAATAAGAGTAATGCAAATTGAGCAGCACTGTTCTGCCATGGACACCACAGGGCCCAGCATGTTCCATCTTGATCCATTTTCCTAGGTGGATTCCAGTAATGGGAGTTGAAGACACTTAATACCTCATAGGACCAGATCCGTATGACCTTCTGTTTGAATCAGGAGTAAAATGCATAGGCTTTGAGGTTGTAAACATCTGCATTTTTATTTCATGTACATAATACTTATCCTCATACTGAACTATAAAGGTTACCCACTATCTAGTAAGACGCATGAATGCAAGTTGAAGCAAAGTGCAAGAAGTCTGTATTTCATGTTAGAGGTCTCTTGTCACCACCCTTATTGCCCAGTGGAGCCAACAGAGCTTGAAAGCACCCAGTACCTCATAGGAATGGGCTCTTAATTATCTTTCTCACTTTGGTAATGTGTTATGAGGCTCAGCCACCAATGAAGCAACAAAAAAAGCTTATGACTTAGTTAAATAATGGTGTTCGAAGCCTATTAAGATATAACTGCTTGTCTTAAAATAGGATTAATTAAAATGTACAAGAAAAATGCAATTCGCTTTCATTTTATACATCATCCCACTGTGAACTTTTCATAACACATCCCCAGAAGTAATATTCTGGGCAGCATGGTGTTCTCAATACTGCCATCAAAAGCAAAGATGAATATAAAACTTTTTCAAAATTTGGCTCAGGTACTATCACTGTTAGATATTTCATAATCTATAACTCTGGTCATTGCTGTTTTGCAATATAATTGCATCAGTGATCTAAACTTTTGACAGTATCTAAAGTGCCTGGAAATAGTTTGCTCTAGCACCTTTGTCTTTTAAAGACCATTTGGGGCTTGTTATTTTAAATCCTTGTGCAGACTGATTTATCACTTCAAACATCTGTCAGCTGTGCTTTGTCTTGAAACTGATAGTAATAGGGTTGCTGATTTTTCAACAGCAGCTGTTAGAGGTTCATTAATTAGACTCTCAGAGGGTGTAGATAACTAATATTTTTCTTTGTTAATGATCTCTTACGTGTTATAATACACATTCTGAAATCCACTCAAAATTTGCAGCTTCTCTCTGTACTTGTAGCTTGCTAAAATGATTAGGTTTTTTATATTAAAATTTTCTCCCATAAAGCAGTTAAAATAAAAAGAGGTGTCATGGTGCAGAGTTAAATAGGCATTCAAAGCAATCTTTGGTATTGTGTATTTATGGGCAAGGTGGACCAGCCAGAGTCCCAAACATTCTGATCCAAACCCAAACAGATTCCAAAATTCTAAGGGGCTCAGTCTGGATCCATGTACATTCAGGCCCATTTCTAGTTTAAATTTTTTAAGCTATGCAGAGTATAGCTGACTTCACTAATATCAGAAGATTTATTTATTGTGGATGCTACTGATTTCCATGAAAGTATCCCCCCACACACTCTATAAACTATTCTTAATTGTTAGCTTTGCTATTATTCTTAAAATACATTCTCAAATAGAAGCAACCTTGGAAGAGATTTAAAGTGCTAATAGTTACTCTTGCTAGAAACTCCTGGGGACTGGAACATCTGTGAACTCTCCTGCAGTTAGGAGCATATTGGCACTACTGCTGGTTCAACCAGCAATGCTAACCAACAGATAATTACAGTTTGAAATTGGTATTTTAATTAACTGATCTTAGCAAATGTAAAGTGAAATCCCTCAGGCATTAAAGAAAGAAGCAGGAGAGAAAATTATTATCTATAAAGTTCAGCAGACGGATGGTCAGCAGGTGATAGCTTGGCAAAGAGTGTTACGTGTTCCCATTTTAATCTGCAATAAGAGAAAGCTAATTTAGGGCCTGGCTCTGTGAGGTGCTGAGCAGTTTCTGCAAGTTGCATTGTGACTTCAGTGTGGGATGAAGGCATCTCAGCATCTTGCAGGATTGAGCCATAAAAAAAGTGAGGTGGAACTTTTTCTAAAATTCAGCTAAATACGTTTAAGAAGTTGGTTTAGGCCCAAGTTTCTTCTGAAACCACCAGTTCTGCCATCTGAACCACATGGGCTGATACGTAGAAGTCCCAGGCAGAACAGGTAGCAGGATCATGATATTAATCTGTAAGAGATGCAGCTGTGATGATGTAGGCTGACCTTCTGTATAACATAGGCCACAGAACATCCCCAAAATAACTCAGAGAGCAGATCTTTTAGAAAATATCCACTCTTGATTTGAAAATTGTCAGTGATGGAGACTCTCAACATGACCTTTGGTAACTCGTTCCAGTGGTTAATTACTTTCCAAATGTACACTTTATTCCCAGTCTGAATTTGTCTAGTTTCAGCTTCCAGCCATTGCATTGTGTTATACCTCTCTCTCTGCTAGAGCAAAGAACCCATTTTTAAACATTTGTTCCCCATGTAGCTATTTATAGAATGTAATCAATTCACCCCCTAACCTTCTCTTTGTTAAACTAAAGAAGTTTACACCTGGGGTTGCAAATTTTGGTTGGGCTTATTCTTGGAGGTTTCTTCACATGACAATCTTTAATTGAAGGTTAATTGTTAATTCCTGGAGACTCCAGGTCAATCCTGGAGGGTTGGCAACCTTGTCACACTATCTAGAGCTATTGTTCCAGGTTCTCTGCAGGCTCAGGCAGATATCACTGCATCTGTTACACTCACATCACGTTTTCAAGCTTTGTAGTTAGGAGGACTGAACACTTGCTTAAAAAGTAAGCTTGGGCCCAAGAGATGGACCCTTAGGCCTGGGCCCATGGTGCCTATGCCTTACCTGTCCCTGCCTTTGGGCAGGTTACACCTAGAACTGCCTAATACAGGATTTCTTTCTCTGAAGTAGCTGGTACTGGCCTCTGACAGATTGCCAGAGTAGATGGATTGCTGGTCTGATCTAGTATGCCAATTCCTATCCCAAATGGATTTTTTAAATTGTATTAAGGAATCATTTCAGTTCATATTTAAATTCTTTTCACAGAAAAATAAGATTTGACTGAACTAAAATTTCCATAATGGCCTCTAATTGCAAGAAACAATATGCAAAAAAGTGACTTCCTGAACAATATTTTGCATAGCACTTTTTATTCAGAAAGATCACAGGACATTTTATAACAATATAGAAATTGCTTTCCAGTGGTAGAGAAAGTAATCTCCACTGGCATGTTTTACGGAGCACAGCAACACTACACAAGAGTTTAGGACAAGAGTGTGAAGAACTGTTTTTATACTAAAAAGAAAAGGAGTACTTGTGACACCTTAGAGACTAACCAATTTATTTGAGCATGAGCTTTCGTGAGCTACAGCATCCGATGCTGTAGGATCCGATGCATCCGATGAAATGAGCTGTAGCTCACGAAAGCTCATGCTCAAATAAATTGGTTAGTCTCTAAGGTGCCACAAGTACTCCTTTTCTTTTTGCGAATACAGACTAACACGGCTGTTACTCTGAAACCTGTTTTTATACTGACAAATGAGTAAAGCATGTACTTTAAATCCAAAGAGATTTATGTTAGATTAAGAAAAATAATAAGAACAAAAGTAAAGTCTCCCTGAGAAACTACAGTATGTGTTTTCTTTGAGAATAGGTGGGAGCAATTCAGAAAACAAAATGGCTGTTCTCAGCGAACAGGTAGATTAATTAAAAATATAGATCATACTATACATAGTATGCAAGCAATTAATCTAACATTTAGGATAGGCAAAACGCAATTACTAGAGCAGGTTGGGAAATACAAAGCATTTTTCACTAACAAATTTTGAAAGAAAACAATTTTTGTTTAATTTTTTCCCCAGAAATTTTCTTTTTTTTTTTTTTAGAAAAAAGTTTGTGAAAAACCCATTTTTTCACCAAAAAATAGACAATTTAAACAAAGTTAACATTTTTGCAAAAATGTTCATTTAGCGAAAAAAAGCCATTTTTCATTGAAAAAAGGTTTGTTGGAAAAATGTTGACCATCTGTAATAATTATAGGGATCTAGATAGCACACTAAAGGTAATAAAAGATGCCATTAAATCTTTAATGACCCCTGACACTGGGATCTTCCATTTTCATGACATCTAAAAGGCAGTACCTCCAAAAGCAGCATCCCTTCTGCAACACTGATTCACTAATGACCCATAAGGGGAAAGAATGCTCTGTACCGAATAACTAACCCAGGTTCCTGAGACACATTGCATTTCCTTTGAGGTCTTTCATCCAAGCACTGAACAGGCCCAAATCTGCTTAGTTTAGAAGATATAGTGAGCTCACAGCCTAAATCGGAACGTTTGCAAACATGGAGCCAAAAAGAAAAGGAGTACTTGTGGCACCTTAGAGACTAACCAGTTTATTTGAGCATAAGCTTTCGTGAGCTACAGCTCACTTCATCGGATGCATACTGTGGAAAGTGTAGAAAATCTTTATATACACGCAAAGCATGAAAAAATACCTCCCCGCACCCCACTCTCCTGCTGGTAATAGCTTGTCTAAAGTGATCACTCTCCTTACAATGTGTATGATAATCAAGTTGGGCCATTTCCAGCACAAATCCAGGTTCTCTCACACACACACACACACACACACACCCCACACACAAACCCACTCTCCTGCTGGTAATAGCTTATCTAAAGTGACCACTCTCCTTACAATGTGTGAGTTTTTTATGGTTATTTTGTTTGAAAATTACTTTGTGCTTTCAAAAGTTTTCTATTTGATTCCTTAACCCTTTCCTGTATATTTCTTCTCTTAGAGCTTTGCATGAAAAAAAAAATGGCAACGTGTCTTTCAAAGTGCTCATGTTGTTCCCACATTACCAGCACCAACTTAAAGGAGGAATTTGCCATATTCAACATTAGCAGCAAAAACAGTGCTGAACCCATATATTTCCTTTTATATTTCCAATTTATATTTTGTGTGTCAGTCTGGCAACTTTTAAAAGGTATCTGAAAAAGGCTAAAAGTTAAATAAATCTTCAGGCAAGCTGAGCAAAGTTTGCAATTGTTTTCATGCCTTCCTTCAGATGTTTGAGTTCCTATTTGTACTTATCGGTATTAATAGCTTTTCAGACAATGATGTATGATGTCAGGAAATATTAATATCCACAATTAATATACTGATATATAGTTTGAGTCTGTCATTCCTCATTCCCTTTCTGTCACTTTCCTATTATACTGCTCTGACAATTCCCTAAAGATTCAGAAGAGATATGGTTTTGGGAGAACTCATACCACTAATCATTGATAGCAATATGTTGTGCTGCAGAGATTGTTTTCAGTTTTGTCAGCAGGGATGATACTATTGTGTGTCTTCTCTACAGGGAGGGAAGTTCTTTGTAAGATTCATTTACAAGCAGAAAATTTAATGGGCTGCAAAGTTCGATCATGAGGGTGGTTTTTTTTTGCTGAAGCAGCTTGTCATTTTAGTTTTAACTACAGGAGACAAGACAGAATTGTTAAAGCAATCCAATTATATAATCTATTGAACAGGGGATTTCTGGCCACCTTTCATTAGTGCAGCAAAGTTGCAGTAACTGTAGATGCTTTAAAACTCCCCAGCTGCAAAGCAATTTGCAAATCCCAAATATAGTAAAGGGCTGATTTTTAGAGGTGTTATGCACCCACAGTTTTCACAGACTTTTGATGGGATTCTAGATGCTCAGTGCTTCTGAATAATGAGGCCCTGTATTGCAATGTTCTGCTTTTGAATGTGTATCTTTGCTGAAATGGGAATATCCTAAAAAAGAGTGAAAATATTTTTAATATCTTTTAAAATGAGACTACTGATCAAGAAAATGAAAACCAAATTAGTGACTACTATTGGTTTTTAACTGGGCAAGAGCAGTAACACAAAGATTCCATAATCTCTAAATAGAGGTAGAAGGGCTGCCAGAGTGGCTGGCTGTTATTTACAATTTAAGAGGGTGAATTGCAAAATGAAAACTGCTTCAGTTTAGGAATGGGTGTTCAATGCCCTTGATAACCAGACTGTGAAGCAAAGGGCATTCCAAGGTATGTGTTTTAACCTCTCTTTTTAACTCCCACCTCCCATATCTCGCTCTGATTAGCATGGTTGAACTGTGGCAGCAATGTGTGTGTGATCTTTTCATTTACACTGAGGAATAATTAATTCAAAGTTTTGGACAAATGTCTAACAAAACTCAGATTGCTCTGTTAATCAAAGTAAATAGGGAGGGTCTTTAGTATTGTTGGGGTATTATCGTTATCCACTGTATTAGCCATAATTCTTCTCTCTTTAGTGTAGTTCTAGCAAATATAGGGCCTAATCCTGACATTACAGATTCTAGTTTTGGCCCCCGTTTTAATCCTAAACAACTCTTCCCACATTCAAACCACAGGTGTTTTGCATTTTACAGTGAAAATCTTCTCTCACAATGAATGGCAAGGTACTAGGAAACAGAGCATCAGGAAATAAGTGGCTGTGGATCACATTTTTATGGTTAGAACTGGGACTGGTATTGCTAAGTGGATAATAATAGCTTTGCCATAGCCAATGAGCAGTACACCTGAATTTTTTCTTTGTAAAATATACTATAAACAGGAGAGCCTGAAACAAAGAAACATGCAGTTAAAAAGACAGATAAAGTGAGCACAAAATTGCTAAAAGTGAGATGCAGTGAAAGCGCGTGGCCAGTGAAACCTCTGTCCCTGTCCTGGCCACAGAACCAAACCTTATTCAACATTCAGAGTGCTTTCATAAGTGACCTCTTCCCTTCTCAGTCAACCCAACCCTCTGCAGCCTCTCAGGAGGCTCCCTGGGTAGAATTCTGAGGCCATGTCTACACTACCCGCTGGATCGGCGGGTAGTGATCATTCTATCGGGGATTGATTTATCGCGTCTAGTGTAGATGCGATAAATCGATCCCTGATCGCTCTGCCGTCGACTCCGGAACTCCACCACGGTGAGAGGCGGAAGCGGAGTCGATGGGGGAGCGGCGGCCGTCGATCCCACGCCGTGAGGACACGAAGTAAGTGATTCTAAGTCGATCTAAGAAACGTCGACTTCAGCTATGCTGTTGTCGTATCTGAAGTTGCCTATCTTAGATCGATCTTCCCCCCTCCCCACCCCACAGTGTAGATGAGGCCTGAGTCAAAGCTCTGGAGCTCAAGCCACCCCTTTCCTGAGTTTCCCATCATTGCCAGCACAACTATTGGTAACTGTGCTCTGATTTGCTACTCAGGTAACAGCTGTGCTCTGTGACCACTCCACAGCATGCACAGGGGGACAAAATGCTGCCCAAACACTGGAGTCCACCCTGCCCAAGTCAAGCATAGGAGATAGAAAGATAAGTTAAAGCCAAGTTGCCGTGTTATCAATGATGTTTCAACCCGAGTTAAAAACACACTTGTTTTTATTGTGTGATACCATGTGTGTACTGCACTCCACTTTCCACAGGTTCTCCAGGCACAGCAGGGAGTTGGGTCTCCAGAACTTAGGAACTGAAGAATAAAGCACAAGAGGAAACAAAGGGGGAAACTGGGACTCCTGAAAGGGAGGGAAGGAGAGAGGGAGGGAGAGAGAGAGAGAGAGTATGGAGCCACCTCTCTGTGTTAGTAAGTTTTAAAAAAAATAGTAACCCCAGAAAGTGTCAGAGGTTGGAGAAAGTCGTACAGGCTGAGGGTCCCTGAACTTTGTCTCTGGTGAAGAGGTGTTTGGTAAAATGTTGAAGCCCTGGAAAATTTATATCCATGTTTATTTCACTCCTATCTACTAATTTAGTACTCAGAGAATTCAAATAAGAGAGTTGGATGAGAGCGTCCATTTGAGAGTTTATGCTGACTGGCCCTTACGTCGCAAAACTGTCTCATTTTAGTCATTTTAATAGGTTCCCCACAACTTAAATCAAATTCAGAAGCCTGTTGTATTTTCCTAAAGCTTCCTCTTTTTTCCTAAGTATGGGAGCTACGTGATATTTACACGCCCCATTGACCTTTCAAAAATAATTTCCAGTAATCATCCGACATAATTGTCATTAAATAATCTGCATCCGTTTCACACAAAATGGACCAAGGGAGGGAAACACAGGGCACAATCCTGGCAAAAGGGTAAGTGCCTTCTGCAAGTCATTGCACACACTCAACTTCCACTGACTTCAGCTAAAGTTGTTTAGCTCACATTTGCCCGTGGTATATTATGCCCTTATACTCCAGTTCACCAGGTTTTTGTGGAAAACAACTTTAAGCACAGTAGTAGTTGTTTTTTCCACCAACGTTAGGAAAACAGCCCTTTATCAGTATCTTCTATAGCACATGCATAAAAAATACTGCTTAATTCTCCGAATATATCTTGCAAAATTGTCCTCTCTTTCATTAAATTGGAAATGGTTCATATTGCCATATATAGCCATTTTAGCTTTACATTTTTATTTTTAATACATCCTCATCACCAGTTTTCTCTATTATGTTTCACAGTGTGCACACAGAGTAGTTACATAAAAACATCTATTGTTGCTGGAAGGCTATAATGTAACACTTCTTGATTTCTTAGAATCCAGAGTAACACACAACCACCCCAAATCAAAAAGAAACTAAACAGGCTGCTCCATAAAGAGAGAGCCACAACTCAGCCCCCATGCCTTATTCTAGGCTGGCTGCTGGCAAGCCCAGATTGCATGCTTCCCTACAGAGCCCCATACCTACAAGCAGGACAGGAAAGCTCATGAGAATCTAAAGTGACAGATCATAACTTTAACACAATTTTCAGAACACCACAGTATAAGTGTCTGGGAATCAAAGATGGTCAAAAATCAGAATGTCCATCACTTGGAAAATTCAGATATTTTAATATTTGCTTTTATCCAGAATTGGGGTGAAAAGTAGAAATACTGATTTTTTTCTTCGACCAACAGAAAGTTCTGAAAAATTTCCATTAAAAAATTAAAAAGCATTTCATTTTTGCTCTGTTCAACATTGAACTGCATCTGTTTGAGCTACTGCAATGCCTCATGAGAGTTGTCGTTCAGGTTCTTCATGCCCCATTCTTCTCTTTAGGCTGGATGAGGACATCTCCCCACGATGTCACAGCAGTTCAACCAGAGGGGAGACCCCTGTGCATCCTGGGAAATGTAGTCCAGCCAGGAAGCCCCGCTTATAAAGGAGAACAAAGGCATAAGGCACCTGAACTGCACCCCCATGAAGCACTGGGTAGCTCAGACAGATCTGGTTCAATGATGAACCAAGCCAAAATGCAGTGTTTTATTCTGTTCAACAAACCAAAATGTTCTGATTCAGATTGACCCAAATTATATTTCATTTAGATTTTCCCAATGGAAAATGGAATCATCAGAAAAATCAAAGTTTTCCCCAGGTAAATTTTGATTTTATGGAAGCTGCATTGTCCACCAGAAACATTTAGATAGAAAATTTTTCATCAGCTGTATTGGTAACTACTCATTTAATCAATGTAAATGCTAGACACTTAAATTTGCTAATCTGTGTAATCCAGCAGCCTCATATTTGCCAGTTACCCAGTTGATGGGTCAGTTTTGGCAAAGTCCAGTTAAAAGAAGAGGCTACAACACAGAAGAGCCATTAGTGATTTCACTCAGTCACTTGACATGTTTAACAGTTTAGGCTTTGATTCAACAAAGCACTTAATTATCCATTCATATGCTTTGCAGAATAGGGATGGACTTAAGCATGTCCTTAAGTGCCTTGCTGAATCAGGGCCTTCATTCCCAGCCAGTAATGCCCCTGGAATGTGAATTAAATCTTTATCATGATGAAAGCATATGGGCGCACAACAAATTCTGAAAAACATGTCTGTGACTAGATAGCATCAAATATGGCTCTTCTGTGTAGTCTGGTTAATAGAAGATGGTCCTTAATTCCTAAATTCCTTACAGCATTCCTGACAGCAATCACATCTGCTACCATAAAACCCATCACAGTCTCGGCCTTTGGGAGAAACACATTTAATTATCAATAAAATTCAAGCTCAGCCTGTTGTGATGAATTATTAGAATCTGTCATTTTCATACCAAAAAGGCTGTAATGGAATACAATTTTATATTTTTCTGTTTAATTGATGAAGGTCTGAGTTTTTATTAATCTTGTTGAGCTCAAGTGTAAGATGCTGAAAAAGCAAATATGATAGCATTGTATCTAGCTAATGTGTGTGCTTTGCAAAATTGATAAGCCCTGTCAAGGCATAAATTATTTAAAATTTGATAAATGTGTTGAAATCATTGAATGTTCAAACAGATAAGGCAGAGCAATTTCTCTCCCTCTCCCCTTTTTTCAAGCTCAGGTTTTTGTTCCACCAGTTCAGTGATTTTGCATTATTATGGCAATACACAGTATAAAAGACTGCAGACATACTGAAATTAGCATGAAGAAGCCAGAGAAGTACCATAAGAAGTTATAGTGTGAACATGAATATCTATTTTTCAAAATAAAACCATGGTACTGGTACAGCATTCGGAGGCCTGGGCTACAGCAGAAAATTCATTCAGCTTAACTGTGTTGCTCAGGGTGTGTGAAAAAGCCTGAGCAACGTAGTTAAGCTGACCTAGGTCCTCCTTTAGACAGCACTAGGTTGATGAAAGAATTCTTCCATTGACATAGCTACCGCCTCTCGGGGAGAACCGCTTTCCTAAGGCTATATCTATGCTAGCACTTTTGTCGGCTACCTCCAGACTCTAGCTTCCCACGTAAGTGGAGCTCTGATAAGATTCATTCAGGCAGCTGGAAGAGGTTGACAACAATCTTGGCCCTCTTAGGACCCCCCCCCCCCCCGCCCCGCCAGCTCAGTGATACGCTAGAAGGATCACAGCAGCATCACTAGTGGATGGAATAATGGTTCAGATCCATTTTATTCCGATAACTATTTCTTCCCCTTCCCCGATTCATCTGCACTCATTTCTGAGAGACTTGAAATGACCCTGGCAGGGATGAAGTTGGTGCCTCTCTCACTGATCAGCTGTAAAAACCATGTCCCAAGATTGACTGATAACTTGGAGCAAAACCCTGGAAACATCAGAACAATTCGACCCTTACAAGGATACAATTCTTATCATCTTCTGTTTATTTAATATGACATTTTAAAAAGTCACCCACATGAAAAGCTCTGGTGGCTGGGAGGATGTACAAAACAAATGAAGTAAAAATATAAATAGGACCAGTGTCCAAAATATGGAATCAGCTTAAAACTCACCCAGACTAGGGCATTCTGCAGTTTAGCCTTCTTTCGCAGACAAAGCCTGGGAGGAAGAAAACCATGAGCAAGGGATGGACTTCATGGGGAGCTGCATAAGCGAGACCAGGCATGAAATCCTGTCTTCACTGAAGTCAGTGACAAAACTCTCATTGACTTAAATCGGGCAAGAATTTTACCCCATGTCTCTAATCAAGTAAACTTGGTTATGGTGTATAAGTGCCATCATGGGGAGAAAATAGCAGGTATGAAAGGGCTCCTCAATCTAGTGTAGAAGAAAGGCATCGCAGAAAGCAGTGACTAGAAATTAGAGCCACACAAATTCAAATTAGAAATAAGTCACATATGGAACAAACTACCAAGAGAAGTAGTGGATTCTCCATCTCTTGATACCTTCAGATCAAGACAAGGTGCGTTTCTGGAGGATATGCTGCGGTCAAACAAGCATATGGGCTCAAGACAGAGGTAACAGTGAATTCTAAGGTCTGTGTCAAACTAGAATGATCTAATGATCCTTTCCAGCCTCAAAATCTATGACTGGCTTTAGGGGAATGAGCAAAAGCAGGTGCAACGAGCGGGACCTACTGCTGAAGGCAAACAAATTAAAAGACACAAGTTCTCTCACTTTACTAAACAAGAGTTTTCAACTATTCAGACAACAATGATCTTCACTACAAGGAAGGCTACACAGCAAAATGTAGCTAGAATCTGGAGGTGAGATGCTGAGGAATTCAGTTTTCCAGCATGTGCTGCATTCTTTTAATACCGATTTTTTTATTTCCTGTAAATTGCTAACCAAAGTGAATAAACAACTTAACAAAAGGCACTGGGCTATGCTCACTAATAACAAAAAGCTGTCATCAAATACGGAGCCTTTGAAATGTAGAGAGGAAAATGAACCCTTGGAGAGTTCTGTTCTTCTATTCTGTAAAACCTTTTGACTTGAAAATAAAAGAATCTGCACAAATAAAATAAAGTTATAGATAGAAAAGCACAGATAGAAATTCATATTTCTAACAATCTCACCATATTCCTCTCCCGGGTTCCTGTGGTACATTGCCCTGGCAGGTCCAAAGTCAAGTCTTTCTTTGTTAGCAACATTTTTAAACTAAACATTTTCAAAACATAAAGCATTTCCCTAGTAAGAGCTGGTGTAGCCTCCTTTCAAGCAACTGATTCACCTCAACTTTTGCAGCTGCTGAGCCTTGTTCTCTCAATGGAATTAGTGTGACAAGATAACAATAGGAATGGAGGTGGAGTCCGATATTAAAAGTTTACGGTTTTATTCACCACTTCCAGCAATGTTTATTTCTTCCTTCTCCCCCTGAGTAAAATATTCCTTGCACCAGAATATTCATTCCCATAGCTCAATGATTTGTATAACCGGCTATTTGGATATTGTGCAAAAATAGACAGAAAATTGTCAGATGCAGTCATCTGTGTCACCTTTGTTACAGGAACATGTCAGATTATCCTTTGTGAATACAATCATGGGGGGTTTAATATACCGCATGCTCTTACGTAATGTGATGTGATCAGATGCCACTGGTTTAACACAATACGGTGTTGTGATCCCAGCACCTTGATTAATGATAGCTCACCCTCTAAAGCCCCATTGATGCCACAAATAGAGTTGTGTTTTTGTTAGCAGTTTGTGTCACGCATTTGACCCTGTTGCAGCACAAACAGCTGAGCGGTGTCCATACAGTTACATTTTTCACATCATAACCATGCAGTTTGTGTATCCACACCCACCATGCTGTAGCAGTGAATTCTGGGACAATGTGGTCAGCAGCCCCGTACTGTCTCATTGTGAGATAGAGCACCTTAACGAAATGCACAGAGCATCACCAGCAGTATGTTAGGCAACCCTTCTAGGATTTCTTACTACAAAGAGAACTGGGAGAAAAAAAGTCTGGTCAAACAGATGTCACAAGCACAGTTAGAGACTCCAATATAAGGTGCGCAAAAAAATGGGGGGGGGTGCTAAGAAAGACAATTGTGTGCAAGCCTACACCCCTGGCAAAAGGCAAAACACTATGAGCTGCCCTGTTACTTTCCGAGTTTGAGTGTAGACACACAACATGTTCACGGCCAACCTCATCAATTTCTGTTCTACGCTTTGTTTCTTAGTTTCCTCCATTGCTCCCACCAGTGCAGCTGCCATTAAGAGTAGAGGCACAAGTGCAGACTGGGCACCTGCATTTTAACCAGGGAGTCATCAAACCTTGCTCAGAACAGGCCCAGAGATGAGTTTCCGGGAGCCCTCCTGTTTCCAGGCAGGCAGGAAACATGGTTTTAACAGCCTCCATCATGGTATTTCAACATTGCTACTTCTGGGCCCCAGTTGGAATCTGTAAGTGCAGCAAAAGAGTTACCTTTTTTCATTTTTCAGAAAAGGTTCATGGCAGGTTTTGGACTGAGGGTTGGGTGAAAGTGTGGATCCATTCTTGTTTCATCCGAGCAATATGGCGTTTCTGTAACAAGGCAGCTGATAGTTATTTGCTTAGCAGTGGTTATGGCAAGTTGTGCTGGGAAAGTGCTATTCCCCAAACCATCCCGCTGCTCTTTAACTTGTGAGCAAGGTTGCGAGTGGCTAAAGAGCCATACATAAACATGCCATTTCTTCACCCAGGCCCTTTCATCATATTGACAGGTTTCCATCGTATCATTACAGCAGTCCTTTTCGTGCTATTATAGATAACCATCTGTCAGTGTTTCCATTAGAATCCCCTATATTTATGAGTTGATAACTCAGCCATAAAAAATTAGTCCAGAGGCAGAAACTTGACATACAAGGTCTCTGCCTAGGAGTGATCTTTATTGTTTTTTTTTCCCTTTCCTAACTGGAGTCTTAATGAAATGTGCTTATTCATTTTTAATTAGAGATAGGGTCTAGCTGGTAAATTTGGATCCAGATTTCAAAGCTGGCAAGTTTTGGGCTAGTATGTTGTACAGAGAGGGAGTCAGCTGTAGATGTAAACGGAGATGCAGACTCATATTCTGAACCCCCTTCAACATTCGACTGAAGGTTTTGATTCAGGTTCATCTCAATTTTTACATTATAAAAAGACTGTAAAAAGTAACTGTGTATGTTCAGATGCTGTTTTAGAGTCTTATTACTAGAAAACATGAGTGTTTGTAAAGGGAACATAACAGACTAGGGCCTTTTAGTTTTCTGTGTTCTGCAAGGTGAGAAGATGGGAGAAGTGAAACATTGAGAAGGATGGATTTCATTATACATTCAAGAAAGTGGATTCTGAAAAGTGCTAAAGATATGGCATGCCTATACAGTATCACTATAGAACATTTTTGTTTATACTGAGGCCTGCCCCAGAATTGTACAAAAATAACACATATTTCTATATTTTTGAAGGAAGTGTCATCTAAGCTATTCTGAAAGAGCACACACACTCACCGTATTTTATCAGCTTCAGATCAATGAGATTCACATATTTCTGAAGTTTGCACCCCTACTTTTTATACAATGAATGAGAGAGAGGCATCTCAGAATAGGATTCACAAAAGCCAGCATGCTAGCTTCTCACCTAACCTAGCCGGTAGCAGGTGCCAAGCTAAGGGGTGTGTCCTAAACCCTGCCCCTCCAGGGAACTTGGTATCTAAACCCAGGATAAAGGGAGGTGCCGCCCTCTGCTTGGTATTCTCAGCTGCAAATATCTTCTTGGAGGTAGACACCTATGCCATTTTTGCAGGCAGCAGCAGTGTGGAGGACCTCTCTCATAACTTTTATCCCAATGGTTACATTATTCACCTGGAATGTGGGAGACTCACCATTCATGTGCCCCTCCCCTGTTCAGATCCCTTCTCCCTCTCACATGGAATCTACCAGCCCTCAGGTGAGAGTCCTAGTCCCTTGGGTTCTGGAATAGTCTCATGTAGAGCTCCGCCACAGCTTGTCTACACGCGGGATAATGCACTATTTGGGGGAGTGCGATTTCTGAAGCTCACTAATGTGCTATGCACTGATTGGCCCCATGTAGACCCTGCTGGTGTCCACTAATGCTTTCCTTGTGCACTTTAATATAGTACTATTTCAAACAGCACTACATTGAAGCGCACCAATAGGGTCTACACAGACCAATTTATGTCTAACACATGAATCTGCTTTAGAAATCATACCCCACCCCTCCATAGACATATTACCACACCATGTAGAAAAGTCCTCAGTCTTTCCTGTTGAAGCTCTGGCACTGTGGATAACTAATGAAAGAGTCATTGGGCCAGAGAGACAGAGCACGAGCACACATGTAAGCAAGCATGAGAATTGCTCTATAACCTGATTGCTAGAGCTCACACCTGGGAGACCTAGAATCCAGTCCCCCTGCTCCAATAACTTTTTTAAATTATTTATGCATAGTAGGAGAGACTGAAGGAGCCCCACATCAAAATACACTATAGTCCATATCCTGTGGCTAGGGCATTCAAAGGAACAGCCATACTGGGTCAGACCAAAGGTCCATTCTAGCCCAGTATCCTGTCTTCCGACAGTGACCAATGCCAGATGCCCCAGAGGGAATGAACAGACAGGTAATCATCAAGTGATCCATCCCTTGTCGCCCATTCCCAGCTTCTGGCAAAACCGAGACTAGGGACACCATTCCTGCCCATCCTGGCTAATAGCCATTGATGGACCTATTCTCCATGAACCCATCTAGTTCTTTTTTGAACCCTAACTCAGAGGTGTCAGATCCCTGCTGAAATCCTTTATTCCTCTCAAGTGGAGTGAGGTACATGAACTGGGGTGTCCCACATCCCAGGTTAGTACCTAGCCACTGACCTAACAATTATGGAAGAGGTGGTCCTCCTCCTCCACACCCAGCTGTGTTGTGTGAGCTCATCTTGATCTGGTAGGCAAGGTCTGAGTACACTTACTGGATTGAGTCCTGCAGGCAAGTTAGGCGAAGCAACACCTATCTTCCCCTTGCTTTGTGCATCACTTTAGGGCATAGGCATCCAGATGCCTAGAGGGAGGCAGCAATATGCATGTGCAGAGACAGAAATGTAGGTGGCCTAGAGAATGTTTACAGCAAAAATTTAGGTGCCGAGTGAGTGAGGTCAGTAGCAGGAGAGTGTGGATTTTAGGAATCACTTGGCCTCATTCTGGGATTTAGGTAGCTAAAATGTCAGTTAGATACCCATGTCTTTTTGTGAGTAGAGTGCTAACTTTACATGATGTTTGTGGTCAGATGTTGGCTGAGTGTGTGTTCTCTCTGCGTGCTGTACTGACTCTGGCCAGATAGCCTGTATAGCAGGCTCTGATCGAACTATCCAATAACCACAGACTAAGTTCTTAGCGATGGAACTTGATTAGGTTTATTGTCAACAGAGCACAGTATTGGTGCCTTATACTTGCTACTAAGAATGTAAATACCATTTTAAAAGTTAACTGTTTAAATGGTTAAAATATGTCATTTAAACGGTTAACCGATTAAGTGGCTGGGGCCAATCCAGCCAGTTGGCCCAGGATTAACTGTTAAGGCGGGTTAACCTGTAAGACTAAAGCATTAGTCTTACTAGTTAACCTTCCCTACTTGCTACAAGTACACTCAATGCGTGTATGCCCGGGACAATCGACGCAGCTTATTTAGTGGCAGGACTTTCCACTATCCTTCGGCTAGCCAAAGACACTCCCTCTTAGACTCCATTTTATACATCAAGACAAACAAGTTACATACTGCCCCTTTGACATAGTTAGTCGACACCCTCTGATGTAGCCGGTTATCACCCATCACCTTGTACATCTCTATCCATCACACTGACCTTATTTTTAGGATGGGTCAGTGTGTTCCTGTTATCTTTAGGGAATGTGTTGGTATCAAGGTGTTCTGGTACCATCCTTCTGGAATGCGTTTGCGTGAGTGCTCTGTGCCTAGCACCTCTTAGGAATATGTGTTTTTGCAGTATCACCCCTATTCTTGACAGATTCTGTGAGCAGGGCCTGCCTCTCGTTCACAGCCTGATTTTGCTTTATATTAGCAAAGTTTTGACCACTACTTTAGCCGAGGCCTCAGGCCTCATACCAGGCCTCTGATACAAGGGCTTATGTTTCAGGGCCTCTTCCTACTACAGTGTATTGCACAAGGTAAGTTACTAGGCACAGACCAATATAAAAGGCATTAACAGGTACAGCACAACTAAAAGAAAGTTACGTATGGACATTATAAACAGACAGTCTTTAGAGAACAGGGTCTGAAGGGGATGGTGGGGAAGAGACACTAGGCAAATGAAAATAGTAACAGAAAATTCTGCTTTGCCATTTCACTCTACCTCTAAGACACTAATCTCTTGAGGTTAAGAAATCGGTCTTTTCCCTTTGAGCCCTAGTCCTGGAAATCCTTATTCATAGCAGTAGTATTTACTCAGAGTAGTCCTCTGAAATGGGATTACATGTAAAGGCTAGTCATGCAATTAAGGGCTTGGATCCTATTTATGTACAACTAAATATTAATAACCACCCCATCATCTTCACATTTTTATTTTCACTTTTTCTCTTTTGAAACAGATATTTTGTGACACTAAACAAATGGTCCATGCCACAGAAGTGCTGGATTGGGAAGACAAAGATGCTGCAGAGACATTGGTCAACAACGTTGTCCATTCCAGGATCATCAACCCTTTACGCCTATTTGTTAAGCCATCTCCAGTGTTGAAACATGGCCAGATGTCATATTCAGACAGCATAGAAAACTTTTGGGATTGGTTAGCCAACATCACTGAGGTTCAAGAATCTCTTGCACGGACTAAGCGCAGACCAATAGTAAAAACTGGGAAATTCAAGAAAATGTTTGGGTGGGGCGACTTCCATTCCAACATCAAAACTGTTAAACTAAACCTCCTCATCACAGGGAAAATTGTTGATCATGGCAATGGAACCTTCAGTGTTTATTTCCGACATAACTCAACAGGTCTTGGAAATGTTTCTGTAAGCCTGGTGCCGCCTTCCAAGGTGGTGGAATTTGAATCTTCTCCACAGTCAACGCTGGAGACCAAGGAATCCAAGTCCTTCAACTGCCGAATTGAGTATGAAAAAACAGATCGGGCTAAGAAAACTGCCTTGTGCAATTTTGACCCTTCAAAGATCTGCTACCAAGAGCAGACACAAAGCCATGTTTCTTGGTTGTGTTCTAAACCATTTAAAGTTATCTGCATTTACATCGCTTTTTACAGTGTAGATTACAAACTGGTGCAAAAGGTCTGCCCTGATTATAATTACCATAGTGAGACGCCCTATTTGTCCTCTGGCTGATGTAATTCATATTCTGAGTAACTGTAGAAATACAGCACTGGTCATAAATATGAGTTTCCTTTAATCGTCTGCAGAGGACAATGCTTCCCTATCAGGTTAAATATGTCTTTAAAAAATTGTAGATGTTTGTGCTGTTTCATAAATATTCAGCCTGTTTATGTAACAATCCTTTTCGTTTAACACAATTACATTCTGGCTATGTTGTTAATAAGAAGAGAAATATCAGACATGAGCAAAATGTGGCAAGGAGGAACAAAATTATGCATGTGCTAAACATTGATCTGGAAAGTTATCTTTATTGAAGTAGGTTTAAAGGGCTGCTTTAGATAGCAGATGCAGCGAGATAGTTTACTTGGTATATACAGCACCTCGCATCCTAGGGTCCCAATCCTGATTGTATTTTGTTAGCACCTACAGTTCCCAAACAATAAGAGGAAGACAACTGGGCCAGGCCTGCAAGCTCTCCACATGCAAAACTCAATTTCAACAACTCTTCAATTGATGTCAACAGGACTGTCACACACAGAGGATTTGATGAATTGAGTCCTAATATTTAAATAAAATGCTATTTCTATTAAAGAAATGAAAGAGAATTGAATTCCTACTCTGGGTTTCGGCAGTAATGCATAGTCACTGGAATGGAAGAGCAGTTTCTTCAAATTCTTACCTGTGAAAATGCAATGATCCTTAGTTTGTTAGACCCACCAAGTATACAGGTTTGGTGTACATTTTTCCCTATTGTGGTCACCATTGTTTTGATTTATACTCGGATGTTTACATCTATATCGGTACTAGTTTTAAGGTGGTAATAGAATATAAGTGTACCCTGGAAAAACATGGTCCATGTTCAATAAGTCCCAGAATAAATAAGAGTGTGGTTTCCATTTAAAGGAAAGTATTTGCCTTAACATCTTGCTATCCAGCACATCCTGATTTATTACCTTCCTGGAAATGGAAAAGTATCACAAGAGAAGGCCAATACCCCAATAACATATGCTTTTCTTTTTCATGAAACCCAGTTAAACTAGTTAGTATCTTTTAAGACAAGAAAACCACAATCCCTGAAAAATGAAAGGTCAACAAAAATCTAGACACCACATATAAGATTACAAACCACTGCCATTAGTACATCACATTTCAACATATAGCCAGATCCTCAACTGGTATAAATGTATACCACCAGAGGATCTGGCCCTGTATGCTGCTTACGTAGGGACTGATACTGTTCCCCTGAAGTCAATGGCAAAATCAGTTTCAACAGTTCAGGATCAAGCAAAAATGACGTGGTTTTTTTTGTTATTGTTTTTACCACCATTGCTGATTACCAAGACACGTGTGTAAAAAGAAGCAAACTTCTGCTTCTCTTTTCTGATGTCACAGTTTAGTGTCTGATGTCACAGCTCTTTGCCAAGGTTTGGAAAGGGATTGGCTGGAAAGGAGAGAGCTGTTTGTTACATACGAACTGATGAGCACTGACAGAAAGGTACATGAATATAAGAAGTTTTGCTAAAGCAGCTGTGCTTCTGGACCAACAACTAGATAGACTATATGTCAAATCAGAAAGGATGTCACTCACTAGATTATTTCTTTATTCTTATTTATTGCAAAGCCTCATACAGAAAAATCCTTTGTTAAAGAAAATGTTTAATTTGTTTTTGTCTTAAAGTTACAAGTTTAGAAATGTGGATTTGTTTATAAAAATCTAAAAGTTTCCTGTCACAGCTTATTCCATACAAATGGTCTTTGGGTTTCAGATGAGTTTTGGTTTGCTTACTGATACCTACATAATGTTCTGTTTTGTGTTCTGTATAGCGTGTCTTAGATTTAGCTGTATATATGCTAGTATTTATTACTATATTCTATATGTTCAGTGTTTGGTGCTTTTGTAACTTAGCTGTAAGCCACAATTTTATTGCCATGTAGTTTTACCCAGCTCTATAAACTATTTAAAAAACTACAAAGTATTTATTGTAGAGTATGTGGAAATCATATATGTATATATATAGTACTTAAATCTATGTGTACATATACAGAATATATGTGTATATGTATTTCCCTGTAAATAAAGAGAGTTTGCTAAATCTGTCACTTGTTTGTGGTATATTTAATTTTAAAAATGTTTTTGTTCTTCTTCTTACATATTTACTGGCTTAGTGATTCACTTGTATGAAAGTTTTTTCCTGTTCAGTGCTGATTCTTATTCCAGATGTACAGTTGTCCATCAGAACTCATTGTGCTGCAGCACTCAGCAGAACAGAGCACTGTAAGATTCTATAGCGTTTAAGTCTTTAGGGCACAGATGACTGAGAAAAGAAATCTAAGTTTTGCATGAGAGGCAGAGTTCTTACCATGGGCTGTTTATTAAACGACTTGATTACTGAATAAGGATTTAAAAATAAAATAAAATAAAATGTTAGGTAAATTTTAAAAGATGTTTATAACACAGGAGCCAAATCCTAAGGTGATAACTCAGGCCACAATCCTGGAATGAAGTCCTCACAGGTAGACCTCCCAAGCATAAATCATTGAAGGATCAGGGGCCTCATTGATGCTTCTTCAATTGATGGTCCCTATTGCATTCCACTGAGGTTGTATGCATATGCCATGTGCCCAGAGCTGGAGCTTTTCAAAGCAGTAATGTCCATCATTCCATGCATGCACCCTAGCATTGCCTCATGGTTTAGCCCGAAGCAATAAAGGGTGGGGTGGACCGACCATGTCTTCAGTCCCTTTTCATCAGCGCATGTTCCAAGTCAGAACTTCTGCTGTCCTCTCATCCTTGTTGGCAGATTTTCCAAACTTCCCAGAAAAACTCTTTTTATTTTCATACATAGGATTCTTGCTGTTTTTATAATAGTTGTCTTGTTTCTAGAAGTTTTGTAGGTTTAAGGGCTGCCGCTTTGATGGTTTCCCGCCAAACAGTCCCCAACATCACCTCTCCTCCAAACCCCTAGCACCCAGGTCTGGGTACTGTATATAGTCAAGATTTTTGCTCTCTTTGTAGTAATTATCTTGTTTCTAGAAGTTTTTTGTTCAGTTAAGGACTTGGGATGCCACTTCTGCAGATTCCCGCCAAACAGTCCCCCACCCTCCAGCACCCAGGTCTGGGTACTGGGTTACGTTGAAGAGGCCAGGATTCGAAGTCTGAGCTTCCTGCCCTTGCTTGTTTTTCCTCAGCGATGAGCACCAATGCTGTCTATCCTGTTTGGGGGAAGCCCACACCACTTTCAGGTGCAGTATCTGCCTCTCCTTCCCTGCTCACGTACGGGAAGGCAGAGCCTTCGGTCTTAAGAAGTACCTCATGGAGGTTGCCAGGGGTCCTCCATCAGATCCTGGCCAGGGAACACCCCCCGAACAGCCCAAGAGTGCGCCTCCTACTGTGGAGCTGGTACTACTGCTACAGATCGTGCACCAGGTCCTAGCCATGAGTCACAGAAGCCTGGCAATAAGTCTTCCTCCAGGTCCAAGAAAGTTGTCACGCCATCCATGAGTTCCGTCCACAGGGCAGTGCCACACTTCAAGGCCTACAAAAGAGACAAGATGTCACATCACTCGCCGGATCTCCTGGTCCCAGTTCCGGACACACATACCCCTTCTGCATTGGCTCTGCCAGCGTCCCATGAATCATCAGTTCAGAGACTGATCCCCTGACTGGCCCTGGTTCCGTTGACTCCAGGGAGACTTGAAAGTGCCCCTTGAAAGGATGAGATCTCCATGTGTTCCCATACTTTCGCCTACAAAGAGCCCCATCCACTGTCTTGGAAGCGCCACCTTTTGGCCATGTTTCTACAGTACGCCCCGTTCCATCAGCACTGCCATTTGTATTGGACTCCGGTTCCTCTGAGTCTGAGGATCTGGATGTTATGCATGGTCCGCTGCTTCCATTCCGAAGACATGACTATCAGAGGTTTATGACGGCACTGTGGCAATACCCTACTTTAGCTCAGCCCAGGAACCACTGGTATTTGACTCTTTGGGCACCACCACTGCAACAGCAGGATCAACCAGGTTGGCCATATTGGAGCTCGTGGCCCCAATATTCACCTTCAGAACTGTCCCGTTCAATGCAGGAGGGCTCCCCTGTATCACTGCCCCATTCTTCGTTGAGTAGATGTTCGGAACCAAAACTAGACAATGTGCTGATCAGCCTGGCCCCAACTATACCAATGGATCCAGAGAGATTTCCTTCGTAGTCCCCAGACATGGCTGTGTTGACGATGCCCTTCTCTCCTCCGGACTATTGTCAGTTTCAGGAGCTGTTATGAAGGATAGCACCTGCTCTCCAGCTCCCATTGACTGAGGTACAGGACAGTCAGCACCAATTACTAGACATTTTACGTGCATCGGTACTGGCCAAGGTGGCCTACTGATCAATGATGACTTTCTCCAACTGGCTCGCACTGCGTGGCATACACTGGCCACATACGCCCCCACCCCAGTAGGGACAGAAAGAGGTACTTTGACCCCCCACACACAAGGGGTCTGCGTTTCTGTTCTCTCATCTTCTGCCCAATTCCCTGGTGATTCAGGCTGCTGCAGAATAGGCTAAACAGCAGCATACACTCTTCACCCCCACTGACGAGGAGGGCAAGAGGCTAGACCTTATGGGTCACAAGGTTTTCTCTGACAGCCTCCAGTTCAGGATCTTGAACTACTTGGCACTGATAGCCAAATATGACTTTTTAAACTATGGACAGATGGCAGAATTTGTGGATAAGCTACCTCAACAGGATCATGCCCAATTTCAAGCTATTTTAGAGGAAGGCAAGTTGGTCGCTAGGTCCATACGTCAGACTGCAGTTGATTCAGCAGACATATCTTTGGGCATATTGGTGACTGGAATTGTCATGAGGAGCGAATCCTGATCACATACCTCAGGTTTCCCTAGGGAGGTATGGAAGAGTTGAGGACCTCCTTTTGATAAATCACACCTCTTCAATCAGAAGACGGATGATTCCTTGCACTCACTGAAAGACTCGAGTGCCACTTTGCAATCCTTAGGTCTATATACGCCAACACCAAAGCGAAAATTTTAACGCCCGCCACATATGCAGTGCTACAGAACTCCCCAGTTCTACCACCTACAAGCCTTCACAGAACCGCCCAAAGGTCCCCAGATACTGTCTGCCTGCTCCAACAGTACTGTCCTCTGCCCAACACACTCAATGTTTGCATAAGCGATATGTCCAAATGCAACTAGAAAGCCATCAATCACTTTGCACCTCAATGAACTTGCCAGCCATCCCTTTCAGGGGCCATCTCAAACTCTTTCTGCCAGCATGGAGAGCAATAGCAATGGACAAGAAGATCCTGAATGTCATTCAACAACGCTCTACCGTCGAGTTTGTGATGTTACCTCCTCCACATCCCCCGCCCTGATCCAATCCAATTCCAATCTCACAACACAACAATGATGAGATTACTGGTTCTGTGGATGAAGGGAAAGCCGTGGATGTATTGTTTCTTGATTTTAGCAAAGCTTTTGACACGGTCTCCCACAGTATTCTTGTCAGCAAGTTAAGGAAGTATGGGCTGGAAGAATGCACTATAAGGTGGGTAGAAAGCTGGCTAGATTGTCGGGCTCAACAGGTAGTGATCAATGGCTCCATGTCTAGTTGGCAGCTGGTATCAAGTGGAGTGCCCCAAGGGTCGGTCCTGGGGCCAGTTTTGTTCAATGTCTTCATAAATGATCTGGAGGATGGTGTGGATTGCACTCTCAGCAAATTTGCGGATGATACTAAACTGGGAGGAGTGGTAGATACGCTGGAGGGGAGGGATAGGATACAGAAGGACCTAGACAAATTGGAGGATTGGGCCAAAAGAAATCTGATGAGGTTCAATAAGGATAAATGCAGGGTCCTGCACTTAGGATGGAAGAATCCAATGCACCGCTACAGACTAGGGACCGAATGGCTAGGCAGCAGTTCTGCGGAAAAGGACCTAGGGGTGACAGTGGACGAGAAGCTGGATATGAGTCAGCAGTGGGCCCTTGTTGCCAAGAAGGCCAATGGCATTTTGGGATGTATAAGTAGGGGCATAGCGAGCAGATCGAGGGACGTGATCATTCCCCTCTATTCGACATTGGTGAGGCCTCATCTGGAGTACTGTGTCCAGTTTTGGGCCCCACACTACAAGAAGGATGTGGATAAATTGGAGAGAGTCCAGCGAAGGGCAACAAAAATGATTAGGGGTCTAGAACACATGAGTTATGAGGAGAGGCTGAGGGAGCTGGGATTGTTTAGCCTGCAGAAGAGAAGAATGAGGGGGGATTTGATAGCTGCTTTCAACTACCTGAAAGGGGGTTCCAAAGAGGATGGCTCTAGACTGTTCTCAATGGTAGCAGATGACAGAACGAGGAGTAATGGTCTCAAGTTGCAGTGGGGAAGGTTTAGATTGGATATTAGGAAAAACTTTTTCACTAAGAGGGTGGTGAAACACTGAAATGCGTTACCTAGGGAGGTGGTAGAATCTCCTTCCTTAGAGGTTTTTAAGGTCAGGCTTGACAAAGCCCTGGCTGGGATGATTTAACTGGGAATTGGTCCTACTTCGAGCAGGGGGTTGGACTAGATGACCTTCAGGGGTCCCTTCCAACCCTGATATTCTATGATTCTATGAACACTATTCTTACTCTAGAGGTGGACTACCTCCTGCAGAGAGGAGCAGTGGAGCCAGTCCCTATAGCAGAGATTCTCAAACTAGGGGTCATGACCCCTCTGGTGGTTGCAAGGTGGTTAAATGGGGGTTGCAAATTCTGGCTGAGCGCTCATTAAATTACCTTCTCCCATTTTTAATTTATAAGGGGGGGGTACACCCAGAGTTTGCTGTGTGAAAGAGGTAGTCAGTGGAGAAAGTTTGAAAACCACTGCCCTACTGCCTTTTAGAGCACAGGGTTCTATTCCAATTATTTTCTGATGCCCAAGAAAAACGGGGGATGGAGACCAATCTTGGATCTCCAACACCTCAACTGTTCTATTCGCAAGCCAAAGTTCAGCATAATCATGCTTTCGGTCATTATTCCCTCACTAAAAAAAAAGGCATGTGGTTCACAGCTCTCAATATGCAAGATGCCTACTTCCATATCGACATTCACATGGCCCACAGGGGGTTCCTGAGATTCATGGTGGATCCTCAGCACTTCCAATATAGGATACTCCTGTTTGGACTTACCACTGCCCCAGGGGTCTTCACAAATGTTTTGTTCATGGTAGCAGCAAACTTCTAATTACAAGGAGTCCTTGTCTTCTCTTACCTAGATGACTGGCTGCTGGTGGCACAGTCCAGAAAGGAAACTTGAAAGTTGATGTCCCAGCTCCTTCTACTCTTCTCCTCCCTAGGAGTGAGCGTCAACATAAAAAAAAAAATCAACTTTGCACACTACACAGTTCCTGGAATTCATAGGAGCACAGCCTCCACACACACTTATCTTCCAGTCACTCAGTCCCCGCCAGAACTTTCCTTTCCCTCTTCAGTCACGTGGCAGAATGCATGTATGTCACAGTGTTTTCTTGCCTGCACTTCCACTGCCTGCAGCTATGGCTGCAGGGAGTCTATTCCCCTATGCACCAGCCCATGGACACCATTCTTACCATTCCACCAGAAGTCATCTCTTCCTTTTAATGGTGGACAGACCTGCTCCAAGTTTGCTCTGGAATGCTCTTCTTTCCATCCTCTCTGAGCATGACAATCATAATAAATGCGTCACTTGATGGCTGGGGTGCTTACATGGGAGATCACATGACACAAGGCACTTAGACTGCTCAGGAAGCCATGCTGCATATCAACATCCTGGAACTTCAGGCGGTATGCAAGGCATACCATACATTTTTACCAGCTATCCATTCTCATCATGTTCTTGCCATGGAGGGCACCACCATTATGGTTTACTACATAAACAAGCAAGGGGACACAAGGTCCCCAATGCTGTGTGCAGAATCGGTACACCTCTGGAAATGGTGCATTGCATATCATATCCTTTTGTTGACAGCCTACCTACCAGGAACCCAGAACACGATTGCAAAATTTCTGCAGAGAAAATTGACAATCAACCGTGAATTAGAGTTGCACGACACGGTACTCAGACATTTTTGGTCCCTAGAGAACTCTGATCAGGGGCCTCTTTGCATCTCATGCCAACACCAAGTGCATTTAGTACTGCTCAAGGGACGGACTAGGGTGACACGCTGGTCATCGACTGCTCGGACCGAATCAAGTATGCCTTTCCTCCCCTCCTGCTCTTGCATCGCATCCTTCAAAAACTCCAGTGGGAGAGGGTGACAGTCATCCTGATCACTTCATTCTGGCCTCGCCAGTTATGGTTTCCTCTTCTTTTCCACACGTCGAAGCATCCTCCTCTCCCACTCCCAACTTTTCCAGAACTACTCACGCAACACAACGGCAGACGCTGGCACCCTAATCCATGGACACTTCACCTGACAAGCTTGGTTTTTGGATGGACTCCTCCACTAGCATGGGAGTGTTCATTGGGAGTACAAGATGTCCTCTCCAATAGCAGGAAGGACTCCACAAGGTGATTGTACCCAGCAAAATGGGCATGTTTCTCTTCTTGGGCCCAACAGAACGGTTTTGCCCCTGAGGCTGTGGGCATTCCAATGCTTGTAGACTATTTCCTCCATCTGAAGGCCTTGGAGCTCACTCTTAACTCCAACAGGGTGCACACAGTGGCTATTAGTGCTTTCCACCCTCCAGTGGAGGGGCATTTGGTTTTTACCCATCCTTTGACTGCCCAATTCTGGAAGGGCCTAGTATGTAAATACCAACCCATTCAGACTGTCGCTTCCCAGTGGGACCTCAACCTACTCCTCACATCATTAATGAACTCTCCCTTTGAACCTCTGGCCTCCTGCTCTTTCCCTTTTTTCTATGAAGTTTGTTTTCCTGGTTGCTATTGCCTCTGCAAGGAGGGTTGGCGAAATGGGGGCCATGATGGCAAACCCACCTTTCACCACGTTCAATAAGGACAAAGTTTCACTGTGTCGCATCCCAAATTTCTACCAAAAGTGGTTTTCCACTTCCACCTCAACCAATCCATACATCTACCCACTTTCTTTCCTAAACCACATACCTCAGAGGATGAAGAGCAACTTCACTCCCTTGATGTACGTAGCCTTTTAACGACAAAAGACGAAGCCATTCCGGAAGTCTCCCAGCTATTTGTTGCCCTAGCAGAGAGACTTAAAGGGCAGGCCATCTCCACCCAAAGAATATCAAAATGGGTTTCAGGGAGCATTGCTCTCCGCTATCAATCATCAGGATGGTCCCCACCAGGTGGGATGTGGACCCATTCCCTGTGAGCGCAACTACCTCACAAGTACCTCTGTGCTCCATGATGTGCCCTTTGCAGGTGTATGTAAGATGGCCCTTTGGAGTTCGGTTGTTACCAGATGTGCCCGTTACTTTGGGGTATGTTCATTTATTAGGATTACTCTTCCTTGTCAGTGGTGGGGGGGGGGGGGGGGGAAGGTTCTGTAATTCTATTAATGTACTGCTTATGTCACTTGTGTGTTCATATGGAGCTCTACTCCTTCCTTCTGCAAGTCCTCTCCCAATGGAGCTATCCTGCAGTACTTAGGTTCCCCAGCCTGGGTTCCTCCAGCCCTAGAACCAGATGAACACGTGTACACACACACACACACACAGAGCAAGTCTGAGCGGACTGGGTCAATCAGTACTCACAAGCTGATCCCCTTATATGCCCCTATACTCAATGGGCTGGTCAAGCAGCACCTTCAAGCTGTCACCTTTAAGTGCCCCTGGTCTCAATAGGCTGGGTCAAGCAGCACTTTCAGCTGCCCCCCTTCCCCCCACCCTTATATACCACAGGTTTAACACATCCCTATCCCCACTTTCACGTCACAATTGTACTGGTAGTAACCCACTTGATGAGCAACCCCACGGTATTACTGGGCACTACAGGGCTCTTTAGCTTAGGTAAAAGAAGCTTTGCTGCAGAGTAACTGCGGGAAGCTAAAAACACAAAAAAGTAAAGTTCAGAGAGAGAGAGGCAACCAACTTAACCATAAAAGTTATTTATTGAATAATAGTGATAATTACTCAAGGAGGGCTAAACAAACATAACAGTTACATTTTTAAAGGTTAATACCTGAGGTAGAAAAGAAAAGAGAGAGAGATGGATCTCACCCACTCTATGAGGCTTGAGCTGGTCGGGGTTCCCAAGTGATGCTAGTAGCTCAGGGTCCTGAGTGCTGGAGACAGGCAAAGCCCCCAGCACGATCAGTCAGGAGACGGAGTCCCAGTGAACTGATACAGAGTTTGGATCCATGGATCAGAACACTGACTGGAGGGTGAGTTGGGATTTTTGTGGAGAAAATTCAGTGGTTCAAGGGAGAACACTAGATTTGTTTATAGGTAAACTGATGACTCAAGGGTTTTCTTTAGGCTAGACAATGGGAGCTGATCACTCTTGGCTATGGGTGGTGTTTTCTTCCAGGGAGCTCACAATGTAACTAGGCTGCTTCAGTATTTTGGATATCAATCAAGGATTCATTACTAGAATTGGTCTGATAATTGCTGAGCTGGGTGTGTGCAGGTGTAGGTTCATTAACATCTGGAGCAGAGATCCCCTATGATGCCGTGCTTCCCTGATTTTCTGGTCCCAGAGTTCAGTGCGGTTCTCTGTTCTCCATTTTGTATGCAAATTGAGACGTCTCCCTGTCCCATCTTTCATGCAGGGGAGTTGTCTCTGTTTTCCATTGTGTATGCTAATGGAGATGTCTTAATCTTGTCACCCTTGTCAAGAGGGGTCTAGGTGTGTCTCCCATCCGTCCTTCATCGCTCTCTGCAAGTTTTTTTCTCTGATGCATTTTGGTTTAAGGAGAGGCTGGTGGGGGGGGTGTCTTTCATGAGTCAGACAGGCTGGATACTGCTCCCTGGTTCCCCAAGAACACAGAGCAGACTGGTATCATGGTACATACCTTTTCTTCTCATTATGCTCTAGTCCATGATTCTGCAACAGACACCTCATTCAGTGCAGCAGTTTGCCATTCCATGATCCTGTCATCTTCCTCGCATCCTCCTCCTAGCTAGATACTGCTTGTTAATCATTCTCAGTGGAATACAATAGGGACCATCACTTGAAGAAAAAGGGCAGGTCACTTACCTTTAACTGGAGGTTCTTCGAGATGTGTGGTCTCTATCTGTAGTCCAATCCCACCTTCCTTCCTCTCTGTTGCAAATCCAGTAGGTCTGCAGTGGAGAAAGAACCAAAGATGCGGTCGGTCCAACCCACCCTTTAATGCCTCAGGAGGAACCACAAGGCAGTACACAAGGATCCATGTGCATACCCATGGACATTATTACTTTGAAAAGCTCCAGGTCTGGGCGCATACACATAACCCCCAGTGGAATACAGATAGGGACCACACATCTTGAAGAACCTCCAGTTACAGGTAAGTCACCTCCCCGTATTCAGTTCTTCCTCAGGTACACTCCCATTAATGTCTGGATCACCTTCTCACACAAAACATCCTCATAACTGCCCTCCAGGCTGTGAATTCCAAATGGCACAGAAGAGACTACACAGGGACTGGGGCAGAAGAGCATTGCTACAGAAGCAGCTAAGCCTCTTTCAAACCTTGGCTGTGACATGTGAGGACCCGCAATGAACATCCCTTCCACACAAATAATATTGGCCAGAGTATTCTGTTAAGACCTCAGTATCTGGCCCACATTTAGAAAATATCTCCCAGGTATTGGTCTAGATTATGACGACTTCCTATAATATCTAGAGGATGCTTTGTATGACACAGCACATTTAGCACTGTGCAAATGGTACTTCTTTCTTTCAAACGTTTCAGTTATTTACTGCCAGGGACATGCTGGGTTAGCATGCTCCCGCTTTATCCTTTTTCCCTTGAGAAGTGAAGTTTTCAGCCACTGAAAATAGATTCTGCAACACAAAGAAAATAAAGTACATGTGCTTGTGAAGATAAGATTCCAAGCAGCACAGAAATGGATAACTGAAAGGAGAACTCCGGAAAAAGTTGCCCAACCAACATTAACTGCACAAGAGCTTTTGCCGTTGATGATGGAGATTGACAACGATGAGAACAATAGTAAAGGATGTTCTGTTAACGAAACAAATGCTGAAAGAATACTGGATTTATAAAAGGTTTGTTATATCTATAGAAAACATTCAGCTAAAGAAACATTTAGAAGCATTATAATTATCCCCCGCCCATTACTGTGGCCTAGAGCTATTTGCCTTATGTGAGAAATCTGACATCTACGGGAACATTCACGTAAAGCGAGCAGGATTTGACACATGGATCATTTTCCAATTAGTTAACTTTTACTCCATCTTCCCCCATTTGCAATGCATCATTCATAAACTTTTCGTTTACAGTTTAAACAATCTGTAAGTCATATGCCTAGAACTTAAGGGCTTTTCTATGTGGGAAAATAGACTGGAATAGCTATTACAGAAAGCTCCCTGAACAGACATGCAGGGAGCTATTCCAGAGTGGCCATAGTGGAATAGCTATTCCAGTTATTTCCTCATGTAGACAAGCCCTAAGGATTACTAGAAGTGAGCTACAATTCTTATTTACTAGCTATATTCTAACAGTGTGCTAAGATAACCTGCAGATATATTTTGGCATTTCAGATATTTGCAGGACAAGCATTTAACCTGTATAGTGTGGGGGCAAGAACTCTGAGCTTGGCAATAACCACCATTTGGATCAAGACAAAGCGTTTGTTGCATACTGAAAACTGGACTGTACATGCTGCACACCTGCATTGCCAGATGAGGTCAGCTATGGGCTGCACAATTCAGTGAGATACATTTAGCCTGTGGAGCACCAGTTGACCATCTTGCTTTCAAATTGGTTACTTTTTTTTTTTAAATGTAACGAGAGAAAATACTTTACTCTTATTTTTGAAAATACTTTAAAATGGAATGAAAAGAAACATGTCTTACTTAAACCCAGAAATGCAGACTGACTGCTGAGCCCCCTCCAATACCTACTTAACAGGGCAGCTCAATGACAGAGCTTCAAGCTTAACTCTGTATTTTCAGGCTACGAGTGTAAACAATAGGAATTAATTCAATTATGATTATGTACTGGATCTGATAGCTTTGTAGGCTCAAATATACTGGTCACTCGCTACACTAGCAGATGTTTTAAAATTAATTTTGAGGCATGTTAGGGACTAATAATAATGGTCACTTTGTGTGAATTTGAATTATATTTAGAAATTGAAAGCAATTTATACCTTCACTTAAAATATGTTAACAAATGACATTTGGTAACAAAATAAATATGCAGGAAGTTGCAAATGTTTGTAGCAAACAGCTTTTACGTTAACCTTTTATTTTAAAACAATCCTAAAATGTACTTTTATTTTAACCAAAACACGTCTAACAAATCTTTTTTCTAGTTATATCATTACAATATTTTTTTTTTTTGCGTAATCGCCTTTGTTCTTCATTTTAAATTCTGTGGTTCAGATTCTACCTTTAGATGCATGGAAAAAGATGAATAATTGAAAAAACATCAGGATCCTAATGTGTGCATATGAGGATAGAATTATATTTTTCTTTAGCTAGCAAAAAATCCTTTTGCTCTAGACAATAGGGCTCATTCAGTGGATTGGTTGATCTGTTTTAGCTTTTCTTCTATAAGAACTTTGATCATTTGGATCCAGAGAATTCTGTTTTATATTGATAGATATAACCGGCCTGAGCCTGTAGAGTGCAAAGTGCTGAAAAGGTGCTCAGCAGCTGGCAGGGTCACAACCATAATGTTGAAGATAAGGAAGGATAGCTTTGTATTCAAGGTATTAGACTAGACTCAGGAGATCAAGGTTCTGTGGCAGATTTCCAGTGTGACCTTGTATAAATTGCGTAATGTGTGCGCCTCGATTCCCTAACGTAACTAAGATACTATTTTTCTTTCTCATAAGAGCATTGTGAGAACAGTTAGGCTGGGAGTGTGCAGAGACAACTGCTTATCTTGCTAACCAATATTGTCCCATTGTTTTCTTGTACTTCCACATCTGTCTAGATCTTTCTTTTGTCTTATACTTAGATTATAAACTCCTGGGGCAGGGACAATCCAGGTTTGTACAGCCTCTAGCACAATGGGGTCGTGGTTAGGGTGACCAGATAGCAAGTGTGAAAAACCGGGATGGGGGTGGAGGGTAATAGGTGCCTATATAAGAAAAAGCCCCAAATATCGGGACTGTCCCAATAAAATTGGGACATCTGGTCACCCTAGTCATGGTCCATGCCTAGGGCTACTAGGTGCTATCACAATACAAATAATAAATAAAGTGTGAGATGCTTGGGTACTAACGCGGTGAGTGCTATAGAAAAATCTATAAGGCCAGCAGAGCTCCTTTCACTTGTGAGTTTATTGGGCTTTGCTAGGTATGCACACTCTCCTTTAGTATGTGAATTCATCTACCAGAGTGATAAAAAGTGAACCCAAAAATGTAACCTCTATTCCAACTGTAAGAGCTGCCACAGCACCTGAGTGAAAGCGTTCAGCATGGGATCAGTGCATCATTGGCTCCCTGTGAATGGAATTTTATTATTATTAATTATGTTAATAATTATATATTATTATTAATTAAGGGGGGAGAGATAGCTCAGTGGTTTGAGCATTGACCTGCTAAACCCAGGGTTGTAAATTCAATCCTTGAGGGGGCCATTTAGGGATCTGGGCCAAAAATTGGGGATTGGTCCTGCTTTGAGCAGGGGGTTGGACTAGATGACCTCCTGAGGTCCCTTCCAACCCTGATATTCTATGATTCTATGTACAATGCAAGAATGTTAGACTTCTGTTCATTAGTGAGCTGCTGTTTTAGCCTTTCATTTAGTAGGTTTACTGTAGACCGGAATAATCTGGCTAATTTCTTATTTATATAATAATAATAATGTGGTTCCCCACCATTACTCTCCATATTCAGATATACGGAAAGATCTGCAATGACAAGTAATATATATCCCAGGCAGCTCAATGACAGGCATATCATCAAGTGGGTTTTTAGCTGTGGGATGCCTCATTCAAAAATCTAGATGATGTCATTCCCATCTCTATCTCTTCAGTGATCATCATCTCTTACATATATTTAGTATAAGTAGTTTCCATTCCATATTAAACAAAATGACATTTATATAATATATTGGCAAGCTTGCTTTGAATTATAATTGGAGAACATTGCCTGCACTGTACTTGTCACTGATAAAAATCTAGGGATTAGTGTAATCCATTCATGGGTTTATGGAAACACAGTCATTCAAGGAATGCCACAGATTCATATAATGTCCCCAAGTACTGGATTTAGGTCTCTGGAGTTAGCTGAAAGGGGTTATAAATCCCATGTCATCAGACAGCTCCCTGTTGATTGTGCACCTGAAGCTGTTCAAGTGCATGGAATACACTGAGTTCATGAAATACGTTTCTGATATACTAGTTTTAGATAGAAGAACGTGAATTGCAAGGGGCTGAAACATCCCACTTTTGGTCAAACCACACCTTATTTTGGAAAGCTTCCAACACAGGCCTACTAGACCTGACTTGAAGACCTATACCTAGAGAGAACGTATTGGCCGCTACGTAGCAGTGTAGCATAGAAACATCATAGTGCAGAGACTGCTGCTAGCTTCTCAGTCTCTCAGATTTTTGTCCCCTATATTTGCTACTCATCTGTACATTAAAAAAATCAGGATTAAACCCCAAATTCTAGCACCTCTAGTTGCGATTCCCAGCGTAACCTGGACTCAACATAAAAGCTTCAAGGGAAAAGCCAAGAAGAATAAACTATGCAAAGACATAAACCAGTCACTAACTTGGCACAAATCCAGCACCAGCTGTAGCCCAATTAAAAAACAATAAGTTCACAGGAAAACAGTTTACTCAGAACAGATCTACCTACTTACCATTTGGAGTAATTTGACACAAGGGCTTAGTGGAATATCCTTTTGGGGTGCGGATCTTATAAAAAGGTACATGACATAAGCTTCTTTTCAATCTATCAAAAAACAGCAACAGTCAAACAGATCAAATGCAATAGTTTAAGAAAATTAAATATATTTTATATATAGAAGAAGAGGGCTTTAATTAAAAGATGTTTAAGAAGTTGACCAATGGTATTTTATTTCCTGCAATTTATTGAAAGTCTTTATCCATGACTCCAGGGTGCTTTTACAATAGTTAAAATATGCAATAAAATACAAAATACCTGTAAATAAATTGGCCATAAAGTACTATCCAATCTAGATGGTCATATTCACCTGATGACTGAATAAATACGCATATGTGCGGCTAAACTGTCAGTGCGATGCTTAAAACCTGCAGTCAGGACTAACTGCTGAGATGCTCTGGGAGCAAAAGCAGATCATTTGGGGGCATGTGGAAACTAGAAGTGCCTGTTGCACATGGACTGTGCATGAAACAGGGGCACCCTTTTGAAGAGTGAACAGATTTCCTGAGGTGAAGAAAGTTTGGGTCCCATGTTGATGAGAGCATACAGGGGCCTTAATGCTCATTCTGGTGTCCTGTTAAGGGGAACCCTGGTGGACAACTACTTAGGTTATGCCTGATTAGTTAATTTTCTTTATTAAAAATCTTTCAGATGATTTGAAATCAACTTCACCCATTTCAATCCTATCTAGTCTTTGAGACTCACCCTCTCCTCCCTGTCCCCTCCTATTGTTGCCACCAGGGCTGTCCCTAAAGGGCTGCGGGGTCCAGGGTGGAAGTGACATCACTTCCGGGACCAGCTGCTCTGGGGCCGGGTACGGGAGTATAGTGGGGGCTGTGCGTTCCCAAACAGCCAGGCGTGGCCCTGCCCACACTCTGCCCCCTTAGGGCTCCAGGGGGCTGGGCTCACACCACCCGCCTTCCCGGGGCTGGAGAGGCTGCGGTGGTGTTCTCTCCCTCCCGGCGCGCTCTCCCACAGGTGAAAGGGGCGGGGCTGGGGGTAGCCTCCCCCAGCCAGTGGTTCACCCACTGCCCATGTGTTGCTGGCCAATCACACCAGCCCGCGGGGCCCGGAATGGTCACCCCAATTCGCTGTCCCCTAGGGACGGCTCTGGTTGCCACACATCTTATTTCAAGTTATGTTGTAAACTCATCTGGGGTAGGTGTCTGTACAGAGTCCCACAAGATGAGGTCCTTGCTCAGAATTGGAACTTTGAGCCATACCACAATACAAATAATGCCTAAGGCTTCTCTTTCTGTTGTCGTTTCTGACGGTTTTTTTTTTTTTTTTTGGTAGACATTCCATTATTTTCCCTACATTTGTTAGGTCAGCCACCTGAGAAAGCTGGGATAGATGCCTGTTTATTAGCATCCTGATCTGAGGCGACTGTACTGCACCCTTCAGTTCATCAACAGACCCTTCAATTCACTGACAACAATGTTTCAATCAGCATTTGAGTTACCTTAACAGCTCCAAATAAGCTGGTGATCTTCCTGAAAGGTGATACGTTGTAATTAGTTCCAAATTGGAAATAAAGAGAAAAGTGAAATATGAGATGCGGAGGCCATTGGCAGTTAGCCCTAGATTTAAAAATAGGCACAGAAGAAGTTAGCAGGTTATATGCCAAGATTTCAGTATTAGTCAGTTTGGATATAACAAATTATCACACTAATTACTTACCAAAAAGAAAAGGAGTACTTGTGGCACCTTAGAGACCCCTAGTGCTCCTTTTCTTTTTGCGAATACAGACTAACATGGCCGCTACTCGGAAACCTCTAATTACTTACCAGCGATCTTTTCTTTTTGAGATTTCATTAATAAGGCAGAAGCTGCCAGTTTCCAAAGTAGATAACTTGCAACCAGATGCCTTGAACAACAGTGATTATGTTATCCAGAACTTTGTCTAAGAATTTGTTTTCATTTATTGTGGGAGTAGCAGTAGGAACTGCTGTAGTTACGGTTGCATAATGTTCTCTTTCCTAATCCCCTTTCTTTTCAGTGACCAAGCTTTTGGGATGTTTTTCAAACTTGGTCTCTGTCACGATCTTAGGGTTCATTAAACAGCAAACCAGTGAATGAGAAAGAAATAAAACAAACTGGAGAACGTTTCTGGTGAACTGCTGCACACAGCCAGGCAGTATTTCCAAGCTCCGGCTTCAGGGCACACATCTCCAAACTCCCACACTCACAACACAGTCCCTTATGGGAGCATCAATCTTTCGTAAACATCTCTCTACATCTTCCCTGCTAAAGAAAAAGGAATTAACTCTTATATAAAGGAACAGTTAACTTGTTATACCCATAAAATAAAAATCAGCAGGGTCTTATTAAAAGGGTTATGGCAAAATGCCACGTTCATTGTGAATACAGAAAGAATCACAGTAAGCAGTCAGTTATAGCTATAACATTCTATTCAATTTCACATTCCTTCACACATTGATTTATACACACACAGGTTCTGCAGGGTTATCATCATAGTTACCAGCCTAAGAGATGCTCATGCCAAGCCACTGGCCAGGTGGCCTGGACACAAGGAGGGAGCAGGGCCTTGTCAGATGCGCATCTGATGTTCCTGAAACTTGGTTTGAAGAGTCAGACCCAAAGTCTTCAGGGTTTGTTCTTATAGGGATTTATCCTCATACAAGTTTATAGGGTTTGATTCATCATGCTATTTTCATGTCTGAAGTGATCATCAATCACTATTCTCATGTTTGAGGTAATAGTCAATCATGCAGATGGCACAGCAATGACGAAATGACGCTATGTTGTTATCTTGTTCTTTGGCCCTCCTGTCCTTGGGGACGTATGCCCTCAGGGTTATTGGGCTATCTTGTCCACTGCTTTCTTCAGCCAGACGATCTTATTTTAAGGCTGGCATCTCAACCTTTAATATTTCATTCTTCATTCAATCATAATACAATCACACTCCACCATCTATCCTGTCACATCTGCATTTTAATCACCTACCCATCCTTTAACATAACCATTCTAAAATCAGTGGGACATGGCAGACTTCAATAAGTCTATTCATCCCACTTGTTATATCTAAAAGGAAACAAACAAGATAAGCACACAAGAGTGGGGGGGTTCACAAATCTTATTCTGGAGTTTAGGAAAACAAAGTTGTACCATCCATAAAGGACAGATGTTATCTTGTTACTTTTAGAACAATCTCTTTGTCTCTGCATGTGCTTCTACAATTAACACTGACCTTGTAAAACTGACAGGCAATTTCAATCAACACAGACTCAGCAGGGTGGCTGAGAAACATTTTTTTTTCCTAATGGTCAGGCCAAATTCTGGGGTCTGCTGTGGAATCACTCTTTCTTATATTTCCCATAGCCGAAATATACCAGTTCTCAATCTAGTCCAGCAAACTATCTAACACCACACATTAAACTCTCAACCCATCTAGTACATTTCTATAAACCCGGTGTGTCAGAGGTTACCAACACACCACTCTGGAGTGAGTCTTTACTACTCACTTTCTTCAAATACTCCTTCTCGAGACAGATTAAGAAGTATCTATGAGTCTTTTGGGATGTTTAATCTCCAGCTCTGATCTTCTTAGTATCAGCCTTTCATTAGAGTCAGTTGTTCTCTTGATCTTTGACAGGTTTCTCCTTTGTGCATTAATGATAAAGGGTCAGATGGGAAATCCCTTCAATGAATTGAAATGTGTCACCCTGGTCTGTCTGGACTACAGAAGATCTTGGATGTAGCTGTTCTTTAATGGTACCCCTTTGGCCCCAAGTATTAGTGGTGTGATTCCTCAGGCACACTGTCACTTGGGTTAAGAGATGGGAGATCATTGGCCCTTTTGTTGAAATATTTCTGCTTCCACTTCTGATTTTCTTCCATCTTCCGCATGGTGTCATTGTTATGAGATTACAGGAGGTTATCAGTAATTGGTAAACTAGATCTGATCCTTCTTCCCATTAACAGCTGAGCTGGAGGAAAGCCATTCTTCAGGGTGTACTTTAGTTAATCAATAAAGGTTTATACAAATCACCCCCCCCCTCAAATGTCTTTTCATAAGGCTCCTTACTGTCCGTATAGACCTCTCCACAAGTCCATTTGATTGGGCGTAATTTGGACTGGAATTCCATGTCCGGAGAAGATTCCCTTCATTCGAGCTCTCACTGACTTACCATTAGTACTGTGCAGTGTGCACCTTTCTGGATACAGAGAATACTAATCTGTGACTATTAAATGATCCTTTGATTGCCAGGTAAATAAATTAGTGCTGACCTTCTCATAAGGTCTTTGTGGAACTGGATGAGGTCTCAGTGGTTCTGCTTGTTGGCATAGCTTGTGTTTCAAGCAGGAAAAGCAGTTTCCCATGACATTAGTGATGTCGTGATTGATCTGCAGCCAATACAGCACCTCTCATGCTTGTTGTTTGCACTTCTCAATTCCTAAATGAACCTCATAGAAAAGCTAAGGAAAATCCTTTTGGAGGTTTATTGGAATTACAACCTTACTGCCCTGGAAAAATCACCCCATCTATCACAGTAAATTCATGTCTGCAGTTCCAATAGTCTCTTATACTTGGACAGAAACTACTTATTTCTTCAGACCACCCTTTAATTGTCACTTCTTTAAGTATTTCCAATGATTCACCTTTCTCCATCTCCTCTCTTATTTGTCGTAGTTTCCTGTTAGTTATGGGAATTGACTTTACAGTCAGATCTACATAAGCTTGCATCTCTGTCTCTAAAGTCTTCTCTGGTTTCTTGGCAGCCACTGCTCTGGAAAATGCATCTGCAGTGAACATTAATTTACCAGGCATGTAGGTCACAACCAAATAATATTTTTGCAGCTTTGTCGTCATTCTTTGAATCCTTAAGGTACAGTCATTTAGCAATTTGCTAAATAACACAATCAGGGGCTTGTGGTCCATTTCAACTTCCACTGTCTGTCCACAGATATACTAATTGAATCTCTCACAGGCAAACAATATTCCTAAATGCTCCTTTTTGATTTGTGCATATCTGGTTTCTGCCTCAGTCAGTGATTTGGATGCCACTGGTTGCCAACAATCCTCATGCTTCTGTAAAATCACTGCCTCTAACCCAGACTGTGTAGTATCTCCTGAGATTTTAATAGGCCTTCTTGGTGCATAGAACTTCAACACTGGTTCTTGCACCAGTTATTTTAAACCTTCCTATGGTTCCTCCTGTTCTGCACCGCAATACCATTCATTTTTATTCTCTAGGAGTTTTCTCAGAGCTGCTGCTTTGGTAGATAGATTCGGTATGAATTTTCCAAGATAATTAATCATTCCCAGGAACCGTTGGACATCTTTCTTTGGGGATGTGGCATCATTTCAGTGGCTGAAATCTTCCTCTTATAGGGTTTTACTCCTTCGCTGGAAATAATGTCCCCGACAAAAATCAGTTCTGTAACCCCTAAAACACATTTCTCCCCGTTTAGTTTATTTGCAGTTCTAGTTGCATCCAGGACTTCCCAAAGTCTACAATGATGCTCCTTTTCACTGAGCCCGAGTTGATGTCATCCATTGAGGTGTCAACACCATTAATGTATTCACAGATCATTTGTATGGTTTGTGGTACACTTCTGGTGCTGAACCTATCCTGAAGGGTAAGCATGAGAATCTTCCAAATGTGGTATTAAATGAGCATAGTTTTGAGCTTTCTTCCACTAATTTTAGCTGCCAAAAACCTGAGAATGCATCCAATTTACTGAAATATTGAGCATCTGCAAATTGAGCCATAATGTCTTATCTGGTTGGTAGTTTGAAATGTTCTCTTTTTATGCCCTTGTTGAGGTCTCTGCGATCTAAGCATATGCATAGCTGGCCATTACTTTTCTCCACAATGACTAGGGAGCTCACCCATTTGGCTGGCTCCTCAATTTTTTGTATCACTTGCATTGGTTTCATCCTTGCAAGCTCAGCCTTGAGTTCAGCATGGAGTGCGAATGGTACCTTTGTATATGGATGGATAGCTGGAGGAACCTGCTTGTTTATCTAGATTGTATGTTCACCCTGCAAGCAATCCAATCCTTGAAACAGGTCATGATACGCCTGAAAGAGTGCCTCAGAGCCAGGTTCAGTATGATCTTGTAGTGAGAGCACCCGTTCTACCAGATCGAGCTTCTCACATGCAGCCACACCCAAAATTGGTGTCACCTCTTTTGGCACTACAATGAGCAGGAGCCAGTACGTGTTTTTATGGTTGACGCTAGGAACGCACCTCCCCTTCACTGGTATATTTGTTCCAGAATAACCAATTACTTTTATTTTTTGTCATTCTCAGTTTTGGTCTTAATTTTTAGTCTCTCTCAAGCTTGTTCAGACAGAATATTAACCTGAGGTCTGGTGTCCCATTTCAGTGGAATAATAGTTCCATTCACTGTCATAGGCAGTATCCAGTCCCTCTTAACAGGCTTGCTAGATCCCAGTAATCTATGAAAAATTTCTCAACCAGATTGTCTTTAACTGAATGCACCTGACTTCTGCATTTCAGATTTGCAGCATTTTACAAAGTGATTATTTTCCCCACAGTTATGACAGATTTTCCCCATAGGCAATACACTGTTTGGGGCAATGCTATGATCTACACCTTCCACATGACTGTAGCCAGTCTTCCCCCTAGCAGTGGTTTTCATAGTGCGTGGTTCCACTCTTTGATTTGACCTGTTCTGGTTATATCCTTTTGTACTAAGTAAAAGGATAAACCCTCCTGGTGAATTCAGCTCTTTGGCTTATGCTTTCACACATTCTGCTGCCCTGCATATTTGGAGAGCTTTTTCTAAAGTTAAGTCTCCTTCACGAAGCAGTCTGTCTCTTAACACATTGTCTTTAAAGCCACAAATGATTCCATCTCTGACCACAGACTGTCAGCTCACCAAAGTCACAGGTTTTAATGAGTTTCCTTAATTCTGTGACGTATTGCTCTACAGTGTTATCCGGCTTTTTGCATGCATGTAAAAAATGTCTCTCTCTCTCTCAAAGGTTTCATTACTTTTTGGCATGCAAAGTTCCTCAGATGTAGTCAGTATTTTACTTAACTTCATGCTTTCACCTTCTTCAGATTTAAAGTTGTTAATGCTTCCTCCCCACCAACATGCAAAAAGATTGATGATTTCATAGAATCATAGAATATAAGGGTTGGAAGGGACCCCAGAAGGTCATCTAGTCCAACCCCCTGCTCAAAGCAGGACCAATTCCCAGTTAAATCATCCCAGCCAGGGCTTTGTCAAGCCTGACCTTAAAAACCTCTAAGGAAGGAGATTCTACCACCTCCCTAGGTAACGCATTCCAGTGTTTCACCACCCTCATAGTGAAAAAGTTTTTCCTAATATCCAATCTAAACCTCCCCCACTGCAGCTTGAGACCATTACTCCTCGTTCTGTCATCTGATACCATTGAGAACAGTCTAGAGCCATCCTCTTTGGAACCCCCTTTCAGGTAGTTGAAAACAGCTATCAAATCCCCCCTCATTCTTCTCTTCTGCAGGCTAAACAATCCCAGCTCCCTCAGCCTCTCCTCATAACTCATGTGTTCCAGACCCCTAATAATTACTTTATCATTTTTCTCCTCTGCCCCCCTGGCTGCTCAATATGATTCAGATCTGTGTCTAAATTTTTTCCCAGTTCCCTGCAACTTTGCCTGACAATTGCAGACTGGATGGAGGTTGTAACACATCCATTTTGGGCTTTTTTCCCCTTCTTAAGCTGGTCAAGCTACTACTGTGCTCAAATACATGCAAAAGCCTCTGTGCCTGGTGCTCCACATGCTTTTCCGGTGACTCCCTTTGTCTCTGCTTTCAGATGTAAACACAGGAATTAATTTCAAAATGACTGCAGTTTGCTTCTCATTCAATACTTCTGATACCATGTAACAATCTTGGGGTTCATTAAATAACAAGCCAGTGAATGAGAAAGGAATACAACTTTAATAAAAACGAACTGGAGAGCATTTCTGGTTAACTGCTGCACACAGCCATGCAGTGTTCCCAAACCCAGCCTCCATCTCCAAATTCCCACACTCACAACACAGTCCCTTAGAATCATAGAATCATAGAATATCAGGGTTGGAAGGGACCCCAGAAGGTCATCTAGTCCAACCCCCTGCTCGAAGCAGGACCAATTCCCAGTTAAATCATCCCAGCCAGGGCTTTGTCAAGCCTAACCTTAAAAACCTCTAAGGAAGGAGATTCTACCACCTCCCTAGGTAACGCATTCCAGTGTTTCACCACCCTCCTAGTGAAAAAGTTTTTCCTAATATCCAATCTAAACCTCCCCCACTGCAGCTTGAGACCATTACTCCTCGTTCTGTCATCTGCTACCATTGAGAACAGTCTAGAGCCATCCTCTTTGGAACCCCCTTTCAGGTAGTTGAAAGCAGCTATCAAATCCCCCCTCATTCTTCTCTTCTGCAGGCTAAACAATCCCAGTTCCCTCAGCCTCTCCTCATAACTCATGTGTTCCAGTCCCCTAATCATTTTTGTTGCCCTTCGCTGGACTCTCTCCAATTTATCCACATCCTTCTTGAAGTGTGGGGCCCAAAACTGGACACAGTACTCCAGATGAGACCTCACCAATGTCGAATAGAGGGGAACGATCACGTCCCTCGATCTGCTCGCTATGCCCCTACTTATACATCCCAAAATGCCATTGGCCTTCTTGGCAACAAGGGCACACTGCTGACTCATATCCAGCTTCTCGTCCACTGTCACCCCTAGGTCCTTTTCCGCAGAACTGCTGCCTAGCCATTCGGTCCCTAGTCTGTAGTTGTGCATTGGGTTCTTCCGTCCTAAGTGCAGGACCCTGCATTTATCCTTATTGAACCTCATCAGATTTCTTTTGGCCCAATCCTCCAATTTGTCTAGGTCCTTCTGTATCCTATCCCTCCCCTCCAGCGTATCTACCACTCCTCCCAGTTTAGTATCATCCGCAAATTTGCTGAGAGTGCAATCCACACCATCCTCCAGATCATTTATGAAGACATTGAACAAAACTGGCCCCAGGACCGACCCTTGGGGCACTCCACTTGATACCGGCTGCCAACTAGACATGGAGCCATTGATCACTACCCGTTGAGCCCGACAATCTAGCCAGCTTTCTACCCACCTTATAGTGCATTCTTCCAGCCCATACTTCCTTAACTTGCTGACAAGAATACTGTGGGAGACCGTGTCAAAAGCTTTGCTAAAGTCAAGAAACAATACATCCACTGCTTTCCCTTCATCCACAGAACCAGTAATCTCATCATAAAAGGCGATTAGATTAGTCAGGCATGACCTTCCCTTGGTGAATCCATGCTGGCTTCTCCTTATGAGGGAGCATCTCCAAGTTTTTCATAAACATATCTTTACATGGCAAAGTGGATTTATTTTTTATTTTCTTTTATTTCTGAGTTTGAGCAAAATCATTTCATCCATTTTTGAGTACTGAGAGACTGTCTTTGCCTCCACACTTTCTCTTTCTCACTCTTTTTTTTAAAGGAACTTAATTTTGAACAGCTTTACATCTGAAACAGTTGGGAGTAGAAAGCTGAAATTTGATGTGCACCTCATCTAGGAGAAGGCATACATTCATAAGAAGCTGGCTTTGATTTGAATAACTTGTGACCATCTGGAAAATTGTCTGTATGGTCGATTTTCAGCCAATACAACTTGTGCTCCTAAATCCCATAGCACTTTTGGAAGTCTCCACCCCAAAGGTTTTTGTTTTTTTTTAAAGGGGTATTTGAAAAATATTCAATTAAGGAAGGCCAGACTGTGCATGCATGCTCTGCTAGTGTTGTGGTCTAGTGAGGAGTGTACTGAAGACACAAATTTGTTAGAGAAGGCAAATAGAAAAGGATGAAAAATATTGCAAGAAGCTACACTTGTGTATTTAAGATTATAGGACAAGACTGCATATTATATTGTATTTGTCATCAGATGTTTAGCTGTGTGTGTGTTCTCTCTGCACGCTGTACTGACTTGGGCCAGATAGCCCATACAGCAGGCTCCAGTCGAACTGCCCAAGAAATCCACAGACTCAGTTTTTGGCAAAGGAACTTGGTCAGGTTTATTGCCAACGAAGCATGATGCTAATGCTCTGGTTCAATGTTTACAGGTACACTAACACATGTATGCCCGTGACAATGGACCGGCTCAGTGAATGGCGGGACTTTCCATTCTCCCCTCTGCCAAACAAAGACATTGCCTCCGAGATACATCTTTATACACAGACACAAACAAATTACATATTACCCCGACGTATCAGGGTGCCACCCATTGCCTTGTACATGTTGGTTTGATCAAAACATCTCTATCCATCATGTTGTCATCCTGACCTTATCTTTAGGATGGGTCAATGTGTTCCTGTTATGTTTGGGGAATGTGCTGGTATCAAGGCATTCTGGTACCACCTTTCTGGAATGTGTTTGCATATATATTCTTATGCCTAGCACTGCTTAGAAATGTGTGTTTTTGCAATATCAGCCCTGTTCTTGCCAGACTCTGTGAGTAGGGCCTGCCTCTTGCTCACAATTTAATATTGCTTTGTATTAGCAAGTTTTGACCATTACTTTAGCCCAGGCCTCATACCAGGCCTCTAATACAAGGCCTGATGTTTCAGGCCCTCATTTTACTACAGTATTATTTCATAAATGTGATGGTGTAATTAGTCTTAACACTTAACTGTGGCATTCCTGACTTGAGTGCTTAACTCCTGCAACCATTCCCTTAATACTGGATTTTTTAAATTTTATTTTAATTAACACAGTATCAATTCAGTGTTAGACACATGCAAGTTTTATTATTTCATTTTAAACTACTTTCTTTTTGACACTCAGGCATTATGTATTCAGTAAACTATAGGACTAGAATCCTCTTCCCTTTGAAATTCTTTTAAAATGTAAATATCAGAGTTTGAGGATGCCATCATCATCATCATCTCATACACGATACACAATTTGGTAAAAGATTCTGTTGTAAATCACAAGATGCTCAGATTAGCCAAATTATCCTGTATTACCATTCTTCACTCCTGAAAAATCTAGACTGCTGCTCACTTCAAGGGCTTGGTATTGACGGTCCTATAGTGGTGATAGCTCCAGCCTCAAAGAAAGTTCTTTTCATCTGGTTTTAAGATTAAGAGGGGGGAAAAGTGGCCTCTAGAGTGAAGAAATTGGATATTGCAGGAATCCTGTTTCGACCGTAGCTTTTGAGACATACTCAGGCACAATATAGCTATTCAGAAAGTAAAAGTGCCATCAGATTAAAATGGAGCACTAGGCAGTCTAGATTGATAAAGTCAGCAAAGATGGTTGATGCTGTCAGGAAATTCAGGGAATCCTCACTCTGCTGGAGGAAGGGAATGGGAAGAAAAGATATTTGGTATCTAATGCTGTAAAGCACCTTTAAAAGCATACAGCCCATTATTAAAATACAAGTACTGCATCATCTTGCCAAAAGTAGATTAATTGGAGCTTCCAGTTTAGGAAAGAACTCAGAGCTTATTTCACATCCACTTTTATTCCCACTTGCATTAAGTTCCTTATGCTACACCGTCTCATTTGAATTTTTTGAATTGGTTTTATACAGTATCATTTACTGATGTACTATCTTTAATTACATAACACATATACACTCTCCAACTGCATTGTTAATGAAAGGGTTTTTAATTAAATGGCTCTCTGCATAATATTCAGTCATTAATTCCACATGCTCAGAATGTTCAGCTTCTATTCTTATGGTCTGGGAAAAGTTTTTTACTTTAGTTGAGGGATAATTCTAAAGTGATAGTTTTAAAATTGAAGTTGAAAATCATTATGAGTATTGAAATTACCCTCTCAGCAGCTGGCACCGCAGTTCCTTCCTACCATGCATTATTAATTCTTCAGCTCAGATACTCCTGCTCTTCCATGTGTAATAGGGTGGCTTGTCCCTTACAGACTAGGAGGCCTGGGGCCAGCCAACCCTGATTACAAAAGAGGCACCCCTGAGCAGGAATCCCGATTCCCCTTAGAACAACAGGAGGAAGTCAAGCTGCTGGCCTTCCAAAGAGAGAGATTATTCTCAGGGAGAACAGAGCAGAATATAGCTATTGCCGGGAGCGAGTAGGCTCCAGCAGAAAAACCTGGAAGTTGGGGAGTGAGAGACAGACAGGGAAGTCCTGGAAGTGACCTGATAAGGAGGTAAACATATGGGCTTGAGGAAAGACGTGAGAACTTTATTTTGAATGTTTTGTTAATGTAATGATACATGTCTATTCCACAGCTAATACTGTGCTCATGTTCGTTATTTTTTAAGAAAATGAATGCTTTGCAAATCCCTGTGCGATGACATCCCTGATTGTATCATCGGTAGGGAGTGAACCAAGTACCTCTGGATAGAATAGCATGAACAGGGCAGGGGAAACTGGTATGTGGAATAGTGTGACGGGATAGGACTCACCCCTGCGGCACCTCCTGCTGGCCGTCCTGGGGATTAGCTCTATTTGCCAGTGCGCCCTCTTCTGGTGGTGCCTCACCACCGTAACTTCTGCTCCTGGACCCATGTCACTCCAAGGACTGCGACATCCTCTTCAGGACACAGCCTCCAGCTGTGTCACATTTGGTTCTCCCCCGTTCTGGGGGAACAGTAGTCCACTGTCCAGCCACTTCCTCAGTGGCGAGTTCGGGAGAGGGGGACCCAGGTCTACCCACTACTCCGGGTCCTGGCCCAAGGACCCTGTAGATGGCAGCCACGTGCTGCACCCCCTCCAACCCTCAGGCTACTTCCCTGGGCCACTTCCCCGTAGCCCCAGCACCTTCTCAGTCTTTGTCTCAGGGCCTCAGCATGCCAGTAGTCAGCGGGGAGCTCACTCTCACTTCCCTGATCCTGCCCAGCACTGCTCTGTCCAAGATGCTAGTTTTCTTCCTCCTACAAGGCAGTCAGGCCTCCCTCCTCAAGCTCTAGGGAGCCACTGAAGCTGCTCTGTTCTGCAGCCCTTCTTATATGGGCCAGCCTAGCCCTGATTGGCTGCCTCCTGTGTAGCCTCCCAAGGGCTCTATTGACCCCTTATGGGCCAGTGTGGGGCAGATGCCCCATCACAAATAGCAATGGCAGTTTGGTTCTGCTGTGTATTTTTGAAAGTCCCTTTATAATATTACCACAGTATGTCAATTTTTTGGGTGTGAAAAACAGGCTGAGCAAACAGCGAGATAAGAATACAATAACGTTTAATAAATTCAGCCATCTGAAAAAGATACTGTTCAGAGAGATCAGAGGCCTCAAATGCTTTTAATATGGATTTCATCAGAGAAGTGAAATAACTTGTATTTTTATACAACAAACCTAATTACAATATATGCCCATACTCCAAGCATTTAATGTCAACATAAAACATTGCACCATAATGAAGATAATTGAAAGTATGACTTTCATTACTATTTAATTAGCATTTGGTTCTAACTCATTATTTCGGTACAATTAATTTGACATCTTGCTGTGTGTCCTCCACAGATTTCATTCCAGAGGGCTGTTTTATTGGTGGGATATAACTAAAGCCAGACATATGCACCTTCCCTGAGGCTTCTGGAGGATACACTATGAAATATGGATAATATGATTGACATTTTAATCTATTCCAGAATATTAAAAGCATTATATATTGAAGACTAACATAAGCGGGTAAATTTGTTTAATACATTTTTGAAATAAAAAATATTTTTACTAAAAAAACAAACATTCTCAGAGAAGAGATTGCACCATCATCCCTGACTAAAATCCCTGATTTTACACTGATGGTACTGGTGGGTTTATACTTGCGGTTATAACTCAATGAAGTAAAACAAGCAAAGATTTGGTAGTCATCCCAAATAATTAAATTTAAATATTCCTTTTCAACTAGCAGTTTTAAGATGGCTGCCAATAAACCTGATGACTCCTCCATGCCAGAAAGTAATGGAGAAAGGTATTTTTAAAAGCTATCACGGGACAATAAAACATCACTAATTCAAAGTAATGATTGGGAGACTGAGATATAGTGAGCAAGTGAATGGCAATGATAATCCATCTCAAAATGTACTTTCCTCATTTTGTCAGTTGTAGTTTAGTTTTAATGATTTATTATAGTATTTTATTACTATTGTTGCTTTCTACATATATAGAACGCCATTCCTTACTCGGAAGAGTTTGCATTCTGATGGTAAACAAGGCATTACAAAAGCAAGGAATAGACGGAGATGTAGTTAGTGAGGAGAGTTATGTCGGTTTGATGAAAGAAACTTGGAAAATGCATCCTTCAGGTTCTCACATGCTAAGTACAGAGGGGCACACTTGGTAGCAGGTGGATGATTTCTCAGGAAAATCCAGAGTGCTGCAAGTAATTAGGACCCTACCAAATTCACCTCCATGAAAAATGCATCACGGACTGTGAAATCTGTATGTTATAGGATAAAAGCACACACGACCAGATTTCACAGGGGAGACCAGCATTTCTCAAATTGGGGGTCCTGACCCAAAAGGGATTTGCGGGGGGATCACAAAGTTATTTGTGGGGGGGCAGTCATGGTAGTGCCACCCTTATGTCTGTGCTGAGCAGCTGGAGAGAGGTGGCTCTTGGCCAGGCGCCCAACTCTGAAGGCAGCACAATGCCAGCAGCAGCGCAGAAGTACGGGTGGCAATACCATCCCAGGCCATCCTTACTTCTGCGCTGCTGCTGGCAGCAGCTCGGCTTTCAGAGCTGGGCTCCTGGCCAGCAGCTGCCGCTCTCTCTTCGCCCAGCTCTGAAGGCCGTGCCACCCGCAGCAATAGCACAGAAGTAAGGGTAGAAGTACCATAACCTTCCCTATAAATAACCTGTGACCCCGCCCCCCCCCCAATTCCTTTTTGGGGTCATGAACCCTATAATTACACCACCCGGAAAATTCAGATTTAAATATCTAAAATCTTGAAATTTATGATTTTTAAAATCCTGCGACCGTGAAATTGACCAAAATGGATGTGAATTTGGTAGGGCCCTTCACATAACATTCTGAAGTCAGTAGCTACAAATCTACTTTCTGAGAGAATACTGAGGTAGTGCCCAGCGATACAAAGGACACAACCAGTGGAAGTGTTGCCTTTTAGATGGGAGATAAAACTAAGGCCCTGAATGTTTGCTGTACTTGGAGATTCCACTGCACTTTTCTCAGCACTATGAATAGATTAGTCCCAGCAAAGAAAATACCTACTTGGGTAATTATATTTTTATCTAAAATCCATCAGCTCCTCATCATACAGTTTAAAGCAGATATATTATTCTCCGGTCCATATCCTAAATTGTTGTGTAGCACAGACTTGTGCTGTTAAGCTGCTTTAAGCCCATCGGGGCACAGACCATCTTTTCTGTCTGTGTTTATACAATGCCTAGGGTCCGGTCCATGGCGGGCACTCCCACATGCTACTGTAATACAAATAATAAATGTTCCACACAACTGGCACCTGCATTTCATTGGTGGGGACGTACACGGAAGGCACACCAAATACTACAGCTTGCAGTGAGTTTTTAAAGTTATCTACCATTAAACTTAAGAGTATCTCAACAGGCCCTTTCCTTCCATCACACCTTTGTTGATGTTGTCTGGGTTAGTCTACGTAGTGCAGGCTCTCTTGTCAAGTTCTGAACCAGAGGGTCCAATACTGGGTAGTGAAATATTGCTGCCTTCTCTGCACTCTTACTAGCAAACACTGTTTTTGGAAGGGCATGGGGGTGGCAAGTGTTGTCTAAATATAACATTCTGAATTCATAAAGGTGGCATTCAATGGCAGTCATTTCTCTTCAGAAAACACCTCCATCTTGCCTTGCGTCTTCTAAAAATGCATGATCACCATTCTGCAGCTTAAATACCAAGTATTAAAGAATTTCAACATTCTGTATTAAATACTTTTCACCTGTCTTCTGTAGATGTCAGAGCACTTCGCAAACACTAATAAGGGCCCACTGCCTTCAACATGACTCTGAAGTACACTACTGCTGTGGTACAACAGTGGCCAAAGGTCCCCCCCGCACACACACCAGCCCATCAGCATTAGGATCCCTTTGTGCTAGGAGTCAGATGAGCACATGAAAAGACACTGTCCTTATCACCAAAAGATCAGCCTATAAAAGAGTAGGAGCAACATACTGAGGGTGCTGAGGGAAGAAGTGCAAATTAACTATATACAGATTTATATACAAGTAAACATCAAACATATGTATTTTTCAATATACACATAGGCCACAGTTTTCAAGTGACCAGTGATTTTGGGTACTCAACCCAGGACACCCTGAAGTGACTGATTATCCGAAATTGCTGGGCAATTGCCATCTGAAAGGTAGAACTCCTAAAAGCAGTCTTAAACGGAGTATCCAAAAAATGGGGGCACCTAACATCACTAGACATTTTTAAAATATTTGTCCATATACTTTGGTAAACATTAGTAGAGTCAATAATTCTTATGTGACTTAGGTGTTATGAATGGCACTCCAACAGATACAACCTGGAAGTTTAAGATCTGCTGTACGAGCTGGTTTTTCTTTACTTTGTACATATTCACTTTTCCATAAAAGAAATCCCCTCTGCCTGATTGATTCTTGGAAATTTCCTCACTTCCAAAGATACTTTGAATAGTGTATTACTGCAATATTTAAGAAATGAAAATCTCTTCCGTTTCTTTAATGATGTTAAGTGAAGTCCAATAGCTATATGGATGGGATCTATAGCTTTCAAAAAGTGACAGAATGTATAAAGTTTAAATTAAATTCATGTATAGCAGTACATCTAAAGAAAAAACTAAATATATTGAGCTAGCTCTCCTTAAAATAGCATCTGTTTTTCATTGATTGAAATAAGCATGTTGCTTAAACGGCTGTGGCCACTGTCATTTTTAACATTACAGATGCATGTGTATATTTTTTCAAATCCCATTCCAGGGATCCAAAGGGCTGGATTTACATTACAACAAGAGGTATTACATTACCTGTCTCAAGTCCAAAGATAAATTGCTATTCCTATCCAGGACTCACCACTAAATGCATCCTTCTGATCCTCCTAAGGGTACTCCTACTCCCAATCCAAGCCCAGAGAAGAACAGCTATACGCTCGTTCTCTCATATCACATTTATGTGCATGATTACTACTCAGTTGTCTAATTCAGTGATTTAAATTTGCCAAGGCACAATGGAAGCTGTTTGTACAATGTGCTAAACAAAATGACAAACTTGTGACTATGTTGTTGGTGTCTACTCTCTACCCTTTGGCTTTTTTTGCCCTCAAAAGAAATATGTACACAGCCACATGCAAATTAATATCAGAATTAAAACAGACCAAGGACAGAGTAGGCCTGTTATTCAATGAGGGGTGAAAGACAATAACAGAAAATGTGGAAATGTCAGAGGTGCTTAATGACTTCTTTATTTCGGTTTTCACCAAGGTTTGTGGCGATTGGACATCTAAAATAGTGAATGACAGTGAAAATAAGGTAGGATCAGAGTCTAAAATAGGGAAAGAACAAGTCAAAAATTACTTAGGCAAGTTAGATATCTTCAAATCACCAGGGCCTGATGAAATGCATCCTAAAATACTCAAGGAGCTGACTGAAGAGATATCTGAGCTATTAGCGATTACCTTCAAAAAGTCATGGAAGACGGGAGACATTCCAGAAGGACTGGAAAAGGGCAAATATCGTGCCTATCTATAAAAAGGGAAATAAGGACAACCCGGGGAATTACAGACCAGTCCGCTTAACTTCTGTACCCGGAAGGATAATGGAGCAAATTAAGAAATCAATTTGCAAACACCTAGAAGATAATGAGGTGATAAGTAACAGTCAGCATGGATTTGTCAAGAACAAATCACGTCAAACCAACCGGACAGCTTTCTTTGACAGGGTAACAAGCCTTGTAGATGGGGGGAGAAGTGGTAGATGTGGTATATCTTGACTTTAGTAAGGCTTTTGATATTGTCTTGCATGACCTTCTTATAGAACAAACTAGGGAAATACAACCTAGATGGCGCTACTATTAGGTGGGTGCATAACTGGTTGGAAAATCGTTCCCAGAGAGTAATCATCAGTGGTTCACAGTCATGCTGGAAAGGCATAGCGAGAGGGGTCCTGCAGGAATCCGTTCTGGGTCTGGTTCTGTTCAGTATCTTCCATCAATGATTTAGATAATGGCATAGAGAGTACACTTATAAAGTTTGCGGACAATACCAAGCTGGGAGGGGTTGCAAGTGCTTTGGAGGATAGGATTAAAATTCAAAATGATCTGGACAAACTGGAGAAATGATCTGAAGTAAATAGGATGAAATTCAATAAGGACTAATGCAAAGTACTCCACTTAGGAACAATCAGTTGCACACATACAAAATGGGAAATGACTGCCTAGGAAGGAGTACTGCGGAAAGGGATCTGGGGGTCATAGTGGATCACAAGCTAAATACGAGTGAACAGTGTAACGCTGTTGCAAAAAAAGCAAACATCATTCTGGGATGTATTAGCAGCAGTGTTGTAAGCAAGACATGAGATTTAATTCTTCCGCTGTACTCCGTGCTGATTAGGCCTCAACTGGAGTACTGTGTCCAGTTCTGGGCACCACATTTCAGGAAAGATGTGGACAAATCAGAGAAAGTCCAGAGAAGAGCAACAAAAATCATTAAAGTTCTGGAAAACATGACCGATGAGAGAAGATTGAAAAAATTGGGTTTGTTTAGTCTGGAGAAGAGAAGACTGAGAGGGGACATAACCGTTTTCAAGTACATAAAAGGTTGTTACAAGGAGGAGGGAGAAAAATTGTTCTTAATCTCCAAGGATAAGACAAGAAACAATGGGCTTAAAATTGCAGCAAGGGCAGTTTAGGTTGGACATTAGGAAAAACTTCCTAACTGCCAGAGTGGTTAAGCACTGGAATAAATTGCCTAGGGAGGTTGTGGAACCTCCATCATTGGTGATTTTTAAGAGCAGGTTGGACAAACCCCTGTCAGGGATGGTCTAGATAATACTTAGTCCAGCTGTGAGTGCAGGGGACTGGACTAGATGACCTTTTGAGGTCCCTTCCAGTTCTAGGATTCTGTCTCTCAATTCTATTACACAGCCATAGGAACATCCATTCATTCAATTCTTGCTTTGCATACGGCATAATTCAGAGACATTAACTCAATATTGGCGCACAAGCCAACAGTAGGCTAAACTAGAACTTTAATGACTTTTTACACAAATCTTTTCCTCCTGGTGCACACCAGAATGGTTTATCTTACAGCTTTTTTAAATTGTAAGCCAGTGTTTTACCATTGGTGAAAGGTGCCACCATGATAGTTCTGGAGACTGAAGTCCATTCTTCTACTCAACAGGCACAGTGCAAAAGCTGCAGAAATACAATTTCCCCCTTATCTTATCAGTGTAAATTAAGCTCCCCTACCCCCGAAGAGTGAAAAGTGATTCAGTCTCTGTGACCATTCATAGTTTTTGGCTTGTAAAATGCCAACAAGGATGCTAACCAGTGCCAACTGTGATGATGCTTCTGTGGCAGGCATACTGTATATGACTAGATCATCAACGTATTTCACATAGACCAATGCCCTGACTTCAAATGGCATTGAATGTTAAGTTAATGAGCTGCCACAGATCTGAACAAATTATTTTTATTCTTTAATGAGTCAATTGAGAGGGAAAAATCAGTTCATCTCAGGAAAAGTTTGCTTTCTTCTTTGTTAAATTCCATTAAAAAAGAAGAATTATATTTTAAAGATAACTTCCGTGCACTAAGATTTACCTCTTTATACACTTTTATGAAGCAGCACCAGGAGGACGAGATTAGTGAGAACTCTGCAAACAAGTAAAGGGGGAAGGTCACCGTTTTGCTGATAGCACCAACTTAAAGATAAGACAGTCTATGTCCTAAAAGGAATCAGAATGCAAAGATAATTATTTTTCCTCTAATTTACACAATACAGGCAACTGGCTTGGACTCACACTTGATCTTATCCCAAGCGGGCTATCTTAAACAGCTGATTGATCCACCAGTTTTCACAGCACTACCTTTACAATTCTTAAGAAGCAGTACCTGACATTTAAGCTAGCACCAATTCCTAAATGGAACAGTCATCAGGATGAATCAATATTACCTCTTCATTTCTTTCCTAAACACCCAAAATATAACCTAACAGCCAGTGGACAGTGGTCTAGAACAGTAATATCAAGCTTTGTATTTCATGGTTAACTTAGCTGAAGCTATGCTTTTAATTCTCACAGTAACTCTGCCATTCAGGACTACAAAGAATCTATTTACCCCAACCATATTTTAAATGGCTCTTAACACCAAAAGTTTCCAAAGTATAGGCTTCAAAACGTGAGACAAGAATGGACTAGCAAAGGGAATTCTAGAAAGAACAAGGCATTCAAAATCAGCACTTTGGCTTCTAGAAATGTAAGTCACTCAAATGGAGAGCTACAATAATAGAAGACGGGAAAATATTACCAGATTTTCTTTGAGTTCACTCAGGCTGTGATTTTCAAAGTACCGTAAGGAATTAGGCACTTAGTTTCAGTTGCCTTTTCATGGAATATGGACAAGTAACCTTAGTCTACTTTGAAAATCCCAACAGCACATTCGACTTATTCACATTTACCCCCTCTTTGTGTCTCCCCAAACATCCATATGAACAAATATTCCCCCCGCATAAATGTTTTTAGAAAGCAAATTTTAGCCTTTAAAAAAAATTGCACAAAGCATTCATGGAAGTAGTTGTACACTCACCCGTTCAGAGCACTGAAACTATAGCATGTGACTTAATTGACCAACCAAACGATCAACAGAACTCTAATGCGAACACTTGCAGAGATAAATTAGCTGAAAAATTAACAAAAATTGAAAATGATTGAATACATTGAAATCTGCTGGTAGAAATTCTAGGAGCAGAGAGGCTAAATTTGGATACATGATTCTTTCACAAGTCTTCGTGATTTTTGCAAATTTCCTGAGCTCTCATAATGGTGGTCACAGACTCTCAACCTCCTGCCCATTCCCACGTCACCTTTTACCTTTTAGCAGTAGAGCCTCTTCCAGTCCACTCACCTCCTCCAGTGCAGCTAAGAGATCAGTCATCTCTACTTCAGTCTGGGGGCCAGATCCTTGGCTATGAAGAGGTGCACATACCAAGGGATGGGGGTTGGATGCAAAAAGAGATAAAAATTTCACCTAGGTGCTTATGTGATCCTCAATACCATAATATCAAAGTGCTTCATGAGCTTTAGTGTATATCACCTCACAACACCCCATGAGGTAGGGGATTACTATTATCCCCATTTTACGGATGGGAACCGAGACACAGTGACTTGCGCAAAGTCACACAGGAAGTCTGTGGTGGAGCAGGAAATTGAACCAAGGTGCCAGCAACCAGGACATGGGGGTCTGAAGATAATGTTGGAGATGGGGTCAGGAACCAGCAGTCAGAGTCGAGGGTCAAAGCCAGATTCAGGAATTGAGAAGGGGAGCATGCCCAGAAGCAGGAACAAGGCTGGAGTAGGATTGAGCACAAGTCAAGCACAGAAGTGATCATGGGGGCTGGCATAAGCATTGAGCAGCCAGGGACCTGCTGCTGGGCTTAAGAGCACCCCTGCTGACTTCCTTCAGCCGAACAGGTGTGTTGGCGAATCAGGTGGTTCTGCTGTAGCTCATGTGCATTCATTAGTCTGTCTGGAGACTGAGTTAGTTAGTCCCAGGCTTACCTGCAGGCCTTGGTTTCTGATACCAGATCTCCCAAGTCCCAGGGTAGTGTCCTATCCACTGGACCATTCTTCCTCTCACACGAAGCTCACTTTCGCACTACCCAGGTGCTGGGCCAGCTATAGACAGAACCTACTCCTCAGGCACAAGAATGGCCTGTTTCACCAGCCCTGAACAAACCTAGGTGATTGACAGGGAATACTGGAGCTGCAATTCTGCTCCCTATGCAGGCAGCAGGAAAAGTGAAGCAAAGGAGCCTCTGGAGAAGCCCCTCTGCACTGCAGTGATCCTCCCAAAACTACTTATGACAGCTTTACAGCCAGACCCGAATGATGGTATGGCACCACCCACAAGAATCTGGGCCAATGTCATCAAGTTTAGATCTTCTACACTCTGACTTCCTGGTCCTATTTTTACTAGGATTACTGGTCTTTTTGCACCCTTTTCCTCCAGGGTTGTGCCAGAGGTTCTTTATTGCTATATATAAATTATGTAAGCAATAAGGATTCCCTTTACAACTTCCTGACGTTCTGTAGTTTCCCAGCTTATTGTTAACTACTGAAAAAGTGATAAAAATAATAACGATCCATTTGCTGCACTGATATATGGCATCTTGTTAGCCCTGTTTTTCTCCTGTGTTCATGTCACAGCACCGTAAATATTAGCTAAGACCAACTGGTAAGTTTTTGGCTTTACCATCATTTAACTTCCTAGTGAGCTAGGGTCTTTCTCTGGTGAGCTTCCAGCAAAAAGGAGCTAGCAAGTCCCAATGTCTGGGCACTGTGAAAGAGTACAAACATTTCTGGGAAAATACAGTTATCTACATTTTGTAACTGTTGTTCTTTGAGATGTGTTGCTCATGTCCATTCCAATTAGGGGTGTGTGTGCTGCGTGAAAAGTAGCCAGAAGGTTTTTCCCCAACAGTACCTGTCGGGTCGGGTCGGCTCAGACGCCCCCTGGAGTCGCGCCTCCATGGTGCCATACATAGGACCCTGCCAACCCACCGCCACTTCAGTTCCTTCTTGCCGGCATTACTCCAACAAAGGGGTTGGGGGGAGGGGGTAGGTCTTGGAATGGACATGAGCAAGACATCTCGAAGAACAGGTATGAAAGGTAGGTAACCGTTTTTTCTTCTTTGAGTGCTTGCTCATGTCAATTCCAATCAGGTGGCTCCCAAGCAGGAACTCTGAGGCGGGGTCAGAGCTCATGGGTTTGCTAATTGGAGCACCGCTCTGCCAAAGGTTGCATCATCTCTTGCCTGCTGGGTAATGGTGTAGGGTGAGGTACAAGTGTGGATTGGGGACCACATCACAGCCCAGAAAATTTCCTGGGTCAGACCTTGGGCCAGGAATGTCACTGAAGATGCCTGCAACCGAATGGAGTGCGCTGTCAGCGCAGGGACAGGTATTTTTGCCATATCGTAGCACGTCTGGACATGCCCTTAGCTCCCTGACATTGATGTGATGTAAGAGCTCTGCTTGGGACCAGAGGCCCTGAGCTCCCCCAGATGTGCGCCTCATCCCATCACTGACGCATTTCTGACTAGGGAAAGAGAATGTTGAGGTCTGGAGAAGGGAATCCCCGCATGCATGGCTTGTGAGTTGAGCCACCATAGGAGAGATTCGAGAGCTGGCTGGGAATGAGTGACTACCTTGTCTAGACTGTCCCGGTTTGGTCGATACATTGAGGCTAGCCACACCTGAAGGGGCTGGAGCCTCAGTCTGGTATGCTGCACTACATAAGTACAGGCAGCCATTTGGCCGAGGAGCTTCAGGCAATTCCTCACTGTGGTGGTAGGGAATCATAGGAGATCTTTTATGGTATCATAAAAGGTCTGAAACCGTGACTCTGGTAAAAATGCTCTCACCTGTTTTGAGTCCAACACTGCCCCTATGAACTCTATCCGCTGAATGGGGGACAGGGTTGATTTCTACACATTTAGTAGAAGGCCAAGGTCATCAAAAGTTGCTCTTATCAGGCTTACATGCGCCTCCACTTGTGTTTTGGAGCGGCCCTTGATCAGCCAGTCGTTGAGGTATGGAAACACCCTCATTGGTGCTTCCATATGAAAACGGACAAGGCTGCCATGCACTTGGTGAACACCTGAGGTGCTGCTGACAGGCTGAAGGGGAGGACTGTGAAATGATAGTGATTGTGGTTTATCACAAACCTGAGGAATTTTCTGTGAGAAAGGGTTATGGATATGTGAAAATATGTTTCCTTCAAGTCGAGGAAGGCATACCAGTCTCCCAGATCCATGGAAGGGATAATGGAGGCCAAAGAGACCATGCGGAACTTCAGTTTCTTCATGAATAAGTTGAGGTTTTGCAAGTCTAGAATAGGTCTGAGACCACCTTTGGCTTTTGGGATTAGGAAATAATGGGACTAAAAACTCTTGCCCCTTAGCTCCCGAGGAACCTCTTCCACTTTCCCTACTCTTAGGAGCAGCTGCACCTCTTGCATTAGAAGATGCTTGTGAGAGGGGTCCCTGAAGAGGGATGAGGAAGGGGGGGGGGGAGGGGAAAGGAGAGGGAGGAACTGGAGAGAATATCCCAGTTCTAGCATGCGAAGCACCCAGCGATCCAACGTGATCCGGACCCATGCATGGTAGAATTAGAACAGCTGGCACAAAAAAGATGGGATAAGTTGGATCTAGTATTAAATCTGGTACGTCTCCCTTGGGCGCACCTTCAAAAGGCTTGTTTTTGACTAGAGGACTGTTTCACCTGCCCAGGGCCCTGAGCAGATGAAGGAGGAGGCCTCTTCCTGTTGTTTCTAGTACGCCTCCTAGAATAGTCCTGCCTATTCTGCAGTTGGTAGAACTGAGGCAGGGATTGAGGCTTAAACATATGCCAGCTACACAGGGGAGGCATGAGGCCCAGGGACTTGAGAATGGTTCTTGAGTCTTCAAGGTTGTGAATCCATAAATCTGTTTTCTTAGAGAAGAGGGTCAAGCCCCCAAACAGGAGCTCCTGGATGGTCTGTTGGACCTCATATGGGAACCCTGCTGCCTGCTGCCAGGAGCACCTCCTCATGGCCACCTCTGAAGCCATGGTCCGAGTGGCCAAATCAGCACCATACAGGGCTTCCTGTAGCGCAACCTGTGCCACAAGCTTGCCCTCCTTCACCAAGGTGGAGAATTCTGCCCTCAAGTCTTCTGGCAGAAGCTCCGTGAATTTGACACAGCAGTTATAGCTTCCATTCCTGCAGGGCTAAGGATCACCTGGTGGTTTGAAATCCAAAGCTGGAGCCCCCCCGTTAGAATAGACTTTTCTCATGAAGAGGTTCAGCTTTTTCACATCTTGGGCTTTAGGTGATGGACCTTGGTGCCCTTGATGTTCTTGTTTGTTCGCCGCTGCCGCCATCACTAAAGAGTTTGGTGGCGGGTGTCAATAAAAGTATTCAAACCAGTTAGCAGGGACAAAATACTTCCTCTCTGTCCATTCGCCGGCAGGGGTCTGCCACAGAGTTTTGTCACCCTTATCTGAATCCTGCTATTCCTCCTGCTCCCCCATGCCCAAGGCAACAACATTTTGGTACTGACGTGGTCTGGAAAAGACCGACAGACTTGCCTAAGTCGAGAGCTGAATCAGAGGGAATGTCACCTCCTCAGACTTTGGTGTGATGCCTCCATGTCTCATTGAATTGCATTGTCTTTTTTGCAAACTTTCATCTTGTGTTGTTCATTATCTCCTCTTGGCATTTTTCCTGCATTATTGGAATTGAAGTATCTCCCTTCCATTGAATCCATTTCAGTGAGCCATTCTGCCAAATATTAAGTAAGTTGAATCTCATTTTAATTTCGTCCATTACTCAGTCCCAGCTTTAATGTTGCCTTCCTGATCTTTTTGCTACAGGCTTTAACAGATTGTGGTTTTTTCGTCTCAGTTTAGTTCAGCTGCAAGTATACGTGTCCGTATCAGAAAAGGCTCTCTTGATGACCATATCAGTAGAGATGGCAAGATTGAGTAGACACACAAACCAGACTACTTCACTAGATCTAGTGGGAATTTTTTAACAACTATCTTTTAATAAGAAAATTCAGATTTGTCAAAAGGAAACTTTTTTCTAGGAAGTTACCAGTTTCAACAAAACCTTTTGCTAAGAAAGGTTTCCCAGGTCCAAGATAGACTCTGGTCAAAACCGTATGGAGAGAGTGCTATCCCACCTGGTTATTCTAGGGGGCATATAAAACTGAAGCTCTGCCTCATTCAGACCCGGAACTTGAACTTGGATCTTCCACATGCAGGATAAAAGTCCTAACCATGAAAGTGTTGGCTGTTCTGGGATGGCGGGGGGGTTGGGGGAGTGGGAGAGAGGGAGAGCAGTGTCTTTCAACATCTCCTGTTGGACCCATTGCACTTAAATATTCACTGGAGCAGGGTCCCAAACCAAGGTCTCCCATATCCTAGGTGAGTGCCCTAACCACCGGGCTGTTGGGTATTCTGGGATCTGTCTGGCTCTGGTTTTTCACAAAAACTTCATACAGTCTTGGTTTTGTCCTGATGCAGGACAGGAAAATCATTTCTGCCCAGCTGTACTACCCACTCCTAAAAGGTGGCCCTTCAGAGTCACAGTTGAGGCACACTGTCAGAGCCAACATAAAGAAGCTTGCACTCGTATTGACTTTTCTGTAACTTATGTGGACAGTTTTCTTCTGAATCTTGAACAAACTATTTTTGAACACTAAATTTAGCCTTCCTCTTGTGGATGCACTAAATGGCCAAGTTGGTAGAGAGAGCCCTTCCCCTCTGCCCAAACAAAGTAAAGGACAGCACCTAAGAGACAACAGATGCTTTACAGACCAAAAAACCCCCACCAAAAACACAAATGGGTCCACGCCTATGCGCAATCTATTTCCCAGGAAAAAATAGGTTAAACTCATTCTAATCTAACTACTAGATTCCTGTTCATTTGAAAATATACTGCAGCAGTGCATTTAAAGTGTTTTGATCTCCCAAGAAAATACTTGGCTTGTCCTCACAACAAATCTGCATTTTTTCAGAAATACTGGAGCCTGAATATGCAAATGATAAGAATGTATTAATTATCATTAGTCATTCCTTCACAAAGACTAGAAGTAATTGGAGAAATAATTTGAGAAAATTGAAGTACGTGACAGAACGCATTAAGATTCATCAAGTTTCAATTCTCTTGTTCTGTCAGCTTGTCAAAAGTAGATGTCTGCTACTCCGGCATTATTGGTTTAAACATTTTGTTTCCCACCCCCTAAACGGGTGTACCATTTAGCTCTCCTTATAATTTGCTTTGAAGTTAACTAGATCTGGCATGGTACATTTTCTATTTAATGGGCAATATAACAAGATTAAGTTTCTTAAAGACAATGCTTTACAAGCCTCTCTGTTAATTAGGTGTGATCCTCACTCTTCCGGAGCTTTGAGGGACAAGGGGAGTGATACCTTTATTGGTGAGAGAGACAAGCTCTTGCTCACCAACAGAAGTTGGTCCAATAAAAGATATTGCCTCATCCACTTTGCCTCTCTAATATCCTGGGACCAACACTGCTACAAACACTGCATATTCGTTAACTTAACGAGTTTGCTAGATGAAGTATCCTGTATTGTTACAATTGACTTGGAAGGTGACATCATATAAATATGCCACATATGCAAGTGGAATGAATTGGCCCATAAGGTCCATAACAAAGCATTTATGTTGCTCTATATCTACACCCTGCACCAATTCACCTTGAATAGAGAGGTCTGTGAATATGCAGCACCTTTCAAATACCATTTACTCAAACAGCTAAGGAGAATTTGGATAACATCACTTCAATATTTAAAATTACAATAAAAATTAGTTTACAAGCCTGTTCCTGCATATAATTAAAACAGTTCTGATAGCTTCTCAATATAGGACTTCAAAATCAGCACCACCAATTAAAACGGCCACTTAGTCAGGTCAGCAAATATTACACAACACCACCTAAATAGAACCCAAGGACATAATCCCCAAAGAAGCTCATTTGGCACTTTAAACTGTTCCAAGTATCATTAATGGTCTTTTAGAGCTGTGGTCTCAGACTTTTGCCTGAATTGGCAGGGGCTGTAATCTGCAAAGGCAGCATACTTATTTCCTGACATGGGATCTGACTCTCTTATTAAACAATAATAAAGGATTGGTGACTGATCTGATGGGAGTCTCATCCATTACTCCTCCTACAGTGTAAGGGTAAAGGTGATGTTATGAAAGCTTTTCTATAGTAGAGGACTTGCAGGAGGGGAGAGTAGAATTTTTAGATCTATTCTATACTATCCCTTCACAGCCTAATTCACAGACTTGTTTACGTTGAGCCTAGAATTTAATTTTGGACTTTCATTCCAATTCTCCTACTTCACATGCTTGTACCACCCAAAGCTCTTCCCCTCTCTCCCCCCACACCACACACTTTTCTGGCATTTGTATCTTCTCCCTATCCTCACGATAGCTTAGCCAAGCTCTACACACATTTACGTGCAGATCACCAGCTTCAGCCAAGAAACGCACAACACAACTCACGAGATGGCTATTCTAAATTACACTAGTTGTCAATGAACCTCCAGGAGCAGTTATGGCAGTCAGGGTCATGTTCCCTCTTTCTCCCAGCTGTGGGCCCTTATGCCAGTTGTAGGCAAAGGAATAAGAGGAGCCACAACTCCAGGCATATGCCACTGAAAGAGGCCCCCCTACACTTGGGTGATACTCTCATGGTTGGCTATCCTGGTTCTAAGGGCCAGTTTGAGCCAGCATAATCCATAGCAGGCCAAAGACAGGAGAGAATTGAGCCTCAGTACTTTCCATCTTTCCTCACAGGTTATTTCCTTCAGGCTTTTATTTTGTGTGCGAAGACATACAGACAACATAGCAGCATGAGATTAGCAACAATTAATGTACATCTTACTTTCTACAACGCATTGCATGGTGTGTCTGGAAACATCACTCAGGTCTTAAATTTGGTAGTGGTAGGGTGGTGGTGGCACAATGATGCTACAGACTAGTTCTTGTTGCGTGCTGTGGGCAGGCACTTAAATTGCATGCTTCAGTAGCAGGTAATTTGTTTTTGAATTTCAAGGTCCGATAAATATAACTGAACTGGGTTGGAAAATTATGTGCACCTAATACATATAAATTAACCTTAAAGCTTTCAGAGTTACCATTTTAAAAGTCAAAATGATTTACTTGGGAAAAAGGTCAAAATATCCTGGCTCCCAAAAACTTTTAGTTGTCAAGACATCTTAAACACACCAGTCTTCGCAAATACTTCTAAAATGTGCTCTTAGCTGTTATTAGTAATCAGTTAGCTACATGGAGTGATACGGTATTGCAAAAACATTTAGCAATGAAGTTACACAATATTCATATATGTAAATACACACAAGGAAAGAACTTCAAGTTCCAGGCCACAAGGTGCTGCATTGGGACATATGGGTGCTACTCCCAGTGCTGCCACCGACTTACTATGTGACCTTGGGAAAGTTTTTAGATATATCAGGATGAAAGGTTTTGCAAGGGAACTTGCACAGTATCTGTCTATCCCATTACAGTCTAGACAGAACTATCAACAATGTGTTTTTGTGAGCCTAAAAATTATTCAACAATTTAAATTTAAAAATAACTGAACAATGTCGTCATGTCAGACGGCAAAATAACTGAGAATTTTAAACTCATCTTACACTATAGTTACTCTTTGAAGAAGGACTAAAAATGGCCTAGGTCCATATTCTCCAGAGTTACATATTTGCTTAACTTTATGAACTGTGAGTAGTCATATTAACTTCCCTGGGGCTGCTCTTGGTGCATAAAGTTAAGCACGTGCATATGTTTTTGCAGGATCAAGGCCATAAAAACTGTGTGTGTCTTTCAAGGACTTCCACAAAATGTGGTTCTCTAACTGCTGGGACAGCAAATTAAAAGTCAAGCTGTTTTTTTGGCTTGTTCTTCATCACTAGTAATAAGTAAATTCTGTTAGAGCAATCTAACAATTTTGTTGATTCACAATGCATAACAGAATCCAGCTCCCACACTTGTATGAGTGTTGACTCTGCAGAGTCAGTAGAAAGAAAGAGTAGTAACATACTTAAACTGCCACTGACTTAATTGACTGCCACCATTCTGATCAGTTGGTGCCATATTACAATTCATAGTTTATTGCAATAAAAATTAGCTACATAAAAATAGTTTGTTTCACTGTGTTTCAAAAGTCTAGCCAGAATCCAAAACAAATACCAGTGTCAGGCCCCTATACCTTATTTTGGAATAGAATCTTTCAAAGCAAGTTAAATTCTCTTTACTCCACAGGATTTAGAATGTATTTTGAAGGATACTAACCTAATCTGTAGTGGAATACTTTAGTACTGACTCAAAACCAAAAAGCCTTTCTACTCTTTGTATAAAGTCTTGCCAAAACAGAAATTTTGCAGTCTTGTTTTTCCCTCCCAGGAGTTCCAAATTGCAAAGTCACTTATCTGTCATTTATAATATTTAAACAATGAAAAATTCAGTGGTACATTGTGCATTGGGTTGTCAACCCTCCAGGATTGTCCTGGAGTATCCAGGAATTAAAAATTAATCTTTAATTAAAGATTGTCATGTGAGAAAACCTCCAGAATATGTCCAACCAAAACTGGCAACCTTAATTGTGCATAACTGAAAACATGGCTTCACATAAACCTGTCAATTTAAAATATTGGATTGAGATAACTTGTTTGCCTGTAGTTGCAATGCCATCCCCTCTTTTCCAGAACACTCAGGAATATCGTCAGCAGAATCTGTCTTTTGTGGTAGCAGTAGAAAAGGAAGTCCCTTGCACAATAGATCTGAACTGCTTTATTCCATTTCTGTGCTTGTATTTCTTCCAGCTTTCTCTAGCAGAAGAATGAATCTTCAAAATAGATGATGCAACAATAAAATAAGCTACTCAGGGTAGACAGTGGAAAATTACAAAAGAGCCTACAGCAAGATAAGCAGTCTAAAAAAATCTGGTACAATTTGAGCAGTCTCCTCAATTCCTGTACGATCATAATTTTAAATATAAAGTCATTTCTGCATGATGCACAGTCAGTTTTATCTTTAATACAATCTGTTAGAAATAAACTCATCCAGTAATATTTGTATTGGAATTTAATTGTCCAATAACCTTGTGACATGCACTGCAAACAACTCCATCCTTTGTAATGGAAGTTCAGACTGACAGATAGAAAACCTCAAAATTAAATGTTTTCAATAAAGAGCATAACCGAGTGCACTGTATACTTGGTTTAAAATAAAGGCTACAATAAGTTACATTACAGTCTAAAAACAAATCAACATTTTAGATAGTTAAATTAAGCTTCTAAAACCAGTGTAGGTTATCATGGCTATTAAACAACTACAAGAGCAAGTTATAAAATCCAAGGGAGTAGCATCAAAATATACGTTGTATGAACTGCCACTTCCCATATCTAGCCAATTGTCTAGACTGTTGCACGCTTGGCATTCTGTGTAGTAGGGAAAGTGTCTTATTTCCATGACTTATCCTACCAGCCCCATCAAGATTTGCTACTCTATTTTTTCTCTGAAATTATAAAGTTGAAATAAACATGTTGAAACAAGTAAACTGTTCCCCAAAAGTTGCTGAAGACAATAAATGTTGCTAATGAGACTTGCACAGAGATAAGATCCTGTTATATCTTTACTGTAGAATATTTATGACCTAAAGTATTCGGTGAGGAAAAGCTTTCTTAGATGCCCATCAGTTTCCCAATATGAAAACAGGAAGTGACTCACTAGACTTTAGAACAAGAAGAAAACAATTTTGTCTCAATGCTAAATTTAAATCTAGTAAACTGCACAAAGCAAGGAATTATTGTGAGATGACAAAGTAAATGCCTCATCTCCACAGAAGGAAAGATGACTTATAAGGTGCTCCTTGATAAAAATACAGTACGTCTCAAGCAGGCAGAGTCAGACGACTTAACCAGAAGAAAGAGTTTTCTTTATCAACTAAAATGTACTGCCTAGTTAAAGAATTTTTTTGAAATGACCTGCATAGTATAAGCTAAATTTCATGGTACGTTTGTTTTCTGTGCCAGATCAATAAGGGTTGCTTTGAAGTTAACTGGATGGGGACATTGTTATTAACTGTTGGCATGGACCTCAGAAAGAAGGAAGTTAATTGAGCTCACTAGGTTGACTCCAGAGTGAGGTAACTGCTTAAGACCCTAGTCATAAGCAAAGTGGGTAAAAAGGGCATTCGGTGCTGACTGGTGTCAGGAAAACAGATGTATTTTAAGTTGCCTAGGCATTGCTACACAGGATCTTTCTTTTTGTTACACTGAAGATTACCTTTTGGTCCTTGTTAATTGATGTAGTAACTTAGCTCAATAGTGTCCATTTCTGAAAGTTTATCTTTAAAAAGTTTTATGTTTTCCTCCAGATCCAATGTGATTTATTTTCTTTAAATCAGCAATCCAAATAGTTGTATGCATTTTTGCAAATATTAAAAAAAACAAAACAGGATACAAAATATCTACAATACATTAAATAAACAAGCTATCAATACAGGTTAAACCCAAACATTTTCTTGAAACAAATATTAATGATGTCACCAGCACATCTGCCCCTCACATATCTATGTCCACTCATTAATTTTCTTAGGCTTTCAATGAGTCTCGTACTATTCTTTTAAGGTCTTGGTTCTGTGGTGGAAATGGAAGACACACAAGGGTATTTTATAGAGCCTCCACTACCCCCTCATTTTTAAACCAAAGGATTTTAGCTTGGATACCTCCCCCAATGATCACCACTTTGGAGGTATTGCATGGGGAGAAGTTGGTCTCTCAGGTAGGCAGGTATCAAAATATTTAGAGTTTTATAGGTCAAAACATTTAAACACCAGCCTGAAGACTAATCAAAAGCCAGTGAAGGTTGTGGAACAAGTTTGCAATATGCTCTCTACTGGAAAAGCCACCAACAACATTCTACACCATTTAAAATTTCTTAATTGTCTTATGTATATATGTCTATTAAAATACTCTTATCTCAAGAGAAGAAGCATAGGTAACTACAGTGAGTTCCAAATCCAAAAGAAAATACAACTTGCACAGAAGAATTCTGTATAAGTAACAACTTTATTGTAACTTGATGTGCTGAAATGCAAAAAATATTTTCAGCAACAAGATACAAAAAGTATTTCACCATTAACATCAGCTGATAAAAATGCTGGATGGTTTGATGCAAGTGTTCACATATCTGAATTCTCTTAATCATTTCCACTTCAAAACAGGTCTAAATCATTTCATTTGTTTCATTTCTAAAATAGGACTCATTTACGTTAAGCCCTCTTTTTTGAAGTCTCAAAAACCAGGATTAGCTAGGTTACAGAGAATGATGAAGTCTACCAATGCAGACACTTAAAAAAAATGAATTCCCCTTCCAAACTAAGTCCATTTACTGCAAACAAAAGCCAAGTTGCGAGACTAATTAAAATAAACTATAAACTACACACCTACCGTGAGATTAATGCCATTTGAGAGAAAAGTTAATAGTGAATTTTAGTGTAAATTAAAATTAAGAATATTTAATTTGGGCAAACTAGATTTTAACATTAGTTTTGATAGCCATTAGTTGTATCTCAGCTTGCACTCTAGTATCTTCTATAACAGTAGTCTTATTCCATGAGGGTGGATTATTCTATGAGGGTAGGTGGTACGTAAGCCTTACACTGTCCCTAAACACAGTGGTGAGTTTCACTCTAAATATTTAAATCACTATGAGAATCAAATACTTGAAGTGTAAGACCCAAATCACCCTAGATAACTTAAACCTTCCTTTGTGTTTGCAATTTCCACATTTAAGAAATCACAAACAAAACAAAACAAAAAAATCAGTCTGTAATCATACAACCAGTATTATATTTTTGCAGGAGACCATTATCTAATACACAAGTCTGTAAACCTTGTTAAAAGTTTTAATATTTATTATCCAGACAGTAATCTGAATTTAAGAACCAAATAAGAACCAAGCAAAACATGGTGGAGTTCAAATCAGTATTCCATAACTTGTATCTACCTCAACTCTAGTTATTTTTGTACCAAACAGCATTCTCCTTAAGAGCTTGTAAAATACCCTTTTAAAAGATTTAATATCCTATTAATCTTGTATTCATTGCAAAGGTATACTAGAAAAGGCACGCTGTGTTCATACTTCAGAATGCAGTAAATGGACTATAAAACAAGGATTTTTTTAAAACTTCATTCAAAACACCTCCCCAGAAAAGGTCCAAATGGAAAAATGATGTAATCAGCTCTACCATCATTCCAACAGTGAACTGAGTGCTTATTTTTAGAAAGTCATTTAAAAAAAAAAAAAAGCACCACACAAAATCGCAGATACACACACACACACACACGCAGGGTTCTCCCTAAAAAAGTTTGAAAGTGGTAGCTATTGTATATTTAAGAGATTAGTGTTAGAAAGCAAAAACAAGACACCGTTACACTTTGTGCTCCAAATCCTTTAAACAGACTAAATTTTCAGGATTTCTGTATACTGGCCCGGAAAAACTGTACTTTTATACTAGAGAGAGTTTTACATCTGCTGAACTTAAAACTGGTCATTGTGTTTTTAAAGGACACACTCTTGAGATGTGGGGAATAAAAACAAGGGGCTGAATCTAAAGGAGAAAATTGTTCTGACCAGCTATTTATTTGGGTGAGAACACTGCATGTCGTTCAACCAAGAATGAGAAGGTGAATAATTAGTGCACACTGAAGAATACAGCAATTGTTTTACCTTTTTCTTAAGAGCTGACAAACTTAAAATTATACATAATAAATCAAATACAAGCAGATCAATTGTTGTGATTTTCCATTACTGTACATGGTGTGCACTGCCTTACTGGAAAAATGGATATTTCTACAAATGTAGATATACTTACAGCACAGTGTTTGACATTTTTTGGTACAAAGTGTGCCATTAAGCTTTTTAAAAAAATCTTCAGAACAAAATCCTTAAGCTTCGCATTAGATAGCTGTATGTATGATAGCTGTATGTAATTTAGAACAAGCTGAACTGGACAATCATAATTACAGTATTAAATATTCAAGTCACTTTGTATATTAGAGCTGCAAGTTTCAACAGTGAGCTTGTTCATGATGAGTACGAATATATTAGTTCTAATTTGTAATACACACTGCAGCAAAAATGTCACTATTTTGGAGGGAACAAGGATCCTTATAAACCCTATTATGAAGAATGCTTACAAAATCTTAATTTAGATGAATATTTAAATAAAAAAAAGGTAAATTGCTCCATAAATAGAGTCAGGTAAGATGCCCCCTGTACCGTTCAGATACTTGTCTAAGAAGATTTTATATTTAAGCCACATTAAGATTTAGTTCAAACACAGTGTGTGCAAGCATTTGGAGGTTTGTTTTTTAAAAACTGGACTGGGCACTTATTTCTGCTTGGTCTATGCTAAAGGTTTACTTGGTAACAAAATATAAAAGCATATATACTTTACCCTCCTAAAACTTCATTAGCATTAATTCTGAGAAATCTTAAAGAACTTAGGAAGGAGATATCTTTTCAGAAGGTAAATCTTAAATTTCATTTTTCATGTAAGTCTATAGGCAAACTGAAGTCTTTATCTTAATATGTTTATAAATTACAGTGAGATCTCCTCTCATTTCCCACTGTTAAATGCAATCTTGCCAAACAAAAAATATAGCATATTACCACCCTTACAGTAAATTCAATGTTATAACTCAGGAAACATTTAGAATGTGCACTACTGCAGATTTCCCCCGCAATTGTAAACAAAGCTATCAAACACTGAAAAAGTTGGTATTAAAGCTAAAGTTCATATAATAAAGAACTGGCCCATGATAAGCACTTTACAAATGTTTCATCCTTTTCACATTATGCAGAATTTCAATACCATCCACAATGCTAGTACAACAACTGAAATGCTAGAAAAAGCAAGTCTATGCTTGCAAATACCATCTGACATTTCAGGTACCTATTCTTCCTACTATACGTTACTTCCACTGGTATGAATGGAAATTGTGCACACATGTTGAGTGGAGAACAGACCCTCTTCCAAAGTTTTGTTTCGTCATTCACATGCCTTTCTCAAAAATGTGAAAATATTCAACATAGAACATGAGAGCTTACAATAGTCACGTTCAATTAAGTCTTCAAAGACATGCTTTTCTTGTTCGTAATAAGAAAACTAAATCCCATGTGGCTGTGGGCATCTTAAAATGTATTTAAAAAGTTACGCCACAATTACCGGTACCTCATTAATTCATCAAAAGCAAAATATATATGTACCACACAACATACAAAAGTTACGCATTAAAAGTGCATAATCAGAATCCATTTGGCCCATTTCTTAAATTTACATTTGGTCATTCTATGCATCCTTTACTTTTCTATGTAACCATACATGTGGGATATAAATAATTTTTCTTCAAATACAATACTATTCTTTCTTCACAGAAAAATCTTTAACCTCTCACCCTATTCTCCATTAAATGTAAACTAGTGATGGACCATGAAGAAACACAGGCAAAAGGTTTATTATGTGTTTCTTTTTTAACGTTCGTTGGACAGCTTTGACATACACACAATAGGCATTACAAACTATATTGAAAATACATTTTTGGGCCAAACCATTGCATATTTGCCCCCACAATGAAAAATAAATTATGTTCAAAGCAGTATATTGCCATTAATAGCCTGTTGGCATCCTCTGAAAGTAAACTGGTTCTCCCTATGTATTGTACTTGGATTGGGGGCACATTATGTGCCTCCAGTTCAAGTCCTTTTAAAGAGAGTCTAGTTGAAACCTTCCAGTTAGCACAGAACCAAACTATAATCTTCATTTTTTTTTTTTTTTTTTGTTGAAAATAATGGAAGATCCCTTTCAAAAGTTAATCTTCAGTTATCAGCTTTACTGCATTATGGAGCTAGTGCAATCCTGCATAGCCTAGTCAGAAAGACAAGGCACAATAAAAAAAAAAATCAAGATACATTAGACTATATGGACTAGAGAGTCATTGAAGATAATTTAAGGCCTTTCAGTGAATTAGAGAGCAATCAGTCTAATTTAAAGCTGAGGATTAAACCATAAATTATCCAACTGAAAAGCAAACAATAGGCTTTTTCAGCTTCTGTTCTGTGGACAAGGATAACGAAAATTCTTGTTATGGTTTGTGAAAACACCTCTGGACATGGAGGAGTAGAGTCATTTCAGTTTCTCTAAAGTTCATGGAAGATTTCATGACTGCTTTAGTCGTTTGCGTGGAATGCCAAACTGTGGACACTGTGCAGATGCTAATGCTCGAAAGGCCTCTGCCACTAAGTGAGGATGAGAGTGGATCATGGACTTCCAGCCTGCTGTTTCCATTATGTCTGTTGCTTGGCTGAAAACAAAAGGTTTAAGAATAATCACAGTTAAAATTATTTATGTCCATATAATGCTGAATCCTCTAAAAGCTGAAGCCGGAAAATACCTAGAATGATTTGACATGTGGAATATTGTATTTGAGTATAGTTGTATGTTATTTGTAACCAACACTGTATTCACTTATACTTTAGTGAAACTACAGATTAACTGGAAGAAATATATTTAGCATTGTTCTGTAGCTGAAATTTTCCCCAGAGTGAAATGATCTATGCCATGCCTTCAGCCAAGACTATACACTAATTGTGTGGCAGTCTGTAAGAAGAGTATCAACATATTTTATATGCCAGTTATAAATCTTCACTACTGAGCTCACTGACACTGTGGCAGTACATGCTGTATCCTGGGAGACATATGGATATGAAAACCTTTTGTTGCATGTGAGTAAAGGAAAGGTACCCTAAGAAACTGTTCAGAAGTTCCAGCTCCCCTGTGCACACTTTGGGAGAACGCAAGAATTGTCATGCCAGGCCAACTCTCTCCTCAAGACGCACTTCAGTTACAACACTTACAGGAAAGCAGGCAACCATAGAGAGCTAGGTTGTACAACAGCAGAAGATAGCTGATTTTTAAATCTTTGTTTTTAAAAGTTAAAATGATTTGGAACAGTCAAACTATGTACCAGCTAACCTAGCTAACTGTGTGATCTTATCTATCTAGATTCTTATACGGATGCCCAGCACTGGAAATATGTTTGTCACCTTATTTCTACCTCCCCTTCCTGCTTGTCTCGCTTATTTGCTGCCTCTTCTTTCATATTAGAATGAGAACTCTGTCTGCCTGTGTATGTGCAGAGTGTCTAATACAAGAGAGTCCTGATCCTGGCTGGAGCCTTTGTACATTGTCATAATACAAAATAGTAGCCCCACGCCCCACATCTATGTTCCAGCCAGCCGTAGTTGCTCTCTGTTCCATCTGCTCTGGAGTAGGGCCTCTTACTTTGCTGCAGCCTTCATGGGCACAAAGAGAAACTTGGCAGGTTTATATATAAAGGGAGGAAAAGATGCATTTGCACAGTTTGCTGCTGCTCTCTCACTGCTCCCCGCAGCAGCAAACTGTACTGAAGTGAGTAAGTAAAAGCTAATGTTGGCTGCTGTTGTCATCTTCTGGCAGAGGACAGACTGGCTGCTGTTGTCATCTTCTGGCAGAGGACAGACTAGCCTCAGCTCTTCCCCTTTGTGGAAGGGAAAATAAAGTGGGGGAAGAACTGTGGGGAAGTATCTCCCAGAAAGCAAGGCTTCTGTTGCAGCAGCCTTACTTCACTTGCAATCAGCAATTGTCTCAATCATGAGAGAATGAAGGAGGCATTGACATTTACAAAGGATGCCTTCCACTGCTAAACAGACTATAACAGGTTTGTCTTTACTCCCATGGAAGTCAAAGCAGAGTGTTGCTCTCTTGTATTAGTGGGTAATTTGGGATATACTCTTGTGTAGGAAAAAGTAACTTTAAACTTTGTGAATCATTTTACTTACTTGCTATTCCAGTTTTTCCCATCTTTACACCCAAGTTGTCTAAGAACACTGCACCTATGACAGGGGAAGTTATACAAAAACATTTAGAAGGAAAGGATATTTAAGTACAGATATTTAAGGCATTATTTCAAGTGTAATAAAGGAACATTACTTGCCTGTTAATAAAATCTATTGCTTGTGCTTTCAACTGTTCTGCGCTGTGCAAATCTGCGAGGATAAGAATGTCAGCAACGTTTTCTACTGAGAGGTTACTACAGAGTGCCTCCTCACACATGACCTTCAGCCGTTCCAGTGCATACTAATGAAAGAAAAAACTATACTAATCATTCTTCACACTTATTCTTTCTGCTGTAATCTGTAAAGTACAACAAATCTAAAACACAATTTGCCCCACTCCTGTGACGTGCTTAGCACCATTCCTGATGATTGACTAGTGTTCCTCACAGGAGAGACTTATTAAAACTGCTACCTTAAAATTAATTTATTCCCCTCCTCCCCCTGCACTAACGAAGAAAAGCTGAAGAGAAGCCATAAATAATATTATTATTTAAATATTAGGATTATAGGAACTGCAATATCAGATCAGACCAATGGCTCAATAATCCAGTAAAATATTTCACAGTGTCCAGTCTCAGAAATTTCAGATAAAAGTGCAATAAGCCTCAGAGGAAAATTATATAAAATTCCACTGGAGGGGAAGGTTCTTCCTAACCCTTGCCAATGATTTGCTTATTCCCTAGCTAGAACATCCATAATTGCATTATTAGACATAACTCTTTTAAACTCCTCCTAACCTCTTATTGCCACAATATACCATTGAAGGTAAATTCCAAAGGTATACATGAGTCCCCAAAAAACCCTGGTCAGTTATAAATTTGTTGTATTTCATTATATATGTTCAATAATTCTTGTACAAAGAAAAAGGGTGAATAAGGAGTACCTAATTTCCCCATTGAAAGCTTTTTTTGTATACCTTTATAATATCACCCACTCTTTCAGGGAGAAACTGATAGGTACTATGTAAATAAAGTATCACAATCTGTCCTTAATTTAAAGAATCCCTAACTTGAGTCACATAATACAGCATTTTTTCCACGCCTCAAATCATTTAGTTTTCCCATCTCTGCACCTCTCATATATCTGCTATATTATTGAGATAGGGTGACCAGAAGTGAACCCAGCAATCTAGGTAAAGGTATGCTATTGATATGTAAAGGAATCATTTTGTGTATTCTCTTTTGTACAGTATACATCTTAACAGTTTACTTTTTGACCACTGCTGAACATTGAGCAGGTTTTCATTAAGCTGTACATAACACCACCCAGATCTTTTTTCTGTGTGGTTACTTACTTTAGAATCCATCATTTGTAAAAGTAATTCCAAAGTTTCCATGACAAATTTAGAAAGAATCGCTGCACAAAATAGCGAAGCTGCCACATATATTTGTTACTTTTTATTTGCATTTTATTTATATTAATATTTATCTGCACAAAGGAAAACTCTACCACTTTATTTTATTTTAGATGTATTGTTGTACTGTTTTCTAGGGTGCTTCTATTTGGATTATATAAGTAAAAGCCAGTTATGATAAAGCCATCCCTAGCAGACAAGACAGAAGTTTAATAGAGTTGCTTTTGTAACATTGCAGAACTACTTTTTCAGACTATTATTTTTCATTAATGAGAAAGGCAGAGCAAGCAGCCTTTGGCAGTTTCTAGTTATTACATTCTCTGTATTTAGCAATCATGCCTTGGATAAAAGTCTTCATTCACACAGAAACACTACTTCTCCAGTTCTCTCCACTCTTGAGTGCCTTTTACATCTGTCTCAGACTCAATGAGATCTTGAAGATGAGGCACTGTCAGAGAGAGGTATGAGGAGAGAACTAAACTACTGCATCATCAAAGCCTGGATAGCACTAATCCAATAGTTCAGAAGGAATAAAGTTTTTGACAAATTTAGCCACGAAGGGGCAAATCAGTGCTGTGTGTATGTTAAAGAAGGTGCTAGGGTTGATCATGGGAGCTACAAACCTTACTTCAGTACCAGAAAAATTACTTCAAAATATAATTTCAGGTTACTATAATAAACAAACCAGTACAGATTCCATAAAAAAAATCTGCTTCTCTAACCTAGTAGGAGTCTCTATGCAAAGTCAACTAAACAGTTGGAGAAGGACCTGGTAACACAGCTACACTATTGGGCATGATATCAGATAAAATGTAGACAAGTCTAAGGTAATGCACCTTGAAAGGAACAAAGTGAACAGTTCACATATGGCTGGCTTTTAAATTATTTATACCCACTTAGAAGAAGATAACTAAGCTCTGGTCTACACTACGGGGTTAGGTCGAATTTAGCCATGTTAGGTCGATTTTAAAATGAATGCGTCTACACAACCAACCCCGTTCCATCGACCCAAAGGGCTCTTAAAATCAACTTCTGTACTCCTCCCTGGCGAGAAGAGTAGAGCCAAAATCAACCTTGCTGGGTCAGATTTGGGGTAGTGCAGATGCAATTGGACAGTATTGGCCTCCGGAAGCTATCCCAGAGTGCTCCAATGTGACTGCTCTGGACAGCACTTTGAACTCCAATGCACTAGCCAGGTACAGAGTAAAAGACCCGGGAAATTTTGAATTTCATTTCCTATTTGGTCAGCATGGAGAGCTCAGCAGCACAGGTGACCATGCAGTCCCCCCAGAATCACAAATGAGCTTCAGCATGGACCGAAAGGGAGACACTGGTTCTGACTGCTGTATGGGGAGAAGAATCTGTGCAGGCCAAACTCCGATCAAAAAGGAGAAATGCTAATATATATGCCAAAATCGCACAGGGCATGGTGGAGAGAGGCTACAACAGGGACACACAGCAGTGCCGCGTGAAAGTTTAGGAGCTCAGGCAAGCCTACCAAAAGACAAAGGAGGCAAATGGTCGCTCCGGGTCAGAGCCACATACATGCCGCTTCTATGATCAGCTGCATGGCATTCTAGGAGGGAGAACCTAGCACTACCCCACCACTGTCCGTGGACACCTGCAAGGGGGGAGTCTCACACAACAGGGAGGAGGATTTTGTGGATGAGGAAGAGGAGAATGCGCAGCAGGCAAGTGGTGAATCCGTTCTCCCCGGCAGCCAGGACCTTTTCATCACCTGGAGCCAATACCCTCCCAAGGCGGGATCCCCGCCCAGAAGCCGGAGAAGGCAGCTCAGGTGAGTGCACATTTGTAACTTCAGTACAGGGTTTAAAAGCAATATGTTTGCTGTTTAATGTTTGATTTGCCCTGAAGAATTGGGATGCATTTGGGGCCAGTACAGCTACTGGAAAAGTCTGTTAACGTGTCTGGGGATGGAGCGGGAATCCTCCAGGGACATCTCCATGAAGCTCTCCTGGAGGTACTCTGAAAACCTTTGCAGAAGGTTTCCTGGGAGGACTGCTTTATTTCGTCCTCCACGGTAGGACACTTTACCACTCCAAGCCAGTAGCAAGTAGTCTGGAATCATTGCAGCACAAAGCATGGCAGCGAATGGTCCTGGGTTTTGGTCGCATTCAAGCGACATTCGGTCTTTATCTTTCTGTGTTAGCCTCGGGAGAGTGATATCATTCATGGTCACCTGGTTGAAATAGGGGAATTTTTGTAAGGGAACAATAAAAGGACCCCGTTGTTGCTGGGTTGTTTGCACTTGACTAAAAGGGATCATCCCAGAGAACAGCCATGTGGTGGGGTGGGGGGAGGTGTGTGCTGCACATCCACACAAAAACCGCAGCCCCTCCTTTTAAAATGTGAAACCCAACTGGCATTGCTTGCTATGGGAAAGGATGGTGCTGCAGTTTGAAACCATTCCCACGTTATGAAGACGGAAGAAGTCAACCCCGGGTACCAAAAGGCTTACCATGGCTGCCTGGAAACCGAATTCTGATGCCCAAACGTGTGTGATGTGTCACCACACCAGCAGGCGCTCAAATATAAAAGGCAAAATGTGACCTTATACCTAAAGCACATGTGCTGTGAATTGCTTGATTCACTGTGAAAGCGTCTCCCTTTTGTTCTCTGAAATGTATCTTAAATTTTACTCTCCCTTTTTATCTCCACTCCCCCCAGTGCAAATGTTTCTATGCTCCCCCTATCATCTGAGGTTATCGCAGATCAGAAGGCGAAAAAAAACGCACTTGTGATGACATGTTTTCCGAGCTCCTGCAGTCCTCCCGCACTGATAGGGCACAGCTTAATGCATGGAGGCATTCAGTGGCAGAGGCCAGGAAAGCATTAAGTGAGCACGATGAGCAGAGGCAGGAGGTGATGCTGAGGCTAATGGGGGGAAATGTCCGTTGGAGCTGCAGGAAAGCCAACAAGAGCACAGACCCCCCGTTGCATCCATTGTACAACTGCCTGCCCCTCTCCCCAAGTTCCATATCCTCCTCACCCAGACGCCCAAGAATGCCGGGGGGGGGGGAAGGGGGGAAGAGAGCTCTAGGCACCCAGCCACTCCATTCCACTCCAGAGGATGGCCCAAACAACAGAAGGCTGTCATTCAAACAGTTTTGATTTGTAGTGTGGCTACAGTAAGCAATGGGGCCTTGTCCTTCCCTCCTCCTGCACCCCACCCCACCCCACCCGGGCTACCTTGTCAGTTATCTCACTTTTTTAAAATTAATAAAGAAAGAAGGCATGGTTTCAAAACAGTAGTTACTTTATTTCCTTTGCCAGCTGTGATTGAAGGGGTGGGTGGGTGGTTGGCTTACAGGGAATTAAAATCAACAAAGGGGGTGGGTTTGCAGCAAGAAGAAACACACACACACACACACACACACCTGTCACACCGTAGCCTGGCCAGTCATGAAACTGGTTTTCAAAGCCTCTCTAATGCGCAGCATACCTAGCCATGCTCTTCTAATCACCCGAGTGTCTGGCTGCTCAGAATCAGCTGCCGGGCAATTTGCCTCAACCTCCCACCCCGCCATAAACGTCTCCCCCTTACTCTCACAGATATTATGGAGCACACAGCAAGTAGCAATAACAATGGGAATGCTGGTTGCGCTGAGGTTTAACCTAGTCAGCAAACAGCACCAGCGAGCTTTTAAATGTCCAAAGGCACATTTTACCACCGTTCTGCACGTGCTCAGACTGTAGTTGCACTGCTCCTTACTACTGTCCAGGCTGCCTGTGTACGGCTACATGAGACATGGGAGCAAGGGGTAAGCTGGGTCCCAAAGGGTAACTATTGGCATTTCAACATCCCCGACGGTAATTTTCTGGTCTGGGAAGTAAGCCCCTTCTTGCAACTGCTCGAACAGCCCCGAGTTCCTAAAGATGTGAGCGTCATGCACCTTTCCTGGCCATCCCACGTTGATGTTGGTGAAACGTCCCTTGTGATCCACCAGTGCTTGCAGCACCATTGAGAAGTACCCCTTGTGGTTTACGTACTGGTTGGCAAGGTGGTCCAGTGCCAAGATAGGGATGTGTGTTCCATCTATCGCCCCACCACAGTTAGGGAACCCCATTGCAGCAAAACCATCCAGTATGACCTGCGCATTTCCCAGAGTCACTACCCTTGATAGCAGAAGGTCAGTGATTGCACTGGCTACTTGGATCACAGCAGTCCCCACAGTAGACTTGCCCGCTCCAAATTGATTCCTGACTGATCGGTAGCAGTCAGGCGTTGCAAGCTTCCAAGAGCTATCGCTGCTCGCTTCTCAACAGTCAGGGCAGCTCTCATCTTGGTATTCCTACACTTCAGAGCGGGTGAAAGCAACTCACAAAGTTCAAGGAAAGTGGCCTTACGGATGCGAAATTTTCGGAGCCACTGTGAATCATCCCATACCTGCAACACTATGCAGTCCCCCCAGTCTATGCTTGTTTGCAGGACCCAGAATCGGGGTTCCACTGTAGCAACCAGCCGTACTGCCGCCATGATGTCCCAATTGCCGTAGCCCATGCTTCAGCAACGTCTGTGTCCATGTCCTCATCACAAGCATCGTCGTGCTGGCATCTCTTAGCCCAGTTCTGCACATACGTCAGGATAATGTGAACATTGTAAACACCTTGCGCAACAGCAGCGGTGAGCTGAGCAGGCTCCATGCCTGCCAAGGTATGGCGTCTGCACAGGTAACCCAGGAAAAAAGGTGCAAAACTATTGTCTGCTGTTGCTTTCATGGAGGGAGGGAGGAAGGAAGGAAAGAAGGGAGGGGCGACTGACGACATGTACCCAAAACCACCCTCGACAATGCTTTTGCCCCATCAGACATTGGGAGCTTAACCCAGAATTCCAATGGGCAGCGGAGACTGCGGGAATTGTGGGATAGCTACCCACAGTGCACTGCTCCATAAGTCAATGCTAGCCACGGTATTGAGGACACACTCCGCTGACTTAATGCGCTTAGTGGGGACATACACAATTGACTGTGTAAAATCGATTTCTAAAAACTGACTTCTATAAAATCAACCTAATTTCGTAGTGTAGACATACCCTTAGACTTCATAGTGGACAGCTAGATGAAATTTCAGCTCAATGTGCAACAGCAGTGGAAAGAGCAAAAGATATTACATTTGTACAGTATTTTTAAAAGATTTTGGAATAGTATGTTAAAATATGAAATGGAATTAGATCACCTTGAATACTGTGTTGTTGTTGTTGAAGTCCCCCTTTTCAAGAAGGGCAGAACAGAAGGAGGAACATTTCAGAGGAACAGTGAAAGTATTTAAAGGGTAGGCTTAAAGGGTAAATATTTAAAGGCAAGAATTAGGTACAAGAACAGATTTGAACTAGGGTACTGAGGAGACAGAAAGATGACAAAGTTATAGAAGTAGTAATGGTTTAGAGAAGGCAGTCATTAAAGCCCTGTTATTTATCCTGTCTCATAATACAAAGATCAAGAACACACTTTTGTCATTTCTGATCTTCTAAAGGATATTTAATGCTCCTCCAATTTCTTCGGAAAAATCTTGGTAGTACATACTCCCAGCAGCCATGGAAAGTTTTATATTTTTCTAATCTTCCCACCATTTAAAAAAAAAAAAAAATCTTTCTCCCTCCAAGCCACTCCATTTCTTATATCTGTTGGTGCATCTGTTTATTTTTCTTCGACATCAATTGTGTATTTAAACAACTGAAAATATATGTTTTTAGAACAGGGATTTCTAAAACAACAATTCTGAGGACTTTAAGAGCTAATTACTTACTTTGTCTGCAGCTGCCAACAAGTTGTCAGCCATTTTGTCAAGGTTTGGCGCTTTCCCTGTGTAAATGAATCTCATCATTTCTTTAAAAACCTCAGGGTCTACATCATTTATTTCTACACGATTCTATTGAATGAAAACAAAAAAAGGAAAACCATAACATCTATAAATTTTGGAGTAAAAATTTAAGATCACCTGGTTTGCTTATTACAAGTTTTTATTTCATATCCATCATATAGAACCTTACAAGGTTAAGTTGGCACTTCTAGATTCAACTATAGACCTAGAGTCAAGCTCCTCCTTTGCCAGCAGCTTTACAAGTTAGTCAGACGGACATCATAGCTCCTTTTAGACATGGCTGGATTTGTATGGAATCTGCAGTGCAAAAGTATATACAGAGAATCCTAAATATGGTCTATGGAATTTTTAAAAATACATCCTGGCCAGGATTTAAATCCATCAACATTTCTTTGAACAGAAGAGACTAAGTACTGGAGAGAGCAAAAAGTTAGCCAGCAGCAAACAAGAGAGTTAGCTTTAATTTGCTCAGTTTAATAGGGCCAATTTGTTCTGAAAGTGATTCTCAAAGGAGGTCCGGCAAAGACTGTATTTGTACCTCACCTGAATCCTACAGTTTAGGACTCTCCATTAAGAAACGCCTGGCCCTGGTCTTTGCAAGTTAGAACCTGAATTTCACCAGCATCCCTAAATACAGCTGTTGCAGTAGGATAGCGTGTTGAGACACAGGCTGTAAAAAGACAAGGACCAGGATCTTGAAATGCATACAGAATTGGAAGGCCATTATGCATTTTGAAGTAGCTGTAGTTTTTAGTACAGGGTCCTCCTCACCTATGGGATTCACTTACAAGAGGAAACATCATTGTACCCATCATTGGACTCCAACTGAGAACCTTCAGTGAAAATGAGAACTGTCCACTAAAAATCCTTTGGGATCTACCCAAGAGCAAAGTGTGAATCCACATTAATGAAATTCCACCTACTGCTGCTGCTGCACCAGGCAAGCTCTTAGCAGCACACTGTTAAGAACAGAGTTAATATATACACATATGTTTGAGCTCTGCATAGCCCTATAATCACAGACTCATGTTCACCAAGGCTCAATGGGACAAAATTCTTTTGCAAGCAATCCTAATATTGCCATAGAATTTAACTTGTATCTTCATGAAATGGACTTGATGTTCCATTTCTCACTCTCCAAACACACCCAATGATTGTTTAGTTGAAAATCCTCATGAACATTAAAGTTAGTCAGTGATATTCAACTATGGATTTTTATTTTGGTTTATTTATTTATTTTTTTGCTAGGTTCTGCAGGTGATCCAGATCTATGGGCTTTCATAGTTGCATTGTTATCCAGGTGGCCTGCTTCAAAATCTTACTTCCTATGTATGCTAAGGAAGGAGGAAGCTTGCAACCAACTACACCAGCTCAGTTTCTGAGCTTCACAGGCTTGAGCTGCTGTGATTTTCACCAGACAATCCAGCTGCCCAGTCTACATTTATGGTTCCCTATACTCCTTGGCTGCAAGCTGGAGTCTATCTTGCTGCTGCCTAGCTACGTGGAACAGGATAGTGAGTAAGCCCTGTAATAGAGCTGCAGGAAGTCCCAACAGAGAGACAGAAAAAAGCCTTTCAGGCGCCTGAGTGCAGCAAAATGGTGAATTCCATGTCATCTTGGAAAAATACCAAATTTTAGACTCAATGATTTCATGGCCCATCGGTCACTAATTGTGATGAAGGGTTCCTGCAAACCCAGGAAAAATATACTGCATCATTAAATGCTTTGTTCATATTTTCAATGTTATCTTCACACCCATAAAGGCTAGAAAGAGAACCAAGATTCTAGCGCATAATACTGCTCCAAGGGCTGAAATCCATGGCAAGTTCTATAGCTGCAGAACTATGGAATACACAGATTCAGGCCTAGAACAATTCAGATGAATGTCATCTCCAGATCTAATAGGGGTTTACAAGGGCTCCAAGACGAGGAGTAATGGTCTCAAGTTGCGGTGGGGGAGGTTTAGGTTGGATATTAGGAAAAACTTTTTCACTAGGAGGGTGGTGAAACACTGGAATGGGTTACCTAGGGAGGTGGTGGAATCTCCTTCCTTAGAAGTTTTTAAGGTCAGGCTTGACAAAGCCCTGGCTGGGATGATTTAGTTGGGAATTGGTCCTGCTTTGAGCAGGGGGTTGGACTACATGACCTCCTGAGGTCCCTTCCAACCCTGATATTCTATGTTACAGCTAAGGTACAACTGGAATAGTTTAGCCATTGTCTATTGGATAACCGTGCCCAAGGAGGAGATATTAGAGATTTTGGGACAACTAGCATGTGATAGTTTCTTGAGACTGTATGTCCTTCCTAGAGTTTCAAAATTTGTTAGGTTGCCCCATCTCTCAAGGAGGTGATGACATTCATGTGGTGGCCCCAATCACTGAGAGCTAGCTTTCACTAACCAAGAGGAGAAAGAGTCAAGTTTGCATGAAGTGGCACTGATTTACTTCAATGCTTTTAGAACCAGGGCTTGCAAAGCTAACCCAAATCCAGTCAGAGCAAGCAGTACAGTTACCTATTCTGCAGTAGCTCCCCAATTCTATAGTACTGGAGAAATTGCTAGAATTTGAAAGGTTTCGGAGTAACAGCCGTGTTAGTCTGTAATCGCAAAAAGAAAAGGAGTACTTGTGGCACCTTAGAGACTAACCAATTTATCTGAGCATAAGCTTTCATGAGCTACAGTATGCATCCGATGAAGTGAGCTGTAGCTCACGAAAGCTTATGCTCAAATAAACTGGTTAGTCTCTAAGGTGCCACAAGTACTCCTTTTCTTTTTTTCTAGAATTTGAAGTATTCTTTTCCATTACATAGGTAGATGGCTCCTCACTGTAGGAGATATAAAGAGCATGAAGCAATCTGGACTTATTAAACTACTATCCCTGTAGACCAGTTGTATGCATGAAGTGTTTGTGGAATCTGTGGTTAAGAGAAGGATCTCAGTCTCCCCTCAAGGCTTCACTGAGAAGTTAATTTGAGTTACAACTCTAACCCTAACTCTAGACATGTACACATAAATCCCTTAACTCAAGTGGGGTGATGCTTTTAACTCTAGTTGGCTGGCTCATAAGTGGTATAGGCTACAGCTGATGTGAGTGCAACTTGCCAGCTGCTAATACAACTACTCTAGTGTGGACATGGCATAGCTCCACTTGAATGCCACTAGTTCTGCAGTATCTTACCACAATTCTCCTTGTGTGCTCAGAAACGACAGACAAATGTTCACAATTCACTGAAGCCTCCTTGGCTCATCTTACTGCAGCACAAAGAACCAGGGGATACACCCCAAAAGTCTTAGTGCCACACAAAGATGAGTGAACCATCAGCATGGACAGAGCAGCTCAAGTGTAATTTCACAATGTGGCCACTCTCATTTGAGCTACGCTAGTTTGAGAGAAGATAGCTTGAGTTACCGACATAGGGTGGCGTCAACTCAATGATATCTTGAGATATCTACCTGGTTGATATAACTTTTTCCATATTAAGTACTCCCTTTTATCTTTCTCAATCCATGAAGTACAATTGAGTTTTCTATAAATTTTTCCTTTTCTTTGGAATCAGAACGAGAATGGCACCTTAAACTTTCAGTCCCGCTTACCTTTTTGCTTTCCTCCATTTCATGTTCAAACATTGCATTAAAAACTGGTGAACGAGCTGTAGCAAAAGAATTAAGCATTAAATACAATTAAATAGCCGAATTTTAACATTTTTATTTAATAAAAAAAATATGTTACAATACAAAAGTAAAAAAGTACCTGCAAGGACAGACTTATGAGCTTTGAATTCTTGTCCTCCTACACAAAAACTGCAATCTGTAAATCTTGTGGTTTCCCAGAGATTCCCTAAATCTTCTGCTAGTCGACATTCAGGTACCTTCAGAGTGTTTGTATTAGACTGTCCTGATATATTTACTGAGTCTTGGACCACGCTTACCTAACAGAAAATCACAGTAAGATGGAAACTCCTTCATAACTGATGCCAATGATCATTAAATTTTAGCACCTACACTAGAACTTGAGTAATTCTTAGACAAAGCAAGAATATGATTGGTGGTTCTGCCTCTCCCCCACAACCCTAAACCAGTCAAAATGCAATAGTGGAAAAGACTACATTTCAAAGAGGCTAGGTTTTATGGAACAATACTAGAGCCAAAGAAACAAACTTTTTAAGGCGTGTAAGAGAAATAAGCTTTTTCTTTTCAAGGATACAAACTCTGTTCATTTAGTGCAGTTATCTGACCAAGACAAAAATCAAGAGCATGATGCCACAAACAGCATGATAAAAAGGCCAGAGATTAAATGAAAGGCAGAAACTATTCTTGGGAGAGAAATGGAATCTCTAATTAAAAATTATTGCTATTTCGGAGACAATCAACAAAATATAAGACCCTCCACACACCTGAGAAACAGAACACATATCAGTAAGTGTTGTTGGTTTAAAGGCTCTACCTTTACTGAACCCAAACTGATTAAGTGAGCACAGAAGAAGCAGAGTTTCATAAAAGTGATCCTGGGTAGTTCTTATCAGTAAATTACCCCAATTAGTCAAAATGAACTTGTACAACTTTATTTAAAATGGTAGACTGATAAAGCAAATGAACTAGGTACCAGTAAAATACAGCTCTTTCATTATTCAGTTTGCCTTTGCCCCACAGGAGCACAAATTAAATGTGGATACTTTCCTCTTAAAGAGTTTTAAAGTGGTTCTTCTAGAAAAAATGAGTCTGTAATGTAGCATAGAGGCACCATATAAACTCAAATGTTTGTGCATAAGATGTTAAATTTGGTTTTAAATTAAATTAAACCAAGAAGATTGTGAAAGATGTGCATCTGAAGTGGTTCTTGACTTTTATTTCCCCTCCCTGTATTTTGCTGGCTTTTTTTGTCTTTGGGAAGGAATGGAAAGATGATAGTGGTGTTTTTGAGGGTATGTCTACACTGCAACTAAAAACCTGCGGCTGGCCCATGCCAGCTGACTCAGGCTTGCAGGGATCAGGCTATAGGGGCTGTTTAATTCCAGAGTAAACACTTGGGGTTGGGCTGCTACCCAGGCTCTAGGACCCTTTGAGGTGGGACAGCCTGAGAATGCAGGCTGCAGCCCAAGCCCCAACCTCTATACCACAATGAAACAGCCCCTTAGCCCATGCCTGAGCCACCTGGCATGGACCAGCGGCAAGTTTTTAATTTAAGCGTAGATATACCTTGCGAGTCTGCTCACAGACTGAACACCATCTTTTTGCTCTATGGTGATGGGGAAACAAATGAGGAACAGCTGAGCAGGGGGCCTGATCTGGTGAAAATGCCTGGAAATTCTACTCTCCTTTAGGGAGCTTAAAGTGAGCCAAAGCAGTCTTGAGAAACCATGGACTGGTGCCAGTCCCCGAAATCTCCTTAAAGTTTAGGAAGGTAGCATGCTGGTCCCTGGTATCAAAGAGATTGAGAAACATTGAGCTAAAGGATCTTGATCCGTGATTCTCCAAATTAAGCTATAGAAATTTAGAAGTGGAATAGATAAGGTGACAGCACTCAACTGACTGCTCTGTTTGGAGTTCCAGAGCCAGAGAACATGGTTCAAAGGCAGAAGGAGGTGGCCAAGCCCCATGGACATGTCTGAGTTGAACAACCTAAACTTCATCTGAGCAGTCTAAATGTCAGATAAGGAAAGGAAGGATGGTCCAGTGGTTAAAACACTAATGTAGAACTTGGGTTCAATTCCCTGCCTCGCCACAGACTTCATGCGTGACTTTGGGCAATTCCTGAGGCCTAGGTCTGTACTACGAAATGCTGCCAGTTTAGTTGTCAATCTACCGGGGGGGGGGGGGGGGGGGACACTTCACACATCCTAAGTGATAGGGTTATTCTGGCCACCTCGCTGTAGATGCAACGATACTAGCAGAGGTGTAAAAAGAAAAGGAGTACTTGTGGCACCTTAGAGACTAACCAATTTATTTGAGCATAAGCTTTCGTGAGCTACAGCTCACTTCATCGGATGCTCATGAAAGCTTATGCTCAAATAAATTGGTTCATCCTAAGGTGCCACAAGTACTCCTTTTCTTTTTGTGAATACAGACTAACACGGCTGTTACTCTGAAACCTAGCAGAGGTGTGTTTCTGTTGGCATAGCTAATGTCATTCAGGAAGGTGATGTAGCTATGCTAGCAGAACTCTTTCTGCTAGTTTACATTGTATCTACACAAGGGAGTTCTGTCAATATAGGGACAACAGCCACAGCTCTGTAGTGTATTCAAGACCCGAGCATGTCCTTCTGCTTCAGTTCCCCCTCTGTAAAATGGGGTACAATAGTACTTTCCTATCTCACAGGGATGTTGAGATGATAAAAACTTTAAAGACTGTGATACTCTGATATTATGATAAGAAAGGCCATACAAGTACCTAAGTGATCTAGATCACGATCCAGAAAAGGTCTATGACATTAGCTTAAGTTAACAGGATATTATATAATTTTTTTCATCTGCACAATTTTAATGTTAGGCTACACATTTTATTACAGTAAGGGATAATGAATTAGCTACTTAAATATTACATACTGACCCCAAAAGCTAAGTTTCACAATCTCTGCTACAGCCATAATGATTAGTGTCAGTTTTTGGATGCCTGTTACATTGGCATTTTTTTCTGTGGCTGTTTTAAAACAACCCTGAACTATGTTCTCACCCCCTCCCCCCGCTTATAAATCCTCATTATCACAAGTTTATAACTCAACCATTAAAAACTTCTCAGGGCAGAAATTTTCAACTACCACATATTTTCCTAGTGAAAACACAGCATACTGGGCTTTAGTAGTACTGAAAAGACCACCAATGGCAACATGCAACAAAGTGGAGGGCCACAGCTAATCTGCATGCTAATATGTACATAAATGGTGCAATTTGGTAACAGTCCACATAATCCCAAGCAATCTCACTCTACATTCCTTTCTCCAACGATCACACCATCCCCACTACGCCCCTCATTTCTTATGTTAGATTTATCTTTGTCTTCTCCCACTCTTCCATCCTCCTGTCCCCTTTTCCTTAGTCCCTTTTTTATGAGCCTATAAGAATGAAGAAAGTTTAAGGCCAGAAAGTATCATCGTGATCATCTAGTCTGACCTCCTGCACATTGAGACCACAGAACTCGCCCACCCACTCCTGTCATAGACCCATAACCTCTGGCTGAATTACTGAAGTCCTCAAATCATGATTTAAAGACTTCATGTTACAGAGATTCAACCATTTACTACAATAGAACCTCAGAGTTTTGAACACATGGGGAATGGAGGCTGTTCATAACTCTGAAATGTTCATAACTCCACGAAAGCTTATGCTCAAATGAATTTGTTAGTCTCGAAGTTGCCACAAGCACTCCTGTTCTTTTTTCTGAACAGAATTGTTATGGTTGTTCTTTCAAAAGTTTCCAACTGAACACTGACTTAATACAGCTTTGAAACTATTATGCAGAAGAAAAATGCTGCTTTTAACCATCTTAATTTAAATGAAACAAGCACAGAAACAGTTTTCTTATCTTGTCAAATCATTTTTTATAAACTTTCCCTTTATTTTTTTAGTGGTTTACTTTTAAACACAGTACTTTTTTTTACTGCATTTGCGTGCGTGCACATGTGTTGCAGGGGCCGGAGGGGCGGTTTTGTTGCTGCCTGATTGTGTACTTCCAGTTCCAAATGAGGTGTGTGCTTGACCAGTCAGTTTGGTAACTCTGGTGTTTGTAATACTGAGGTTCTACTGTAGTTTAAACCTGCAAGTGACCCATTCCCTATGCTGCAGAGCAGTGTTTCTCAAACTTTTTGTACTGGCGACCCCCTTTGGGCTCAAAAAATTGTACCACCTCCATACCATACTAACACTTGAAAAAATGTCAACACCCTACCCTAAATATCATTAAGAAAATTATTAATAATACTCAGGGACTGGCATGAGAGGGTGGCAAGCACGTCAACTGCCCAGGGCCCCATGCCAAAGCGGGCCCTGCGAAGCTAAGTTACATGCCTCAGCTCTGGGCTGCAGGGCTTGGGCTTGAGCCCCGGGTGGCGAGGCTCGGGCTTTGACTTGAGCCTCACCGTCTGGGGCTGAAGCACGTAACTTAGTTTCAAGCGGCCCTCTGTGGCGTAGGGCTCTGCTTGCCACCCCCGAATGCCAGTCTTGCACTTATGACCCCCTAAACCCATCCCATGACCCCCTCAGGTTGAGAAACATTGCTGTAGAGGAAGGCAAAAATAACCCTAGGATCTCTGCCAATCTTGTAACATGGGAGACCGGAATTGCACACAAGTATTCCAGACGAGGTGTTACCAGTGCCTTGTATAATGGTACTAACACTTTCCTATCTCTATTGGAAATACCTCGCCTGATACATCCTAAGATCACATTAGGCTGTTTCATGGCTGCATCACATTGGTGGCTCAAAGTTATCCTGTGATCAACTAATACACCTAGGTATTTCTCCTCTCTGCTGCTTCCAACTGATAAATCCCCAGTTTATAGTAAAAATTCTTGTTGTTAGTCCCTAAGTGCATGACCTCGCACTTTGCACTATTCAATTTCATCCAATTTTTATCACTCCACTTTTCAAGGTCATCCAGATCTTCCTGTATGATATTCCGGTCCTCCTCCATTTTGGCAATACTTCCCAACTTTATTATTAGCAACCATAAATTTATACGAATTGAACTGTAAGAGTTTTTTTTTTTTTAAAACGCCACTGAAGGCTAAGTTTCCTATTTAAATTTTACAAAACTGGCATAGGCAAAAACCAAAATATTGAAAATATCCTGAATAGATTATTTTCTATTTGTGATAGAATATCCTGCAATAATGAAAATTAAGGCAATAATCCTGTAAACGCTTCAAAAGGTATATAAAATTACTCAGAGGAATAATCCCATTGACTTCAGTGGGCCTACTCTTGCTTAAGGTTAAGAATACACAAGTATTTGCAATTTTTTTTTCTTGAACTCAATGATAAAATCGGTGTCATTTCCAAACAAAGTTGCTCCAATGTTAACAATGAAAAGTTATTTAGACTTTCAATATGTAAACAAAGTCACTATGACCTTTTTTATATGTACAGGCCAGGACTTTTTAAGATTCTCTCTCTCCTAAATGCATATTTAGGCAAATAGGATTTTCAAAAGCACCTGCACGACTCACTGGCACAAGTCCCATTGTGATCAAACTAAAATCCTGATGGATTCCTTGACTTGTGAAAAATCAGTGTGTCAGAGGATGGTGTTGGTTGCACATATAGCACTGGCTATTTGTTGTGTTTGAGTTTTGTTGTTCTCACAGGCCCTGGACTTGCCTCTTTCACAACAGAGTCACAATTAAAATTCTAAACTTCTCAGGAGAAAAGAAAACTATACAAAATTAAAAATTATACTACTAATAAAGTAATAAATACAACATATCTACATTAGTACTTTAAGATTATAAAATGGGGGAAAAGTAAAGAACTAGCAACATGTAAATAAAAAGGTTAACCTTAAAAAATAAATTGAAATTGAAAATTGATTAAAAATCATGCTTTTTATCCATCCTGTTACTTCTCAGTGGTGACTCATCTTCTTAAGCAGCTGAGCATAACCCTGCTTGGCTGTTTGGCACTCCAGTCTTTGCTGTGACTGAAAGCATAACCATATCACCATATCCTGCTGGCCACAGGAACACTAGCAACATATTACAAAAGACAGTCTCGTGTGCAGCACTCTATATTAAATCTGAGGCAGACTGAATAATCCCCCTTCACCCTGCATAGAAGGAAAAAGAGTGCGAGGTTCTGCCTCCTTGACTTGGAGTTCTGGAACCCCATTAAGTGACTCCCCCTGAAAACCAGGGCTAGGTGTATCTACTAATTTTTTTTCCAAACTGTGCATACAGGTAGATTCACTTATTAGTAACCTCTTTGTTGCCAGCAAAAAAGTTGCCATTATTCAGCAGTTATTCATAAGCAGCAGGCAGGTTTGTGGGGTTCTAGCCAGGGAAGGAAGTGCTGGGAACGTGCCTTCTCTGGCTGCAGATTTGTAAAGGGAAATCATGCTTTACCAAAGCCATGTTGACACTTCCCCAACATATTGTGTTTAGCTAGGTGCCTGATAATTCTGTTCTTTACTATAGTTCCAACCAATTTGCCAGATATTGAAGTTATGCTTACTGGCCTTTAATTGCCAGGATCACCTCTAGAGCCTTTTTATTTTTTTAAAACAAAAAAATCAGCATTACATTAGCTATCATCCAGTAATTTGGTACAGAGGCTGATTTAAGTGATAGGTTACATACCACAGTTACAGTTCTGCAATTTCATACTTGAGCTCCTTCTGAACTCTTGGGGGAATACCTTCTGACTTAATAACTGTTAAATTTATCAATTTGTTCCAAAACCCATTCTATTGACATCTCAATCTGGGACAGTTCCTCAGATTTGTCACCTCTCCCTGTGCGGTGGGAGGGGAGGTTGTGGGAGGCAGCAACAGGGGATCATGAGGGCCCACTGAGCCATGCAATATACTTGTCCCTGTGAGCTAGAGTGGGAGGCTGTGGGGAGGGCAACAGTGGGGAGAGAAACCATGTAGCTCGGCAGGCCCCAAAACACCCTTGCCTCCCTGAGGAAAGCCCTAGTACCTACACCGCAGCCTCCCTCCCCAATGCTGCTCTGCCCACAGCTTCCCCACCCAGCCACAGCACCAAGACTCCAGCAGGGGATGCGGGCTACCCAGTCCCTTAGTTCCTGTATGGTCACCAGGTGGAGGCAGGTTTGCAGGGCTGCAGTCAGGGAAGGAAGCACTGGGATGTGCCAAGCACTGGCATGTCTTTCCTTGACTGTAGGCCTGCTAATCTACCTAGGGCCAGGGGCTTCCTTCCCCCAAAAAAGTTCTCAATATATGGCATGCCATTTAAGAATATCCAAATCCCACTAACGTCAAAGTGAAAGGGATGGGATTGGTTCCTGGCAAAACATTGCTATTTACCAGAAGTTGTCAATATCAGGATTGCTACAAAGCAGCTTCCACAGTATAACATTATAATTTAAAAAAGTAGTAATTACTGATTTTTGGCTAGGAACTGTCTCCAGGCCTGTGTATAAGTGATGTAAAAACAGGGATTCAGAATTAAAGCTGAAAAAATATTGTCATTTGTAGGTGGGTTCCTTTGTCATAGTGCCTCAAAACTGTGTGAAGTCTTTCACATAGCAGCCTAAAAGCTACAACAGAATAGTGGAATAAGTGCAGTTTAAGCAGGATTTCAACCTTAATTATATAGCCTTTGCTTGGGTGTTAAGCCAGAAGTTATTTTAACAAATTTATTGTAAACTACTAAATATAATGCTTCTTTCTGCCTTTAGAGGCAGAATATCTCTAACACTTAATATTAGCCAATGATATTTTGAAAATACAGAGAATTTTAATAGGAAAGAAATATTTGTTTTGAGATTGAATATGTTTGAATTAATTATTAGGAATACTAATTTCTTAATAGAACAGATAAGTCTCCTATGTTCAAAATTATATATGTATTTTATCTTTAAACTTATGTAGTGCAAGTCATTTTCAAACATAAATGCTATCAGGTAAAGCTAGTTTGGTGTAAATTATTTGATGCTGGGCAGGTTTTAAAAAGAGCTCATGAGCATCCTCGCATAACCATCAAGTATTTTCTACATTTGCTTTTATCAACCAAATAATTGTATTCAGAATAAATTCATCATGCAACTAATTTAACTTGTCTGTCTAAGTGAAAATAAGATGCACTATATTTGCACCATCTTGTCTCAGGGGCCACATTTCAATTATTCTTCCTACACAGCATAATGACATATAATTAAGTTGTAATCTTGCCAAGACAATTTTACACATTTCCTGTAAATACGCAGATCAAAGCAAACTTATTAGCAGTTAAAGCATCTATCATCCCCCTAAGCCACTAATCAGTCCATGGCAGCAGTGATAACCTGCCAATGTCTATTTAATACCAGATGCACTAAGATCACAACTGTTCTCTGGGTTCCATTTTTAAAAAGTCATAAGCTGTCTTACTGGATTTTAGTATGACCGTTTAGGTTACTGGCATGATTTATTATGATTTACATTTTATTTCCTCATATATTTCTCCATGAGGCTAAAATTAACTCCATGATATACACTAAGTATACAGGTATTTATTCTGTTCTGATTTAAGTAACCTGCATGTTTGTTCACACTGTAGTGTTATAAAGGTAATAAGTTATACAACTAGCCTTCAGGCTAAAATCCAAAATATAAGTCAGAGCAGTACACCTACAGTAGTTCGATTTTAAGAATTTAAATATATCAATTTTTAAATTCCCTCTCATGAGCAGAAGTTGCTGTAGGAATCTTGCCACTGGCTGAGAAATTAAGACAGCTATTTATTAAAGAACTGATGTCCATTTTACTTGAGAAACTTGCTCACTTGCTAAAATGTACTAGTTATGATTGTAGTATTCTTTCCTATTGACATTTAGCTTATTTTGTAATAGCGGTCTAGGATAAAAATGAATTCCTGAGCTAGTGGAGAACAGTTTGATTGTTCTTCTAAATAGATTTTTACTGAAAAGAGCAACCTCACTATACTTGAGTTTCCATCTATGGGATTTATCAACCACCATTTGTAAAAGAAGCTCTACAGCTCATTCCCTAGTCACTCGGAGAAGTCCAATAGGTTCACTGTCATAAGATCACACCCGTTTTGGTATTTAGTACACACACACACACACACACACACATATATATATCAAGGAAGGAAATACTCAACACACCATATTCACATTATGGTTTTAAACTTGCTAATTTACTATATTTGCAAAAAAGTACATAATTTTATTAAACAGAATCTTTTTGCTTCGATTTTTAAAAGCTATCTTAATTAGTTAAAAACCCATACCTCACAAAATAATGTAAGCTTGTCATCTGGTAACAAACCATTAGCTTCATCAAGTAAAAAATCTCTTCGGATAAATTTTTTAAAACCCCAATCCTTGCCTTGCACAAATCGATATGCTCTTTGGCTTTCTGGTAAAAGACAAAAGAAACAGAATAGGTATGCTCAAGCAAAACATTTTGTTAAACAGAAAGATATGGGGTAACTGAGCTTAAAAAAAACAATACTGAGAAAGCTTAACAGTTAAACTGACTTTAGTTAAATCAATTTAACAAACTTCATATATTGTGTCATTTCTTAGAAAATCCTAAACAATATTTACTTTGTTTTTAAAAGACTTGTCCAGAATAATTTTCTCTATATTGTTCTCTAGAATCGTCTAGGATAATCTTATTTGTACTAAATCAAGGACTATTCATTTAGATATTTCCTCTCTAGCTACAAGCTAATTTGTATAGTCACCCAAGCTGGTTGGGAAAAATTTTTTAACCAGACAACTCTGATTATTCAAAAGCAAAATTGTTTGTGAGAAAGGGTTGGTTCTGATTAATTTTTTGAAAAAAAGTTTTGAAATTGTCAATTTGTTTTGACAAAAAAAAAAAAACCCCAAAAGTCCTGTTTTTCAGGTCAAAATGACCTTTCTTTAGATATTTTAAAATTATTTTATGATAAAATATAAAACAATAAAAGCAGTTGTTTTGATTTTGATGTCTCAACTGATGTCATTTGAATTTTTTAGATTTTGGTTAATGAGTTTTCAAGATTTCAACTCAGTCCCTTTTGGGTCAGGAAATTTTTTCAAAATCTATGAATAAAAAACTAGGTCGGAGGAAGAGATGTACTAGTTCTAAAATCCTGAAGGACACCGTGACCAGAACAATATCACATCACAATTGTCCCTTCTGGACTTACAGTCTAGGAGTTCTATTCAGTAACTACAGAAAATACCCCCTTTCTTTAGTAAATCAGTTAGTTTTAAATGCAAAATGTATTTTAATAAACTTTTTCTTGTATATCCAGCACATTTTAAAATAGCTTTATTTAACTAAAAGATTTTAAAATGCTGTTCTTGTGCATTTCAATGAATTTTCATACAAAGAGGGCTTGAACCATTCACCATAATAAAAAAAAATGTAAATATCAAGAATCTAAATGAGTATGTCAAGCTATAAAATTGCCTAAATAAGTTTATATAAATATCATATATCCTCCTGGTTAGCAAAAAGTACCAAGTTTAGTGTAATGGCTACATTTAGTCTAAGTCAACCATGTTTTAATGGATATCAACCAATGAAACTCACCCTCTCTTTAGGGAAATACAAAGAAATACAGATGAAAAATAAGATTAAAGTCATTTAAATCAAGGTTTCCTGTTTGCTGATTAAATAATTTAAATCAATAATGTTATATTGCTTTGATTAGAGTCAATCCACTCAACTTTAAGGCATCTAGGGGCATGTTTTTGATTCTTCTTGACCAACATCTCAAAACACATAACACTGTAAAACTTCAATCACAAAATAACTTCCAGAAAAAGGAAACAAAACAATGGGTGTTCAAATTCACTATCTCTAGAATTAGCCTAGCAATAACCTCCAACTTCATGTGTTAAAATTAGAAAGCTATCTAGAAAAAAGCAGCAACCAAAATTAAACTGAAAACACAACAGTTTGTCAGGGGTTTACAATACCAGAGAAGTGAAGCAACATGAAAATAGTTACTACACTAGAATTTAAACAATTAAAAGGATCAGTCTTTATCCATTCCACACACAACTCCCTTCACATCAAGGAGAACTGTGGACAGAGCTCTGCATCTTTAGTCAACATCCTAGAGCTTGGATAGCCATCCTTTTGTGTTGTATTTAAGTCTAAATAAAAATAAAGCAGCTCCAGATTCAGGAGTCAATAGGAACCTAAATAAAATAATTGGAAAGGCAATGAAAATAAGATTCAAGAGTACAGGTATTCAACCATAGGGCCCAAAAGTGACTCAAAACTTAAGAGTTGCCACTACAAAAACTGCAAGGTGTGATGTTTGCTTATTTGTGATTTCTGATTTTCAAACTAGAGTAAACAACCCAAAACACTGGTTTCAGCATTTCTTGCTAGTCAGTGTTTAAAATAAAAAATGAATGAAAAAGTAATAGCTCTCTCACAACATACGATCCCTCTTCACGTCTTATATGAAATGGACATGTATATTAGACATCATGCACCACACCTTTAATTAATTGCATGAATGGATAGGGAGATTGTATTAAACTAAATAAAGGATGTTTTCCTGTCAACACATACAGGAGTAAACGAGAAGGCTTAAAGGGATGGAATATGTTGTTTCCATCTATGGTAGACAGGAGAGGAAGAACTAACTTTGGCAGACATAGAATTTGCATATTATAATATTAGCCCAAGACACATCTGTACAGGATTCTATGTTGTATTATTTGGGACCTGTGTTCTGTTTATGGAAATAATTTAAGTAATGCACATAGGTGTAGTTATGTAAAGGGAGAAATTACAGGCGGTATACCCTGAGGAGTCTGGGTCATCCTGAGATAGAAAGCAATAAGGACCCAAAAACTCAAGGAAGCCCAGTGGTTCCTACGGTGTGCTCTGAATTTCCCATCCAGAGATCTGCCAACTTGTGCAGGCATCATTTTGAGTGTCTGAACATTTAAACAGTTAACTAACTGCATTGCTGTACAGTCTCATCATATTTGGTGTTTTTCTTAAGCACTCCAGCCCCTTGAATCATGTAGTTACAGGAGAATCTGAAATGTCATGTTAAAAAAAAAAAAGTTTCTAGACCTCATCCTGTGAGAGAAAAGTTTGAAAACATGAAACCAAAGGCTCAAAAGCAAGAAGGCATATGTCAAGGTTCCTTCCCCACTCTGAACTCTAGGATACAGATGCAGGGACCTGCATGAAACCCCCCGCTAAGCTTATTTTTACCAGCTTAGGTTAAAACTTCCCCAAGGTACAAACTATTTTACCTTTTGCCCCTGGACTTTATTGCTGCCACCACCAAGCGTCTAACAAATATATAACAGGGAAAGAGCCCGCTTGGAAACGTCTTTCCCCCCAAAATCCTCCCAAACCCGACACCTCCTTTCCTGGGGAAGGCTTGATAAAAATCCTCACCAATTTGCATAGGTGAACACAGACCCAAACCCTTGGATCTTAAGAACATGAAAAAGCAATCAGGTTCTTAAAAGATCAGAAAAAAGTAAAAGAATCACCTCTGTAAAATCAGGAAGGTAAATACCTTACAGGGTAATCAGATTCAAAACACAGAGAATCCCTTTAGGCAAAACCTTAAGTTACAAAAAGACACAAAAACAGGAATATACATTCCATTCAGCACAACTTATTTTATCAGCCATTTAAACAAAACAGAATCTAACGCATATCTGACTAGATTGCTTATTAGCTCTTTACAGGAGTTCTGACCTGCATTCCTGCTCTGGTCCCCGCAAAAGCAACACACAGACAGAGAGAACCTTTGTTTCTCCCCCCCCTCCAGCTTTGAAAGTATCTTGTCTCCTCATCAGTCATTTTGGTCAGGTGCCATCGAAGTTGTCTTAGCTTCTTAAGCCTTTACAGGTGAAAGGGTTTTTCCTCTGGCCAGAAGGGATTTAAAGGTGTTTACCCTTCCCTTTATTTTTATGACAGCATATATACAAAGAACCCCAACGTATATATGGATATATATATGGATTGACTGTACTGCAAACTGGGAAGAAATAGATCAAAGTTTAGAGTTTTTACACATGTGTAAAGAGATGTCAATAAAAAGTATTTCAACTTAACGTAATTAATATGGCAATCAATCAGCAAGTATCAGCGTATGATCAACAATAAGTAAATAAATCCACTAAAAAAGAAGCAAAATTGGGGTAACATAAAACAGAACCCACTGTAAGAGCCAGATAACAGAATAAAGATTGAATCTGAAATGACTATGGTTAGCAATTACAATTTATGAGATTAGCTCAATGTTCATAAAGGTGGAAAATATGAAATAAGATTTTTTTTTTAAATTGAATGAAGATCATATGAGGATCTTAAACATTAGATACTTTAAAGTTTGCCTCAGAGTTAAATCCTCTATTTTAAAAGTAAAAGTAAATTCATTTCAGAGTTTAATTTCATGGGGATTTCCTTAAAATCCTGCATTACACCATTTGTAATTCCACTTACCCATTGCTTTTGTTTCTTCTCTTTTAGCATTCAGAAGGGAAAATTTGAATTTTGCTCTGACTTCACTTTTTGGACAACTGACTAAAAGCAAATATAATGACAGGTAGTCTTTGCTTTCATCATCTAAACCCTTTGGGTTTACTCTCAGGCACCTGAAACAAAATGTAAAGGACTAAATTTTAAATTGGACAGAATAAATTTAGAAACATTTTGATAATACATCATGATGATGTACACCAACAAGTAAATGTTTCCCTTGTATTCCCCTCTCCCTCTATGATTGCTATAACCATGACTTATCCGAAAAACACTAGATACTTAGTATTATAAGCCTTTCAGAATCTTCTCTTGATTCAGTATGTTATTTAACTTTTCAACCCTTTAAGTTAAAAAGATCACAAACAACTGATAAGTCTCTAAGGTGCCACAAGTACTCCTTTTCTTTTTGATAAAAAGAAGAGATCTTACCACTTCATTTTGTCATTTGGCCCTGATGAAAATGTAGAACTCTTTAAAACTTCACCCATTTCTTCTCGGCAAAAACTGAAGTTATTAATGGTCCACATGTAGGAAAATTTTACTACTTTCACCTGAACAAAAGATGTAGAAAATTACTTCAAATTGATACTTCAGTTTTTAAATCACTTGTCATATAGGTAACTGCTACCAATGAGAATAGTTCAATTGTCAGCACTGTTCAAATTGTTATCAGAAAAACATTTGCCTAGACTGATCTTGTGAAAAGAAAAACCCAATCACTGACATTTGTATAAGTTACCTGTGTGTAACACCAGCTTTCGGCCACAGGTCCACTGGACATCTCTCCAGGTGGTGGAGGGGTGGGGACTCTCGACATTGCCACCTTTATTGCAGATTTACAGTGTCACGGCAGCAGTCCACACTTCAGCAATTTTCCTACAAAAAATAAGATTATTATATTTAATAAAATGGAGTGACCAAAGAATAGTTCAATGGTGGTGGGGGGAGGAAATAAGCCTATTACTACATTTTGGTACCCCAGCTATTGTTTTAACTGTGTAGTTTTGAAATTCCATTCGGTAAATTACTGAAAGTATCAAAAGCAACACCTAGCAGAGAAGGCAATAGTTTGTGTTTAAATCTACATTAGCCTAAAATATTCTTGTTGTGGTTTACTCTTACATCTCAGTATCATGTTTTCTCCAACATACTAGAAGTTGAGACAAACTGGAATATTGTAAAGCATGTTCCTACAATAAAATATTTTAGAAAAATTCCCAGCACACGAAGCCTCTTTTAACCAAGTCCCTAACTATCACTGAAACTAGAACGTGACCACCATACTATACGTTTGATAACCACGGACAGTTTTGTTTCTATAAATACAAAAATTATTTAACTAAATACCACAAACATTTTATAAGAATTCACATTTTCTGATAAAAGGGACTTAAATAAGACTACCATATTTTCCCCAGTATTTTATGAATCACACTAAATATGGATTTTTGCCTAACTTTAAGTATATTTTATCACTTTTGTCCCAAAGTCAATTTTTAAAAATTGTTTCAGTATGCTTTATATATGAAGCAACATAGCTAACTCTTAATGACAGAAAAAGCATACATATTTGTATTAAAATGGTAATGACTGGTTACAATCCAGATTAAGTTCTGAAATCTTATTTTACTCATGTTTGAGTCTAACAAGTAACTACACTCACCTATATTGACAATTATTACACTGAATAAGGAAAAAACACAGTCTTGCAGATGGCACTGAAACAGGAAAAAAAATGCATGAAACTTTCTAAAATGAAAAAACCACCACCAATAAATATTACATTTTCCTTTGCCTCCCTCCATGGCCATTGTTTGCCTGCATTCCTACTAAATTTTAGTTTTGCCGATCCTTTCAACCAAATTAAAAAACACAAATTTGATTAGTTGCACCACTTGGTTAAACATACCAAAATAGCTTTTTTCCTTCTTCTCCTCCCCCCACCTCCAAGGTCTGTCCCCTTCTCTTTCTTCTTCCTACAGCTGTCTTCCTATAACTAAGCTTGTATGTTCTCCCCCAAGCCTCAAAGATACTCTCCTCACTGGTTTCTCCAAGAAGGTACTAGCCTGGTATTCAGAATGAAGTCTGCAGAAACTGAACCCTTCTCTACTACATGGGAGCCACAAAAGCCAGAGGGCTCTGCATTTCCCCAGCAAGACCCAGCCTGAGATATCATAGAGAACCCCAGCAGGTTTGGTACAGAGATGGACTAGGGGGAGGGAGCTGGGCCAAAAGGCCTCTTACCACACTCTATGGTGGTGGCAGGTAGTCCATGCTGCATTGGCAGCCTGAGGGGAGACAGCGAGTGAGCAGTCAAGAGCATGGCTGCTGTTGCAGGCTCTATGGACTTATTATGAGCATGGTCCTCCCAGAGGCACACTGGCAGCACTCCTTCCATGGTGATGAGGAGAAGGAGCTGCTTGTCCTGGAGCCAGTTTTTCCCAATCCTGCCCAAGAGCAAAGAACTGGGTGACACGACTGAGACTGAGCTGTGAGGAGGAACTATGTCCTGTCCATAGAGCAGGCTGAGCTCCATTAAAGAGAGAGAGATTTTCTTTTTGCCTCTGGCCTTTTCCAGCCTAGTTCATTCCCTGAAGGGGCACCAGCTGCTGGAAATGCCTGAAAAGGGGAAGCAGTGCTGAGGAGACAGTCTTCCTTAAACACAAATGCTATCTTTGGGCACAACTAGGAATTAGATGGACAAATGTTGTCCCAAATTGTTAGAAATTTGAACAAAGTTTGGAATTTCCCCTCAGAAAAATTTCACAACAACAAGGTCTGGCTAGATCACCACAGGAGGTTGGTAAGACAGGAGGGAATTCAGGGAAGAGGACATTCCACTCCCGCCAGCGGCAGATAGATCTGTCCTGTCCTCAAGCCAAAATCAGGCTGATGTACCCATTGTAACAGATCGGTGGACCTTTGAATGATTTCTTTCCTCTCAGCCTCAGCAATTTTCCTTAGCTGTGCTCTCTGACAAACTCTGGTCAAATAGTTACTCTGCTTCTAGTAGCCAGAAATTTTTCCTTCCCCACACAGAGGACAAGTGGTGGTAGAATCTTCATCCCCTTCACATTCTCCTAAGACCCCTGGCCTTGGTTTAATTTTCTCAGCCAGCAGTGCCATCAACAGAAGCCCCCCATACTACCCCACCCCCATCATCCTTTGCCACAGAGACAAAGCAGCTTTCCTATGTAATCCACTATAGGAAACTGGAGCCCCAGTATAATGGGGTGGAATATCTTCCACAAACACTCCTAGAATTTAAGATTCCAGGAAACATGTTGTTACCACCATGCCACCACGAGAGGAAAGTCAAAGTGCATTACATGCATATTCTTTGATCCAGTAACTAGCTTCCTGCCTGCATCAGTCTTGATTCAACAGTTTTAACCTCAAAAGCAGCAAAAAGTAAATGCTGCCGTGCTTTCCTGCAGCAACATAATCTTCACCTCCCTATCACAAAGCCAGACTTTCAGTTAACTTTTTCCAAATCAATGTGTTAATGAGATTTTTTTTTTTAAGTTGTACATGCAGCATACAATCTCAATTTTACTGCAGTACATATTTACTTGGGTTTTCCTTGGCTGCTGGTTGTAGCTCAGCTATCAGAGGATCATCTATGTCTGTCACTCATTTTAGATACTTTTTAACTCTCAAAACAAGTCTAGTTAGCATTTATAGGAGTCTAAAACCTAAAGTATCAGATGTAAGTACCTTAAAAAGAGCCACAGCACACGTGAAATTTTTATGGGAAAGAGTTTTATTATACATAGTTCTAAATGTGATTACATGCTAGACCTTCTAAAGTTGTATTGCAATAGTATAACGTTTTAAAATAGATGTATGGATACCTATTTAAATAATGGGCCTCCAATAATTTATCCTTTAACTACACCTCTACCCTGATATAACATGATCCAATATAACGCGGGTTTGCATACAACTCGGTAAAGCTCCGACATGCTGCTCTGAGCAGCATGTTAAGGGTGCTGGGCCAGGGCCGAGGGGTTGGATAAGAGGCAGAGGGTCTCGGGGGCAGTCAGGGGCTCCCCCCACAGAGTCTGGGACGCAGAAGCTCTGGGGGGGCACTTTTGGGGGTCCCACAGTCCCAGAGTGGCCTGGGGGATTAGTGTGGGGCCAGGAGCAGCCCGCGTTATATTGGGGTAGAGGTGTATTCAGATCGTACGCCACTCCTAAGCACAGGATAAAGCTTACTGAATACCTATGATTTGAAGTTTACTTACGTTTTCTACTCAAAAGTTAAGCAGTGAAGAATGATTTAGGAAGCCTGCTGAGGACCACACCTGTTATGCTGTAAGATCTGTTCCAACACTCAGTGCAAAAAAACGTAGTCAATGAAAACTTACTCTATTCTAAATAAATTTTGAAGCATTTCATATCAGACCATTCCATCTTAAAGAAAAATGCTTCAGTTAAAGAAAATACACTTATACTCATAGCACCATTTTGCAATGTAGATTGCTAATGCTCAGTTCACTATCTTTGATAGCCTTTTCTCTGCCTAAGTTTCTTCAGTGGGCTGCAAACTTCCCTGTTCTCCCATTCCACCATCATACAATTAAAACTATACTATTGGCAATTCTTACGTGTCTTCCGTAGTAAATGAATGAACAGACTCTGGAACAAATATGTGTGTGTAAGTTATAAAAAGCTTCTGGTCTGAAACCACTTGGGTGTGTCTCTCACCTATCAATACAACTAATATTTTAATTGCTTTTAGCTACTAATATTGACCTTAAGTATAGTGCTTCCATACTTTAGCTGTAGGAATAGTACAGTGAGAATAAATTTCCTTTTTTTTTAATCTAAAAAAACCAATACAGAAAAGATTAGATAAATATTTAGCCAAAGGAAACAATGCCATTTTCCCAGACACTTTGAATGACTGTGGATTTAAATCAAAGCTATTTAAATTACCAATTTTAATTATGATTTAAAGTAGCGAGCAGGAAAGCATGATTTTAATCGAGTTTTTGCATTTGTACTTTTGAGTTATTTTCCTAAAGACAGGTATATTCTCATTGGTTGGTAAGCATTAAAATATCTGATTTGCACATTTAACACTAAATTTGGTGCTTCTTCTTGCTAACCAGGAGTATATACTCTATCAGTACACATTTCTTTAAGCAATTATATAGCTTAACTATTTACTAGATGGTAATTAATTTTTTTACTTGTGATTAGTGTCAAGCTGTGTTTGGATGAAAATTCAAATACAATTAAAAATGCACAATTCTTTTTATTTACTAAAACTATCTTAAATGTGCTAGATACGGAAGAAGAAAAGTTTATCAACACATGTTTTGCATTTAAAATTGAATGTATTAAACAAAGGAAATTTATAATTAATTAATTGAACTGATTCTTTCCAGTCATTATTCCCTCAAGATTTTGGAACAAGCACACCTCATCCTCTTGCATCTAGTTTTTATTCAGATTGAAAGATGAAAACAAACTTTCCTGCTTTTTCAGCTACTAATTAGTTTCTTAATTTTGAATGAAATGAAGTAATAGAATAAATGGGAATGAAGAAAATCTTCTCTTCTGTACCTGCAGAAGAAGCTAATGCAATCAAAAGCTGGTTTACCAGTTCAAACAACTCCATTTTCAGGTGCTTAAGCTCCAGACATCCACCAGTTCAGTGGTTTGACTTTCTTTGAAACTTGGCAGTAAACATGTACTGCTTAATTTTTATTTAATTTAAACGACTAATAGACAATACATTAAGGCCCTAACATAGGTCAGCTTTTTCAAATTTAATTTTAAGTAGTTTTTTTAAATGAACCTGGTTTTAGTTTAAATCAAAAATATTCAATTTAAGTAACACAAAATTTTTATTTAAAAATAACTGATTTTTATCCACACTGATTTGAATACATAGACAACCGTCAACTAATAACCAGAGCGATTCTTCTTTACATTAGCCTAGAAGCCTACCGAAATACAACAGGAGCAGTAACTTGGCAAGAGAAATTACCTAAAATAATACTGTAATATGCAATATTGTCTTTAGTCAACTGAGTCCCCAAGATAAGAGTCTTTAGATCTTAGTAACAATATTACCGATTGCAGTAAGAAAATATTAAGGAAAAGACTAATAATAAAAACAAAAGTATTGGCAACAGATATTAAATGTGTATTTTACAACATGTTTGAGTTGTCATAATATTTTTCTGCATTTAGATGCACTGAACATGCTTCAACTATCATCCTAAAGAAGCTGACAAACAAGTTAACCTTTTGTAGTTTAGATCTACCCAAATTTTGTCTGACAGAAATTTTAAAAATGCAGACTATTTCTCAAAGGTCAGCTAGTGTATATGAATCAATTCTAGTAATGCCTGCTTTCATTTCTATTACATATCTAAATTTAGAAAGCAGATATGAAGTGGACTCCAATGTGCATGTTTACATGGATGAACATTTGATTTGTTAATCTGAAGTCAACACAATCCCCTCCCAAACAATTAAGTGAGTTTGCAAAGTAATTCAAATGAACGTGGTCTAGCTCCAGTGATACCATTCCAATCCCCATAATCAAAGCGGTTTCGCTGGATTTTAATTTATTAGTTTCCTGTGACGGGAATCAATGCAATAAATTTTTGACATTTACTATTTGGGAGAAGGAAGTATTAAGTTTTCAAATACCGGATTATTTAAAATCTCATTGACTCCCAATCCTGGGCTAAAGCACAGTGCAAAAACCCAACTCAGGATGAAGGATGTATCACAGTATCAAACCAGCACATAGCAAACCCAGAATGAGGGGCATGCAAAACTGTCTTAAATGTCCTCTTTCCCTTAATCACAGCGGCGTGCATGCAGGAGCAGTGTACCAGCTGTCATTAGATATAGGTCTCTTACACTAGGGCAATATACCTATGGCTGGTTAAAATGGGTTTAGCGTCACTTTATCAGGGCAATCTTCTTCCTCCCCAAATCCTACAGATATTTTTAAAAAAAAAAATCCTCAGTCACGAGAAGTGTTATTTACTACGTTGTTCTGTCAAAATATTAGTCTCGTAAACTGACCATTTTGTTCTTTAAAATAGTTAATAAACCGTTATTGAAAAGAAAGTCTGAATTTGAGGACAAGACAAGACAGTCAAAAAGCTAATTAAAAGGAACAATCTGTTACCCTTCTCCAGACTTCTGTCTGTAAATAACTACATTACATGATAAAAATAATATAATCATTACATCTAATTACAAAGATTAAGTACACTTTTGTTCTCAAGGTCAAACTGCATTCCCTGTATCCCAAACTATGTGAGACTAAATTTCCTACTGGAGGATGCACAGCATTCACTCAATATGTATCTGCAAAGTAAAGGCTATGCAATTTGCCAATCTGTCCATTTGTTCCTTAGAAGAGGATGTTGAAAGTAACAGATAATTCTGAAAAGTGCATACAAAATAGCATTTACCTAATATTTACTAATTCTTATCACATCCACTACTCTGGCACTGGTATCTAAGCACCTAATATATGCTAATTCAATTACTGTACTTAAACTACTAAGCATTTTTTGTTAGATATGTTACTTTTCCATGCAGTTAGAAATATTCTGTGGCCAAGTATATCTTTAAATTAGATGTTTATACCTTAGAACTATTAGAAATATAAAGTCTTGCTTTCTTTATTTTTTTTGGAGGACTTGTTGGATAACTTGTATGAGGAGCAAGAGTGTCAGCTTCTTAAAAGGAGATTCTCTCTTAAGCACTTTAAAACAGATGTTGACAAGGACAATTTTCCAGTCTCTGTTTCTACATCACTCAAGTCCCACTCTCTCTCTTACCTACTTTTGCCTCCTTTCCATCATTGTAGTTTCTTTTTTGGCAGATTTAGAGCTACAGACTCCATACCACTCTGAACACCCAGATGTGTCCAATGACCCAGATCCTGATCAGAGCACCCACTGAAGCAGCAAGAAATTGACAAGATGGTTCACTTTCACTTCTGCTCTAAAATCAAAGCAGCAGAGCATGAGTTTTGTTAAATTTCTATGCACTTTAACAGTGAAACTGCTTTAGTCAAGACCCAGGTTATCCAGCAAAACCGTACAACAGCCTGATCTTCAATTTGTTGGTCTTACATGCAATATAACTCTTCATCTAAGTCACCTATCCTAGCTGTCTGTTGTCCAAGAAATAGGATTTTTTCAAGTCTGACTACACCAAGGGTAGTACAAATAGGGGAAAGCGAGCAAGTTCACATCAAGTTTTTGTACCTTTGGAAAACTGCCATTTCTGGACAATAAGCATATGAATAGTTAATCAAAAGGGTTACCAGAAACTGAGTGGGGCATATTAATCTAAAGACTCTTCGCACTGGAATCAGAAATACACACAGGAGTTTTAAAACCACCCCACAACTACATTTACCCTCCTTTTCAAACCAACAGTTTACAGTCATTATTTTAGTCACACGGGATGTGTATTATACCCATTAATACAAGAAGCTTTAAGCATGTGAGTTTACTATAACAATTATATTCCATTTCTAATCCAGTATATTTCTAGCCTTAATATGAAGTTAGATCAAAAACAGCAGAACTGTTAATCGAGATGCAGTTCATTACAACTGGTTGATTGTAAGTTTCCCCTTTTATAAAATGTCATCTTCTCCATGTCTCTCTTTGCTACTACTAAAACAAATGAACTTACATTTTGGGGGATTTAAACTCACAATAACTCAGTTTTATGCTCCATAACATGCATTGGAGAATGAGGTCATCTATCCACTGAAGTCAATGACAATGAAAGGTGGGGAGGAGCCAGATAAAAATTCTCAGCTCTAAATAAATTATACTATAGCTATAGTGAGGGATTGCTAGAGGACAGGGAAAAATTACCACTTTCCTCCAACCATGCATGCATTTCAAATAAAGACAGGAAACCCAATATCCTAGTTATCTTAACCTATCTTATCAGTTCTTATTTTCCAATTATCATTTGTGCTGTCCCCTGAACTTTCTCTAATTTTTGTTATTTTTGAGGTGATCAAAACTAGATGCTGTATTTAGTGAATTTCCCTCAGTTGCTGCAAAAAGTATAGTAGTATCCTTTCTTGGTTCACATATATTCCGATTAGCAAAACTCAGAATTATCCTTGCATCAATTATTTCATAACCCGATGGATAAAAATTCGATTAAAAATTAGTTTTATTTAAATTCAACATAGAAAAATACACCAATTTAAAATTAAATTTGAAATTGACAGCCGATGTTAAGGTCTAAGCTTATTATAATCATTTAAATGAAATACAAAAAATATTAAGCAGTACATGTTCAGTGCCAATTTTTAAAGAAAGTCACTGGCTATGCAATGGGAACCAGAGTTTGCTGAAGTGCTAAACCAGCTTCTGACTGCAGTAGTGTCTTCGGCAAGTGCACAGAGAATAATCTTCTTCAGTTCAGTTTATTCAACTAGTTCAGTTCAATGGCTACTTCATTCACAATTAAGAACCCAATTGGAGTTGAAAAAGGAGTTTGTTTTCCTCTTCCAAACTATAAATAAAACTAGGTGTGAACATGTGAGAGGATGAGGTCTACCACTTCTAAAATCCTAAAAGAATGATGATCAGAAACAACTAGTTCAATTTGCTAATTAAGTACTTTCTTTAATAAGTTACTGAGTTTTAAATGCAAACATGTTCTGATAAACTTTTCTTCTTATGTATCCAGCACTTTGAAGAGTACTATTTAATAAAACTAAAATGCTGGTTTTGTGCATTTTTAATTATATTTTAATCTCCATCCAAGCTCAGTGGCCAATAGTTTGTGCCAGCCTAGGAAAATTCTACTTACTTGGTTAATGTATTTTTCCTCCCCTCATTATCAATATGGCAAACAGTGGGCAAATAAATTTGTGTACAGAGGCTAGTACACTTTCATGACAATTTTGCAAGGCTGATTTAACCTATAGTTCAATCTATGCCCGTTCTATAATTAGCTTCTCTGCCGAGACAGCCAACAAGAGTACCTCTCAGTGCCAAATGTGACTTTCCCTTGTGTACTAGGAAACTGAGAGAAACCGCTCAGAGGTAACATCCTGGTTTCAGAAATCAGGTTTATACAAACACAAAGTAGCAGATCATGATGGAACAGCATTCGCTGCCAGCACCACCCGTCAAGTTTGGGATGTCAAGTGGAGAGCTAGACCCTGGATTGCTCACCCTGTCCCCAGTAACGGACCTATTTGCATCCAGGATCCCACAAAGGTACTGAGATCTTATATCAGAAGAAGAGATTAATAGGCTGTAGTTAGTATCATGCACTGTCTCCCGTTGCCAAAAGCATGACTGCCTTCTCCTGTTCATAATGTTGAGAATATAAAAACAATGTAATATCGGTCTGTTAAGAAGGTGATCCTGTCCTAATAGTATCCACCATCACCAGATAAAGAAACAGATCTTAAGATGGTTAAAGAAAACTTTGTTCGCTTGCCAGACAGAATGCCATCAATCACTTATCAACAAGTTGTGGTAGTGAAATCCCTACTTCCTTACTGTTTTGTCTTTATGGTCTCCATTACTCTTTTGTTTCTGTTACATAATTAATTTTGCTAGCTGCAAATGAATGAATGTGGTGGGGTGTGATTGGTTAAAGAATGGTTTTACAATAGGTTAGGATTGGTTAGAGAATTGTTTAATAATATTGTAGTAAAATGATTAGTTAAGGTATAGCTAAGCAGGACTCAAGTTTCACTATATAAACGGGGGGGGGGGGGGGGGGAGGAGGAGAAGACGACAAACTCACCTCTAAGACACAGCCTAAGATCAGAGCTGCTAAGAATCCTCTGCACAACTGTGAATCCAGCAACCAGAATCCAGACGAGACTGACCTTGCCTGGCTAACAGTAAAGTCTGCCTGAATGATCAGAATTGGTGAGCATAGCATTGTATGCTTAGCTTGTGTATTTTGCTCGGTAATTGTTAATAAATAGAGGATAAGGATATTACTGTGTAAGGCTCTTTCACTGATAAAAGGTCCTACAAAGGACGCCCTGAGCTCCTAGGAATTGAGTAAGGATGGGTACTTAAATTTACAGGGTTAAGCCTTGAGCCCATGGAAGGCTAAATGTGGGTGCCCCTAGAGTATGCGGGTAACTGAAAATTTTGTGCAGGTAACACCTTGAGAAAGTATCCCAAAACTGGGCATATCCAGAGGCCTGGTGTACAATGCCTTTAAGGCCTAGTCTACACCTAAAAATTAGATCACCTAGCTCCATCGCTCAGGGCTGTGAAAAATTTCATTTCTCAGCTACATCAAGAGAAAAACCCCTTCCCTCAACAGCACTGTAGCCGCACTACTGTAGAGTAGACGACCCTTCCGTCACTAGCATGGATGGATTTGGTGAAGGTAAGGCAACTTCCCCCCTCACCCCCGAGGAGTGGGGAGATAAAAGTTCTTACAGTAAAGTCTCAACATTGGCCCCAAACCCAACACTGAAACCCAAGCGATGGACATTTCTAGCTCACTAGACAGCAAGCAGGTGCAGGATTGTCCTCTTACCGAGGCATAAGATTTCTTATAGCTGCCTACCTTTTCATTCATGTAGCGTTGCGAAGAACTCCCTCTGAGGACCTAGTTCTTGTACTAAACCCCTAGATTAAGCATCCTGTTGATCCTTTGGTCAGAAGTGCCTTTAGGACTTTTCTATCTTTAAAGGCTGTCCTGGGTACAATCCCGCCAGAAAGGAGTTTTTCCGAGTTAAGGTCTTATCGGGGAACAGAATTACTACACTTCTCCTGAGGACTAAGTTGTGCAAAGAACATACTGTTTCTATTATGATCACAGTTTCATAGATGTGCTGCATTCCTGCATTTTTACAGCTATTTTTGATTCAGCAGTACCAATGTGATGCTTTTGTAGAAAGATCTTTTGGTATCTTTGTTTTCTTCACATGTGTTAGTGATGACCTGTGGCTCTGCTGCTCATGTGCATGGTTTGACAGTAAGCATACGTGAGAGTGAACATGTGCGCGTGTTGTGCTGGGAGTTTGAGGATTTCTGTGGCAAAGGAGGGGGATGTGCTGCAGTGAGGAGCTACATGTAATTGGGTTTACTATGTGTGCTGGCTATGTTGTGTGGGTGGTTTTGAAGAATGGTAGCAGTTGGGCCAAGCAATCCACCATCTGTCCAGTCTCCCTCATACAATCAATGCAACTGTTGTAGGCAAATTAGCTGTACGGTAAGGATGGTGACTGATCAAGTTACCGCTAATATCTTCAATGAAATAGACTCTTGGTAAGACATGTCTTACTATTGCAGGGGTGTAATTCATTAAGTCAAAATGGCTAAGAACTTAAAATTGGACAGTAAATGACCACAAATCCCAGTGAAAATTGAACCTGGTGATATTCTGAACAAAAAGAGCTCTCAACCATGTTTGTAGCTGTTTCCATCACTTCACACTGACTCAGACATTCTAGACCTCAGAGTGACACACAGGCAGTCCTGGAACAATAATACACAGATTAGAATAGTTTTCTTATTCCAGATTTAGAAAGAGGGTTGGACCTTATTCTAACAGGACTCATCTCCTTTTTTAGGATATTATAAAATATACATAGTTCAGATGTATAGCAGTTGTTCAAAGGGAAGAGACAATGAAACAGCATAAAGCATAATTTACAAGTATATTTTACAAAAGCAAAATTAATCCCATTCACTAGGGGTGGTATTTTGCAAATGACCACACTGACATGTTTCTGTGCAGAACCAAACACTATTAACCAAACAGACATTAGCTAGTCTATCACACTGCAAACAAAACGCTGTGGTTTACCAATATTGTGAAGCTTTGCCCCTGCCCCTTTCTTCTCCGATGCAGTATGAGGAGAGAGGCATAGAGAGGTAGGGAATGTTCCACCGCCTCATTATATCAGATCATAAAGTTCAGACAGTTATCTTGTTAGTGATTACTCCTGCAGAAATCTGTACAAAATGTGATAAAATCATATTTATGTAGCCCCCATATCTGAAATGTTTACAAATTTATATACAAACATGAGTAGAAGGGAGAGGGACTACATTATGCCATCTGAAAGATCACTGAGTTAAAGTGCATCAGATGTTTAACAGCACAACACAACAAATTAGCATGTCTTATCTCTGACCCAAGTACAAGACAAACCACTGAATGTCAATCTAGTCTCTAACACAGACTTGTTCTGTGGTATTGGGAACCTTACTTCCGACTCATTTTCCCTATCTGGAAGAGGGATCATAACTCACAGGTTTTGATGTTGAAGCTTAAGTGCTTTGAAGATGAAATGTGATTTAACACTGTTTGGCCAAGAAACTGACCTTATTTGAGCTAAAACTGCCGTAGGTCAGCAGTGTTACTTGTGTTGACATTATCCCTGGTGCTGCTGGCAGTGAATACTATTCTACCATGCTCTGCTGCTTTGTATAAAAACATGACTTCTGGATCCAGGATATAACCTGAGGGATGTGTCTCAGCTTTCTTCTAGTCTATAAGTGTCTGTCAGGGTTCCTTTGCCTCTCTGAACTCTAGGGTACAGATGTTGGGACCCACAAGAAAGACCCCCTAAGCTTATTTCTACCAGCTTAGCTAAAACTTCCCCAAGGCACAAAGTCTTTGCCCTTGGATTAGGTAAACGCTGCCACCACCAAGTGATTTAACAAACAATCAGGGAAAGGACCACTTGGAGTTCCTATTTCCCCAAAATATCCCCCAAAGCCCTTACACCCCCTTTCCTGGGGAGGCTTGAGAATAAACAAGATGAGCACAAACCAGCCTTGGATTTTTAAGACCCAAAAAACCCAATCAGATTCTTAAAAATCAGAACTTTATTAGAAGAACAACAACAAAAAAAAAGATGAGAACAACTCTGTAAGATCAGAATGGAAGGTAATCTTACAGGCAGTCAGATTCAAAACATAGAGAATTCCTCTAGGCAAAACCTTAAGTTACAAAAAGACACAAAAACAGGAATACACATTTTCCCCAGCACAGCGAATTTCACAAGGCAAAACAAAGAAAACCTAACACATTTACTAGCTAGATTACTTACTAAATTTATAGGAGCTGGAGGGCTTGCATC